>NW_027362746.1:240000-985000 GCF_042186555.1 Aquarana catesbeiana
GTGTCCTTTTGTACCCACATACCTCACCGGCTACGCTCAACTCAAGTCCTCAACTCAGTGGTCTTTCAAGAGGGGCCTTTTTTGGTCAGATTTGCACCACATGGGGAGTCTAGAAATTCATCTTATGGTGACCCCGATCAACGCCAAGTCTAAAGGGTTTCTGCCCAGGGTCACATTTTCCACTTCAGAGAGGGAGGGGACAGAGATGCTTTGAAGCAGGGGTCTTCAAACTACGGCCCTCCAGTTGTTCAGGAACTACAATTCCCATCATGCCTAGTCATGTCTGTGAATGTCAGAGTTTTACAATGCCTCATGGGACATGTAGTTCTGCAACAGCTGGAGGGCCGTAGTTTGAGGATCCCTGCTTTAAAGCATGTATGGAATTTTACGCTGGGGTATTTTTATTTCTTCCGTTTCCATGAATTATCTTCAAACTTTTCAACAAGCTCCCTCTCTACTCTATTTTTCAACAAGCTCCTTATCGCATGGTCATTGGCACCATCCCGCAAAATCCCGGGTTTGACCCCAGAGACCTCGGTAAGGCAGCGTCTAAGTTCCTGGCCCTTGGCTGACCAAGTCTAAATGGAAAAGTGCTGGTAGATGGCCTAGGGAAAATATAGTAGACTAGTAGATCCTATGGGATGAAAGGGGACACAGATTAACCGAGGCGCATGCTGACATACAGATGCACCAGAAAGGAAACTTGTGGATATCTGAGTACAGAGACAGCCTCTGTGCCAGAGGTTCCATGGTGTAATGGTTAGCACTCTGGACTCTGAATCCAGCGATCCGAGTTCAAATCTCGGTGGGACCTTTCTTAGACACCGTCCATGAATTTCTATGGCTTTCCTATCAGGGGCCAGATCGGGGTTTGATCTCCCAACGAGGAGATGGGTTTTCATTTTTCACACACTTCACCGGCTACGCTCAGCTCTAAGGGAGGCGACGATAGCCACGGCATCCAAGTGGTCCTTGTTAGTATAGTGGAAAGTATCCCCGCCTGTCACGCGGGAGACCGGGGTTCGATTCCCCGACGGGGAGATGCGTTTTTCCTTTTCTACTCATGTACCGACTGACTTCAGCGGCTACGCTCAGCTCAAGAAAGGCGCAGAAAGTGACGGTGGCCTCAGCCGCCATGTGGTCCTCGTTAGTATAGTGGTGAGTATCTCCGCCTGTCACGCGGGAGACCGGGGTTCGATTCCATGACAGGGAGATGCGTGTCCTTTTGTACCCACATACCTCACCGGCTACGCTCAACTCAAGTCCTCAACTCAGTGGTCTTTCAAGAGGGGCCTTTTTTGGTCAGATTTGCACCACATGGGGAGTCTAGAAATTCATCTTATGGTGACCCCGATCAACGCCAAGTCTAAAGGGTTTCTGCCCAGGGTCACATTTTCCACTTCAGAGAGGGAGGGGACAGAGATGCTTTGAAGCAGGGGTCTTCAAACTACGGCCCTCCAGTTGTTCAGGAACTACAATTCCCATCATGCCTAGTCATGTCTGTGAATGTCAGAGTTTTACAATGCCTCATGGGACATGTAGTTCTGCAACAGCTGGAGGGCCGTAGTTTGAGGATCCCTGCTTTAAAGCATGTATGGAATTTTACGCTGGGGTATTTTTATTTCTTCCGTTTCCATGAATTATCTTCAAACTTTTCAACAAGCTCCCTCTCTACTCTATTTTTCAACAAGCTCCTTATCGCATGGTCATTGGCACCATCCCGCAAAATCCTGGGTTTGACCCCAGAGACCTCGGTAAGGCAGTGTCTAAGTTCCTGGCCCTTGGCTGACCAAGTCTAAATGGAAAAGTGCTGGTAGATGGCCTAGGGAAAATATAGTAGACTAGTAGATCCAGCATAAAATTCCATACATGCTTTAAAGCAGGGATCCTCAAACTACGGCCCTCCAGCTGTTGCAGAACTACATGTCCCATGAGGCATTGTAAAACTCTGAAGAGAGCCAAAGGACACGCTTTGTTTTAGCCTTCGGGCCCCACTGAGGTAATGGAGAAAACATGAGCGTCCCTGGGTGGGCTCGAACCACCAACCTTTCGGTTAACAGCCGAATGCGCTAACCGATTGCGCCACAGAGACTGCACGCCGAGGGCTGGCGCACCGGCCGAGGGAGACATGAATAATAAAAACAAAGTTCCTTAAAAGGCTTCCCAATTGCACATTTCTAGAGTGCCTTCTAGAGTGCCTTCTAGTTAAAGGGGGAGAGAGGCAGGGTAAAAGAGGGCATCCTTCGAGCCGGAATGGAACCAGCGACCTAAGGATTACTACGTTGACGCTACAGTCCTCCGCTCTACCAGCTGAGCTATCGAAGGGGCCGCCGGTGGGTCGTAGCCCGTGACTCTTTGCATTCAAAGCCAGCGCTTTGCCCTTTGCGTTAGTCCTTCTGCCTTGAGGGATTGGTCTATGCCGCCTCTGCCTGAAAGGTCAAATGCCTTGGCAGCTGTGATGTGGGAAAGCTCGGCTTCACGTTTTGCACAGCGAGAAAACACAATCGAAGCACCTACCGCGTTTTGTTGGGAGCCCAAAAACCACAGCAGCAATGGTGATGTACCTCCCTGACAGCAAGTAAGCGCAGGAGTGTTTGGAAGCGCATTGCGTCTATCAAAACAAATTGGGCCGAAAGTTAGCAAAAAGTGTTTGGCGTCAGTTGGTAGCAAGAGGCCACACGGGAGGCAGCGTCTTAGCCCGGCTAGCTCAGTCGGTAGAGCATGAGACTCTTAATCTCAGGGTCGTGGGTTCGAGCCCCACGTTGGGCGTATGGCATTGCAACGTTTTGGCCCAGTCAGTGGCATTCATGCGCACTGCACGGCCCCACCTTTACCATATCGACTGGCTTCTCTTCCATTCCCTCTACAAACGGGGAAATGTTTCGAGCTTATCTTTCTAGTGGTCAATTCGTATGGTAGCAAGTTGACCTTGCGCTGGGGCGTGGTTCTTATCAGCGCCACGTGTGACACGAATTGGATAGAGATAGTAGCACAGACCTCGGACAGCCTTGCGTTGGTGGTATAGTGGTGAGCATAGCTGCCTTCCAAGCAGTTGACCCGGGTTTGATTCCCGGCCAACGCACTCCTATCCCTTTTTGGCCTTGCAAAGCGGCCCTAAGCAAAGACCCAAGTCATCCAGGTCCTTGAAGAAAGCTCCTAAGATATCCTGGCTTAGCGACAACTGTGGAGACTTTCTTCGGCATTCGAAAAGTCTCTGGCCTTATGCTTTAACTCGCTCAGGAGGTCCAGCATTATCCAGGGCCAAGGTTCAGCCATTTTGACTACTGATTCCCAAAGAGAATCATCTCTGTCACACACAACATTGCTAAGTATCTGGCAACAACGCTAACACCCTTAGCTGGCATCATATTGCACCATTTGCTATTCGGTGACGAAGGCATCGAATAGCAAATGACCCGCTTTGGACTGTGTCTTGCAAGGCAAGGAAAGGGGTGCATTTGGGCAAGGAGGCCTACAGGAAACCTACCCACACACACCGCTATCTGCTTTTTGGCTCACACCACCCACTGGAACCCAAGCTGGGGCTTCTTAGGACTCTGCAATATCGGGCTGACGCGGTAACAACAAAAAGAGTCTACAGACCCTCTCAGGTGTGCTTTGAAAGCTTGTGGCTAGCCAGACTGGGTCTTGGCTAAACATCCACAAGGTCACGAAAACAAACTGGGGAGAAGCAGAACATTTGGAGAAATATAGTCACCCCCGTAAGCCACTGGAGTGTCAGAAAAACTCCGGAGGATCTTTAACAACAATTGCATCGCTGTGTACTTCAAGTCCAGCAATACACTGGGACGGAAGCTTGTACATCGGCACTATCTGCACTGCCCATTTTGAACATCGCTCTAGCTAGCCAAGCGATTTGACAACAATTGTCACCTTTAGCCACGCCGATCTAGGCACCAATAGCTATGCAGGCTTCCTGCCACCAACAATGGGATCATCTAACTTGAACAGGGCGGTTCTACAATTTTCACACCTCCCCCTGTTCTTGGACAATCAACATCGACACATTCACATGGTGATTGTCTTAAGGTGTGACTAGAAGTGCTGCAGTTATCTTCCTGAGCCAAAGAAGTGGCTCGATCAACTATGTAAACCTCTTCAACAAACGGCTAGTACATTTGCAAGGGTCTCCAGTGAACGCTTGTTTGTCTGCTCAGTTGCCGGTCACCTGAAGAGAGCCAAAGGACACGCTTTGTTTTAGCCTTCGGGCCCCACTGAGGTAATGGAGAAAACATGAGCGTCCCTGGGTGGGCTCGAACCACCAACCTTTCGGTTAACAGCCGAACGCGCTAACCGATTGCGCCACAGAGACTGCACGCCGAGGGCCGGTGCACCGGCCGAGGGAGACATGAATAATAAAAACAAAGTTCCTTAAAAGGCTTCCCAATTGCACATTTCTAGAGTGCCTTCTAGAGTGCCTTCTAGTTAAAGGGGGAGAGAGGCAGGGTAAAAGAGGGCATCCTTCGAGCCGGAATCGAACCAGCGACCTAAGGATTACTACGTTGACGCTACAGTCCTCCGCTCTACCAGCTGAGCTATCGAAGAGGCCGCCGGTGGGTCGTAGCCCGTGACTCCTTGCATTCAAAGCCAGCGCTTTGCCCTTTGCGTTAGTCCTTCTGCCTTGAGGGATTGGTCTATGCCGCCTCTGCCTGAAAGGTCAAATGCCTTGGCAGCTGTGATGTGGGAAAGCTCGGCTTCACGTTTTGCACAGCCAGAAAACACAATCGAAGCACCTACCGCGTTTTGTTGGGAGCCCAAAAACCACAGCAGCAACGGTGATGTACCTCCCTGACAGCAAGTAAGCGCAGGAGTGTTTGGAAGCGCATTGCGTCTATCAAAACAAATTGGGCCGAAAGTTAGCAAAAAGTGTTTGGCGTCAGTTGGTAGCAAGAGGCCACACGGGAGGCAGCGTCTTAGCCCGGCTAGCTCAGTCGGTAGAGCATGAGACTCTTAATCTCAGGGTCGTGGGTTCGAGCCCCACGTTGGGCGTATGGCATTGCAACGTTTTGGCCCAGTCAGTGGCATTCATGCGCACTGCACGGCCCCACCTTTACCATATCGACTGGCTTCTCTTCCATTCCCTCTACAAACGGGGAAATGTTTCGAGCTTATCTTTCTAGTGGTCAATTCGTATGGCAGCAAGTTGACCTTGCACTGGGGCGTGGTTCTCATCAGCGCCACGTGTGACACGAATTGGATAGAGATAGTAGCACAGGCCCCAGACAGCCTTGCGTTGGTGGTATAGTGGTGAGCATAGCTGCCTTCCAAGCAGTTGACCCGGGTTCGATTCCCGGCCAACGCACTCCTATCCCTTTTTGGCCTTGCAAAGCGGCCCTAAGCAAAGACCCAAGTCATCCAGGTCCTTGAAGAAAGCTCCTAAGATATCCTGGCTTAGCGACAACTGTGGAGACTTTCTTCGGCATTCGAAAAGTCTCTGGCCTTATGCTTTAACTCGCTCAGGAGGTCCAGCATTATCCAGGGCCAAGGTTCAGCCATTTTGACTACTGATTCCCAAAGAGAATCAACTCTGTCACACACAACATTGCTAAGTATCTGGCAACAACGCTAACACCCTTAGCTGGCATCATATTGCACCATTTGCTATTCGGTGACGAAGGCATCGAATAGCAAATGACCCGCTTTGGACTGGGTCTTGCAAGGCAAGGAAAGGGGTGCATTTGGGCAAGGAGGCCTACAGGAAACCTACCCACACACACCGCTATCTGCTTTTTGGCTCACACCACCCACTGGAACCCAAGCTGGGGCTTCTTAGGACTCTGCAATATCGGGCTGACAACAAAAAGAGTCTACAGACCCTCTCAGGTGTGCTTTGAAAGCTTGTGGCTAGCCAGACTGGGTCTTGGCTAAACATCCACAAGGTCACGAAAACAAACTGGGGAGAAGCAGAACATTTGGAGAAATATAGTCACCCCCGTAAGCCACTGGAGTGTCAGAAAAACTCCGGAGGATCTTTAACAACAATTGCATCGCTGTGTACTTCAAGTCCAGCAATACACTGGGACGGAAGCTTGTACATCGGCACTATCTGCACTGCCCATTTTGAACATCGCTCTAGCTAGCCAAGCGATTTGACAACAATTGTCACCTTTAGCCACGCCGATCTAGGCACCAATAGCTATGCAGGCTTCCTGCCACCAACAATGGGATCATCTAACTTGAACAGGGCGGTTCTACAATTTTCACACCTCCCCCTGTTCTTGGACAATCAACATCGACACATTCACATGGTGATTGTCTTAAGGTGTGACTAGAAGTGCTGCAGTTATCTTCCTGAGCCAAAGAAGTGTCTCGATCAACTATGTAAACCTCTTCAACAAACGGCTAGTACATTTGCAAGGGTCTCCAGTGAACGCTTGTTTGTCTGCTCAGTTGCCGGTCACCTGAAGAGAGCCAAAGGACACGCTTTGTTTTAGCCTTCGGGCCCCACTGAGGTAATGGAGAAAACATGAGCGTCCCTGGGTGGGCTCGAACCACCAACCTTTCGGTTAACAGCCGAACGCGCTAACCGATTGCGCCACAGAGACTGCACGCCGAGGGCCGGCGCACCGGCCGAGGGAGACATGAATAATAAAAACAAAGTTCCTTAAAAGGCTTCCCAATTGCACATTTCTAGAGTGCCTTCTAGAGTGCCTTCTAGTTAAAGGGGGAGAGAGGCAGGGTAAAAGAGGGCATCCTTCGAGCCGGAATGGAACCAGCGACCTAAGGATTACTACGTTGACGCTACAGTCCTCCGCTCTACCAGCTGAGCTATCGAAGGGGCCGCCGGTGGGTCGTAGCCCGTGACTCCTTGCATTCAAAGCCAGCGCTTTGCCCTTTGCGTTAGTCCTTCTGCCTTGAGGGATTGGTCTATGCCGCCTCTGCCTGAAAGGTCAAATGCCTTGGCAGCTGTGATGTGGGAAAGCTCGGCTTCACGTTTTGCACAGCGAGAAAACACAATCGAAGCACCTACCGCGTTTTGTTGGGAGCCCAAAAACCACAGCAGCAACGGTGATGTACCTCCCTGACAGCAAGTAAGCGCAGGAGTGTTTGGAAGTGCATTGCGTCTATCAAAACAAATTGGGCCGAAAGTTAGCAAAAAGTGTTTGGCGTCAGTTGGTAGCAAGAGGCCACACGGGGGGCAGCGTCTTAGCCCGGCTAGCTCAGTCGGTAGAGCATGAGACTCTTAATCTCAGGGTCGTGGGTTCGAGCCCCGCGTTGGGCGTATGGCATCGCAACGTTTTGGCCCAGTCAGTGGCATTCATGCGCACTGCACGGCCCCACCTTTACCATATCGACTGGCTTCTCTTCCATTCCCTCTACAAACGGGGAAATGTTTCGAGCTTATCTTTCTAGTGGTCAATTCGTATGGCAGCAAGTTGACCTTGCGCTGGGGCGTGGTTCTTATCAGCGCCACGTGTGACACGAATTGGATAGAGATAGTGGCACAGGCCCCAGACAGCCTTGCGTTGGTGGTATAGTGGTGAGCATAGCTGCCTTCCAAGCAGTTGACCCGGGTTCGATTCCCGGCCAACGCACTCCTATCCCTTTTTGGCCTTGCAAAGCGGCCCTAAGCAAAGACCCAAGTCATCCAGGTCCTTGAAGAAAGCTCCTAAGATATCCTGGCTTAGCGACAACTGTGGAGACTTTCTTCGGCATTCGAAAAGTCTCTGGCCTTATGCTTTAACTCGCTCAGGAGGTCCAGCATTATCCAGGGCCAAGGTTCAGCCATTTTGACTACTGATTCCCAAAGAGAATCAACTCTGTCACACACAACATTGCTAAGTATCTGGCAACAACGCTAACACCCTTAGCTGGCATCATATTGCACCATTTGCTATTCGGTGACGAAGGCATCGAATAGCAAATGACCCGCTTTGGACTGGGTCTTGCAAGGCAAGGAAAGGGGTGCATTTGGGCAAGGAGGCCTACAGGAAACCTACCCACACACACCGCTATCTGCTTTTTGGCTCACACCACCCACTGGAACCCAAGCTGGGGCTTCTTAGGACTCTGCAATATCGGGCTGACGCGGTAACAACAAAAAGAGTCTACAGACCCTCTCAGGTGTGCTTTGAAAGCTTGTGGCTAGCCAGACTGGGTCTTGGCTAAACATCCACAAGGTCACGAAAACAAACTGGGGAGAAGCAGAACATTTGGAGAAATATAGTCACCCCCGTAAGCCACTGGAGTGTCAGAAAAACTCCGGAGGATCTTTAACAACAATTGCATCGCTGTGTACTTCAAGTCCAGCAATACACTGGGACGGAAGCTTGTACATCGGCACTATCTGCACTGCCCATTTTGAACATCGCTCTAGCTAGCCAAGCGATTTGACAACAATTGTCACCTTTAGCCACGCCGATCTAGGCACCAATAGCTATGCAGGCTTCCTGCCACCAACAATGGGATCATCTAACTTGAACAGGGCGGTTCTACAATTTTCACACCTCCCCCTGTTCTTGGACAATCAACATCGACACATTCACATGGTGATTGTCTTAAGGTGTGACTAGAAGTGCTGCAGTTATCTTCCTGAGCCAAAGAAGTGGCTCGATCAACTATGTAAACCTCTTCAACAAACGGCTAGTACATTTGCAAGGGTCTCCAGTGAACGCTTGTTTGTCTGCTCAGTTGCCGGTCACCTGAAGAGAGCCAAAGGACACGCTTTGTTTTAGCCTTCGGGCCCCACTGAGGTAATGGAGAAAACATGAGCGTCCCTGGGTGGGCTCGAACCACCAACCTTTCGGTTAACAGCCGAACGCGCTAACCGATTGCGCCACAGAGACTGCACGCCGAGGGCCAGCGCACCGGCCGAGGGAGACATGAATAATAAAAACAAAGTTCCTTAAAAGGCTTCCCAATTGCACATTTCTAGAGTGCCTTCTAGAGTGCCTTCTAGTTAAAGGGGGAGAGAGGCAGGGTAAAAGAGGGCATCCTTCGAGCCGGAATCGAACCAGCGACCTAAGGATTACTACGTTGACGCTACAGTCCTCCGCTCTACCAGCTGAGCTATCGAAGGGGCCGCCGGTGGGTCGTAGCCCGTGACTCCTTGCATTCAAAGCCAGCGCTTTGCCCTTTGCGTTAGTCCTTCTGCCTTGAGGGATTGGTCTATGCCGCCTCTGCCTGAAAGGTCAAATGCCTTGGCAGCTGTGATGTGGGAAAGCTCGGCTTCACGTTTTGCACAGCGAGAAAACACAATCGAAGCACCTACCGCGTTTTGTTGGGAGCCCAAAAACCACAGCAGCAACGGTGATGTACCTCCCTGACAGCAAGTAAGCGCAGGAGTGTTTGGAAGCGCATTGCGTCTATCAAAACAAATTGGGCCGAAAGTTAGCAAAAAGTGTTTGGCGTCAGTTGGTAGCAAGAGGCCACACGGGAGGCAGCGTCTTAGCCCGGCTAGCTCAGTCGGTAGAGCATGAGACTCTTAATCTCAGGGTCGTGGGTTCGAGCCCCACGTTGGGCGTATGGCATCGCAACGTTTTGGCCCAGTCAGTGGCATTCATGCGCACTGCACGGCCCCACCTTTACCATATCGACTGGCTTCTCTTCCATTCCCTCTACAAACGGGGAAATGTTTCGAGCTTATCTTTCTAGTGGTCAATTCGTATGGCAGCAAGTTGACCTTGCGCTGGGGCGTGGTTCTTATCAGCGCCACGTGTGACACGAATTGGATAGAGATAGTGGCACAGGCCCTGGACAGCCTTGCGTTGGTGGTATAGTGGTGAGCATAGCTGCCTTCCAAGCAGTTGACCCGGGTTCGATTCCCGGCCAACGCACTCCTATCCCTTTTTGGCCTTGCAAAGCGGCCCTAAGCAAAGACCCAAGTCATCCAGGTCCTTGAAGAAAGCTCCTAAGATATCCTGGCTTAGCGACAACTGTGGAGACTTTCTTCGGCATTCGAAAAGTCTCTGGCCTTATGCTTTAACTCGCTCAGGAGGTCCAGCATTATCCAGGGCCAAGGTTCAGCCATTTTGACTACTGATTCCCAAAGAGAATCAACTCTGTCACACACAACATTGCTAAGTATCTGGCAACAACGCTAACACCCTTAGCTGGCATCATATTGCACCATTTGCTATTCGGTGACGAAGGCATCGAATAGCAAATGACCCGCTTTGGACTGTGTCTTGCAAGGCAAGGAAAGGGGTGCATTTGGGCAAGGAGGCCTACAGGAAACCTACCCACACACACCGCTATCTGCTTTTTGGCTCACACCACCCACTGGAACCCAAGCTGGGGCTTCTTAGGACTCTGCAATATCGGGCTGACGCGGTAACAACAAAAAGAGTCTACAGACCCTCTCAGGTGTGCTTTGAAAGCTTGTGGCTAGCCAGACTGGGTCTTGGCTAAACATCCACAAGGTCACGAAAACAAACTGGGGAGAAGCAGAACATTTGGAGAAATATAGTCACCCCCGTAAGCCACTGGAGTGTCAGAAAAACTCCGGAGGATCTTTAACAACAATTGCATCGCTGTGTACTTCAAGTCCAGCAATACACTGGGACGGAAGCTTGTACATCGGCACTATCTGCACTGCCCATTTTGAACATCGCTCTAGCTAGCCAAGCGATTTGACAACAATTGTCACCTTTAGCCACGCCGATCTAGGCACCAATAGCTATGCAGGCTTCCTGCCACCAACAATGGGATCATCTAACTTGAACAGGGCGGTTCTACAATTTTCACACCTCCCCCTGTTCTTGGACAATCAACATCGACACATTCACATGGTGATTGTCTTAAGGTGTGACTAGAAGTGCTGCAGTTATCTTCCTGAGCCAAAGAAGTGGCTCGATCAACTATGTAAACCTCTTCAACAAACGGCTAGTACATTTGCAAGGGTCTCCAGTGAACGCTTGTTTGTCTGCTCAGTTGCCGGTCACCTGAAGAGAGCCAAAGGACACGCTTTGTTTTAGCCTTCGGGCCCCACTGAGGTAATGGAGAAAACATGAGCGTCCCTGGGTGGGCTCGAACCACCAACCTTTCGGTTAACAGCCGAACGCGCTAACCGATTGCGCCACAGAGACTGCACGCCGAGGGCCGGCGCACCGGCCGAGGGAGACATGAATAATAAAAACAAAGTTCCTTAAAAGGCTTCCCAATTGCACATTTCTAGAGTGCCTTCTAGAGTGCCTTCTAGTTAAAGGGGGAGAGAGGCAGGGTAAAAGAGGGCATCCTTCGAGCCGGAATCGAACCAGCGACCTAAGGATTACTACGTTGACGCTACAGTCCTCCGCTCTACCAGCTGAGCTATCGAAGGGGCCGCCGGTGGGTCGTAGCCCGTGACTCCTTGCATTCAAAGCCAGCGCTTTTCCCTTTGCGTTAGTCCTTCTGCCTTGAGGGATTGGTCTATGCCGCCTCTGCCTGAAAGGTCAAATGCCTTGGCAGCTGTGATGTGGGAAAGCTCGGCTTCACGTTTTGCACAGCGAGAAAACACAATCGAAGCACCTACCGCGTTTTGTTGGGAGCCCAAAAACCACAGCAGCAACGGTGATGTACCTCCCTGACAGCAAGTAAGCGCAGGAGTGTTTGGAAGCGCATTGCGTCTATCAAAACAAATTGGGCCGAAAGTTAGCAAAAAGTGTTTGGCGTCAGTTGGTAGCAAGAGGCCACACGGGAGGCATCGTCTTAGCCCGGCTAGCTCAGTCGGTAGAGCATGAGACTCTTAATCTCAGGGTCGTGGGTTCGAGCCCCACGTTGGGCGTATGGCATCGCAACGTTTTGGCCCAGTCAGTGGCATTCATGCGCACTGCACGGCCCCACCTTTACCATATCGACTGGCTTCTCTTCCATTCCCTCTACAAACGGGGAAATGTTTCGAGCTTATCTTTCTAGTGGTCAATTCGTATGGCAGCAAGTTGACCTTGCGCTGGGGCGTGGTTCTTATCAGCGCCACGTGTGACACGAATTGGATAGAGATAGTGGCACAGGCCCCAGACAGCCTTGCGTTGGTGGTATAGTGGTGAGCATAGCTGCCTTCCAAGCAGTTGACCCGGGTTCAATTCCCGGCCAACGCACTCCTATCCCTTTTTGGCCTTGCAAAGCGGCCCTAAGCAAAGACCCAAGTCATCCAGGTCCTTGAAGAAAGCTCCTAAGATATCCTGGCTTAGCGACAACTGTGGAGACTTTCTTCGGCATTCGAAAAGTCTCTGGCCTTATGCTTTAACTCGCTCAGGAGGTCCAGCATTATCCAGGGCCAAGGTTCAGCCATTTTGACTACTGATTCCCAAAGAGAATCAACTCTGTCACACACAACATTGCTAAGTATCTGGCAACAACGCTAACACCCTTAGCTGGCATCATATTGCACCATTTGCTATTCGGTGACGAAGGCATCGAATAGCAAATGACCCGCTTTGGACTGTGTCTTGCAAGGCAAGGAAAGGGGTGCATTTGGGCAAGGAGGCCTACAGGAAACCTACCCACACACACCGCTATCTGCTTTTTGGCTCACACCACCCACTGGAACCCAAGCTGGGGCTTCTTAGGACTCTGCAATATCGGGCTGACGCGGTAACAACAAAAAGAGTCTACAGACCCTCTCAGGTGTGCTTTGAAAGCTTGTGGCTAGCCAGACTGGGTCTTGGCTAAACATCCACAAGGTCACGAAAACAAACTGGGGAGAAGCAGAACATTTGGAGAAATATAGTCACCCCCGTAAGCCACTGGAGTGTCAGAAAAACTCTGGAGGATCTTTAACAACAATTGCATCGCTGTGTACTTCAAGTCCAGCAATACACTGGGACGGAAGCTTGTACATCGGCACTATCTGCACTGCCCATTTTGAACATCGCTCTAGCTAGCCAAGCGATTTGACAACAATTGTCACCTTTAGCCACGCCGATCTAGGCACCAATAGCTATGCAGGCTTCCTGCCACCAACAATGGGATCATCTAACTTGAACAGGGCGGTTCTACAATTTTCACACCTCCCCCTGTTCTTGGACAATCAACATCGACACATTCACATGGTGATTGTCTTAAGGTGTGACTAGAAGTGCTGCAGTTATCTTCCTGAGCCAAAGAAGTGGCTCGATCAACTATGTAAACCTCTTCAACAAACGGCTAGTACATTTGCAAGGGTCTCCAGTGAACGCTTGTTTGTCTGCTCAGTTGCCGGTCACCTGAAGAGAGCCAAAGGACACGCTTTGTTTTAGCCTTCGGGCCCCACTGAGGTAATGGAGAAAACATGAGCGTCCCTGGGTGGGCTCGAACCACCAACCTTTCGGTTAACAGCCGAACGCGCTAACCGATTGCGCCACAGAGACTGCACGCTGAGGGCCGGCGCACCGGCCGAGGGAGACATGAATAATAAAAACAAAGTTCCTTAAAAGGCTTCCCAATTGCACATTTCTAGAGTGCCTTCTAGAGTGCCTTCTAGTTAAAGGGGGAGAGAGGCAGGGTAAAAGAGGGCATCCTTCGAGCCGGAATCGAACCAGCGACCTAAGGATTACTACGTTGACGCTACAGTCCTCCGCTCTACCAGCTGAGCTATCGAAGGGGCCGCCGGTGGGTCGTAGCCCGTGACTCCTTGCATTCAAAGCCAGCGCTTTGCCCTTTGCGTTAGTCCTTCTGCCTTGAGGGATTGGTCTATGCCGCCTCTGCCTGAAAGGTCAAATGCCTTGGCAGCTGTGATGTGGGAAAGCTCGGCTTCACGTTTTGCACAGCGAGAAAACACAATCGAAGCACCTACCGCGTTTTGTTGGGAGCCCAAAAACCACAGCAGCAACGGTGATGTACCTCCCTGACAGCAAGTAAGCGCAGGAGTGTTTGGAAGCGCATTGCGTCTATCAAAACAAATTGGGCCGAAAGTTAGCAAAAAGTGTTTGGCGTCAGTTGGTAGCAAGAGGCCACACGGGAGGCAGCGTCTTAGCCCGGCTAGCTCAGTCGGTAGAGCATGAGACTCTTAATCTCAGGGTCGTGGGTTCGAGCCCCACGTTGGGCGTATGGCATCGCAACGTTTTGGCCCAGTCAGTGGCATTCATGCGCACTGCACGGCCCCACCTTTACCATATCGACTGGCTTCTCTTCCATTCCCTCTACAAACGGGGAAATGTTTCGAGCTTATCTTTCTAGTGGTCAATTCGTATGGCAGCAAGTTGACCTTGCGCTGGGGCGTGGTTCTTATCAGCGCCACGTGTGACACGAATTGGATAGAGATAGTGGCACAGGCCCCGGACAGCCTTGCGTTGGTGGTATAGTGGTGAGCATAGCTGCCTTCCAAGCAGTTGACCCGGGTTCGATTCCCGGCCAACGCACTCCTATCCCTTTTTGGCCTTGCAAAGCGGCCCTAAGCAAAGACCCAAGTCATCCAGGTCCTTGAAGAAAGCTCCTAAGATATCCTGGCTTAGCGACAACTGTGGAGACTTTCTTCGGCATTCGAAAAGTCTCTGGCCTTATGCTTTAACTCGCTCAGGAGGTCCAGCATTATCCAGGGCCAAGGTTCAGCCATTTTGACTACTGATTCCCAAAGAGAATCAACTCTGTCACACACAACATTGCTAAGTATCTGGCAACAACGCTAACACCCTTAGCTGGCATCATATTGCACCATTTGCTATTCGGTGACGAAGGCATCGAATAGCAAATGACCCGCTTTGGACTGTGTCTTGCAAGGCAAGGAAAGGGGTGCATTTGGGCAAGGAGGCCTACAGGAAACCTACCCACACACACCGCTATCTGCTTTTTGGCTCACACCACCCACTGGAACCCAAGCTGGGGCTTCTTAGGACTCTGCAATATCGGGCTGACGCGGTAACAACAAAAAGAGTCTACAGACCCTCTCAGGTGTGCTTTGAAAGCTTGTGGCTAGCCAGACTGGGTCTTGGCTAAACATCCACAAGGTCACGAAAACAAACTGGGGAGAAGCAGAACATTTGGAGAAATATAGTCACCCCCGTAAGCCACTGGAGTGTCAGAAAAACTCCGGAGGATCTTTAACAACAATTGCATCGCTGTGTACTTCAAGTCCAGCAATACACTGGGACGGAAGCTTGTACATCGGCACTATCTGCACTGCCCATTTTGAACATCGCTCTAGCTAGCCAAGCGATTTGACAACAATTGTCACCTTTAGCCACGCCGATCTAGGCACCAATAGCTATGCAGGCTTCCTGCCACCAACAATGGGATCATCTAACTTGAACAGGGCGGTTCTACAATTTTCACACCTCCCCCTGTTCTTGGACAATCAACATCGACACATTCACATGGTGATTGTCTTAAGGTGTGACTAGAAGTGCTGCAGTTATCTTCCTGAGCCAAAGAAGTGGCTCGATCAACTATGTAAACCTCTTCAACAAACGGCTAGTACATTTGCAAGGGTCTCCAGTGAACGCTTGTTTGTCTGCTCAGTTGCCGGTCACCTGAAGAGAGCCAAAGGACACGCTTTGTTTTAGCCTTCGGGCCCCACTGAGGTAATGGAGAAAACATGAGCGTCCCTGGGTGGGCTCGAACCACCAACCTTTCGGTTAACAGCCGAACGCGCTAACCGATTGCGCCACAGAGACTGCACGCTGAGGGCCGGCGCACCGGCCGAGGGAGACATGAATAATAAAAACAAAGTTCCTTAAAAGGCTTCCCAATTGCACATTTCTAGAGTGCCTTCTAGAGTGCCTTCTAGTTAAAGGGGGAGAGAGGCAGGGTAAAAGAGGGCATCCTTCGAGCCGGAATCGAACCAGCGACCTAAGGATTACTACGTTGACGCTACAGTCCTCCGCTCTACCAGCTGAGCTATCGAAGGGGCCGCCGGTGGGTCGTAGCCCGTGACTCCTTGCATTCAAAGCCAGCGCTTTGCCCTTTGCGTTAGTCCTTCTGCCTTGAGGGATTGGTCTATGCCGCCTCTGCCTGAAAGGTCAAATGCCTTGGCAGCTGTGATGTGGGAAAGCTCGGCTTCACGTTTTGCACAGCGAGAAAACACAATCGAAGCACCTACCGCGTTTTGTTGGGAGCCCAAAAACCACAGCAGCAACGGTGATGTACCTCCCTGACAGCAAGTAAGCGCAGGAGTGTTTGGAAGCGCATTGCGTCTATCAAAACAAATTGGGCCGAAAGTTAGCAAAAAGTGTTTGGCGTCAGTTGGTAGCAAGAGGCCACACGGGAGGCAGCGTCTTAGCCCGGCTAGCTCAGTCGGTAGAGCATGAGACTCTTAATCTCAGAGTCGTGGGTTCGAGCCCCACGTTGGGAGTATGGCATCGCAACGTTTTGGCCCAGTCAGTGGCATTCATGCGCACTGCACGGCCCCACCTTTACCATATCGACTGGCTTCTCTTCCATTCCCTCTACAAACGGGGAAATGTTTCGAGCTTATCTTTCTAGTGGTCAATTCGTATGGCAGCAAGTTGACCTTGCGCTGGGGCGTGGTTCTTATCAGCGCCACGTGTGACACGAATTGGATAGAGATAGTGGCACAGGCCCCGGACAGCCTTGCGTTGGTGGTATAGTGGTGAGCATAGCTGCCTTCCAAGCAGTTGACCCGGGTTCGATTCCCGGCCAACGCACTCCTATCCCTTTTTGGCCTTGCAAAGCGGCCCTAAGCAAAGACCCAAGTCATCCAGGTCCTTGAAGAAAGCTCCTAAGATATCCTGGCTTAGCGACAACTGTGGAGACTTTCTTCGGCATTCGAAAAGTCTCTGGCCTTATGCTTTAACTCGCTCAGGAGGTCCAGCATTATCCAGGGCCAAGGTTCAGCCATTTTGACTACTGATTCCCAAAGAGAATCAACTCTGTCACACACAACATTGCTAAGTATCTGGCAACAACGCTAACACCCTTAGCTGGCATCATATTGCACCATTTGCTATTCGGTGACGAAGGCATCGAATAGCAAATGACCCGCTTTGGACTGTGTCTTGCAAGGCAAGGAAAGGGGTGCATTTGGGCAAGGAGGCCTACAGGAAACCTACCCACACACACCGCTATCTGCTTTTTGGCTCACACCACCCACTGGAACCCAAGCTGGGGCTTCTTAGGACTCTGCAATATCGGGCTGACGCGGTAACAACAAAAAGAGTCTACAGACCCTCTCAGGTGTGCTTTGAAAGCTTGTGGCTAGCCAGACTGGGTCTTGGCTAAACATCCACAAGGTCACGAAAACAAACTGGGGAGAAGCAGAACATTTGGAGAAATATAGTCACCCCCGTAAGCCACTGGAGTGTCAGAAAAACTCTGGAGGATCTTTAACAACAATTGCATCGCTGTGTACTTCAAGTCCAGCAATACACTGGGACGGAAGCTTGTACATCGGCACTATCTGCACTGCCCATTTTGAACATCGCTCTAGCTAGCCAAGCGATTTGACAACAATTGTCACCTTTAGCCACGCCGATCTAGGCACCAATAGCTATGCAGGCTTCCTGCCACCAACAATGGGATCATCTAACTTGAACAGGGCGGTTCTACAATTTTCACACCTCCCCCTGTTCTTGGACAATCAACATCGACACATTCACATGGTGATTGTCTTAAGGTGTGACTAGAAGTGCTGCAGTTATCTTCCTGAGCCAAAGAAGTGGCTCGATCAACTATGTAAACCTCTTCAACAAACGGCTAGTACATTTGCAAGGGTCTCCAGTGAACGCTTGTTTGTCTGCTCAGTTGCCGGTCACCTGAAGAGAGCCAAAGGACACGCTTTGTTTTAGCCTTCGGGCCCCACTGAGGTAATGGAGAAAACATGAGCGTCCCTGGGTGGGCTCAAACCACCAACCTTTCGGTTAACAGCCGAACGCGCTAACCAATTGCGCCACAGAGACTGCACGCCGAGGGCCGGCGCACCGGCCGAGGGAGACATGAATAATAAAAACAAAGTTCCTTAAAAGGCTTCCCAATTGCACATTTCTAGAGTGCCTTCTAGAGTGCCTTCTAGTTAAAGGGGGAGAGAGGCAGGGTAAAAGAGGGCATCCTTCGAGCCGGAATCGAACCAGCGACCTAAGGATTACTACGTTGACGCTACAGTCCTCCGCTCTACCAGCTGAGCTATCGAAGGGGCCGCCGGTGGGTCGTAGCCCGTGACTCCTTGCATTCAAAGCCAGCGCTTTGCCCTTTGCGTTAGTCCTTCTGCCTTGAGGGATTGGTCTATGCCGCCTCTGCCTGAAAGGTCAAATGCCTTGGCAGCTGTGATGTGGGAAAGCTCGGCTTCACGTTTTGCACAGCGAGAAAACACAATCGAAGCACCTACCGCGTTTTGTTGGGAGCCCAAAAACCACAGCAGCAACGGTGATGTACCTCCCTGACAGCAAGTAAGCGCAGGAGTGTTTGGAAGCGCATTGCGTCTATCAAAACAAATTGGGCCGAAAGTTAGCAAAAAGTGTTTGGTGTCAGTTGGTAGCAAGAGGCCACACGGGAGGCAGCGTCTTAGCCCGGCTAGCTCAGTCGGTAGAGCATGAGACTCTTAATCTCAGGGTCGTGGGTTCGAGCCCCACGTTGGGCGTATGGCATCGCAACGTTTTGGCCCAGTCAGTGGCATTCATGCGCACTGCACGGCCCCACCTTTACCATATCGACTGGCTTCTCTTCCATTCCCTCTACAAACGGGGAAATGTTTCGAGCTTATCTTTCTAGTGGTCAATTCGTATGGCAGCAAGTTGACCTTGCGCTGGGGCGTGGTTCTTATCAGTGCCACGTGTGACACGAATTGGATAGAGATAGTGGCACAGGCCCCAGACAGCCTTGCGTTGGTGGTATAGTGGTGAGCATAGCTGCCTTCCAAGCAGTTGACCCGGGTTCGATTCCCGGCCAACGCACTCCTATCCCTTTTTGGCCTTGCAAAGCGGCCCTAAGCAAAGACCCAAATCATCCAGGTCCTTGAAGAAAGCTCCTAAGATATCCTGGCTTAGCGACAACTGTGGAGACTTTCTTCGGCATTCGAAAAGTCTCTGGCCTTATGCTTTAACTCGCTCAGGAGGTCCAGCATTATCCAGGGCCAAGGTTCAGCCATTTTGACTACTGATTCCCAAAGAGAATCAACTCTGTCACACACAACATTGCTAAGTATCTGGCAACAACGCTAACACCCTTAGCTGGCATCATATTGCACCATTTGCTATTCGGTGACGAAGGCATCGAATAGCAAATGACCTGCTTTGGACTGTGTCTTGCAAGGCAAGGAAAGGGGTGCATTTGGGCAAGGAGGCCTACAGGAAACCTACCCACACACACCGCTATCTGCTTTTTGGCTCACACCACCCACTGGAACCCAAGCTGGGGCTTCTTAGGACTCTACAATATCGGGCTGACGCGGGTAACAACAAAAAGAGTCTACAGACCCTCTCAGGTGTGCTTTGAAAGCTTGTGGCTAGCCAGACTGGGTCTTGGCTAAACATCCACAAGGTCACGAAAACAAACTGGGGAGAAGCAGAACATTTGGAGAAATATAGTCACCCCCGTAAGCCACTGGAGTGTCAGAAAAACTCCGGAGGATCTTTAACAACAATTGCATCGCTGTGTACTTCAAGTCCAGCAATACACTGGGACGGAAGCTTGTACATCGGCACTATCTGCACTGCCCATTTTGAACATCGCTCTAGCTAGCCAAGCGATTTGACAACAATTGTCACCTTTAGCCACGCCGATCTAGGCACCAATAGCTATGCAGGCTTCCTGCCACCAACAATGGGATCATCTAACTTGAACAGGGCGGTTCTACAATTTTCACACCTCCCCCTGTTCTTGGACAATCAACATCGACACATTCACATGGTGATTGTCTTAAGGTGTGACTAGAAGTGCTGCAGTTATCTTCCTGAGCCAAAGAAGTGGCTCGATCAACTATGTAAACCTCTTCAACAAACGGCTAGTACATTTGCAAGGGTCTCCAGTGAACGCTTGTTTGTCTGCTCAGTTGCCGGTCACCTGAAGAGAGCCAAAGGACACGCTTTGTTTTAGCCTTCGGGCCCCACCGAGGTAATGGAGAAAACATGAGCGTCCCTGGGTGGGCTCGAACCACCAACCTTTCGGTTAACAGCCGAACGTGCTAACCGATTGCGCCACAGAGACTGCACGCTGAGGGCCGGCGCACCGGCCGAGGGAGACATGAATAATAAAAACAAAGTTCCTTAAAAGGCTTCCCAATTGCACATTTCTAGAGTGCCTTCTAGAGTGCCTTCTAGTTAAAGGGGGAGAGAGGCAGGGTAAAAGAGGGCATCCTTCGAGCCGGAATCGAACCAGCGACCTAAGGATTACTACGTTGACGCTACAGTCCTCCGCTCTACCAGCTGAGCTATCGAAGGGGCCGCCGGTGGGTCGTAGCCCGTGACTCCTTGCATTCAAAGCCAGCGCTTTGCCCTTTGCGTTAGTCCTTCTGCCTTGAGGGATTGGTCTATGCCGCCTCTGCCTGAAAGGTCAAATGCCTTGGCAGCTGTGATGTGGGAAAGCTCGGCTTCACGTTTTGCACAGCGAGAAAACACAATCGAAGCACCTACCGCGTTTTGTTGGGAGCCCAAAAACCACAGCAGCAACGGTGATGTACCTCCCTGACAGCAAGTAAGCGCAGGAGTGTTTGGAAGCGCATTGCGTCTATCAAAACAAATTGGGCCGAAAGTTAGCAAAAAGTGTTTGGCGTCAGTTGGTAGCAAGAGGCCACACGGGAGGCAGCGTATTAGCCCGGCTAGCTCAGTCGGTAGAGCATGAGACTCTTAATCTCAGGGTCGTGGGTTCGAGCCCCACGTTGGGCGTATGGCATCGCAACGTTTTGGCCCAGTCAGTGGCATTCATGCGCACTGCACGGCCCCACCTTTACCATATCGACTGGCTTCTCTTCCATTCCCTCTACAAACGGGGAAATGTTTCGAGCTTATCTTTCTAGTGGTCAATTCGTATGGCAGCAAGTTGACCTTGCGCTGGGGCGTGGTTCTTATCAGCGCCACGTGTGACACGAATTGGATAGAGATAGTGGCACAGGCCCCGGACAGCCTTGCGTTGGTGGTATAGTGGTGAGCATAGCTGCCTTCCAAGCAGTTGACCCGGGTTTGATTCCCGGCCAACGCACTCCTATCCCTTTTTGGCCTTGCAAAGCGGCCCTAAGCAAAGACCCAAGTCATCCAGGTCCTTGAAGAAAGCTCCTAAGATATCCTGGCTTAGCGACAACTGTGGAGACTTTCTTCGGCATTCGAAAAGTCTCTGGCCTTATGCTTTAACTCGCTCAGGAGGTCCAGCATTATCCAGGGCCAAGGTTCAGCCATTTTGACTACTGATTCCCAAAGAGAATCAACTCTGTCACACACAACATTGCTAAGTATCTGGCAACAACGCTAACACCCTTAGCTGGCATCATATTGCACCATTTGCTATTCGGTGACGAAGGCATCGAATAGCAAATGACCCGCTTTGGACTGTGTCTTGCAAGGCAAGGAAAGGGGTGCATTTGGGCAAGGAGGCCTACAGGAAACCTACCCACACACACCGCTATCTGCTTTTTGGCTCACACCACCCACTGGAACCCAAGCTGGGGCTTCTTAGGACTCTGCAATATCGGGCTGACGCGGGTAACAACAAAAAGAGTCTACAGACCCTCTCAGGTGTGCTTTGAAAGCTTGTGGCTAGCCAGACTGGGTCTTGGCTAAACATCCACAAGGTCACGAAAACAAACTGGGGAGAAGCAGAACATTTGGAGAAATATAGTCACCCCCGTAAGCCACTGGAGTGTCAGAAAAACTCCGGAGGATCTTTAACAACAATTGCATCGCTGTGTACTTCAAGTCCAGCAATACACTGGGACGGAAGCTTGTACATCGGCACTATCTGCACTGCCCATTTTGAACATCGCTCTAGCTAGCCAAGCGATTTGACAACAATTGTCACCTTTAGCCACGCCGATCTAGGCAACAATAGCTATACAGGCTTCCTGCCACCAACAATGGGATCATCTAACTTGAACAGGGCGGTTCTACAATTTTCACACCTCCCCCTGTTCTTGGACAATCAACATCGACACATTCACATGGTGATTGTCTTAAGGTGTGACTAGAAGTGCTGCAGTTATCTTCCTGAGCCAAAGAAGTGGCTCGATCAACTATGTAAACCTCTTCAACAAACGGCTAGTACATTTGCAAGGGTCTCCAGTGAACGCTTGTTTGTCTGCTCAGTTGCCGGTCACCTGAAGAGAGCCAAAGGACACGCTTTGTTTTAGCCTTCGGGCCCCACCGAGGTAATGGAGAAAACATGAGCATCCCTGGGTGGGCTCGAACCACCAACCTTTCGGTTAACAGCCGAACACGCTAACCGATTGCGCCACAGAGACTGCACGCCGAGGGCCGGCGCACCGGCCGAGGGAGACATGAATAATAAAAACAAAGTTCCTTAAAAGGCTTCCCAATTGCACATTTCTAGAGTGCCTTCTAGAGTGCCTTCTAGTTAAAGGGGGAGAGAGGCAGGGTAAAAGAGGGCATCCTTCGAGCCGGAATCGAACCAGCGACCTAAGGATTACTACGTTGACGCTACAGTCCTCCGCTCTACCAGCTGAGCTATCGAAGGGGCCGCCTGTGGGTCGTAGCCCGTGACTCCTTGCATTCAAAGCCAGCGCTTTGCCCTTTGCGTTAGTCCTTCTGCCTTGAGGGATTGGTCTATGCCGCCTCTGCCTGAAAGGTCAAATGCCTTGGCAGCTGTGATGTGGGAAAGCTCGGCTTCACGTTTTGCACAGCGAGAAAACACAATCGAAGCACCTACCGCGTTTTGTTGGGAGCCCAAAAACCACAGCAGCAACGGTGATGTACCTCCCTGACAGCAAGTAAGCGCAGGAGTGTTTGGAAGCGCATTGCGTCTATCAAAACAAATTGGGCCGAAAGTTAGCAAAAAGTGTTTGGCGTCAGTTGGTAGTGTTGTGGAAAATTTTATTTATGTATATTGTCAGATGCCCCCCCAGTGTCTGTTTTGCTGCAATACTCTCATTTGAGGGTATTCGCACATACAGATGCTGGTGGAAGACCATTGGATGCGGAAACCTTCCCGTGGACACGGCGGATCTGTTTACCTTTTTAAGGATGTCTGTTTATGTCTCTCCAAGGAACTGGCCACTCCATGGCGACTGCATTTCAACTCCTAAGTAAACAAGTTTGCGTACCTTGGGAACCATAGTATAATCATACAATATTATGGCCCACTGGGCCATGGTATAGTACGGCTCGCATCACTGGTAGCAGTGGGAATGTGCACACGGCTGTGTTCAAAGCCATGTGCTTGCTGCATGGTTTTGCACACCACCGTCTGCACTCGTCACTACTGCTTTTATATTTGATTATATGCATGTGTGTCATTGGTTCTTTTGAATGAATACAAGTGTCTGATTGGCTGATTCTGAAGTCAGCAGCCTCTTTTGTTATCCATGTGTTTAGTATAAATAAAAGCCACTTGGCTATTTTGCTCAGGATTTTACACGGAGCTTGAAGTGATACCAACGTCTGTTTGTGTTACTTGGAGAGATAAATGAGCGCGCTTTCCCGGCATTATATAAGAGAGCTTTTTGTGCTTTTAAGCGCAAAGAAATTATATGCTTATAGGGAGAAGTTTAGATTTTCCCTGACATTAATGGCGAGCCAGAAAGGAAGCCAACAGATCTTCTAAATTCAGCGGACCTCGAGGGGGAAGAGACCTCCAGAACCAGAACCAGCAAAGGCCGGCCTATGGTAAGACAACCATACTTCAAGTTTTTTGAACATTTTTGCTGTTCTGTGTTTGGGATCTTGATTCTCTGTCCGCTGTATGAGGTAAGATCTGCCAGGCAAAGAACCTTATGTTTTTGTTTTTTTGTCGCTCTCTGTATAATGACGGGACTTTTATTGTAGGTTATACTTTTGTCATTGTAAGTAGGTCTATTATTTGGGGAAGCACCTATATTTAAATCCTCTATAGGTCCCATTTAATACAAACCTAAAGTGAATGTTGTGTATGACTGAGCATGCTGTGTAATTGTATGTTGTGTATGACTGAGCAGGCTGTGTAATTGTATGTTGTGTATGACTGAGAAGGCTGTGTAATTGTATGCTGTGTGATATGTTTGTGATGTATATGAGAAATAGAAATGGATGAATTGTGATTTTTACCTTTGTATGGGACCAAGTCACATGTCCCCATAAGTGTAAAAATATTTTTAAAGGGTTTGGTTTTAAGTTGAAATGCCTGTCGCATATCCAAGTGCCCATGTATTGTTGGGACATCACAATAGGAGCTGTTTACACCCTGTGGGGGGTCTCAGGTTTCTAGGTAATAACATGGGGGGAGTTTCTGTTGACTTTCTAACTCTCAGAGTTAGATATTGTGTTGTATTTGCGACAAGAGTGTATTGTTTAAGACTTTTTTCATGTTTTATGTAACTTTGGCGTCTTGGATATATTACATAATTGCATGGTTCGTGGGGTTTGAGTGGAGACATCAGTCCATCCTGAGTGTGGGTGTGTGTCTGCTGTTGTCCCTGTGCATTGTGTCTCATTGAGATGCTCATATTAGTTTAAAGGAACCCATATAGTGCCATCGGTTTGCGCAGGGCTCCACACGTGCATCGTATGCTCACGTCGGTCCCTGCCCTCGGGGAGCCCGCAGTCCGGGGTCCCCGGTTTGCATTCATGTACTAGGGCCAATTTTGGATGGAGGCCAATTGGCCTGCCAGCAAGTCTTTGGAGTGTGGGAGGAAACCCGAGTGCCCGGAGGAGACCCACGCAGGCGCAGGGAGGACATGCAGAGACCGGGCGGGTGGTGTCATGGTTGGAATTCAAGCCAGCTGCCCTTTTTGCTGCTGGGCGGGGGTGCTAACCACTACACCACTGTGCCACCCAATATTGTTTCGTTAAATATACCTATATTTCAGTATAGGCCCTAATTGACATAGCCTAAAGTGTTTGTCTAGGGATAAGTGTTAATATTGGTGACTCAATTGGTGTTTCAATTGTATAGTCAGTTTTTGTAGGAAGAAATCCTGGTTTGCCTTGTCATTTGTTAATGTCGGCCATTTTTCTGTAGTCCGGGTTTTATTCACCATTTTGCCGTGGACCATTTTTCAATTGCTGCAACTGCCTTTTTGTTTCTGCTGATTTTAGTCTCGAGCGAAATATCTCTGGTTTTGTACTGAATTCCAGTTCCAGTAGAATCATTTAGTTTTTATTCCAGTTGTTTTAAAGAAGTTTATGTTTCTAGTGAAGAAATCTTGATTTTGGCAGGATCAACAACTAAATTTCATGTGTTAATGGTGCCATTTTGTTTGTGGCTGCAGTGGAAGGGAAAAGACTTTGGTCCTCCTTCAGCCATCTTTTTGCAGGAGTTTCAGTTTTTGGCTTTTGTTACACTGTTGTGTGGTATTTCCGTCAAAACTTTTGGTTTTCCTAGGGGATATGTGAGTCAAGGGGGATTCCCTCCCATTTGCAATATGGGGGCTTATTCCAACCACTCCGGGACAAAGAGTTTTTATCTGTTGATGTTAGCCATAGATTTTTCTAATGTCTTGATAGACAAAATATGAAGCTATTTGAGGCTTCCCCTCCCCCTCCCTCTTCCTACTCAGGTGTGCAACAGGAAGTTGGTGGGAGGGGCTTGGCATCTTTTGACTTGTGTTTGGAAGGACGAAATCATTTTTATTTTTAAATTAAATGAAGGTTTATACTGTAATACAGTTTTGGGTAGAGAGCAAACAGGAGGCATCCAAGTTATTGTAATATCTGGGTACAGATAGAAGCCATAAGTTTGTTTTTGTTTTGAATAGCGGAGGATTTCATGGTGTTTTTGTAGTTGTCGGACAAACACGTTTAGAGGGCTGTATATCGTGAGACTGGTCGGGCCGTGTATAATAGTCGGAATTCCAGTTCGCGATTGTATTAGCATAAACGTGAGGAGTAGTACGCTAACAGCCCCGCTCAGGCCGTGTAGAATAATCGGAATGCGGGGGTCGATTATGGTGACAAAGGCGCAAACCATAATCGCTCCGAAAATAAAGCGCAGGGTTCTCTGGACGCAGAGTTCGCCAAAAAAAGCGATTTGAATCGTCATGGGCAATAGGTCGTCCATGCACCCCAGTCAGACAGCTACATAATACATGAAATCTGAGTTCTGAGGAAAAGGCCATTAAACCCCAGAAAGATTGACATAGGTGGTCCAAGGATACTATTTTGGGTATCCCTCTGGAGTTGATGTAGCGCGACTGCGGCTTCAGAAATCTGTAATGTTGAGTGAGTTGAGGGATGCGTAGTATACATTTGTGTGATTAAAAATACACAGGCCTGTTTTTGAACTTTGTGTGGCTGGTCCATGCAAAGATTTTGAGCTGCTCTCGTGCTTTTCAAATTGTATTCTTTTCTATCGCTAAAAGAATGAAGGCAGCATTCCATCTGGTCGTTTTTATTTTTTTCGTTTTTGGGAACTATAAAATATCTCCCCCACATTTGTATCTAAATGTTTGTCTTTGTTTCATTGTTTGTATGTGGTAACAAGATGTTTGAACCTACCGCGACAGCCCTCTTGCGTGTCGCGGCTGTTGTATTTTAAGTAAAAACGTGAAATTAAGACTTACAGGGGGTTTAGTTATTATCGGTTTTGTGGAATGTCAGTGACAATTTACCAATGTACACGAATGTTGTATTGTTTACCATTCTTTGAAGGATAAGAGTAATAACTTTTGTTTATAAGTATCTTTTCAGATCCAAAGAGTTTCTGGAAGTGTATGTACAGGTGTATAAGAAGGTAAAAGTATCATAGGCTATTTCACTGTTTTATTCTGCACCATTCTAAACCCTGCATGTCTTCCTCCAGTTTGTAATGAGGAGGGAAGAAAAGGGGGGATGAGAGTGGTGAGAATAACACATTTTCAAACCAATAATACTAACCGCTCCAATTCTAACCAAGTTTGTGCCAAGACTGTCTTTCTTTGATGGAATTTGAATCAGCAAGCAGCAGTCTGGTGAAGGAGGCTCCCATCCCAGATGCTAAGAACCTTTTTGTCACTGGTTCCAGGTATTACACCCCAGATGGTAAGCCACGCACAGGTTATGCAGTGACCACAGTCCTGATGTCTGGGTTATTGTCATATGAGGTTTGTTTGAAGGTCAACCAAAAACAGAATTGTACTTTCCTCATTAGCTGTCACCTACATTCTCAGTTGATGGGGTAGGTGCAATCACTGTAACATGAACTTCAAAAGGTCCACCACAGGGTTCACGAGTCCCTCCTGGACCCTGACACAATAACCAGTTTACATTCTTTCCAACCAGGTGACTGGGTCATTGTAAAGAAGCTTGAGGGATGAGACCACACCAGACACTGCAAGAAGCGGATCAACCACAAAAGAGTAGAGAAGTATCTTTGTTTATTTATATTTTTTTGTTTAATAAATTTTGTCAAGGGTAACGATGAAAAGCATCCCAACTAGCTAAGAAAGAGAACAGGACACATGGTCGGGTCTACTAGTGCCCCAGCGATGACGGCGGTACATGCTACGTGACATTCATATTGGTGTGAAGAGTTTTGACAGACTAGTAAAATCCAAACAGACACCTGTCAAAAGAACTTAACAGAACATTCATAGAGGGTAAAATTAATTATAATTTTAACAATAGCTCTGGTTCTTGCCAGCTTTGGTATCGGGATAACGAGGTAGCCCACAAGTGTGCTACAACTGAAGTTTGGTATTAATGCGGATCTACAGCTTATAAGATAATTTCCCGTAAGGCAAGAGGTTCATGTGTGCTGATGAAACTCGTCCCAGCATCTTATGTCGCGGCCGATCGTGAGGATCTGATGGCGCGAGAGAAGGTAAGAATGGCAGGGACAGCTGGAAGGGAATTGCTTGTACACGGTGGGGGCTTGAGCTTATGAAACGCTTGAACAATTTCTCATCCATTGAGGATGGGATGTTTCATGTAACGGTTGAAGCTACAAGGAAGTTCCCACAGTCCAAGGGGGTTTCTGGGAATTCATAAGTAAAGATAGTTATATCTGGATCAGGGATAGTAGTGACAAAGTTCAGGCCCATATGGATAAGGTTTAGATCCCTACAAGGCAAAGCCAAAGCTATAGCTGGTGAAGGTTGGAATCCTTTTAAGGGTTTGGGAAACTTGGGGGATTTTTTATTTTCCATCGGATCATGGTTGAAGGAAGTAGGGGTATATATACTCATGTTGTTTTTATTTCTATTCCTTCTATATGTCGTGATGAGGTGTTCCTGTTGCCTGACTGGACGCGTGACCAGAGCCAGAGCAGATGACCACATCTTCCTCACCGAGATGAGACGCCCCGAAGCCCAGCCCACGTACGAGACACAGAGGATCCCAGATCGACCGGCGATTACTACAGCTCACCATGTCGTGTCCTCCTTATAAGTCATTCCTCCTGAAGAATAGAATCTACAAGTCAAGCCGCATTTTCCTTTTTTATGGACTCATATGGACTGTAAGGACCGATACATTTCCAGGTGTAAGAAGAAGATCAAGATTCATCGAGGGACACATGGGAGGATATGACAAAGAGGAGGAGCTGTTGTGGAAAATTTTATTTATGTATATTGTCAGATGCCCCCCAGTGTCTGTTTTGCTGCAATACTCTCATTTGAGGGTATTCGCACATACAGATGCTGGTGGAAGACCATTGGATGCGGAAACCTTCCCGTGGACACGGCGGATCTGTTTACCTTTTTAAGGATGTCTGTTTATGTCTCTCCAAGGAACTGGCCACTCCATGGCGACTGCATTTCAACTCCTAAGTAAACAAGTTTGCGTACCTTGGGAACCATAGTATAATCATACAATATTATGGCCCACTGGGCCATGGTATAGTACGGCTCGCATCACTGGTAGCAGTGGGAATGTGCACACGGCTGTGTTCAAAGCCATGTGCTTGCTGCATGGTTTTGCACACCACCGTCTGCACTCGTCACTACTGCTTTTATATTTGATTATATGCATGTGTGTCATTGGTTCTTTTGAATGAATACAAGTGTCTGATTGGCTGATTCTGAAGTCAGCAGCCTCTTTTGTTATCCATGTGTTTAGTATAAATAAAAGCCACTTGGCTATTTTGCTCAGGATTTTACACGGAGCTTGAAGTGATACCAACGTCTGTTTGTGTTACTTGGAGAGATAAATGAGCGCGCTTTCCCGGCATTATATAAGAGAGCTTTTTGTGCTTTTAAGCGCAAAGAAATTATATGCTTATAGGGAGAAGTTTAGATTTTCCCTGACAGTAGCAAGAGGCCACACGGGAGGCAGCGTCTTAGCCCGGCTAGCTCAGTCGGTAGAGCATGAGATTCTTAATCTCAGGGTCGTGGGTTCGAGCCCCACGTTGGGCGTATGGCATCGCAACGTTTTGGCCCAGTCAGTGGCATTCATGCGCACTGCACGGCCCCACCTTTACCATATCGACTGGCTTCTCTTCCATTCCCTCTACAAACGGGGAAATGTTTCGAGCTTATCTTTCTAGTGGTCAATTCGTATGGCAGCAAGTTGACCTTGCGCTGGGGCGTGGTTCTTATCAGCGCCACGTGTGACACGAATTGGATAGAGATAGTGGCACAGGCCCCGGACAGCCTTGCGTTGGTGGTATAGTGGTGAGCATAGCTGCCTTCCAAGCAGTTGACCCGGGTTCGATTCCCGGCCAACGCACTCCTATCCCTTTTTGGCCTTGCAAAGCGGCCCTAAGCAAAGACCCAAGTCATCCAGGTCCTTGAAGAAAGCTCCTAAGATCCTGGCTATAGCGACAACTGTGGAGACTTTCTTCGGCATTCGAAAAGTCTCTGGCCTTATGCTTTAACTCGCTCAGGAGGTCCAGCATTATCCAGGGCCAAGGTTCAGCCATTTTGACTACTGATTCCCAAAGAGAATCAACTCTGTCACACACAACATTGCTAAGTATCTGGCAACAACGCTAACACCCTTAGCTGGCATCATATTGCACCATTTGCTATTCGGTGACGAAGGCATCGAATAGCAAATGACCCGCTTTGGACTGTGTCTTGCAAGGCAAGGAAAGGGGTGCATTTGGGCAAGGAGGCCTACAGGAAACCTACCCACACACACCGCTATCTGCTTTTTGGCTCACACCACCCACTGGAACCCAAGCTGGGGCTTCTTAGGACTCTGCAATATCGGGCTGACGCGGTAACAACAAAAAGAGTCTACAGACCCTCTCAGGTGTGCTTTGAAAGCTTGTGGCTAGCCAGACTGGGTCTTGGCTAAACATCACAAGGTCACGAAAACAAACTGGGGAGAAGCAGAACATTTGGAGAAATATAGTCACCCCCGTAAGCCACTGGAGTGTCAGAAAAACTCCGGAGGATCTTTAACAACAAATTGCATCGCTGTGTACTTCAAGTCCAGCAATACACTGGGACGGAAGCTTGTACATCGGCACTATCTGCACTGCCCATTTTGAACATCGCTCTAGCTAGCCAAGCGATTTGACAACAATTGTCACCTTAGCCACGCCGATCTAGGCACCAATAGCTATGCAGGCTTCCTGCCACCAACAATGGGATCATCTAACTTGAACAGGGCGGTTCTACAATTTTCACACCTCCCCCTGATTCTTGGACAATCAACATCGACACATTCACATGGTGATTGTCTTAAGGTGTGACTAGAAGTGCTTGCAGTTATCTTCCTGAGCCAAAGAAGTGGCTCGATCAACTATGTAAACCTCTTCAACAAACGGCTAGTACATTTGCAAGGGTCTCCAGTGAACGCTTGTTTGTCTGCTCAGTTGCCGGTCACCTGAAGAGAGCCAAAGGACACGCTTTTGTTTAGCCTTCGGGCCCCACTGAGGTAATGGAGAAAACATGAGCGTCCCCTGGGTGGGCTCGAACCACCAACCTTTCGGTTAACAGCCGAACGCGCTAACCGATTGCGCCACAGAGACTGCACGCCGAGGGCCGGCGCACCGGCCGAGGGAGACATGAATAATAAAAACAAAGTTCCTTAAAAGGCTTCCCAAAGTGCACATTTCTAGAGTGCCCTTCTAGAGTGCCTTCTAGTTAAGGGGGAGAGAGGCAGGGTAAAAGAGGGCATCCTTCGAGCCGGAATCGAACCAGCGACCTAAGGATTACTACGTTGACGCTACAGTCTTCCGCTCTACCAGCTGAGCTATCGAAGGGGCCGCCGTGGGTCGTAGCCCGTGACTCCTTGCATTCAAAGCAGCGCTTTGCCCTTTGCGTTAGTCCTTCTGCCTTGAGGGATTGGTCTATGCCGCCTCTGCCTGAAAGGTCAAATGCCTTGGCAGCTGTGATGTGGAAAGCTCGGCTCACGTTTTGCACAGCGAGAAAACACAATCGAAGCACCTACCGCGTTTTATTGGGAGCCCAAAAACCACAGCAGCATCGGTGATGTACCTCCCTGACAGCAAGTAAGCGCAAGGAGTGTTTGGGAAGCGCATTGCGTCTATCAAAACAAATTGGGCCGAAAGTTAGCAAAAAGTGTTTGGCGTCAGTTGGTAGCAAGAGGCCACACGGAGGCAGCGTCTTAGCCCGGCTAGCTCAGTCGGTAGAGCATGAGACTCTTAATCTCAGGGTCGTGGGTTCGAGCCCCACGTTGGGCGTGATGGCATCGCAACGGTTTTGGCCCAGTCAGTGGCATTCATGCGCACTGCACGGCCCCACCTTTACCATATCGACTGGCTTCTCTTCCATTCCCTCTACAAACGGGGAAATGTTTCGAGCTTATCTTTCTAGTGGTCAATTCGTATGGCAGCAAGTTGACCTTTGCGCTGGGGCGTGGTTCTTATCAGCGCCACGTGTGACACGAATTGGATAGAGATAGTGGCACAGGCCCCAGACAGCCTTGCGTTGGTGGTATAGTGGTGAGCATAGCTGCCTTCCAAGCAGTTGACCCGGGTTCGATTCCCGCCAACGCACTCCTATCCCTTTTTGGCCTTGCAAAGCGGCCCTAAGCAAAGACCCAAGTCATCCAGGTCCTTGAAGAAAGCTCCTAAGATATCCTGGCTTAGCGACAACTGTGGAGACTTTCTTCGGCATTCGAAAAGTCTCTGGCCTTATGCTTTAACTCGCTCAGGAGGTCCAGCATTATCCAGGGCCAAGGTTCAGCCATTTTGACTACTGATTCCCAAAGAGAATCAACTCTGTCACACACAACATTGCTAAGTATCTGGCAACAACGCTAACACCCTTAGCTGGCATCATATTGCACCATTTGCTATTCGGTGACGAAGGCATCGAATAGCAAAATGACCCGCTTTGGACTGTGTCTTGCAAGGCAAGGAAAGGGGTGCATTTGGGCAAGGAGGCCTACAGGAAACCTACCCACACACACCGCTATCTGCTTTTTGGCTCACACCACCCACTGGAACCCAAGCTGGGGCTTCTTAGGACTCTGCAATATCGGGCTGACGCGGTAACAACAAAAAGAGTCTACAGACCCTCTCAGGTGTGCTTTGAAAGCTTGTGGCTAGCCAGACTGGGTCTTGGCCTAAACATCCACAAGGTCACGAAAACAAACTGGGGAGAAGCAGAACATTTGGAGAAATATAGTCACCCCCGTAAGCCACTGGAGTGTCAGAAAAACTCCGGAGGATCTTTAACAACAATTGCATCGCTGTGTACTTCAAGTCCAGCAATACACTGGGACGGAAGCTTGTACATCGGCACTATCTGCACTGCCCATTTTGAACATCGCTCTAGCTAGCCAAGCGATTTGACAACAATTGTCACCTTTAGCCATGCCGTCTAGGCACCAATAGCTATGCAGGCTTCCTTCCACCAACAATGGGATCATCTAACTTGAACAGGGCGGTTCTACAATTTTCACACCTCCCCCTGTTCTTGGACAATCAACATCGACACATTCACATGGTGATTGTCTTAAGGTGTGACTAGTAGTGCTGCAGTTATCTTCCTGAGCCAAAGAAGTGGCTCGATCAACTATGTAAACCTCTTCAACAAACGGCTAGTACATTTGCAAGGGTCTCCAGTGAACGCTTGTTTGTCTGCTCAGTTGCCGGTCACCTGAAGAGAGCCAAAGGACACGCTTTGTTTTAGCCTTCGGGCCCCACTGAGGTAATGGAGAAAACATGAGCGTCCCTGGGTGGGCTCGAACCACCAACCTTTCGGTAACAGCGGAACGCGCTAACCGATTGCGCCACAGAGACTGCACGCCGAGGGCCGGCGCACCGGCCGAGGGAGACATGAATAATAAAAACAAAGTTCCTTAAAAGGCTTCCCAATTGCACATTTCTAGAGTGCCTTCTAGTTAAAGGGGGAGAGAGGCAGGGTAAAAGAGGGCATCCTTCGAGCCGAATCGAACCAGCGACCTAAGGATTACTACGTTGACGCTACAGTCCTCCGCTCTACCAGCTGAGCCTATCGAAGGGGCCGCCGGTGGGTCGTAGCCCGTGACTCCTTGCATTCAAAGCCAGCGCTTTGCCCTTTGCGTTAGTCCTTCTGCCTTGAGGGATTGGTCTATGCCGCCTCTGCCTGAAAGGTCAAATGCCTTGGCAGCTGTGATGTGGGAAAGCTCGGCTTCACGTTTTGCACAGCGAGAAAACACAATCGAAGCACCTACCGCGTTTTGTTGGGAGCCCAAAAACCACAGCAGCAACGGTGATGTACCTCCCTGACAGCAAGTAAGCGCAGGAGTGTTTGGAAGCGCATTGCGTCTATCAAACAAATTGGGCCGAAAGTTAGCAAAAGTGTTTGGCGTCAGTAGGTAGCAAGAGGCCACACGGGAGGCAGCGTCTTAGCCGGCTAGCTCAGTCGGTAGAGCATGAGACTCTTAATCTCAGGGTCGTGGGTTCGAGCCCCACGTTGGGCGTATGGCATCGCACGTTTTGGCCCAGTCAGTGGCATTCATGCGCACTGCACGGCCCCACCTTTACCATATCGACCTGGCTTCTCTTCCATTCCCTCTACAAACGGGGAAATGTTTCGAGCTTATCTTTCTAGTGGTCAATTCGTATGGCAGCAAGTTGACCTTGCGCTGGGGGCGTGGTTCTTATCAGCGCCACGTGTGACACGAATTGGATAGAGATAGTGGCACAGGCCCCGGACAGCCTTGCGTTGGTGGTATAGTGGTGAGCATAGCTGCCTTCCAAGCAGTTGACCCGGTTCGATTCCCGGCCAACGCACTCCTATCCCTTTTTGGCCTTGCAAAGCGGCCCTAAGCAAAGACCCAAGTCATCCAGGTCCTTGAAGAAAGCTCCTAAGATATCCTGGCTTAGCGACAACTGTGGAGACTTTCTTCGGCATTCGAAAAGTCCTCTGGCCTTATGCTTTAACTCGCTCAGGAGGTCCAGCATATCCAGGGCCAAGGTTCAGCCATTTTGACTACTGATTCCCAAAGAGAATCAACTCTGTCACACACAACATGCTAAGTATCTGGCAACACGCTAACACCCTTAGCTGGCATCATATTGCACCATTTGCTATTCGGTGACAAAGGCATCGAATAGCAAATGACCCGCTTTGGACTGTGTCTTGCAAGGCAGGAAAGGGGTGCATTTAGGGCAAGGAGGCCTACAGGAAACCTACCCACACACACCGCTATCTGCTTTTGGCTCACACCACCCACTGGAACCCAAGCTGGGCTTCTTAGGACTCTGCAATATCGGGCTGACGCGGGTAACAACAAAAGAGTCTACAGACCCTCTCAGGTGTGCTTTGAAAGCTTGTGGCTAGCCAGACTGGGTCTTGGCTAAACATCCACAAGGTCACGAAAACAAACTGGGGAGAAGCAGAACATTTGGAGAAATATAGTCACCCCCGTAAGCCACTGGAGTGTCAGAAAACTCCGGAGGATCTTTAACAACAATTGCATCGCTGTGTACTTCAAGTCCAGCAATACACTGGGACGGAAGCTTGTACATCGGCACTATCTGCACTGCCCATTTTGAACATCGCTCTAGCTAGCCAAGCGATTTGACAACACTTGTCACCTTTAGCCACGCCGATCTAGGCACCAATAGCTATGCAGGCTTCCTGCCACCAACAATGGGATCATCTAACTTGAACAGGGCGGTTCTACAATTTTCACACCTCCCCCTGTTCTTGGACAATCAACATCGACACATTCACATGGTGATTGTCTTAAGGTGTGACTAGAAGTGCTGCAGTTATCTTCCTGAGCCAAAGAAGTGGCTCGATCAACTATGTAAACCTCTTCAACAAACGGCTAGTACATTTGCAAGGGTCTCCAGTGAACGCTTGTTTGTCTGCTCAGTTGCCGGTCACCTGAAGAGAGCCAAAGGACACGCTTTGTTTTAGCCTTCGGGCCCCACTGAGGTAATGGAGAAAACATGAGCGTCCCTGGGTGGGCTCGAACCACCAACCTTTCGGTTAACAGCCGAACGCGCTAACCGATTGCGCCACAGAGACTGCACGCCGAGGGCTGGCACACCGGCCGAGGGAGACATGAATAATAAAAACAAAGTTCCTTAAAAGGCTTCCCAATTGCACATTTCTAGAGTGCCTTCTAGAGTGCCTTCTAGTTAAAGGGGGAGAGAGGCAGGGTAAAAGAGGGCATCCATCGAGCCGGAATCGAACCAGCGACCTAAGGATTACTACGTTGACGCTACAGTCCTCCGCTCTACCAGCTGAGCTATCGAAGGGTCCGCCGGTGGGTCGTAGCCCGTGACTCCTTGCATTCAAAGCCAGCGCTTTGCCCTTTGCGTTAGTCCTTCTGCCTTGAGGGATTGGTCTATGCCGCCTCTGCCTGAAAGGTCAAATGCCTTGGCAGCTGTGATGTGGGAAAGCTCGGCTTCACGTTTTGCACAGCGAGAAAACACAATCGAAGCACCTACCGCATTTTGTTGGGAGCCCAAAAACCACAGCAGCAACGGTGATGTACCTCCCTGACAGCAAGTAAGCGCAGGAGTGTTTGGAAGCGCATTGCGTCTATCAAAACAAATTGGGCCGAAAGTTAGCAAAAAGTGTTTGGCGTCAGTTGGTAGCAAGAGGCCACACGGAAGGCAGCGTCTTAGCCCGGCTAGCTCAGTCGGTAGAGCATGAGACTCTTAATCTCAGGGTTGTGGGTTCGAGCCCCACGTTGGGCGTATGGCATCGCAATGTTTTGGCCCAGTCAGTGGCATTCATGCGCACTGCACGGCCCCACCTTTACCATATCGACTGGCTTCTCTTCCATTCCCTCTACAAACGGGGAAATGTTTCGAGCTTATCTTTCTAGTGGTCAATTCGTATGGCAGCAAGTTGACCTTGCGCTGGGGCGTGGTTCTTATCAGCGCCACGTGTGACACGAATTGGATAGAGATAGTGGCACAGGCCCCAGACAGCCTTGCGTTGGTGGTATAGTGGTGAGCATAGCTGCCTTCCAAGCAGTTGACCCGGGTTCGATTCCTGGCCAACGCACTCCTATCCCTTTTTGGCCTTGCAAAGCGGCCCTAAGCAAAGACCCAAGTCATCCAGGTCCTTGAAGAAAGCTCCTAAGATATCCTGGCTTAGCGACAACTGTGGAGACTTTCTTCGGCATTCGAAAAGTCTCTGGCCTTATGCTTTAACTCGCTCAGGAGGTCCAGCATTATCCAGGGCCAAGGTTCAGCCATTTTGACTACTGATTCCCAAAGAGAATCAACTCTGTCACACACAACATTGCTAAGTATCTGGCAACAACGCTAACACCCTTAGCTGGCATCATATTGCACCATTTGCTATTCGGTGACGAAGGCATCGAATAGCAAATGACCCGCTTTGGACTGTGTCTTGCAAGGCAAGGAAAGGGGTGCATTTGGGCAAGGAGGCCTACAGGAAACCTACCCACACACACCGCTATCTGCTTTTTGGCTCACACCACCCACTGGAACCCAAGCTGAGGCTTCTTAGGACTCTGCAATATCGGGCTGACGCGGTAACAACAAAAAGAGTCTACAGACCCTCTCAGGTGTGCTTTGAAAGCTTGTGGCTAGCCAGACTGGGTCTTGGCTAAACATCCACAAGGTCACGAAAACAAACTGGGGAGAAGCAGAACATTTGGAGAAATATAGTCACCCCCGTAAGCCACTGGAGTGTCAGAAAAACTCCGGAGGATCTTTAACAACAATTGCATCGCTGTGTACTTCAAGTCCAGCAATACACTGGGACGGAAGCTTGTACATCGGCACTATCTGCACTGCCCATTTTGAACATCGCTCTAGCTAGCCAAGCGATTTGACAACAATTGTCACCTTTAGCCACGCCGATCTAGGCACCAATAGCTATGCAGGCTTCCTGCCACCAACAATGGGATCATCTAACTTGAACAGGGCGGTTCTACAATTTTCACACCTCCCCCTGTTCTTGGACAATCAACATCGACACATTCACATGGTGATTGTCTTAAGGTGTGACTAGAAGTGCTGCAGTTATCTTCCTGAGCCAAAGAAGTGGCTCGATCAACTATGTAAACCTCTTCAACAAACGGCTAGTACATTTGCAAGGGTCTCCAGTGAACGCTTGTTTGTCTGCTCAGTTGCCGGTCACCTGAAGAGAGCCAAAGGACACGCTTTGTTTTAGCCTTCGGGCCCCACTGAGGTAATGGAGAAAACATGAGCGTCCCTGGGTGGGCTCGAACCACCAACCTTTCGGTTAACAGCCGAACGCGCTAACCGATTGCGCCACAGAGACTGCACGCCGAGGGCCGGCGCACCGGCCGAGGGAGACATGAATAATAAAAACAAAGTTCCTTAAAAGGCTTCCCAATTGCACATTTCTAGAGTGCCTTCTAGAGTGCCTTCTAGTTAAAGGGGGAGAGAGGCAGGGTAAAAGAGGGCATCCTTCGAGCCGGAATCGAACCAGCGACCTAAGGATTACTACGTTGACGCTACAGTCCTCCGCTCTACCAGCTGAGCTATCGAAGGGGCCGCCGGTGGGTCGTAGCCCGTGACTCCTTGCATTCAAAGCCAGCGCTTTGCCCTTTGCGTTAGTCCTTCTGCCTTGAGGGATTGGTCTATGCCGCCTCTGCCTGAAAGGTCAAATGCCTTGGCAGCTGTGATGTGGGAAAGCTCGGCTTCACGTTTTGCACAGCGAGAAAACACAATCGAAGCACCTACCGCGTTTTGTTGGGAGCCCAAAAACCACAGCAGCAACGGTGATGTACCTCCCTGACAGCAAGTAAGCGCAGGAGTGTTTGGAAGCGCATTGCGTCTATCAAAACAAATTGGGCCGAAAGTTAGCAAAAAGTGTTTGGTGTCAGTTGGTAGCAAGAGGCCACACGGGAGGCAGCGTCTTAGCCCGGCTAGCTCAGTCGGTAGAGCATGAGACTCTTAATCTCAGGGTCGTGGGTTCGAGCCCCACGTTGGGCGTATGGCATCGCAACGTTTTGGCCCAGTCAGTGGCATTCATGCGCACTGCACGGCCCCACCTTTACCATATCGACTGGCTTCTCTTCCATTCCCTCTACAAACGGGGAAATGTTTCGAGCTTATCTTTCTAGTGGTCAATTCGTATGGCAGCAAGTTGACCTTGCGCTGGGGCGTGGTTCTTATCAGCGCCACGTGTGACACGAATTGGATAGAGATAGTGGCACAGGCCCCGGACAGCCTTGCGTTGGTGGTATAGTGGTGAGCATAGCTGCCTTCCAAGCAGTTGACCCGGGTTCGATTCCCGGCCAACGCACTCCTATCCCTTTTTGGCCTTGCAAAGCGGCCCTAAGCAAAGACCCAAGTCATCCAGGTCCTTGAAGAAAGCTCCTAAGATATCCTGGCTTAGCGACAACTGTGGAGACTTTCTTCGGCATTCGAAAAGTCTCTGGCCTTATGCTTTAACTCGCTCAGGAGGTCCAGCATTATCCAGGGCCAAGGTTCAGCCATTTTGACTACTGATTCCCAAAGAGAATCAACTCTGTCACACACAACATTGCTAAGTATCTGGCAACAACGCTAACACCCTTAGCTGGCATCATATTGCACCATTTGCTATTCAGTGACAAAGGCATCGAATAGCAAATGACCCGCTTTGGACTGTGTCTTGCAAGGCAAGGAAAGGGGTGCATTTGGGCAAGGAGGCCTACAGGAAACCTACCCACACACACCGCTATCTGCTTTTTGGCTCACACCACCCACTGGAACCCAAGCTGGGGCTTCTTAGGACTCTGCAATATCGGGCTGACGCGGTAACAACAAAAAGAGTCTACAGACCCTCTCAGGTGTGCTTTGAAAGCTTGTGGCTAGCCAGACTGGGTCTTGGCTAAACATCCACAAGGTCACGAAAACAAACTGGGGAGAAGCAGAACATTTGGAGAAATATAGTCACCCCCGTAAGCCACTGGAGTGTCAGAAAAACTCCGGAGGATCTTTAACAACAATTGCATCGCTGTGTACTTCAAGTCCAGCAATACACTGGGACGGAAGCTTGTACATCGGCACTATCTGCACTGCCCATTTTGAACATCGCTCTAGCTAGCCAAGCGATTTGACAACAATTGTCACCTTTAGCCACGCCGATCTAGGCACCAATAGCTATGCAGGCTTCCTGCCACCAACAATGGGATCATCTAACTTGAACAGGGCGGTTCTACAATTTTCACACCTCCCCCTGTTCTTGGACAATCAACATCGACACATTCACATGGTGATTGTCTTAAGGTGTGACTAGAAGTGCTGCAGTTATCTTCCTGAGCCAAAGAAGTGGCTCGATCAACTATGTAAACCTCTTCAACAAACGGCTAGTACATTTGCAAGGGTCTCCAGTGAACGCTTGTTTGTCTGCTCAGTTGCCGGTCACCTGAAGAGAGCCAAAGGACACGCTTTGTTTTAGCCTTCGGGCCCCACTGAGGTAATTGAGAAAACATGAGCGTCCCTGGGTGGGCTCGAACCACCAACCTTTCGGTTAACAGCCGAACGCGCTAACCGATTGCGCCACAGAGACTGCACGCCGAGGGCTGGCGCACCGGCCGAGGGAGACATGAATAATAAAAACAAAGTTCCTTAAATGGCTTCCCAATTGCACATTTCTAGAGTGCCTTCTAGAGTGCCTTCTAGTTAAAGGGGGAGAGAGGCAGGGTAAAAGAGGGCATCCTTCGAGCCGGAATCGAACCAGCGACCTAAGGATTACTACGTTGACGCTACAGTCCTCCGCTCTACCAGCTGAGCTATCGAAGGGGCCGCCGGTAGGTCGTAGCCCGTGACTCCTTGCATTCAAAGCCAGCGCTTTGCCCTTTGCGTTAGTCCTTCTGCCTTGAGGGATTGGTCTATGCCGCCTCTGCCTGAAAGGTCAAATGCCTTGGCAGCTGTGATGTGGGAAAGCTCGGCTTCACCTTTTGCACAGCGAGAAAACACAATCGAAGCACCTACCGCGTTTTGTTGGGAGCCCAAAAACCACAGCAGCAACGGTGATGTACCTCCCTGACAGCAAGTAAGCGCAGGAGTGTTTGGAAGCGCATTGCGTCTATCAAAACAAATTGGGCCGAAAGTTAGCAAAAAGTGTTTGGCGTCAGTTGGTAGCAAGAGGCCACACGGGAGGCAGCGTCTTAGCCCGGCTAGCTCAGTCGGTAGAGCATGAGACTCTTAATCTCAGGGTCGTGGGTTCGAGCCCCACGTTGGGCGTATGGCATTGCAACGTTTTGGCCCAGTCAGTGGCATTCATGCGCACTGCACGGCCCCACCTTTACCATATCGACTGGCTTCTCTTCCATTCCCTCTACAAACGGGGAAATGTTTCGAGCTTATCTTTCTAGTGGTCAATTCGTATGGCAGCAAGTTGACCTTGCGCTGGGGCGTGGTTCTTATCAGCGCCACGTGTGACACGAATTGGATAGAGATAGTGGCACAGGCCCCGGACAGCCTTGCGTTGGTGGTATAGTGGTGAGCATAGCTGCCTTCCAAGCAGTTGACCTGGGCTCGATTCCCGGCCAACGCACTCCTATCCCTTTTTGGCCTTGCAAAGCGGCCCTAAGCAAAGACCCAAGTCATCCAGGTCCTTGAAGAAAGCTCCTAAGATATCCTGGCTTAGCGACAACTGTGGAGACTTTCTTCGGCATTCGAAAAGTCTCTGGCCTTATGCTTTAACTCGCTCAGGAGGTCCAGCATTATCCAGGGCCAAGGTTCAGCCATTTTGACTACTGATTCCCAAAGAGAATCAACTCTGTCACACACAACATTGCTAAGTATCTGGCAACAACGCTAACACCCTTAGCTGGCATCATATTGCACCATTTGCTATTCGGTGACGAAGGCATCGAATAGCAAATGACCCGCTTTGGACTGTGTCTTGCAAGGCAAGGAAAGGGGTGCATTTGGGCAAGGAGGCCTACAGGAAACCTACCCACACACACCGCTATCTGCTTTTTGGCTCACACCACCCACTGGAACCCAAGCTGGGGCTTCTTAGGACTCTGCAATATCGGGCTGACGCGGTAACAACAAAAAGAGTCTACAGACCCTCTCAGGTGTGCTTTGAAAGCTTGTGGCTAGCCAGACTGGGTCTTGGCTAAACATCCACAAGGTCACGAAAACAAACTGGGGAGAAGCAGAACATTTGGAGAAATATAGTCACCCCCGTAAGCCACTGGAGTGTCAGAAAAACTCCGGAGGATCTTTAACAACAATTGCATCGCTGTGTACTTCAAGTCCAGCAATACACTGGGACGGAAGCTTGTACATCGGCACTATCTGCACTGCCCATTTTGAACATCGCTCTAGCTAGCCAAGCGATTTGACAACAATTGTCACCTTTAGCCACGCCGATCTAGGCACCAATAGCTATGCAGGCTTCCTGCCACCAACAATGGGATCATCTAACTTGAACAGGGCGGTTCTACAATTTTCACACCTCCCCCTGTTCTTGGACAATCAACATCGACACATTCACATGGTGATTGTCTTAAGGTGTGACTAGAAGTGCTGCAGTTATCTTCCTGAGCCAAAGAAGTGGCTCGATCAACTATGTAAACCTCTTCAACAAACGGCTAGTACATTTGCAAGGGTCTCCAGTGAACGCTTGTTTGTCTGCTCAGTTGCCGGTCACCTGAAGAGAGCCAAAGGACACGCTTTGTTTTAGCCTTCGGGCCCCACTGAGGTAATGGAGAAAACATGAGCGTCCCTGGGTGGGCTCGAACCACCAACCTTTCGGTTAACAGCCGAACGCGCTAACCGATTGCGCCACAGAGACTGCACGCCGAGGGCCGGCGCACCGGCCGAGGGAGACATGAATAATAAAAACAAAGTTCCTTAAAAGGCTTCCCAATTGCACATTTCTAGAGTGCCTTCTAGAGTGCCTTCTAGTTAAAGGGGGAGAGAGGCAGGGTAAAAGAGGGCATCCTTCGAGCCGGAATCGAACCAGCGACCTAAGGATTACTACGTTGACGCTACAGTCTTCCGCTCTACCAGCTGAGCTATCGAAGGGGCCGCCGGTGGGTCGTAGCCCGTGACTCCTTGCATTCAAAGCCAGCGCTTTGCCCTTTGCGTTAGTCCTTCTGCCTTGAGGGATTGGTCTATGCCGCCTCTGCCTGAAAGGTCAAATGCCTTGGCAGCTGTGATGTGGGAAAGCTCGGCTTCACGTTTTGCACAGCGAGAAAACACAATCGAAGCACCTACCGCGTTTTATTGGGAGCCCAAAAACCACAGCAGCATCGGTGATGTACCTCCCTGACAGCAAGTAAGCGCAGGAGTGTTTGGAAGCGCATTGCGTCTATCAAAACAAATTGGGCCGAAAGTTAGCAAAAAGTGTTTGGCGTCAGTTGGTAGCAAGAGGCCACACGGGAGGCAGCGTCTTAGCCCGGCTAGCTCAGTCGGTAGAGCATGAGACTCTTAATCTCAGGGTCGTGGGTTCGAGCCCCACGTTGGGCGTATGGCATCGCAACGTTTTGGCCCAGTCAGTGGCATTCATGCGCACTGCACGGCCCCACCTTTACCATATCGACTGGCTTCTCTTCCATTCCCTCTACAAACGGGGAAATGTTTCGAGCTTATCTTTCTAGTGGTCAATTCGTATGGCAGCAAGTTGACCTTGCGCTGGGGCGTGGTTCTTATCAGCGCCACGTGTGACACGAATTGGATAGAGATAGTGGCACAGGCCCCAGACAGCCTTGCGTTGGTGGTATAGTGGTGAGCATAGCTGCCTTCCAAGCAGTTGACCCGGGTTCGATTCCCGGCCAACGCACTCCTATCCCTTTTTGGCCTTGCAAAGCGGCCCTAAGCAAAGACCCAAGTCATCCAGGTCCTTGAAGAAAGCTCCTAAGATATCCTGGCTTAGCGACAACTGTGGAGACTTTCTTCGGCATTCGAAAAGTCTCTGGCCTTATGCTTTAACTCGCTCAGGAGGTCCAGCATTATCCAGGGCCAAGGTTCAGCCATTTTGACTACTGATTCCCAAAGAGAATCAACTCTGTCACACACAACATTGCTAAGTATCTGGCAACAACGCTAACACCCTTAGCTGGCATCATATTGCACCATTTGCTATTCGGTGACGAAGGCATCGAATAGCAAATGACCCGCTTTGGACTGTGTCTTGCAAGGCAAGGAAAGGGGTGCATTTGGGCAAGGAGGCCTACAGGAAACCTACCCACACACACCGCTATCTGCTTTTTGGCTCACACCACCCACTGGAACCCAAGCTGGGGCTTCTTAGGACTCTGCAATATCGGGCTGACGCGGTAACAACAAAAAGAGTCTACAGACCCTCTCAGGTGTGCTTTGAAAGCTTGTGGCTAGAAAGACTGGGTCTTGGCTAAACATCCACAAGGTCCCGAAAACAAACTGGGGAGAAGCAGAACATTTGGAGAAATATAGTCACCCCCGTAAGCCACTGGAGTGTCAGAAAAACTCCGGAGGATCTTTAACAACAATTGCATCGCTGTGTACTTCAAGTCCAGCAATACACTGGGACGGAAGCTTGTACATCGGCACTATCTGCACTGCCCATTTTGAACATCGCTCTAGCTAGCCAAGCGATTTGACAACAATTGTCACCTTTAGCCATGCCGATCTAGGCACCAATAGCTATGCAGGCTTCCTTCCACCAACAATGGGATCATCTAACTTGAACAGGGCGGTTCTACAATTTTCACACCTCCCCCTGTTCTTGGACAATCAACATCGACACATTCACATGGTGATTGTCTTAAGGTGTGACTAGTAGTGCTGCAGTTATCTTCCTGAGCCAAAGAAGTGGCTCGATCAACTATGTAAACCTCTTCAACAAACGGCTAGTACATTTGCAAGGGTCTCCAGTGAACGCTTGTTTGTCTGCTCAGTTGCCGGTCACCTGAAGAGAGCCAAAGGACACGCTTTGTTTTAGCCTTCGGGCCCCACTGAGGTAATGGAGAAAACATGAGCGTCCCTGGGTGGGCTCGAACCACCAACCTTTCGGTTAACAGCGGAACGCGCTAACCGATTGCGCCACAGAGACTGCACGCCGAGGGCCGGCGCACCGGCCGAGGGAGACATGAATAATAAAAACAAAGTTCCTTAAAAGGCTTCCCAATTGCACATTTCTAGAGTGCCTTCTAGTTAAAGGGGGAGAGAGGCAGGGTAAAAGAGGGCATCCTTCGAGCCGGAATCGAACCAGCGACCTAAGGATTACTACGTTGACGCTACAGTCCTCCGCTCTACCAGCTGAGCTATCGAAGGGGCCGCCGGTGGGTCGTAGCCCGTGACTCCTTGCATTCAAAGCCAGCGCTTTGCCCTTTGCGTTAGTCCTTCTGCCTTGAGGGATTGGTCTATGCCGCCTCTGCCTGAAAGGTCAAATGCCTTGGCAGCTGTGATGTGGGAAAGCTCGGCTTCACGTTTTGCACAGCGAGAAAACACAATCGAAGCACCTACCGCGTTTTGTTGGGAGCCCAAAAACCACAGCAGCAACGGTGATGTACCTCCCTGACAGCAAGTAAGCGCAGGAGTGTTTGGAAGCGCATTGCGTCTATCAAAACAAATTGGGCCGAAAGTTAGCAAAAAGTGTTTGGCGTCAGTTGGTAGCAAGAGGCCACACGGGAGGCAGCGTCTTAGCCCGGCTAGCTCAGTCGGTAGAGCATGAGACTCTTAATCTCAGGGTCGTGGGTTCGAGCCCCACGTTGGGCGTATGGCATCGCAACGTTTTGGCCCAGTCAGTGGCATTCATGCGCACTGCACGGCCCCACCTTTACCATATCGACTGGCTTCTCTTCCATTCCCTCTACAAACGGGGAAATGTTTCGAGCTTATCTTTCTAGTGGTCAATTCGTATGGCAGCAAGTTGACCTTGCGCTGGGGCGTGGTTCTTATCAGCGCCACGTGTGACACGAATTGGATAGAGATAGTGGCACAGGCCCCGGACAGCCTTGCGTTGGTGGTATAGTGGTGAGCATAGCTGCCTTCCAAGCAGTTGACCCGGGTTCGATTCCCGGCCAACGCACTCCTATCCCTTTTTGGCCTTGCAAAGCGGCCCTAAGCAAAGACCCAAGTCATCCAGGTCCTTGAAGAAAGCTCCTAAGATATCCTGGCTTAGCGACAACTGTGGAGACTTTCTTCGGCATTCGAAAAGTCTCTGGCCTTATGCTTTAACTCGCTCAGGAGGTCCAGCATTATCCAGGGCCAAGGTTCAGCCATTTTGACTACTGATTCCCAAAGAGAATCAACTCTGTCACACACAACATTGCTAAGTATCTGGCAACAACGCTAACACCCTTAGCTGGCATCATATTGCACCATTTGCTATTCGGTGACGAAGGCATCGAATAGCAAATGACCCGCTTTGGACTGTGTCTTGCAAGGCAAGGAAAGGGGTGCATTTGGGCAAGGAGGCCTACAGGAAACCTACCCACACACACCGCTATCTGCTTTTTGGCTCACACCACCCACTGGAACCCAAGCTGAGGCTTCTTAGGACTCTGCAATATCGGGCTGACGCGGTAACAACAAAAAGAGTCTACAGACCCTCTCAGGTGTGCTTTGAAAGCTTGTGGCTAGCCAGACTGGGTCTTGGCTAAACATCCACAAGGTCACGAAAACAAACTGGGGAGAAGCAGAACATTTGGAGAAATATAGTCACCCCCGTAAGCCACTGGAGTGTCAGAAAAACTCCGGAGGATCTTTAACAACAATTGCATCGCTGTGTACTTCAAGTCCAGCAATACACTGGGACGGAAGCTTGTACATCGGCACTATCTGCACTGCCCATTTTGAACATCGCTCTAGCTAGCCAAGCGATTTGACAACAATTGTCACCTTTAGCCACGCCGATCTAGGCACCAATAGCTATGCAGGCTTCCTGCCACCAACAATGGGATCATCTAACTTGAACAGGGCGGTTCTACAATTTTCACACCTCCCCCTGTTCTTGGACAATCAACATCGACACATTCACATGGTGATTGTCTTAAGGTGTGACTAGAAGTGCTGCAGTTATCTTCCTGAGCCAAAGAAGTGGCTCGATCAACTATGTAAACCTCTTCAACAAACGGCTAGTACATTTGCAAGGGTCTCCAGTGAACGCTTGTTTGTCTGCTCAGTTGCCGGTCACCTGAAGAGAGCCAAAGGACACGCTTTGTTTTAGCCTTCGGGCCCCACTGAGGTAATGGAGAAAACATGAGCGTCCCTGGGTGGGCTCGAACCACCAACCTTTCGGTTAACAGCCGAACGCGCTAACCGATTGCGCCACAGAGACTGCACGCCGAGGGCTGGCACACCGGCCGAGGGAGACATGAATAATAAAAACAAAGTTCCTTAAAAGGCTTCCCAATTGCACATTTCTAGAGTGCCTTCTAGAGTGCCTTCTAGTTAAAGGGGGAGAGAGGCAGGGTAAAAGAGGGCATCCATCGAGCCGGAATCGAACCAGCGACCTAAGGATTACTACGTTGACGCTACAGTCCTCCGCTCTACCAGCTGAGCTATCGAAGGGTCCGCCGGTGGGTCGTAGCCCGTGACTCCTTGCATTCAAAGCCAGCGCTTTGCCCTTTGCGTTAGTCCTTCTGCCTTGAGGGATTGGTCTATGCCGCCTCTGCCTGAAAGGTCAAATGCCTTGGCAGCTGTGATGTGGGAAAGCTCGGCTTCACGTTTTGCACAGCGAGAAAACACAATCGAAGCACCTACCGCATTTTGTTGGGAGCCCAAAAACCACAGCAGCAACGGTGATGTACCTCCCTGACAGCAAGTAAGCGCAGGAGTGTTTGGAAGCGCATTGCGTCTATCAAAACAAATTGGGCCGAAAGTTAGCAAAAAGTGTTTGGCGTCAGTTGGTAGCAAGAGGCCACACGGAAGGCAGCGTCTTAGCCCGGCTAGCTCAGTCGGTAGAGCATGAGACTCTTAATCTCAGGGTTGTGGGTTCGAGCCCCACGTTGGGCGTATGGCATCGCAACGTTTTGGCCCAGTCAGTGGCATTCATGCGCACTGCACGGCCCCACCTTTACCATATCGACTGGCTTCTCTTCCATTCCCTCTACAAACGGGGAAATGTTTCGAGCTTATCTTTCTAGTGGTCAATTCGTATGGCAGCAAGTTGACCTTGCGCTGGGGCGTGGTTCTTATCAGCGCCACGTGTGACACGAATTGGATAGAGATAGTGGCACAGGCCCCAGACAGCCTTGCGTTGGTGGTATAGTGGTGAGCATAGCTGCCTTCCAAGCAGTTGACCCGGGTTCGATTCCCGGCCAACGCACTCCTATCCCTTTTTGGCCTTGCAAAGCGGCCCTAAGCAAAGACCCAAGTCATCCAGGTCCTTGAAGAAAGCTCCTAAGATATCCTGGCTTAGCGACAACTGTGGAGACTTTCTTCGGCATTCGAAAAGTCTCTGGCCTTATGCTTTAACTCGCTCAGGAGGTCCAGCATTATCCAGGGCCAAGGTTCAGCCATTTTGACTACTGATTCCCAAAGAGAATCAACTCTGTCACACACAACATTGCTAAGTATCTGGCAACAACGCTAACACCCTTAGCTGGCATCATATTGCACCATTTGCTATTCGGTGACGAAGGCATCGAATAGCAAATGACCCGCTTTGGACTGTGTCTTGCAAGGCAAGGAAAGGGGTGCATTTGGGCAAGGAGGCCTACAGGAAACCTACCCACACACACCGCTATCTGCTTTTTGGCTCACACCACCCACTGGAACCCAAGCTGAGGCTTCTTAGGACTCTGCAATATCGGGCTGACGCGGTAACAACAAAAAGAGTCTACAGACCCTCTCAGGTGTGCTTTGAAAGCTTGTGGCTAGCCAGACTGGGTCTTGGCTAAACATCCACAAGGTCACGAAAACAAACTGGGGAGAAGCAGAACATTTGGAGAAATATAGTCACCCCCGTAAGCCACTGGAGTGTCAGAAAAACTCCGGAGGATCTTTAACAACAATTGCATCGCTGTGTACTTCAAGTCCAGCAATACACTGGGACGGAAGCTTGTACATCGGCACTATCTGCACTGCCCATTTTGAACATCGCTCTAGCTAGCCAAGCGATTTGACAACAATTGTCACCTTTAGCCACGCCGATCTAGGCACCAATAGCTATGCAGGCTTCCTGCCACCAACAATGGGATCATCTAACTTGAACAGGGCGGTTCTACAATTTTCACACCTCCCCCTGTTCTTGGACAATCAACATCGACACATTCACATGGTGATTGTCTTAAGGTGTGACTAGAAGTGCTGCAGTTATCTTCCTGAGCCAAAGAAGTGGCTCGATCAACTATGTAAACCTCTTCAACAAACGGCTAGTACATTTGCAAGGGTCTCCAGTGAACGCTTGTTTGTCTGCTCAGTTGCCGGTCACCTGAAGAGAGCCAAAGGACACGCTTTGTTTTAGCCTTCGGGCCCCACTGAGGTAATGGAGAAAACATGAGCGTCCCTGGGTGGGCTCGAACCACCAACCTTTCGGTTAACAGCCGAACGCGCTAACCGATTGCGCCACAGAGACTGCACGCCGAGGGCCGGCGCACCGGCCGAGGGAGACATGAATAATAAAAACAAAGTTCCTTAAAAGGCTTCCCAATTGCACATTTCTAGAGTGCCTTCTAGAGTGCCTTCTAGTTAAAGGGGGAGAGAGGCAGGGTAAAAGAGGGCATCCTTCGAGCCGGAATCGAACCAGCGACCTAAGGATTACTACGTTGACGCTACAGTCCTCCGCTCTACCAGCTGAGCTATCGAAGGGGCCGCCGGTGGGTCGTAGCCCGTGACTCCTTGCATTCAAAGCCAGCGCTTTGCCCTTTGCGTTAGTCCTTCTGCCTTGAGGGATTGGTCTATGCCGCCTCTGCCTGAAAGGTCAAATGCCTTGGCAGCTGTGATGTGGGAAAGCTCGGCTTCACGTTTTGCACAGCGAGAAAACACAATCGAAGCACCTACCGCGTTTTGTTGGGAGCCCAAAAACCACAGCAGCAACGGTGATGTACCTCCCTGACAGCAAGTAAGCGCAGGAGTGTTTGGAAGCGCATTGCGTCTATCAAAACAAATTGGGCCGAAAGTTAGCAAAAAGTGTTTGGTGTCAGTTGGTAGCAAGAGGCCACACGGGAGGCAGCGTCTTAGCCCGGCTAGCTCAGTCGGTAGAGCATGAGACTCTTAATCTCAGGGTCGTGGGTTCGAGCCCCACGTTGGGCGTATGGCATCGCAACGTTTTGGCCCAGTCAGTGGCATTCATGCGCACTGCACGGCCCCACCTTTACCATATCGACTGGCTTCTCTTCCATTCCCTCTACAAACGGGGAAATGTTTCGAGCTTATCTTTCTAGTGGTCAATTCGTATGGCAGCAAGTTGACCTTGCGCTGGGGCGTGGTTCTTATCAGCGCCACGTGTGACACGAATTGGATAGAGATAGTGGCACAGGCCCCGGACAGCCTTGCGTTGGTGGTATAGTGGTGAGCATAGCTGCCTTCCAAGCAGTTGACCCGGGTTCGATTCCCGGCCAACGCACTCCTATCCCTTTTTGGCCTTGCAAAGCGGCCCTAAGCAAAGACCCAAGTCATCCAGGTCCTTGAAGAAAGCTCCTAAGATATCCTGGCTTAGCGACAACTGTGGAGACTTTCTTCGGCATTCGAAAAGTCTCTGGCCTTATGCTTTAACTCGCTCAGGAGGTCCAGCATTATCCAGGGCCAAGGTTCAGCCATTTTGACTACTGATTCCCAAAGAGAATCAACTCTGTCACACACAACATTGCTAAGTATCTGGCAACAACGCTAACACCCTTAGCTGGCATCATATTGCACCATTTGCTATTCAGTGACAAAGGCATCGAATAGCAAATGACCCGCTTTGGACTGTGTCTTGCAAGGCAAGGAAAGGGGTGCATTTGGGCAAGGAGGCCTACAGGAAACCTACCCACACACACCGCTATCTGCTTTTTGGCTCACACCACCCACTGGAACCCAAGCTGGGGCTTCTTAGGACTCTGCAATATCGGGCTGACGCGGTAACAACAAAAAGAGTCTACAGACCCTCTCAGGTGTGCTTTGAAAGCTTGTGGCTAGCCAGACTGGGTCTTGGCTAAACATCCACAAGGTCACGAAAACAAACTGGGGAGAAGCAGAACATTTGGAGAAATATAGTCACCCCCGTAAGCCACTGGAGTGTCAGAAAAACTCCGGAGGATCTTTAACAACAATTGCATCGCTGTGTACTTCAAGTCCAGCAATACACTGGGACGGAAGCTTGTACATCGGCACTATCTGCACTGCCCATTTTGAACATCGCTCTAGCTAGCCAAGCGATTTGACAACAATTGTCACCTTTAGCCACGCCGATCTAGGCACCAATAGCTATGCAGGCTTCCTGCCACCAACAATGGGATCATCTAACTTGAACAGGGCGGTTCTACAATTTTCACACCTCCCCCTGTTCTTGGACAATCAACATCGACACATTCACATGGTGATTGTCTTAAGGTGTGACTAGAAGTGCTGCAGTTATCTTCCTGAGCCAAAGAAGTGGCTCGATCAACTATGTAAACCTCTTCAACAAACGGCTAGTACATTTGCAAGGGTCTCCAGTGAACGCTTGTTTGTCTGCTCAGTTGCCGGTCACCTGAAGAGAGCCAAAGGACACGCTTTGTTTTAGCCTTCGGGCCCCACTGAGGTAATTGAGAAAACATGAGCGTCCCTGGGTGGGCTCGAACCACCAACCTTTCGGTTAACAGCCGAACGCGCTAACCGATTGCGCCACAGAGACTGCACGCCGAGGGCTGGCGCACCGGCCGAGGGAGACATGAATAATAAAAACAAAGTTCCTTAAATGGCTTCCCAATTGCACATTTCTAGAGTGCCTTCTAGAGTGCCTTCTAGTTAAAGGGGGAGAGAGGCAGGGTAAAAGAGGGCATCCTTCGAGCCGGAATCGAACCAGCGACCTAAGGATTACTACGTTGACGCTACAGTCCTCCGCTCTACCAGCTGAGCTATCGAAGGGGCCGCCGGTAGGTCGTAGCCCGTGACTCCTTGCATTCAAAGCCAGCGCTTTGCCCTTTGCGTTAGTCCTTCTGCCTTGAGGGATTGGTCTATGCCGCCTCTGCCTGAAAGGTCAAATGCCTTGGCAGCTGTGATGTGGGAAAGCTCGGCTTCACCTTTTGCACAGCGAGAAAACACAATCGAAGCACCTACCGCGTTTTGTTGGGAGCCCAAAAACCACAGCAGCAACGGTGATGTACCTCCCTGACAGCAAGTAAGCGCAGGAGTGTTTGGAAGCGCATTGCGTCTATCAAAACAAATTGGGCCGAAAGTTAGCAAAAAGTGTTTGGCGTCAGTTGGTAGCAAGAGGCCACACGGGAGGCAGCGTCTTAGCCCGGCTAGCTCAGTCGGTAGAGCATGAGACTCTTAATCTCAGGGTCGTGGGTTCGAGCCCCACGTTGGGCGTATGGCATTGCAACGTTTTGGCCCAGTCAGTGGCATTCATGCGCACTGCACGGCCCCACCTTTACCATATCGACTGGCTTCTCTTCCATTCCCTCTACAAACGGGGAAATGTTTCGAGCTTATCTTTCTAGTGGTCAATTCGTATGGCAGCAAGTTGACCTTGCGCTGGGGCGTGGTTCTTATCAGCGCCACGTGTGACACGAATTGGATAGAGATAGTGGCACAGGCCCCGGACAGCCTTGCGTTGGTGGTATAGTGGTGAGCATAGCTGCCTTCCAAGCAGTTGACCTGGGCTCGATTCCCGGCCAACGCACTCCTATCCCTTTTTGGCCTTGCAAAGCGGCCCTAAGCAAAGACCCAAGTCATCCAGGTCCTTGAAGAAAGCTCCTAAGATATCCTGGCTTAGCGACAACTGTGGAGACTTTCTTCGGCATTCGAAAAGTCTCTGGCCTTATGCTTTAACTCGCTCAGGAGGTCCAGCATTATCCAGGGCCAAGGTTCAGCCATTTTGACTACTGATTCCCAAAGAGAATCAACTCTGTCACACACAACATTGCTAAGTATCTGGCAACAACGCTAACACCCTTAGCTGGCATCATATTGCACCATTTGCTATTCGGTGACGAAGGCATCGAATAGCAAATGACCCGCTTTGGACTGTGTCTTGCAAGGCAAGGAAAGGGGTGCATTTGGGCAAGGAGGCCTACAGGAAACCTACCCACACACACCGCTATCTGCTTTTTGGCTCACACCACCCACTGGAACCCAAGCTGGGGCTTCTTAGGACTCTGCAATATCGGGCTGACGCGGTAACAACAAAAAGAGTCTACAGACCCTCTCAGGTGTGCTTTGAAAGCTTGTGGCTAGCCAGACTGGGTCTTGGCTAAACATCCACAAGGTCACGAAAACAAACTGGGGAGAAGCAGAACATTTGGAGAAATATAGTCACCCCCGTAAGCCACTGGAGTGTCAGAAAAACTCCGGAGGATCTTTAACAACCATTGCATCGCTGTGTACTTCAAGTCCAGCAATACACTGGGACGGAAGCTTGTACATCGGCACTATCTGCACTGCCCATTTTGAACATCGCTCTAGCTAGCCAAGCGATTTGACAACAATTGTCACCTTTAGCCACGCCGATCTAGGCACCAATAGCTATGCAGGCTTCCTGCCACCAACAATGGGATCATCTAACTTGAACAGGGCGGTTCTACAATTTTCACACCTCCCCCTGTTCTTGGACAATCAACATCGACACATTCACATGGTGATTGTCTTAAGGTGTGACTAGAAGTGCTGCAGTTATCTTCCTGAGCCAAAGAAGTGGCTCGATCAACTATGTAAACCTCTTCAACAAACGGCTAGTACATTTGCAAGGGTCTCCAGTGAACGCTTGTTTGTCTGCTCAGTTGCCGGTCACCTGAAGAGAGCCAAAGGACACGCTTTGTTTTAGCCTTCGGGCCCCACTGAGGTAATGGAGAAAACATGAGCGTCCCTGGGTGGGCTCGAACCACCAACCTTTCGGTTAACAGCCGAACGCGCTAACCGATTGCGCCACAGAGACTGCACGCCGAGGACCGGCGCACCGGCCGAGGGAGACATGAATAATAAAAACAAAGTTCCTTAAAAGGCTTCCCAATTGCACATTTCTAGAGTGCCTTCTAGAGTGCCTTCTAGTTAAAGGGGGAGAGAGGCAGGGTAAAAGAGGGCATCCTTCGAGCCGGAATCGAACCAGCGACCTAAGGATTACTACGTTGACGCTACAGTCCTCCGCTCTACCAGCTGAGCTATCGAAGGGGCCGCCGGTGGGTCGTAGCCCGTGACTCCTTGCATTCAAAGCCAGCGCTTTGCCCTTTGCGTTAGTCCTTCTGCCTTGAGGGATTGGTCTATGCCGCCTCTGCCTGAAAGGTCAAATGCCTTGGCAGCTGTGATGTGGGAAAGCTCGGCTTCACGTTTTGCACAGCGAGAAAACACAATCGAAGCACCTACCGCGTTTTGTTGGGAGCCCAAAAACCACAGCAGCAACGGTGATGTACCTCCCTGACAGCAAGTAAGCGCAGGAGTGTTTGGAAGCGCATTGCGTCTATCAAAACAAATTGGGCCGAAAGTTAGCAAAAAGTGTTTGGCGTCAGTTGGTAGCAAGAGGCCACACGGGAGGCAGCGTCTTAGCCCGGCTAGCTCAGTCGGTAGAGCATGAGACTCTTAATCTCAGGGTCGTGGGTTCGAGCCCCACGTTGGGCGTATGGCATCGCAACGTTTTGGCCCAGTCAGTGGCATTCATGCGCACTGCACGGCCCCACCTTTACCATATCGACTGGCTTCTCTTCCATTCCCTCTACAAACGGGGAAATGTTTCGAGCTTATCTTTCTAGTGGTCAATTCGTATGGCAGCAAGTTGACCTTGCGCTGGGGCGTGGTTCTTATCAGCGCCACGTGTGACACGAATTGGATAGAGATAGTGGCACAGGCCCCGGACAGCCTTGCGTTGGTGGTATAGTGGTGAGCATAGCTGCCTTCCAAGCAGTTGACCCGGGTTCGATTCCCGGCCAACGCACTCCTATCCCTTTTTGGCCTTGCAAAGCGGCCCTAAGCAAAGACCCAAGTCATCCAGGTCCTTGAAGAAAGCTCCTAAGATATCCTGGTTTAGCGACAACTGTGGAGACTTTCTTCGGCATTCGAAAAGTCTCTGGCCTTATGCTTTAACTCGCTCAGGAGGTCCAGCATTATCCAGGGCCAAGGTTCAGCCATTTTGACTACTGATTCCCAAAGAGAATCAACTCTGTCACACACAACATTGCTAAGTATCTGGCAACAACGCTAACACCCTTAGCTGGCATCATATTGCACCATTTGCTATTCGGTGACGAAGGCATCGAATAGCAAATGACCCGCTTTGGACTGTGTCTTGCAAGGCAAGGAAAGGGGTGCATTTGGGCAAGGAGGCCTACAGGAAACCTACCCACACACACCGCTATCTGCTTTTTGGCTCACACCACCCACTGGAACCCAAGCTGGGGCTTCTTAGGACTCTGCAATATCGGGCTGACGCGGTAACAACAAAAAGAGTCTACAGACCCTCTCAGGTGTGCTTTGAAAGCTTGTGGCTAGCCAGACTGGGTCTTGGCTAAACATCCACAAGGTCACGAAAACAAACTGGGGAGAAGCAGAACATTTGGAGAAATATAGTCACCCCCGTAAGCCACTGGAGTGTCAGAAAAACTCCGGAGGATCTTTAACAACAATTGCATCGCTGTGTACTTCAAGTCCAGCAATACACTGGGACGGAAGCTTGTACATCGGCACTATCTGCACTGCCCATTTTGAACATCGCTCTAGCTAGCCAAGCGATTTGACAACAATTGTCACCTTTAGCCACGCCGATCTAGGCACCAATAGCTATGCAGGCTTCCTGCCACCAACAATGGGATCATCTAACTTGAACAGGGCGGTTCTACAATTTTCACACCTCCCCCTGTTCTTGGACAATCAACATCGACACATTCACATGGTGATTGTCTTAAGGTGTGACTAGAAGTGCTGCAGTTATCTTCCTGAGCCAAAGAAGTGGCTCGATCAACTATGTAAACCTCTTCAACAAACGGCTAGTACATTTGCAAGGGTCTCCAGTGAACGCTTGTTTGTCTGCTCAGTTGCCGGTCACCTGAAGAGAGCCAAAGGACACGCTTTGTTTTAGCCTTCGGGCCCCACTGAGGTAATGGAGAAAACATGAGCGTCCCTGGGTGGGCTCGAACCACCAACCTTTCGGTTAACAGCCGAACAGGCTAACCGATTGCGCCACAGAGACTGCACGCCGAGGGCCGGCGCACCGGCCGAGGGAGACATGAATAATAAAAACAAAGTTCCTTAAAAGGCTTCCCAATTGCACATTTCTAGAGTGCCTTCTAGAGTGCCTTCTAGTTAAAGGGGGAGAGAGGCAGGGTAAAAGAGGGCATCCTTCGAGCCGGAATCGAACCAGCGACCTAAGGATTACTACGTTGACGCTACAGTCCTCCGCTCTACCAGCTGAGCTATCGAAGGGGCCGCCGGTGGGTCATAGCCCGTGACTCCTTGCATTCAAAGCCAGCGCTTTGCCCTTTGCGTTAGTCCTTCTGCCTTGAGGGATTGGTCTATGCCGCCTCTGCCTGAAAGGTCAAATGCCTTGGCAGCTGTGATGTGGGAAAGCTCGGCTTCACGTTTTGCACAGCGAGAAAACACAATCGAAGCACCTACCGCGTTTTATTGGGAGCCCAAAAACCACAGCAGCAACGGTGATGTACCTCCCTGACAGCAAGTAAGCGCAGGAGTGTTTGGAAGCGCATTGCGTCTATCAAAACAAATTGGGCCGAAAGTTAGCAAAAAGTGTTTGGCGTCAGTTGGTAGTGTTGTGGAAAATTTTATTTATGTATATTGTCAGATGCCCCCCCAGTGTCTGTTTTGCTGCAATACTCTCATTTGAGGGTATTCGCACATACAGATGCTGGTGGAAGACCATTGGATGCGGAAACCTTCCCGTGGACACGGCGGATCTGTTTACCTTTTTAAGGATGTCTGTTTATGTCTCTCCAAGGAACTGGCCACTCCATGGCGACTGCATTTCAACTCCTAAGTAAACAAGTTTGCGTACCTTGGGAACCATAGTATAATCATACAATATTATGGCCCACTGGGCCATGGTATAGTACGGCTCGCATCACTGGTAGCAGTGGGAATGTGCACACGGCTGTGTTCAAAGCCATGTGCTTGCTGCATGGTTTTGCACACCACCGTCTGCACTCGTCACTACTGCTTTTATATTTGATTATATGCATGTGTGTCATTGGTTCTTTTGAATGAATACAAGTGTCTGATTGGCTGATTCTGAAGTCAGCAGCCTCTTTTGTTATCCATGTGTTTAGTATAAATAAAAGCCACTTGGCTATTTTGCTCAGGATTTTACACGGAGCTTGAAGTGATACCAACGTCTGTTTGTGTTACTTGGAGAGATAAATGAGCGCGCTTTCCCGGCATTATATAAGAGAGCTTTTTGTGCTTTTAAGCGCAAAGAAATTATATGCTTATAGGGAGAAGTTTAGATTTTCCCTGACATTAATGGCGAGCCAGAAAGGAAGCCAACAGATCTTCTAAATTCAGCGGACCTCGAGGGGGAAGAGACCTCCAGAACCAGAACCAGCAAAGGCCGGCCTATGGTAAGACAACCATACTTCAAGTTTTTTGAACATTTTTGCTGTTCTGTGTTTGGGATCTTGATTCTCTGTCCGCTGTATGAGGTAAGATCTGCCAGGCAAAGAACCTTATGTTTTTGTTTTTTTGTCGCTCTCTGTATAATGACGGGACTTTTATTGTAGGTTATACTTTTGTCATTGTAAGTAGGTCTATTATTTGGGGAAGCACCTATATTTAAATCCTCTATAGGTCCCATTTAATACAAACCTAAAGTGAATGTTGTGTATGACTGAGCATGCTGTGTAATTGTATGTTGTGTATGACTGAGCAGGCTGTGTAATTGTATGTTGTGTATGACTGAGAAGGCTGTGTAATTGTATGCTGTGTGATATGTTTGTGATGTATATGAGAAATAGAAATGGATGAATTGTGATTTTTACCTTTGTATGGGACCAAGTCACATGTCCCCATAAGTGTAAAAATATTTTTAAAGGGTTTGGTTTTAAGTTGAAATGCCTGTCGCATATCCAAGTGCCCATGTATTGTTGGGACATCACAATAGGAGCTGTTTACACCCTGTGGGGGGTCTCAGGTTTCTAGGTAATAACATGGGGGGAGTTTCTGTTGACTTTCTAACTCTCAGAGTTAGATATTGTGTTGTATTTGCGACAAGAGTGTATTGTTTAAGACTTTTTTCATGTTTTATGTAACTTTGGCGTCTTGGATATATTACATAATTGCATGGTTCGTGGGGTTTGAGTGGAGACATCAGTCCATCCTGAGTGTGGGTGTGTGTCTGCTGTTGTCCCTGTGCATTGTGTCTCATTGAGATGCTCATATTAGTTTAAAGGAACCCATATAGTGCCATCGGTTTGCGCAGGGCTCCACACGTGCATCGTATGCTCACGTCGGTCCCTGCCCTCGGGGAGCCCGCAGTCCGGGGTCCCCGGTTTGCATTCATGTACTAGGGCCAATTTTGGATGGAGGCCAATTGGCCTGCCAGCAAGTCTTTGGAGTGTGGGAGGAAACCCGAGTGCCCGGAGGAGACCCACGCAGGCGCAGGGAGGACATGCAGAGACCGGGCGGGTGGTGTCATGGTTGGAATTCAAGCCAGCTGCCCTTTTTGCTGCTGGGCGGGGGTGCTAACCACTACACCACTGTGCCACCCAATATTGTTTCGTTAAATATACCTATATTTCAGTATAGGCCCTAATTGACATAGCCTAAAGTGTTTGTCTAGGGATAAGTGTTAATATTGGTGACTCAATTGGTGTTTCAATTGTATAGTCAGTTTTTGTAGGAAGAAATCCTGGTTTGCCTTGTCATTTGTTAATGTCGGCCATTTTTCTGTAGTCCGGGTTTTATTCACCATTTTGCCGTGGACCATTTTTCAATTGCTGCAACTGCCTTTTTGTTTCTGCTGATTTTAGTCTCGAGCGAAATATCTCTGGTTTTGTACTGAATTCCAGTTCCAGTAGAATCATTTAGTTTTTATTCCAGTTGTTTTAAAGAAGTTTATGTTTCTAGTGAAGAAATCTTGATTTTGGCAGGATCAACAACTAAATTTCATGTGTTAATGGTGCCATTTTGTTTGTGGCTGCAGTGGAAGGGAAAAGACTTTGGTCCTCCTTCAGCCATCTTTTTGCAGGAGTTTCAGTTTTTGGCTTTTGTTACACTGTTGTGTGGTATTTCCGTCAAAACTTTTGGTTTTCCTAGGGGATATGTGAGTCAAGGGGGATTCCCTCCCATTTGCAATATGGGGGCTTATTCCAACCACTCCGGGACAAAGAGTTTTTATCTGTTGATGTTAGCCATAGATTTTTCTAATGTCTTGATAGACAAAATATGAAGCTATTTGAGGCTTCCCCTCCCCCTCCCTCTTCCTACTCAGGTGTGCAACAGGAAGTTGGTGGGAGGGGCTTGGCATCTTTTGACTTGTGTTTGGAAGGACGAAATCATTTTTATTTTTAAATTAAATGAAGGTTTATACTGTAATACAGTTTTGGGTAGAGAGCAAACAGGAGGCATCCAAGTTATTGTAATATCTGGGTACAGATAGAAGCCATAAGTTTGTTTTTGTTTTGAATAGCGGAGGATTTCATGGTGTTTTTGTAGTTGTCGGACAAACACGTTTAGAGGGCTGTATATCGTGAGACTGGTCGGGCCGTGTATAATAGTCGGAATTCCAGTTCGCGATTGTATTAGCATAAACGTGAGGAGTAGTACGCTAACAGCCCCGCTCAGGCCGTGTAGAATAATCGGAATGCGGGGGTCGATTATGGTGACAAAGGCGCAAACCATAATCGCTCCGAAAATAAAGCGCAGGGTTCTCTGGACGCAGAGTTCGCCAAAAAAAGCGATTTGAATCGTCATGGGCAATAGGTCGTCCATGCACCCCAGTCAGACAGCTACATAATACATGAAATCTGAGTTCTGAGGAAAAGGCCATTAAACCCCAGAAAGATTGACATAGGTGGTCCAAGGATACTATTTTGGGTATCCCTCTGGAGTTGATGTAGCGCGACTGCGGCTTCAGAAATCTGTAATGTTGAGTGAGTTGAGGGATGCGTAGTATACATTTGTGTGATTAAAAATACACAGGCCTGTTTTTGAACTTTGTGTGGCTGGTCCATGCAAAGATTTTGAGCTGCTCTCGTGCTTTTCAAATTGTATTCTTTTCTATCGCTAAAAGAATGAAGGCAGCATTCCATCTGGTCGTTTTTATTTTTTTCGTTTTTGGGAACTATAAAATATCTCCCCCACATTTGTATCTAAATGTTTGTCTTTGTTTCATTGTTTGTATGTGGTAACAAGATGTTTGAACCTACCGCGACAGCCCTCTTGCGTGTCGCGGCTGTTGTATTTTAAGTAAAAACGTGAAATTAAGACTTACAGGGGGTTTAGTTATTATCGGTTTTGTGGAATGTCAGTGACAATTTACCAATGTACACGAATGTTGTATTGTTTACCATTCTTTGAAGGATAAGAGTAATAACTTTTGTTTATAAGTATCTTTTCAGATCCAAAGAGTTTCTGGAAGTGTATGTACAGGTGTATAAGAAGGTAAAAGTATCATAGGCTATTTCACTGTTTTATTCTGCACCATTCTAAACCCTGCATGTCTTCCTCCAGTTTGTAATGAGGAGGGAAGAAAAGGGGGGATGAGAGTGGTGAGAATAACACATTTTCAAACCAATAATACTAACCGCTCCAATTCTAACCAAGTTTGTGCCAAGACTGTCTTTCTTTGATGGAATTTGAATCAGCAAGCAGCAGTCTGGTGAAGGAGGCTCCCATCCCAGATGCTAAGAACCTTTTTGTCACTGGTTCCAGGTATTACACCCCAGATGGTAAGCCACGCACAGGTTATGCAGTGACCACAGTCCTGATGTCTGGGTTATTGTCATATGAGGTTTGTTTGAAGGTCAACCAAAAACAGAATTGTACTTTCCTCATTAGCTGTCACCTACATTCTCAGTTGATGGGGTAGGTGCAATCACTGTAACATGAACTTCAAAAGGTCCACCACAGGGTTCACGAGTCCCTCCTGGACCCTGACACAATAACCAGTTTACATTCTTTCCAACCAGGTGACTGGGTCATTGTAAAGAAGCTTGAGGGATGAGACCACACCAGACACTGCAAGAAGCGGATCAACCACAAAAGAGTAGAGAAGTATCTTTGTTTATTTATATTTTTTTGTTTAATAAATTTTGTCAAGGGTAACGATGAAAAGCATCCCAACTAGCTAAGAAAGAGAACAGGACACATGGTCGGGTCTACTAGTGCCCCAGCGATGACGGCGGTACATGCTACGTGACATTCATATTGGTGTGAAGAGTTTTGACAGACTAGTAAAATCCAAACAGACACCTGTCAAAAGAACTTAACAGAACATTCATAGAGGGTAAAATTAATTATAATTTTAACAATAGCTCTGGTTCTTGCCAGCTTTGGTATCGGGATAACGAGGTAGCCCACAAGTGTGCTACAACTGAAGTTTGGTATTAATGCGGATCTACAGCTTATAAGATAATTTCCCGTAAGGCAAGAGGTTCATGTGTGCTGATGAAACTCGTCCCAGCATCTTATGTCGCGGCCGATCGTGAGGATCTGATGGCGCGAGAGAAGGTAAGAATGGCAGGGACAGCTGGAAGGGAATTGCTTGTACACGGTGGGGGCTTGAGCTTATGAAACGCTTGAACAATTTCTCATCCATTGAGGATGGGATGTTTCATGTAACGGTTGAAGCTACAAGGAAGTTCCCACAGTCCAAGGGGGTTTCTGGGAATTCATAAGTAAAGATAGTTATATCTGGATCAGGGATAGTAGTGACAAAGTTCAGGCCCATATGGATAAGGTTTAGATCCCTACAAGGCAAAGCCAAAGCTATAGCTGGTGAAGGTTGGAATCCTTTTAAGGGTTTGGGAAACTTGGGGGATTTTTTATTTTCCATCGGATCATGGTTGAAGGAAGTAGGGGTATATATACTCATGTTGTTTTTATTTCTATTCCTTCTATATGTCGTGATGAGGTGTTCCTGTTGCCTGACTGGACGCGTGACCAGAGCCAGAGCAGATGACCACATCTTCCTCACCGAGATGAGACGCCCCGAAGCCCAGCCCACGTACGAGACACAGAGGATCCCAGATCGACCGGCGATTACTACAGCTCACCATGTCGTGTCCTCCTTATAAGTCATTCCTCCTGAAGAATAGAATCTACAAGTCAAGCCGCATTTTCCTTTTTTATGGACTCATATGGACTGTAAGGACTGATACATTTCCAGGTGTAAGAAGAAGATCAAGATTCATCGAGGGACACATGGGAGGATATGACAAAGAGGAGGAGCTGTTGTGGAAAATTTTATTTATGTATATTGTCAGATGCCCCCCAGTGTCTGTTTTGCTGCAATACTCTCATTTGAGGGTATTCGCACATACAGATGCTGGTGGAAGACCATTGGATGCGGAAACCTTCCCGTGGACACGGCGGATCTGTTTACCTTTTTAAGGATGTCTGTTTATGTCTCTCCAAGGAACTGGCCACTCCATGGCGACTGCATTTCAACTCCTAAGTAAACAAGTTTGCGTACCTTGGGAACCATAGTATAATCATACAATATTATGGCCCACTGGGCCATGGTATAGTACGGCTCGCATCACTGGTAGCAGTGGGAATGTGCACACGGCTGTGTTCAAAGCCATGTGCTTGCTGCATGGTTTTGCACACCACCGTCTGCACTCGTCACTACTGCTTTTATATTTGATTATATGCATGTGTGTCATTGGTTCTTTTGAATGAATACAAGTGTCTGATTGGCTGATTCTGAAGTCAGCAGCCTCTTTTGTTATCCATGTGTTTAGTATAAATAAAAGCCACTTGGCTATTTTGCTCAGGATTTTACACGGAGCTTGAAGTGATACCAACGTCTGTTTGTGTTACTTGGAGAGATAAATGAGCGCGCTTTCCCGGCATTATATAAGAGAGCTTTTTGTGCTTTTAAGCGCAAAGAAATTATATGCTTATAGGGAGAAGTTTAGATTTTCCCTGACAGTAGCAAGAGGCCACACGGGAGGCAGCGTCTTAGCCCGGCTAGCTCAGTCGGTAGAGCATGAGATTCTTAATCTCAGGGTCGTGGGTTCGAGCCCCACGTTGGGCGTATGGCATCGCAACGTTTTGGCCCAGTCAGTGGCATTCATGCGCACTGCACGGCCCCACCTTTACCATATCGACTGGCTTCTCTTCCATTCCCTCTACAAACGGGGAAATGTTTCGAGCTTATCTTTCTAGTGGTCAATTCGTATGGCAGCAAGTTGACCTTGCGCTGGGGCGTGGTTCTTATCAGCGCCACGTGTGACACGAATTGGATAGAGATAGTGGCACAGGCCCCGGACAGCCTTGCGTTGGTGGTATAGTGGTGAGCATAGCTGCCTTCCAAGCAGTTGACCCGGGTTCGATTCCCGGCCAACGCACTCCTATCCCTTTTTGGCCTTGCAAAGCGGCCCTAAGCAAAGACCCAAGTCATCCAGGTCCTTGAAGAAAGCTCCTAAGATATCCTGGCTTAGCGACAACTGTGGAGACTTTCTTCGGCATTCGAAAAGTCTCTGGCCTTATGCTTTAACTCGCTCAGGAGGTCCAGCATTATCCAGGGCCAAGGTTCAGCCATTTTGACTACTGATTCCCAAAGAGAATCAACTCTGTCACACACAACATTGCTAAGTATCTGGCAACAACGCTAACACCCTTAGCTGGCATCATATTGCACCATTTGCTATTCGGTGACGAAGGCATCGAATAGCAAATGACCCGCTTTGGACTGTGTCTTGCAAGGCAAGGAAAGGGGTGCATTTGGGCAAGGAGGCCTACAGGAAACCTACCCACACACACCGCTATCTGCTTTTTGGCTCACACCACCCACTGGAACCCAAGCTGGGGCTTCTTAGGACTCTGCAATATCGGGCTGACGCGGTAACAACAAAAAGAGTCTACAGACCCTCTCAGGTGTGCTTTGAAAGCTTGTGGCTAGCCAGACTGGGTCTTGGCTAAACATCCACAAGGTCACGAAAACAAACTGGGGAGAAGCAGAACATTTGGAGAAATATAGTCACCCCCGTAAGCCACTGGAGTGTCAGAAAAACTCCGGAGGATCTTTAACAACAATTGCATCGCTGTGTACTTCAAGTCCAGCAATACACTGGGACGGAAGCTTGTACATCGGCACTATCTGCACTGCCCATTTTGAACATCGCTCTAGCTAGCCAAGCGATTTGACAACAATTGTCACCTTTAGCCACGCCGATCTAGGCACCAATAGCTATGCAGGCTTCCTGCCACCAACAATGGGATCATCTAACTTGAACAGGGCGGTTCTACAATTTTCACACCTCCCCCTGTTCTTGGACAATCAACATCGACACATTCACATGGTGATTGTCTTAAGGTGTGACTAGAAGTGCTGCAGTTATCTTCCTGAGCCAAAGAAGTGGCTCGATCAACTATGTAAACCTCTTCAACAAACGGCTAGTACATTTGCAAGGGTCTCCAGTGAACGCTTGTTTGTCTGCTCAGTTGCCGGTCACCTGAAGAGAGCCAAAGGACACGCTTTGTTTTAGCCTTCGGGCCCCACTGAGGTAATGGAGAAAACATGAGCGTCCCTGGGTGGGCTCGAACCACCAACCTTTCGGTTAACAGCCGAACGCGCTAACCGATTGCGCCATAGAGACTGCACGCCGAGGGCCGGCGCACCGGCCGAGGGAGACATGAATAATAAAAACAAAGTTCCTTAAAAGGCTTCCCAATTGCACATTTCTAGAGTGCCTTCTAGAGTGCCTTCTAGTTAAAGGGGGAGAGAGGCAGGGTAAAAGAGGGCATCCTTCGAGCCGGAATCGAACCAGCGACCTAAGGATTACTACGTTGACGCTACAGTCTTCCGCTCTACCAGCTGAGCTATCGAAGGGGCCGCCGGTGGGTCGTAGCCCGTGACTCCTTGCATTCAAAGCCAGCGCTTTGCCCTTTGCGTTAGTCCTTCTGCCTTGAGGGATTGGTCTATGCCGCCTCTGCCTGAAAGGTCAAATGCCTTGGCAGCTGTGATGTGGGAAAGCTCGGCTTCACGTTTTGCACAGCGAGAAAACACAATCGAAGCACCTACCGCGTTTTATTGGGAGCCCAAAAACCACAGCAGCATCGGTGATGTACCTCCCTGACAGCAAGTAAGCGCAGGAGTGTTTGGAAGCGCATTGCGTCTATCAAAACAAATTGGGCCGAAAGTTAGCAAAAAGTGTTTGGCGTCAGTTGGTAGCAAGAGGCCACACGGGAGGCAGCGTCTTAGCCCGGCTAGCTCAGTCGGTAGAGCATGAGACTCTTAATCTCAGGGTCGTGGGTTCGAGCCCCACGTTGGGCGTATGGCATCGCAACGTTTTGGCCCAGTCAGTGGCATTCATGCGCACTGCACGGCCCCACCTTTACCATATCGACTGGCTTCTCTTCCATTCCCTCTACAAACGGGGAAATGTTTCGAGCTTATCTTTCTAGTGGTCAATTCGTATGGCAGCAAGTTGACCTTGCGCTGGGGCGTGGTTCTTATCAGCGCCACGTGTGACACGAATTGGATAGAGATAGTGGCACAGGCCCCAGACAGCCTTGTGTTGGTGGTATAGTGGTGAGCATAGCTGCCTTCCAAGCAGTTGACCCGGGTTCGATTCCCGGCCAACGCACTCCTATCCCTTTTTGGCCTTGCAAAGCGGCCCTAAGCAAAGACCCAAGTCATCCAGGTCCTTGAAGAAAGCTCCTAAGATATCCTGGCTTAGCGACAACTGTGGAGACTTTCTTCGGCATTCGAAAAGTCTCTGGCCTTATGCTTTAACTCGCTCAGGAGGTCCAGCATTATCCAGGGCCAAGGTTCAGCCATTTTGACTACTGATTCCCAAAGAGAATCAACTCTGTCACACACAACATTGCTAAGTATCTGGCAACAACGCTAACACCCTTAGCTGGCATCATATTGCACCATTTGCTATTCGGTGACGAAGGCATCGAATAGCAAATGACCCGCTTTGGACTGTGTCTTGCAAGGCAAGGAAAGGGGTGCATTTGGGCAAGGAGGCCTACAGGAAACCTACCCACACACACCGCTATCTGCTTTTTGGCTCACACCACCCACTGGAACCCAAGCTGGGGCTTCTTAGGACTCTGCAATATCGGGCTGACGCGGTAACAACAAAAAGAGTCTACAGACCCTCTCAGGTGTGCTTTGAAAGCTTGTGGCTAGCCAGACTGGGTCTTGGCTAAACATCCACAAGGTCACGAAAACAAACTGGGGAGAAGCAGAACATTTGGAGAAATATAGTCACCCCCGTAAGCCACTGGAGTGTCAGAAAAACTCCGGAGGATCTTTAACAACAATTGCATCGCTGTGTACTTCAAGTCCAGCAATACACTGGGACGGAAGCTTGTACATCGGCACTATCTGCACTGCCCATTTTGAACATCGCTCTAGCTAGCCAAGCGATTTGACAACAATTGTCACCTTTAGCCACGCCGATCTAGGCACCAATAGCTATGCAGGCTTCCTGCCACCAACAATGGGATCATCTAACTTGAACAGGGCGGTTCTACAATTTTCACACCTCCCCCTGTTCTTGGACAATCAACATCGACACATTCACATGGTGATTGTCTTAAGGTGTGACTAGAAGTGCTGCAGTTATCTTCCTGAGCCAAAGAAGTGGCTCGATCAACTATGTAAACCTCTTCAACAAACAGCTAGTACATTTGCAAGGGTCTCCAGTGAACGCTTGTTTGTCTGCTCAGTTGCCGGTCACCTGAAGAGAGCCAAAGGACACGCTTTGTTTTAGCCTTCGGGCCCCACTGAGGTAATGGAGAAAACATGAGCGTCCCTGGGTGGGCTCGAACCACCAACCTTTCGGTTAACAGCCGAACGCGCTAACCGATTGCGCCACAGAGACTGCACGCCGAGGGGCGGCGCACCGGCCGAGGGAGACATGAATAATAAAAACAAAGTTCCTTAAAAGGCTTCCCAATTGCACATTTCTAGAGTGCCTTCTAGTTAAAGGGGGAGAGAGGCAGGGTAAAAGAGGGCATCCTTCGAGCCGGAATCGAACCAGCGACCTAAGGATTACTACGTTGACGCTACAGTCCTCCACTCTACCAGCTGAGCTATCGAAGGGGCCGCCGGTGGGTCGTAGCCCGTGACTCCTTGCATTCAAAGCCAGCGCTTTGCCCTTTGCGTTAGTCCTTCTGCCTTGAGGGATTGGTCTATGCCGCCTCTGCCTGAAAGGTCAAATGCCTTGGCAGCTGTGATGTGGGAAAGCTCGGCTTCACGTTTTGCACAGCGAGAAAACACAATCGAAGCACCTACCGCGTTTTATTGGGAGCCCAAAAACCACAGCAGCATCGGTGATGTACCTCCCTGACAGCAAGTAAGCGCAGGAGTGTTTGGAAGCGCATTGCGTCTATCAAAACAAATTGGGCCGAAAGTTAGCAAAAAGTGTTTGGCGTCAGTTGGTAGCAAGAGGCCACACGGGAGGCAGCGTCTTAGCCCGGCTAGCTCAGTCGGTAGAGCATGAGACTCTTAATCTCAGGGTCGTGGGTTCGAGCCCCACGTTGGGCGTATGGCATCGCAACGTTTTGGCCCAGTCAGTGGCATTCATGCGCACTGCACGGCCCCACCTTTACCATATCGACTGGCTTCTCTTCCATTCCCTCTACAAACGGGGAAATGTTTCGAGCTTATCTTTCTAGTGGTCAATTCGTATGGCAGCAAGTTGACCTTGCGCTGGGGCGTGGTTCTTATCAGCGCCACGTGTGACACGAATTGGATAGAGATAGTGGCACAGGCCCCAGACAGCCTTGCGTTGGTGGTATAGTGGTGAGCATAGCTGCCTTCCAAGCAGTTGACCCGGGTTCGATTCCCGGCCAACGCACTCCTATCCCTTTTTGGCCTTGCAAAGCGGCCCTAAGCAAAGACCCAAGTCATCCAGGTCCTTGAAGAAAGCTCCTAAGATATCCTGGCTTAGCGACAACTGTGGAGACTTTCTTCGGCATTCGAAAAGTCTCTGGCCTTATGCTTTAACTCGCTCAGGAGGTCCAGCATTATCCAGGGCCAAGGTTCAGCCATTTTGACTACTGATTCCCAAAGAGAATCAACTCTGTCACACACAACATTGCTAAGTATCTGGCAACAACGCTAACACCCTTAGCTGGCATCATATTGCACCATTTGCTATTCGGTGACGAAGGCATCGAATAGCAAATGACCCGCTTTGGACTGTGTCTTGCAAGGCAAGGAAAGGGGTGCATTTGGGCAAGGAGGCCTACAGGAAACCTACCCACACACACCGCTATCTGCTTTTTGGCTCACACCACCCACTGGAACCCAAGCTGGGGCTTCTTAGGACTCTGCAATATCGGGCTGACGCGGTAACAACAAAAAGAGTCTACAGACCCTCTCAGGTGTGCTTTGAAAGCTTGTGGCTAGCCAGACTGGGTCTTGGCTAAACATCCACAAGGTCACGAAAACAAACTGGGGAGAAGCAGAACATTTGGAGAAATATAGTCACCCCCGTAAGCCACTGGAGTGTCAGAAAAACTCCGGAGGATCTTTAACAACAATTGCATCGCTGTGTACTTCAAGTCCAGCAATACACTGGGACGGAAGCTTGTACATCGGCACTATCTGCACTGCCCATTTTGAACATCGCTCTAGCTAGCCAAGCGATTTGACAACAATTGTCACCTTTAGCCACGCCGATCTAGGCACCAATAGCTATGCAGGCTTCCTGCCACCAACAATGGGATCATCTAACTTGAACAGGGCGGTTCTACAATTTTCACACCTCCCCCTGTTCTTGGACAATCAACATCGACACATTCACATGGTGATTGTCTTAAGGTGTGACTAGAAGTGCTGCAGTTATCTTCCTGAGCCAAAGAAGTGGCTCGATCAACTATGTAAACCTCTTCAACAAACAGCTAGTACATTTGCAAGGGTCTCCAGTGAACGCTTGTTTGTCTGCTCAGTTGCCGGTCACCTGAAGAGAGCCAAAGGACACGCTTTGTTTTAGCCTTCGGGCCCCACTGAGGTAATGGAGAAAACATGAGCGTCCCTGGGTGGGCTCGAACCACCAACCTTTCGGTTAACAGCCGAACGCGCTAACCGATTGCGCCACAGAGACTGCACGCCGAGGGGCGGCGCACCGGCCGAGGGAGACATGAATAATAAAAACAAAGTTCCTTAAAAGGCTTCCCAATTGCACATTTCTAGAGTGCCTTCTAGTTAAAGGGGGAGAGAGGCAGGGTAAAAGAGGGCATCCTTCGAGCCGGAATCGAACCAGCGACCTAAGGATTACTACGTTGACGCTACAGTCCTCCACTCTACCAGCTGAGCTATCGAAGGGGCCGCCGGTGGGTCGTAGCCCGTGACTCCTTGCATTCAAAGCCAGCGCTTTGCCCTTTGCGTTAGTCCTTCTGCCTTGAGGGATTGGTCTATGCCGCCTCTGCCTGAAAGGTCAAATGCCTTGGCAGCTGTGATGTGGGAAAGCTCGGCTTCACGTTTTGCACAGCGAGAAAACACAATCGAAGCACCTACCGCGTTTTGTTGGGAGCCCAAAAACCACAGCAGCAACGGTGATGTACCTCCCTGACAGCAAGTAAGCGCAGGAGTGTTTGGAAGCGCATTGCGTCTATCAAAACAAATTGGGCCGAAAGTTAGCAAAAAGTGTTTGGCGTCAGTTGGTAGCAAGAGGCCACACAGGAGGCAGCGTCTTAGCCCGGCTAGCTCAGTCAGTAGAGCATGAGACTCTTAATCTCAGGGTCGTGGGTTCGAGCCCCACGTTGGGCGTATGGCATCGCAACGTTTTGGCCCAGTCAGTGGCATTCATGCGCACTGCACGGCCCCACCTTTACCATATCGACTGGCTTCTCTTCCATTCCCTCTACAAACGGGGAAATGTTTCGAGCTTATCTTTCTAGTGGTCAATTCGTATGGCAGCAAGTTGACCTTGCGCTGGGGCGTGGTTCTTATCAGCGCCACGTGTGACACGAATTGGATAGAGATAGTGGCACAGGCCCCGGGCAGCCTTGCGTTGGTGGTATAGTGGTGAGCATAGCTGCCTTCCAAGCAGTTGACCCGGGTTCGATTCCCGGCCAACGCACTCCTATCCCTTTTTGGCCTTGCAAAGCAGCCCTAAGCAAAGACCCAAGTCATCCAGGTCCTTGAAGAAAGCTCCTAAGATATCCTGGCTTAGCGACAACTGTGGAGACTTTCTTCGGCATTCGAAAAGTCTCTGGCCTTATGCTTTAACTCGCTCAGGAGGTCCAGCATTATCCAGGGCCAAGGTTCAGCCATTTTGACTACTGATTCCCAAAGAGAATCAACTCTGTCACACACAACATTGCTAAGTATCTGGCAACAACGCTAACACCCTTAGCTGGCATCATATTGCACCATTTGCTATTCGGTGACGAAGGCATCGAATAGCAAATGACCCGCTTTGGACTGTGTCTTGCAAGGCAAGGAAAGGGGTGCATTTGGGCAAGGAGGCCTACAGGAAACCTACCCACACACACCGCTATCTGCTTTTTGGCTCACACCACCCACTGGAACCCAAGCTGGGGCTTCTTAGGACTCTGCAATATCGGGCTGACGCGGTAACAACAAAAAGAGTCTACAGACCCTCTCAGGTGTGCTTTGAAAGCTTGTGGCTAGCCAGACTGGGTCTTGGCTAAACATCCACAAGGTCACGAAAACAAACTGGGGAGAAGCAGAACATTTGGAGAAATATAGTCACCCCCGTAAGCCACTGGAGTGTCAGAAAAACTCCGGAGGATCTTTAACAACAATTGCATCGCTGTGTACTTCAAGTCCAGCAATACACTGGGACGGAAGCTTGTACATCGGCACTATCTGCACTGCCCATTTTGAACATCGCTCTAGCTAGCCAAGCGATTTGACAACAATTGTCACCTTTAGCCACGCCGATCTAGGCACCAATAGCTATGCAGGCTTCCTGCCACCAACAATGGGATCATCTAACTTGAACAGGGCGGTTCTACAATTTTCACACCTCCCCCTGTTCTTGGACAATCAACATCGACACATTCACATGGTGATTGTCTTAAGGTGTGACTAGAAGTGCTGCAGTTATCTTCCTGAGCCAAAGAAGTGGCTCGATCAACTATGTAAACCTCTTCAACAAACGGCTAGTACATTTGCAAGGGTCTCCAGTGAACGCTTGTTTGTCTGCTCAGTTGCCGGTCACCTGAAGAGAGCCAAAGGACACGCTTTGTTTTAGCCTTCGGGCCCCACTGAGGTAATGGAGAAAACATGAGCGTCCCTGGGTGGGCTCGAACCACCAACCTTTCGGTTAACAGCCGAATGCGCTAACCGATTGCGCCACAGAGACTGCACGCCGAGGGCCGGCGCACCGGCCGAGGGAGACATGAATAATAAAAACAAAGTTCCTTAAAAGGCTTCCCAATTGCACATTTCTAGAGTGCCTTCTAGAGTGCCTTCTAGTTAAAGGGGGAGAGAGGCAGGGTAAAAGAGGGCATCCTTCGAGCCGGAATCAAACCAGCGACCTAAGGATTACTACGTTGACGCTACAGTCCTCCGCTCTACCAGCTGAGCTATCGAAGGGGCCGCCGGTGGGTCGTAGCCCGTGACTCCTTGCATTCAAAGCCAGCGCTTTGCCCTTTGCGTTAGTCCTTCTGCCTTGAGGGATTGGTCTATGCCGCCTCTGCCTGAAAGGTCAAATGCCTTGGCAGCTGTGATGTGGGAAAGCTCGGCTTCACGTTTTGCACAGCGAGAAAACACAATCGAAGCACCTACCGCGTTTTGTTGGGAGCCCAAAAACCACAGCAGCAACGGTGATGTACCTCCCTGACAGCAAGTAAGCGCAGGAGTGTTTGGAAGCGCATTGCGTCTATCAAAACAAATTGGGCCGAAAGTTAGCAAAAAGTGTTTGGCGTCAGTTGGTAGCAAGAGGCCACACGGGAGGCAGCGTCTTAGCCCGGCTAGCTCAGTCGGTAAAGCATGAGACTCTTAATCTCGGGGTCGTGGGTTCGAGCCCCACGTTGGGCGTATGGCATCGCAACGTTTTGGCCCAGTCAGTGGCATTCATGCGCACTGCACGGCCCCACCTTTACCATATCGACTGGCTTCTCTTCCATTCCCTCTACAAACGGGGAAATGTTTCGAGCTTATCTTTCTAGTGGTCAATTCGTATGGCAGCAAGTTGACCTTGCGCTGGGGCGTGGTTCTTATCAGCGCCACGTGTGACACGAATTGGATAGAGATAGTGGCACAGGACCCAGACAGCCTTGCGTTGGTGGTATAGTGGTGAGCATAGCTGCCTTCCAAGCAGTTGACCCGGGTTCGATTCCCGGCCAACGCACTCCTATCCCTTTTTGGCCTTGCAAAGCGGCCCTAAGCAAAGACCCAAGTCATCCAGGTCCTTGAAGAAAGCTCCTAAGATATCCTGGCTTAGCGACAACTGTGGAGACTTTCTTCGGCATTCGAAAAGTCTCTGGCCTTATGCTTTAACTCGCTCAGGAGGTCCAGCATTATCCAGGGCCAAGGTTCAGCCATTTTGACTACTGATTCCCAAAGAGAATCAACTCTGTCACACACAACATTGCTAAGTATCTGGCAACAACGCTAACACCCTTAGCTGGCATCATATTGCACCATTTGCTATTCGGTGACGAAGGCATCGAATAGCAAATGACCCGCTTTGGACTGTGTCTTGCAAGGCAAGGAAAGGGGTGCATTTGGGCAAGGAGGCCTACAGGAAACCTACCCACACACACCGCTATCTGCTTTTTGGCTCACACCACCCACTGGAACCCAAGCTGGGGCTTCTTAGGACTCTGCAATATCGGGCTGACGCGGTAACAACAAAAAGAGTCTACAGACCCTCTCAGGTGTGCTTTGAAAGCTTGTAGCTAGCCAGACTGGGTCTTGGCTAAACATCCACAAGGTCACGAAAACAAACTGGGGAGAAGCAGAACATTTGGAGAAATATAGTCACCCCCGTAAGCCACTGGAGTGTCAGAAAAACTCCGGAGGATCTTTAACAACAATTGCATCGCTGTGTACTTCAAGTCCAGCAATACACTGGGACGGAAGCTTGTACATCGGCACTATCTGCACTGCCCATTTTGAACATCACTCTAGCTAGCCAAGCGATTTGACAACAATTGTCACCTTTAGCCACGCCGATCTAGGCACCAATAGCTATGCAGGCTTCCTGCCACCAACAATGGGATCATCTAACTTGAACAGGGCGGTTCTACAATTTTCACACCTCCCCCTGTTCTTGGACAATCAACATCGACACATTCACATGGTGATTGTCTTAAGGTGTGACTAGAAGTGCTGCAGTTATCTTCCTGAGCCAAAGAAGTGGCTCGATCAACTATGTAAACCTCTTCAACAAACGGCTAGTACATTTGCAAGGGTCTCCAGTGAACGCTTGTTTGTCTGCTCAGTTGCCGGTCACCTGAAGAGAGCCAAAGGACACGCTTTGTTTTAGCCTTGGGGCCCCACTGAGGTAATGGAGAAAACATGAGCGTCCCTGGGTGGGCTCGAACCACCAACCTTTCGGTTAACAGCCGAACGCGCTAACCGATTGCGCCACAGAGACTGCACGCCGAGGGCTGGCGCACCGGCCGAGGGAGACATGAATAATAAAAACAAAGTTCCTTAAAAGGCTTCCCAATTGCACATTTCTAGAGTGCCTTCTAGAGTGCCTTCTAGTTAAAGGGGGAGAGAGGCAGGGTAAAAGAGGGCATCCTTCGAGCCGGAATCGAACCAGCGACCTAAGGATTACTACGTTGACGCTACAGTCCTCCGCTCTACCAGCTGAGCTATCGAAGGGGCCGCCGGTGGGTCGTAGCCCGTGACTCCTTGCATTCAAAGCCAGCGCTTTGCCCTTTGCGTTAGTCCTTCTGCCTTGAGGGATTGGTCTATGCCGCCTCTGCCTGAAAGGTCAAATGCCTTGGCAGCTGTGATGTGGGAAAGCTCGGCTTCACGTTTTGCACAGCGAGAAAACACAATCGAAGCACCTACCGCGTTTTGTTGGGAGCCCAAAAACCACAGCAGCAACGGTGATGTACCTCCCTGACAGCAAGTAAGCGCAGGAGTGTTTGGAAGCGCATTGCGTCTATCAAAACAAATTGGGCCGAAAGTTAGCAAAAAGTGTTTGGCGTCAGTTGGTAGCAAGAGGCCACAAGGGAGGCAGCGTCTTAGCCTGGCTAGCTCAGTCGGTAGAGCATGAGACTCTTAATCTCAGGGTTGTGGGTTCGAGCCCCACGTTGGGCGTATGGCATCGCAACGTTTTGGCCCAGTCAGTGGCATTCATGCGCACTGCACGGCCCCACCTTTACCATATCGACTGGCTTCTCTTCCATTCCCTCTACAAACGGGGAAATGTTTCGAGCTTATCTTTCTAGTGGTCAATTCGTATGGCAGCAAGTTGACCTTGCGCTGGGGCGTGGTTCTTATCAGCGCCACGTGTGACACGAATTGGATAGAGATAGTGGCACAGGCCCTGGACAGCCTTGCGTTGGTGGTATAGTGGTGAGCATAGCTGCCTTCCAAGCAGTTGACCCGGGTTCGATTCCCGGCCAACGCACTCCTATCCCTTTTTGGCCTTGCAAAGCGGCCCTAAGCAAAGACCCAAGTCATCCAGGTCCTTGAAGAAAGCTCCTAAGATATCCTGGCTTAGCGACAACTTTGGAGACTTTCTTCGGCATTCGAAAAGTCTCTGGCCTTATGCTTTAACTCGCTCAGGAGGTCCAGCATTATCCAGGGCCAAGGTTCAGCCATTTTGACTACTGATTCCCAAAGAGAATCAACTCTGTCACACACAACATTGCTAAGTATCTGGCAACAACGCTAACACCCTTAGCTGGCATCATATTGCACCATTTGCTATTCGGTGACGAAGGCATCGAATAGCAAATGACCCGCTTTGGACTGTGTCTTGCAAGGCAAGGAAAGGGGTGCATTTGGGCAAGGAGGCCTACAGGAAACCTACCCACACACACCGCTATCTGCTTTTTGGCTCACACCACCCACTGGAACCCAAGCTGGGGCTTCTTAGGACTCTGCAATATCGGGCTGACGCGGGTAACAACAAAAAGAGTCTACAGACCCTCTCAGGTGTGCTTTGAAAGCTTGTGGCTAGCCAGACTGGGTCTTGGCTAAACATCCACAAGGTCACGAAAACAAACTGGGGAGAAGCAGAACATTTGGAGAAATATAGTCACCCCCGTAAGCCACTGGAGTGTCAGAAAAACTCCGGAGGATCTTTAACAACAATTGCATCGCTGTGTACTTCAAGTCCAGCAATACACTGGGACGGAAGCTTGTACATCGGCACTATCTGCACTGCCCATTTTGAACATCGCTCTAGCTAGCCAAGCGATTTGACAACAATTGTCACCTTTAGCCACGCCGATCTAGGCACCAATAGCTATGCAGGCTTCCTGCCACCAACAATGGGATCATCTAACTTGAACAGGGCGGTTCTACAATTTTCACACCTCCCCCTGTTCTTGGACAATCAACATCGACACATTCACATGGTGATTGTCTTAAGGTGTGACTAGAAGTGCTGCAGTTATCTTCCTGAGCCAAAGAAGTGGCTCGATCAACTATGTAAACCTCTTCAACAAACGGCTAGTACATTTGCAAGGGTCTCCAGTGAACTCTTGTTTGTCTGCTCAGTTGCCGGTCACCTGAAGAGAGCCAAAGGACACGCTTTGTTTTAGCCTTCGGGCCCCACTGAGGTAATGGAGAAAACATGAGCATCCCTGGGTGGGCTCGAACCACCAACCTTTCGGTTAACAGCCGAACGCGCTAACCGATTGCGCCACAGAGACTGCACGCCGAGGGCTGGCGCACTGGCCGAGGGAGACATGAATAATAAAAACAAAGTTCCTTAAAAGGCTTCCCAATTGCACATTTCTAGAGTGCCTTCTAGAGTGCCTTCTAGTTAAAGGGGGAGAGAGGCAGGGTAAAAGAGGGCATCCTTCGAGCCGGAATCGAACCAGCGACCTAAGGATTACTACGTTGACGCTACAGTCCTCCGCTCTACCAGCTGAGCTACCGAAGGGGCCGCCGGTGGGTCGTAGCCCGTGACTCCTTGCATTCAAAGCCAGCGCTTTGCCCTTTGCGTTAGTCCTTCTGCCTTGAGGGATTGGTCTATGCCGCCTCTGCCTGAAAGGTCAAATGCCTTGGCAGCTGTGATGTGGGAAAGCTCGGCTTCACGTTTTGCACAGCGAGAAAACACAATCGAAGCACCTACCGCGTTTTGTTGGGAGCCCAAAAACCACAGCAGCAACGGTGATGTACCTCCCTGACAGCAAGTAAGCGCAGGAGTGTTTGGAAGCGCATTGCGTCTATCAAAACAAATTGGGCCGAAAGTTAGCAAAAAGTGTTTGGCGTCAGTTGGTAGCAAGAGGCCACACGGGAGGCAGCGTCTTAGCCCGGCTAGCTCAGTCGGTAGAGCATGAGACTCTTAATCTCAGGGTCGTGGGTTCGAGCCCCACGTTGGGCGTATGGCATCGCAACGTTTTGGCCCAGTCAGTGGCATTCATGCGCACTGCACGGCCCCACCTTTACCATATCGACTGGCTTCTCTTCCATTCCCTCTACAAACGGGGAAATGTTTCGAGCTTATCTTTCTAGTGGTCAATTCGTATGGCAGCAAGTTGACCTTGCGCTGGGGCGTGGTTCTTATCAGCGCCACGTGTGACACGAATTGGATAGAGATAGTGGCACAGGCTCCGGACAGCCTTGCGTTGGTGGTATAGTGGTGAGCATAGCTGCCTTCCAAGCAGTTGACCCGGGTTCGATTCCCGGCCAACGCACTCCTATCCCTTTTTGGCCTTGCAAAGCGGCCCTAAGCAAAGACCCAAGTCATCCAGGTCCTTGAAGAAAGCTCCTAAGATATCCTGGCTTAGCGACAACTGTGGAGACTTTCTTCGGCATTCGAAAAGTCTCTGGCCTTATGCTTTAACTCGCTCAGGAGGTCCAGCATTATCCAGGGCCAAGGTTCAGCCATTTTGACTACTGATTCCCAAAGAGAATCAACTCTGTCACACACAACATTGCTAAGTATCTGGCAACAACGCTAACACCCTTAGCTGGCATCATATTGCACCATTTGCTATTCGGTGACGAAGGCATCGAATAGCAAATGACCCGCTTTGGACTGTGTCTTGCAAGGCAAGGAAAGGGGTGCATTTGGGCAAGGAGGCCTACAGGAAACCTACCCACACACACCGCTATCTGCTTTTTGGCTCACACCACCCACTGGAACCCAAGCTGGGGCTTCTTAGGACTCTGCAATATCGGGCTGACGCGGTAACAACAAAAAGAGTCTACAGACCCTCTCAGGTGTGCTTTGAAAGCTTGTGGCTAGCCAGACTGGGTCTTGGCTAAACATCCACAAGGTCACGAAAACAAACTGGGGAGAAGCAGAACATTTGGAGAAATATAGTCACCCCCGTAAGCCACTGGAGTGTCAGAAAAACTCCGGAGGATCTTTAACAACAATTGCATCGCTGTGTACTTCAAGTCCAGCAATACACTGGGACGGAAGCTTGTACATCGGCACTATCTGCACTGCCCATTTTGAACATCGCTCTAGCTAGCCAAGCGATTTGACAACAATTGTCACCTTTAGCCACGCCGATCTAGGCACCAATAGCTATGCAGGCTTCCTGCCACCAACAATGGGATCATCTAACTTGAACAGGGCGGTTCTACAATTTTCACACCTCCCCCTGTTCTTGGACAATCAACATCGACACATTCACATGGTGATTGTCTTAAGGTGTGACTAGAAGTGCTGCAGTTATCTTCCTGAGCCAAAGAAGTGGCTCGATCAACTATGTAAACCTCTTCAACAAACGGCTAGTACATTTGCAAGGGTCTCCAGTGAACGCTTGTTTGTCTGCTCAGTTGCCGGTCACCTGAAGAGAGCCAAAGGACACGCTTTGTTTTAGCCTTCGGGCCCCACTGAGGTAATGGAGAAAACATGAGCGTCCCTGGGTGGGCTCGAACCACCAACCTTTTGGTTAACAGCCGAACGCGCTAACCGATTGCGCCACAGAGACTGCACGCCGAGGGCCGGCGCACCGGCCGAGGGAGACATGAATAATAAAAACAAAGTTCCTTAAAAGGCTTCCCAATTGCACATTTCTAGAGTGCCTTCTAGAGTGCCTTCTAGTTAAAGGGGGAGAGAGGCAGGGTAAAAGAGGGCATCCTTCGAGCCGGAATCGAACCAGCGACCTAAGGATTACTACGTTGACGCTACAGTCCTCCGCTCTACCAGCTGAGCTATCGAAGGGGCCGCCGGTGGGTCGTAGCCCGTGACTCCTTGCATTCAAAGCCAGCGCTTTGCCCTTTGCGTTAGTCCTTCTGCCTTGAGGGATTGGTCTATGCCGCCTCTGCCTGAAAGGTCAAATGCCTTGGCAGCTGTGATGTGGGAAAGCTCGGCTTCACGTTTTGCACAGCGAGAAAACACAATCGAAGCACCTACCGCGTTTTGTTGGGAGCCCAAAAACCACAGCAGCAACGGTGATGTACCTCCCTGACAGCAAGTAAGCGCAGGAGTGTTTGGAAGCGCATTGCGTCTATCAAAACAAATTGGGCCGAAAGTTAGCAAAAAGTGTTTGGCGTCAGTTGGTAGCAAGAGGCCACACGGGAGGCAGCGTCTTAGCCCGGCTAGCTCAGTCGGTAGAGCATGAGACTCTTAATCTCAGGGTCGTGGGTTCGAGCCCCACGTTGGGCGTATGGCATCGCAACGTTTTGGCCCAGTCAGTGGCATTCATGCGCACTGCACGGCCCCACCTTTACCATATCGACTGGCTTCTCTTCCATTCCCTCTACAAATGGGGAAATGTTTCGAGCTTATCTTTCTAGTGGTCAATTCGTATGGCAGCAAGTTGACCTTGCGCTGGGGCGTGGTTCTTATCAGCGCCACGTGTGACACGAATTGGATAGAGATAGTGGCACAGGCCCCGGACAGCCTTGCGTTGGTGGTATAGTGGTGAGCATAGCTGCCTTCCAAGCAGTTGACCCGGGTTCGATTCCCGGCCAACGCACTCCTATCCCTTTTTGGCCTTGCAAAGCGGCCCTAAGCAAAGACCCAAGTCATCCAGGTCCTTGAAGAAAGCTCCTAAGATATCCTGGCTTAGCGACAACTGTGGAGACTTTCTTCGGCATTCGAAAAGTCTCTGGCCTTATGCTTTAACTCGCTCAGGAGGTCCAGCATTATCCAGGGCCAAGGTTCAGCCATTTTGACTACTGATTCCCAAAGAGAATCAACTCTGTCACACACAACATTGCTAAGTATCTGGCAACAACGCTAACACCCTTAGCTGGCATCATATTGCACCATTTGCTATTCGGTGACGAAGGCATCGAATAGCAAATGACCCGCTTTGGACTGTGTCTTGCAAGGCAAGGAAAGGGGTGCATTTGGGCAAGGAGGCCTACAGGAAACCTACCCACACACACCGCTATCTGCTTTTTGGCTCACACCACCCACTGGAACCCAAGCTGGGGCTTCTTAGGACTCTGCAATATCGGGCTGACGCGGTAACAACAAAAAGAGTCTACAGACCCTCTCAGGTGTGCTTTGAAAGCTTGTGGCTAGCCAGACTGGGTCTTGGCTAAACATCCACAAGGTCACGAAAACAAACTGGGGAGAAGCAGAACATTTGGAGAAATATAGTCACCCCCGTAAGCCACTGGAGTGTCAGAAAAACTCCGGAGGATCTTTAACAACAATTGCATCGCTGTGTACTTCAAGTCCAGCAATACACTGGGACGGAAGCTTGTACATCGGCACTATCTGCACTGCCCATTTTGAACATCGCTCTAGCTAGCCAAGCGATTTGACAACAATTGTCACCTTTAGCCACGCCGATCTAGGCACCAATAGCTATGCAGGCTTCCTGCCACCAACAATGGGATCATCTAACTTGAACAGGGCGGTTCTACAATTTTCACACCTCCCCCTGTTCTTGGACAATCAACATCGACACATTCACATGGTGATTGTCTTAAGGTGTGACTAGAAGTGCTGCAGTTATCTTCCTGAGCCAAAGAAGTGGCTCGATCAACTATGTAAACCTCTTCAACAAACGGCTAGTACATTTGCAAGGGTCTCCAGTGAACGCTTGTTTGTCTGCTCAGTTGCCGGTCACCTGAAGAGAGCCAAAGGACACGCTTTGTTTTAGCCTTCGGGCCCCACTGAGGTAATGGAGAAAACATGAGCATCCCTGGGTGGGCTCGAACCACCAACCTTTCGGTTAACAGCCGAACGCGCTAACCGATTGCGCCACAGAGACTGCACGCCGAGGGCCGGCGCACCGGCCGAGGGAGACATGAATAATAAAAACAAAGTTCCTTAAAAGGCTTCCCAATTGCACATTTCTAGAGTGCCTTCTAGAGTGCCTTCTAGTTAAAGGGGGAGAGAGGCAGGGTAAAAGAGGGCATCCTTCGAGCCGGAATCGAACCAGCGACCTAAGGATTACTACGTTGACGCTACAGTCCTCCGCTCTACCAGCTGAGCTATCGAAGGGGCCGCCGGTGGGTTGTAGCCCGTGACTCCTTGCATTCAAAGCCAGCGCTTTGCCCTTTGCGTTAGTCCTTCTGCCTTGAGGGATTGGTCTATGCCGCCTCTGCCTGAAAGGTCAAATGCCTTGGCAGCTGTGATGTGGGAAAGCTCGGCTTCACGTTTTGCACAGCGAGAAAACACAATCGAAGCACCTACCGCGTTTTGTTGGGAGCCCAAAAACCACAGCAGCAACGGTGATGTACCTCCCTGACAGCAAGTAAGCGCAGGAGTGTTTGGAAGCGCATTGCGTCTATCAAAACAAATTGGGCCGAAAGTTAGCAAAAAGTGTTTGGCGTCAGTTGGTAGCAAGAGGCCACACGGGAGGCAGCGTCTTAGCCCGGCTAGCTCAGTCGGTAGAGCATGAGACTCTTAATCTCAGGGTCGTGGGTTCGAGCCCCACGTTGGGCGTATGGCATCGCAACGTTTTGGCCCAGTCAGTGGCATTCATGCGCACTGCACGGCCCCACCTTTACCATATCGACTGGCTTCTCTTCCATTCCCTCTACAAACGGGGAAATGTTTCGAGCTTATCTTTCTAGTGGTCAATTCGTATGGCAGCAAGTTGACCTTGCGCTGGGGCGTGGTTCTTATCAGCGCCACGTGTGACACGAATTGGATAGAGATAGTGGCACAGGCCCCGGACAGCCTTGCGTTGGTGGTATAGTGGTGAGCATAGCTGCCTTCCAAGCAGTTGACCCGGGTTCGATTCCCGGCCAACGCACTCCTATCCCTTTTTGGCCTTGCAAAGCGGCCCTAAGCAAAGACCCAAGTCATCCAGGTCCTTGAAGAAAGCTCCTAAGATATCCTGGCTTAGCGACAACTGTGGAGACTTTCTTCGGCATTCGAAAAGTCTCTGGCCTTATGCTTTAACTCGCTCAGGAGGTCCAGCATTATCCAGGGCCAAGGTTCAGCCATTTTGACTACTGATTCCCAAAGAGAATCAACTCTGTCACACACAACATTGCTAAGTATCTGGCAACAACGCTAACACCCTTAGCTGGCATCATATTGCACCATTTGCTATTCGGTGACGAAGGCATCGAATAGCAAATGACCCGTTTTGGACTGTGTCTTGCAAGGCAAGGAAAGGGGTGCATTTGGGCAAGGAGGCCTACAGGAAACCTACCCACACACACCGCTATCTGCTTTTTGGCTCACACCACCCACTGGAACCCAAGCTGGGGCTTCTTAGGACTCTGCAATATCGGGCTGACGCGGTAACAACAAAAAGAGTCTACAGACCCTCTCAGGTGTGCTTTGAAAGCTTGTGGCTAGCCAGACTGGGTCTTGGCTAAACATCCACAAGGTCACGAAAACAAACTGGGGAGAAGCAGAACATTTGGAGAAATATAGTCACCCCCGTAAGCCACTGGAGTGTCAGAAAAACTCCGGAGGATCTTTAACAACAATTGCATCGCTGTGTACTTCAAGTCCAGCAATACACTGGGACGGAAGCTTGTACATCGGCACTATCTGCACTGCCCATTTTGAACATCGCTCTAGCTAGCCAAGCGATTTGACAACAATTGTCACCTTTAGCCACGCCGATCTAGGCACCAATAGCTATGCAGGCTTCCTGCCACCAACAATGGGATCATCTAACTTGAACAGGGCGGTTCTACAATTTTCACACCTCCCCCTGTTCTTGGACAATCAACATCGACACATTCACATGGTGATTGTCTTAAGGTGTGACTAGAAGTGCTGCAGTTATCTTCCTGAGCCAAAGAAGTGGCTCGATCAACTATGTAAACCTCTTCAACAAACGGCTAGTACATTTGCAAGGGTCTCCAGTGAACGCTTGTTTGTCTGCTCAGTTGCCGGTCACCTGAAGAGAGCCAAAGGACACGCTTTGTTTTAGCCTTCGGGCCCCACTGAGGTAATGGAGAAAACATGAGCGTCCCTGGGTGGGCTCGAACCACCAACCTTTCGGTTAACAGCCGAACGCGCTAACCGATTGCGCCACAGAGACTGCACGCCGAGGGCCGGCGCACCGGCCGAGGGAGACATGAATAATAAAAACAAAGTTCCTTAAAAGGCTTCCCAATTGCACATTTCTAGAGTGCCTTCTAGAGTGCCTTCTAGTTAAAGGGGGAGAGAGGCAGGGTAAAAGAGGGCATCCTTCGAGCCGGAATCGAACCAGCGACCTAAGGATTACTACGTTGACGCTACAGTCCTCCGCTCTACCAGCTGAGCTATCGAAGGGGCCGCCGGTGGGTCGTAGCCCGTGACTCCTTGCATTCAAAGCCAGCGCTTTGCCCTTTGCGTTAGTCCTTCTGCCTTGAGGGATTGGTCTATGCCGCCTCTGCCTGAAAGGTCAAATGCCTTGGCAGCTGTGATGTGGGAAAGCTCGGCTTCACGTTTTGCACAGCGAGAAAACACAATCGAAGCACCTACCGCGTTTTGTTGGGAGCCCAAAAACCACAGCAGCAACGGTGATGTACCTCCCTGACAGCAAGTAAGCGCAGGAGTGTTTGGAAGCGCATTGCGTCTATCAAAACAAATTGGGCCGAAAGTTAGCAAAAAGTGTTTGGCGTCAGTTGGTAGCAAGAGGCCACACGGGAGGCAGCGTCTTAGCCCGGCTAGCTCAGTCGGTAGAGCATGAGACTCTTAATCTCAGGGTCGTGGGTTCGAGCCCCACGTTGGGCGTATGGCATCGCAACGTTTTGGCCCAGTCAGTGGCATTCATGCGCACTGCACGGCCCCACCTTTACCATATCGACTGGCTTCTCTTCCATTCCCTCTACAAACGGGGAAATGTTTCGAGCTTATCTTTCTAGTGGTCAATTCGTATGGCAGCAAGTTGACCTTGCGCTGGGGCGTGGTTCTTATCAGCGCCACGTGTGACACGAATTGGATAGAGATAGTGGCACAGGCCCCGGACAGCCTTGCGTTGGTGGTATAGTGGTGAGCATAGCTGCCTTCCAAGCAGTTGACCCGGGTTCGATTCCCGGCCAACGCACTCCTATCCCTTTTTGGCCTTGCAAAGCGGCCCTAAGCAAAGACCCAAGTCATCCAGGTCCTTGAAGAAAGCTCCTAAGATATCCTGGCTTAGCGACAACTGTGGAGACTTTCTTCGGCATTCGAAAAGTCTCTGGCCTTATGCTTTAACTCGCTCAGGAGGTCCAGCATTATCCAGGGCCAAGGTTCAGCCATTTTGACTACTGATTCCCAAAGAGAATCAACTCTGTCACACACAACATTGCTAAGTATCTGGCAACAACGCTAACACCCTTAGCTGGCATCATATTGCACCATTTGCTATTCGGTGACGAAGGCATCGAATAGCAAATGACCCGCTTTGGACTGTGTCTTGCAAGGCAAGGAAAGGGGTGCATTTGGGCAAGGAGGCCTACAGGAAACCTACCCACACACACCGCTATCTGCTTTTTGGCTCACACCACCCACTGGAACCCAAGCTGGGGCTTCTTAGGACTCTGCAATATCGGGCTGACGCGGTAACAACAAAAAGAGTCTACAGACCCTCTCAGGTGTGCTTTGAAAGCTTGTGGCTAGCCAGACTGGGTCTTGGCTAAACATCCACAAGGTCACGAAAACAAACTGGGGAGAAGCAGAACATTTGGAGAAATATAGTCACCCCCGTAAGCCACTGGAGTGTCAGAAAAACTCCGGAGGATCTTTAACAACAATTGCATCGCTGTGTACTTCAAGTCCAGCAATACACTGGGACGGAAGCTTGTACATCGGCACTATCTGCACTGCCCATTTTGAACATCGCTCTAGCTAGCCAAGCGATTTGACAACAATTGTCACCTTTAGCCACGCCGATCTAGGCACCAATAGCTATGCAGGCTTCCTGCCACCAACAATGGGATCATCTAACTTGAACAGGGCGGTTCTACAATTTTCACACCTCCCCCTGTTCTTGGACAATCAACATCGACACATTCACATGGTGATTGTCTTAAGGTGTGACTAGAAGTGCTGCAGTTATCTTCCTGAGCCAAAGAAGTGGCTCGATCAACTATGTAAACCTCTTCAACAAACGGCTAGTACATTTGCAAGGGTCTCCAGTGAACGCTTGTTTGTCTGCTCAGTTGCCGGTCACCTGAAGAGAGCCAAAGGACACGCTTTGTTTTAGCCTTCGGGCCCCACTGAGGTAATGGAGAAAACATGAGCGTCCCTGGGTGGGCTCGAACCACCAACCTTTTGGTTAACAGCCGTACGCGCTAACCGATTGCGCCACAGAGACTGCACGCCGAGGGCTGGCGCACCGGCCGAGGGAGACATGAATAATAAAAACAAAGTTCCTTAAAAGGCTTCCCAATTGCACATTTCTAGAGTGCCTTCTAGAGTGCCTTCTAGTTAAAGGGGGAGAGAGGCAGGGTAAAAGAGGGCATCCTTCGAGCCGGAATCGAACCAGCGACCTAAGGATTACTACGTTGACGCTACAGTCCTCCGCTCTACCAGCTGAGCTATCGAAGGGGCCACCGGTGGGTCGTAGCCCGTGACTCCTTGCATTCAAAGCCAGCGCTTTGCCCTTTGCGTTAGTCCTTCTGCCTTGAGGGATTGGTCTATGCCGCCTCTGCCTGAAAGGTCAAATGCCTTGGCAGCTGTGATGTGGGAAAGCTCGGCTTCACGTTTTGCACAGCGAGAAAACACAATCGAAGCACCTACCGCGTTTTGTTGGGAGCCCAAAAACCACAGCAGCAACGGTGATGTACCTCCCTGACAGCAAGTAAGCGCAGGAGTGTTTGGAAGCGCATTGCGTCTATCAAAACAAATTGGGCCGAAAGTTAGCAAAAAGTGTTTGGCGTCAGTTGGTAGCAAGAGGCCACACGGGAGGCAGCGTCTTAGCCCGACTAGCTCAGTCGGTAGAGCATGAGACTCTTAATCTCAGGGTCGTGGGTTCGAGCCCCACGTTGGGCGTATGGCATCGCAACGTTTTGGCCCAGTCAGTGGCATTCATGCGCACTGCACGGCCCCACCTTTACCATATCGACTGGCTTCTCTTCCATTCCCTCTACAAACGGGGAAATGTTTCGAGCTTATCTTTCTAGTGGTCAATTCGTATGGCAGCAAGTTGACCTTGCGCTGGGGCGTGGTTCTTATCAGCGCCACGTGTGACACGAATTGGATAGAGATAGTGGCACAGGCCCCGGACAGCCTTGCGTTGGTGGTATAGTGGTGAGCATAGCTGCCTTCCAAGCAGTTGACCCGGGTTCGATTCCCGGCCAACGCACTCCTATCCCTTTTTGGCCTTGCAAAGCGGCCCTAAGCAAAGACCCAAGTCATCCAGGTCCTTGAAGAAAGCTCCTAAGATATCCTGGCTTAGCGACAACTGTGGAGACTTTCTTCGGCATTCGAAAAGTCTCTGGCCTTATGCTTTAACTCGCTCAGGAGGTCCAGCATTATCCAGGGCCAAGGTTCAGCCATTTTGACTACTGATTCCCAAAGAGAATCAACTCTGTCACACACAACATTGCTAAGTATCTGGCAACAACGCTAACACCCTTAGCTGGCATCATATTGCACCATTTGCTATTCGGTGACGAAGGCATCGAATAGCAAATGACCCGCTTTGGACTGTGTCTTGCAAGGCAAGGAAAGGGGTGCATTTGGGCAAGGAGGCCTACAGGAAACCTACCCACACACACCGCTATCTGCTTTTTGGCTCACACCACCCACTGGAACCCAAGCTGGGGCTTCTTAGGACTCTGCAATATCGGGCTGACGCGGTAACAACAAAAAGAGTCTACAGACCCTCTCAGGTGTGCTTTGAAAGCTTGTGGCTAGCCAGACTGGGTCTTGGCTAAACATCCACAAGGTCACGAAAACAAACTGGGGAGAAGCAGAACATTTGGAGAAATATAGTCACCCCCGTAAGCCACTGGAGTGTCAGAAAAACTCCGGAGGATCTTTAACAACAATTGCATCGCTGTGTACTTCAAGTCCAGCAATACACTGGGACGGAAGCTTGTACATCGGCACTATCTGCACTGCCCATTTTGAACATCGCTCTAGCTAGCCAAGCGATTTGACAACAATTGTCACCTTTAGCCACGCCGATCTAGGCACCAATAGCTATGCAGGCTTCCTGCCACCAACAATGGGATCATCTAACTTGAACAGGGCGGTTCTACAATTTTCACACCTCCCCCTGTTCTTGGACAATCAACATCGACACATTCACATGGTGATTGTCTTAAGGTGTGACTAGAAGTGCTGCAGTTATCTTCCTGAGCCAAAGAAGTGGCTCGATCAACTATGTAAACCTCTTCAACAAACGGCTAGTACATTTGCAAGGGTCTCCAGTGAACGCTTGTTTGTCTGCTCAGTTGCCGGTCACCTGAAGAGAGCCAAAGGACACGCTTTGTTTTAGCCTTCGGGCCCCACTGAGGTAATGGAGAAAACATGAGCGTCCCTGGGTGGGCTCGAACCACCAACCTTTCGGTTAACAGCCGAACGCGCTAACCGATTGCGCCACAGAGACTGCACGCCGAGGGCTGGCGCACCGGCCGAGGGAGACATGAATAATAAAAACAAAGTTCCTTAAAAGGCTTCCCAATTGCACATTTCTAGAGTGCCTTCTAGAGTGCCTTCTAGTTAAAGGGGGAGAGAGGCAGGGTAAAAGAGGGCATCCTTCGAGCCGGAATCGAACCAGCGACCTAAGGATTACTACGTTGACGCTACAGTCCTCCGCTCTACCAGCTGAGCTATCGAAGGGGCCGCCGGTGGGTCGTAGCCCGTGACTCCTTGCATTCAAAGCCAGCGCTTTGCCCTTTGCGTTAGTCCTTCTGCCTTGAGGGATTGGTCTATGCCGCCTCTGCCTGAAAGGTCAAATGCCTTGGCAGCTGTGATGTGGGAAAGCTCGGCTTCACGTTTTGCACAGCGAGAAAACACAATCGAAGCACCTACCGCGTTTTGTTGGGAGCCCAAAAACCACAGCAGCAACGGTGATGTACCTCCCTGACAGCAAGTAAGCGCAGGAGTGTTTGGAAGCGCATTGCGTCTATCAAAACAAATTGGGCCGAAAGTTAGCAAAAAGTGTTTGGCGTCAGTTGGTAGCAAGAGGCCACACGGGAGGCAGCGTCTTAGCCCGGCTAGCTCAGTCGGTAGAGCATGAGACTCTTAATCTCAGGGTCGTGGGTTCGAGCCCCACGTTGGGCGTATGGCATCGCAACGTTTTGGCCCAGTCAGTGGCATTCATGCGCACTGCACGGCCCCACCTTTACCATATCGACTGGCTTCTCTTCCATTCCCTCTACAAACGGGGAAATGTTTCGAGCTTATCTTTCTAGTGGTCAATTCGTATGGCAGCAAGTTGACCTTGCGCTGGGGCGTGGTTCTTATCAGCGCCACGTGTGACACGAATTGGATAGAGATAGTGGCACAGGCCCCGGACAGCCTTGCGTTGGTGGTATAGTGGTGAGCATAGCTGCCTTCCAAGCAGTTGACCCGGGTTCGATTCCCGGCCAACGCACTCCTATCCCTTTTTGGCCTTGCAAAGCGGCCCTAAGCAAAGACCCAAGTCATCCAGGTCCTTGAAGAAAGCTCCTAAGATATCCTGGCTTAGCGACAACTGTGGAGACTTTCTTCGGCATTCGAAAAGTCTCTGGCCTTATGCTTTAACTTGCTCAGGAGGTCCAGCATTATCCAGGGCCAAGGTTCAGCCATTTTGACTACTGATTCCCAAAGAGAATCAACTCTGTCACACACAACATTGCTAAGTATCTGGCAACAACGCTAACACCCTTAGCTGGCATCATATTGCACCATTTGCTATTCGGTGACGAAGGCATCGAATAGCAAATGACCCGCTTTGGACTGTGTCTTGCAAGGCAAGGAAAGGGGTGCATTTGGGCAAGGAGGCCTACAGGAAACCTACCCACACACACCGCTATCTGCTTTTTGGCTCACACCACCCACTGGAACCCAAGCTGGGGCTTCTTAGGACTCTGCAATATCGGGCTGACGCGGTAACAACAAAAAGAGTCTACAGACCCTCTCAGGTGTGCTTTGAAAGCTTGTGGCTAGCCAGACTGGGTCTTGGCTAAACATCCACAAGGTCACGAAAACAAACTGGGGAGAAGCAGAACATTTGGAGAAATATAGTCACCCCCGTAAGCCACTGGAGTGTCAGAAAAACTCCGGAGGATCTTTAACAACAATTGCATCGCTGTGTACTTCAAGTCCAGCAATACACTGGGACGGAAGCTTGTACATCGGCACTATCTGCACTGCCCATTTTGAACATCGCTCTAGCTAGCCAAGCGATTTGACAACAATTGTCACCTTTAGCCACGCCGATCTAGGCACCAATAGCTATGCAGGCTTCCTGCCACCAACAATGGGATCATCTAACTTGAACAGGGCGGTTCTACAATTTTCACACCTCCCCCTGTTCTTGGACAATCAACATCGACACATTCACATGGTGATTGTCTTAAGGTGTGACTAGAAGTGCTGCAGTTATCTTCCTGAGCCAAAGAAGTGGCTCGATCAACTATGTAAACCTCTTCAACAAACGGCTAGTACATTTGCAAGGGTCTCCAGTGAACACTTGTTTGTCTGCTCAGTTGCCGGTCACCTGAAGAGAGCCAAATGACACGCTTTGTTTTAGCCTTCGGGCCCCACTGAGGTAATGGAGAAAACATGAGCGTCCCTGGGTGGGCTCGAACCACCAACCTTTCGGTTAACAGCCGAACGCGCTAACCGATTGCGCCACAGAGACTGCACGCCGAGGGCCGGCGCACCGGCCGAGGGAGACATGAATAATAAAAACAAAGTTCCTTAAAAGGCTTCCCAATTGCACATTTCTAGAGTGCCTTCTAGAGTGCCTTCTAGTTAAAGGGGGAGAGAGGCAGGGTAAAAGAGGGCATCCTTCGAGCCGGAATCGAACCAGCGACCTAAGGATTACTACGTTGACGCTACAGTCCTCCGCTCTACCAGCTGAGCTATCGAAGGGGCCGCCGGTGGGTCGTAGCCCGTGACTCCTTGCATTCAAAGCCAGCGCTTTGCCCTTTGCGTTAGTCCTTCTGCCTTGAGGGATTGGTCTATGCCGCCTCTGCCTGAAAGGTCAAATGCCTTGGCAGCTGTGATGTGGGAAAGCTCGGCTTCACGTTTTGCACAGCGAGAAAACACAATCGAAGCACCTACCGCGTTTTGTTGGGAGCCCAAAAACCACAGCAGCAACGGTGATGTACCTCCCTGACAGCAAGTAAGCGCAGGAGTGTTTGGAAGCGCATTGCGTCTATCAAAACAAATTGGGCCGAAAGTTAGCAAAAAGTGTTTGGCGTCAGTTGGTAGCAAGAGGCCACACGGGAGGCAGCGTCTTAGCCCGGCTAGCTCAGTCGGTAGAGCATGAGACTCTTAATCTCAGGGTCGTGGGTTCGAGCCCCACGTTGGGCGTATGGCATCGCAACGTTTTGGCCCAGTCAGTGGCATTCATGCGCACTGCACGGCCCCACCTTTACCATATCGACTGGCTTCTCTTCCATTCCCTCTACAAACGGGGAAATGTTTCGAGCTTATCTTTCTAGTGGTCAATTCGTATGGCAGCAAGTTGACCTTGCGCTGGGGCGTGGTTCTTATCAGCGCCACGTGTGACACGAATTGGATAGAGATAGTGGCACAGGCCCCGGACAGCCTTGCGTTGGTGGTATAGTGGTGAGCATAGCTGCCTTCCAAGCAGTTGACCCGGGTTCGATTCCCGGCCAACGCACTCCTATCCCTTTTTGGCCTTGCAAAGCGGCCCTAAGCAAAGACCCAAGTCATCCAGGTCCTTGAAGAAAGCTCCTAAGATATCCTGGCTTAGCGACAACTGTGGAGACTTTCTTCGGCATTCGAAAAGTCTCTGGCCTTATGCTTTAACTCGCTCAGGAGGTCCAGCATTATCCAGGGCCAAGGTTCAGCCATTTTGACTACTGATTCCCAAAGAGAATCAACTCTGTCACACACAACATTGCTAAGTATCTGGCAACAACGCTAACACCCTTAGCTGGCATCATATTGCACCATTTGCTATTCGGTGACGAAGGCATCGAATAGCAAATGACCCGCTTTGGACTGTGTCTTGCAAGGCAAGGAAAGGGGTGCATTTGGGCAAGGAGGCCTACAGGAAACCTACCCACACACACCGCTATCTGCTTTTTGGCTCACACCACCCACTGGAACCCAAGCTGGGGCTTCTTAGGACTCTGCAATATCGGGCTGACGCGGTAACAACAAAAAGAGTCTACAGACCCTCTCAGGTGTGCTTTGAAAGCTTGTGGCTAGCCAGACTGGGTCTTGGCTAAACATCCACAAGGTCACGAAAACAAACTGGGGAGAAGCAGAACATTTGGAGAAATATAGTCACCCCCGTAAGCCACTGGAGTGTCAGAAAAACTCCGGAGGATCTTTAACAACAATTGCATCGCTGTGTACTTCAAGTCCAGCAATACACTGGGACGGAAGCTTGTACATCGGCACTATCTGCACTGCCCATTTTGAACATCGCTCTAGCTAGCCAAGCGATTTGACAACAATTGTCACCTTTAGCCACGCCGATCTAGGCACCAATAGCTATGCAGGCTTCCTGCCACCAACAATGGGATCATCTAACTTGAACAGGGCGGTTCTACAATTTTCACACCTCCCCCTGTTCTTGGACAATCAACATCGACACATTCACATGGTGATTGTCTTAAGGTGTGACTAGAAGTGCTGCAGTTATCTTCCTGAGCCAAAGAAGTGGCTCGATCAACTATGTAAACCTCTTCAACAAACGGCTAGTACATTTGCAAGGGTCTCCAGTGAACGCTTGTTTGTCTGCTCAGTTGCCGGTCACCTGAAGAGAGCCAAAGGACACGCTTTGTTTTAGCCTTCGGGCCCCACTGAGGTAATGGAGAAAACATGAGCGTCCCTGGGTGGGCTCGAACCACCAACCTTTCGGTTAACAGCCGAACGCGCTAACCGATTGCGCCACAGAGACTGCACGCCGAGGGCCGGCGCACCGGCCGAGGGAGACATGAATAATAAAAACAAAGTTCCTTAAAAGGCTTCCCAATTGCACATTTCTAGAGTGCCTTCTAGAGTGCCTTCTAGTTAAAGGGGGAGAGAGGCAGGGTAAAAGAGGGCATCCTTCGAGCCGGAATCGAACCAGCGACCTAAGGATTACTACGTTGACGCTACAGTCCTCCGCTCTACCAGCTGAGCTATCGAAGGGGCCGCCGGTGGGTCGTAGCCCGTGACTCCTTGCATTCAAAGCCAGCGCTTTGCCCTTTGCGTTAGTCCTTCTGCCTTGAGGGATTGGTCTATGCCGCCTCTGCCTGAAAGGTCAAATGCCTTGGCAGCTGTGATGTGGGAAAGCTCGGCTTCACGTTTTGCACAGCGAGAAAACACAATCGAAGCACCTACCGCGTTTTGTTGGGAGCCCAAAAACCACAGCAGCAACGGTGATGTACCTCCCTGACAGCAAGTAAGCGCAGGAGTGTTTGGAAGCGCATTGCGTCTATCAAAACAAATTGGGCCGAAAGTTAGCAAAAAGTGTTTGGCGTCAGTTGGTAGCAAGAGGCCACACGGGAGGCAGTGTCTTAGCCCGGCTAGCTCAGTCGGTAGAGCATGAGACTCTTAATCTCAGGGTCGTGGGTTCGAGCCCCACGTTGGGCGTATGGCATCGCAACGTTTTGGCCCAGTCAGTGGCATTCATGCGCACTGCACGGCCCCACCTTTACCATATCGACTGGCTTCTCTTCCATTCCCTCTACAAACGGGGAAATGTTTCGAGCTTATCTTTCTAGTGGTCAATTCGTATGGCAGCAAGTTGACCTTGCGCTGGGGCGTGGTTCTTATCAGCGCCACGTGTGACACGAATTGGATAGAGATAGTGGCACAGGCCCCGGACAGCCTTGCGTTGGTGGTATAGTGGTGAGCATAGCTGCCTTCCAAGCAGTTGACCCGGTTCGATTCCCGGCCAACGCACTCCTATCCCTTTTTGGCCTTGCAAAGCGGCCCTAAGCAAAGACCCAAGTCATCCAGGTCCTTGAAGAAAGCTCCTAAGATATCCTGGCTTAGCGACAACTGTGGAGACTTTCTTCGGCATTCGAAAAGTCTCTGGCCTTATGCTTTAACTCGCTCAGGAGGTCCAGCATTATCCAGGGCCAAGGTTCAGCCATTTTGACTACTGATTCCCAAAGAGAATCAACTCTGTCACACACAACATTGCTAAGTATCTGGCAACAACGCTAACACCCTTAGCTGGCATCATATTGCACCATTTGCTATTCGGTGACGAAGGCATCGAATAGCAAATGACCCGCTTTGGACTGTGTCTTGCAAGGCAAGGAAAGGGGTGCATTTGGGCAAGGAGGCCTACAGGAAACCTACCCACACACACCGCTATCTGCTTTTTGGCTCACACCACCCACTGGAACCCAAGCTGGGGCTTCTTAGGACTCTGCAATATCGGGCTGACGCGGTAACAACAAAAAGAGTCTACAGACCCTCTCAGGTGTGCTTTGAAAGCTTGTGGCTAGCCAGACTGGGTCTTGGCTAAACATCCACAAGGTCACGAAAACAAACTGGGGAGAAGCAGAACATTTGGAGAAATATAGTCACCCCCGTAAGCCACTGGAGTGTCAGAAAAACTCCGGAGGATCTTTAACAACAATTGCATCGCTGTGTACTTCAAGTCCAGCAATACACTGGGACGGAAGCTTGTACATCGGCACTATCTGCACTGCCCATTTTGAACATCGCTCTAGCTAGCCAAGCGATTTGACAACAATTGTCACCTTTAGCCACGCCGATCTAGGCACCAATAGCTATGCAGGCTTCCTGCCACCAACAATGGGATCATCTAACTTGAACAGGGCGGTTCTACAATTTTCACACCTCCCCCTGTTCTTGGACAATCAACATCGACACATTCACATGGTGATTGTCTTAAGGTGTGACTAGAAGTGCTGCAGTTATCTTCCTGAGCCAAAGAAGTGGCTCGATCAACTATGTAAACCTCTTCAACAAACGGCTAGTACATTTGCAAGGGTCTCCAGTGAACGCTTGTTTGTCTGCTCAGTTGCCGGTCACCTGAAGAGAGCCAAAGGACACGCTTTGTTTTAGCCTTCGGGCCCCACTGAGGTAATGGAGAAAACATGAGCGTCCCTGGGTGGGCTCGAACCACCAACCTTTCGGTTAACAGCCGAACGCGCTAACCGATTGCGCCACAGAGACTGCACGCCGAGGGCCGGCGCACCGGCCGAGGGAGACATGAATAATAAAAACAAAGTTCCTTAAAAGGCTTCCCAATTGCACATTTCTAGAGTGCCTTCTAGAGTGCCTTCTAGTTAAAGGGGGAGAGAGGCAGGGTAAAAGAGGGCATCCTTCGAGCCGGAATCGAACCAGCGACCTAAGGATTACTACGTTGACGCTACAGTCCTCCGCTCTACCAGCTGAGCTATCGAAGGGCCCGCCGGTGGGTCGTAGCCCGTGACTCCTTGCATTCAAAGCCAGCGCTTTGCCCTTTGCGTTAGTCCTTCTGCCTTGAGGGATTGGTCTATGCCGCCTCTGCCTGAAAGGTCAAATGCCTTGGCAGCTGTGATGTGGGAAAGCTCGGCTTCACGTTTTGCACAGCGAGAAAACACAATCGAAGCACCTACCGCGTTTTGTTGGGAGCCCAAAAACCACAGCAGCAACGGTGATGTACCTCCCTGACAGCAAGTAAGCGCAGGAGTGTTTGGAAGCGCATTGCGTCTATCAAAACAAATTGGGCCGAAAGTTAGCAAAAAGTGTTTGGCGTCAGTTGGTAGCAAGAGGCCACACGGGAGGCAGCGTCTTAGCCCGGCTAGCTCAGTCGGTAGAGCATGAGACTCTTAATCTCAGGGTCGTGGGTTCGAGCCCCACGTTGGGCGTATGGCATCGCAACGTTTTGGCCCAGTCAGTGGCATTCATGCGCACTGCACGGCCCCACCTTTACCATATCGACTGGCTTCTCTTCCATTCCCTCTACAAACGGGGAAATGTTTCGAGCTTATCTTTCTAGTGGTCAATTCGTATGGCAGCAAGTTGACCTTGCGCTGGGGCGTGGTTCTTATCAGCGCCACGTGTGACACGAATTGGATAGAGATAGTGGCACAGGCCCCGGACAGCCTTGCGTTGGTGGTATAGTGGTGAGCATAGCTGCCTTCCAAGCAGTTGACCCGGGTTCGATTCCCGGCCAACGCACTCCTATCCCTTTTTGGCCTTGCAAAGCGGCCCTAAGCAAAGACCCAAGTCATCCAGGTCCTTGAAGAAAGCTCCTAAGATATCCTGGCTTAGCGACAACTGTGGAGACTTTCTTCGGCATTCGAAAAGTCTCTGGCCTTATGCTTTAACTCGCTCAGGAGGTCCAGCATTATCCAGGGCCAAGGTTCAGCCATTTTGACTACTGATTCCCAAAGAGAATCAACTCTGTCACACACAACATTGCTAAGTATCTGGCAACAACGCTAACACCCTTAGCTGGCATCATATTGCACCATTTGCTATTCGGTGACGAAGGCATCGAATAGCAAATGACCCGCTTTGGACTGTGTCTTGCAAGGCAAGGAAAGGGGTGCATTTGGGCAAGGAGGCCTACAGGAAACCTACCCACACACACCGCTATCTGCTTTTTGGCTCACACCACCCACTGGAACCCAAGCTGGGGCTTCTTAGGACTCTGCAATATCGGGCTGACGCGGTAACAACAAAAAGAGTCTACAGACCCTCTCAGGTGTGCTTTGAAAGCTTGTGGCTAGCCAGACTGGGTCTTGGCTAAACATCCACAAGGTCACGAAAACAAACTAGGGAGAAGCAGAACATTTGGAGAAATATAGTCACCCCCGTAAGCCACTGGAGTGTCAGAAAAACTCCGGAGGATCTTTAACAACAATTGCATCGCTGTGTACTTCAAGTCCAGCAATACACTGGGACGGAAGCTTGTACATCGGCACTATCTGCACTGCCCATTTTGAACATCGCTCTAGCTAGCCAAGCGATTTGACAACAATTGTCACCTTTAGCCACGCCGATCTAGGCACCAATAGCTATGCAGGCTTCCTGCCACCAACAATGGGATCATCTAACTTGAACAGGGCGGTTCTACAATTTTCACACCTCCCCCTGTTCTTGGACAATCAACATCGACACATTCACATGGTGATTGTCTTAAGGTGTGACTAGAAGTGCTGCAGTTATCTTCCTGAGCCAAAGAAGTGGCTCGATCAACTATGTAAACCTCTTCAACAAACGGCTAGTACATTTGCAAGGGTCTCCAGTGAACGCTTGTTTGTCTGCTCAGTTGCCGGTCACCTGAAGAGAGCCAAAGGACACGCTTTGTTTTAGCCTTCGGGCCCCACTGAGGTAATGGAGAAAACATGAGCGTCCCTGGGTGGGCTCGAACCACCAACCTTTCGGTTAACAGCCGAACGCGCTAACCGATTGCGCCACAGAGACTGCACGCTGAGGGCCGGCGCACCGGCCGAGGGGGACATGAATAATAAAAACAAAGTTCCTTAAAAGGCTTCCCAATTGCACATTTCTAGAGTGCCTTCTAGAGTGCCTTCTAGTTAAAGGGGGAGAGAGGCAGGGTAAAAGAGGGCATCCTTCGAGCCGGAATCGAACCAGCGACCTAAGGATTACTACGTTGACGCTACAGTCCTCCGCTCTACCAGCTGAGCTATCGAAGGGGCCGCCGGTGGGTCGTAGCCCGTGACTCCTTGCATTCAAAGCCAGCGCTTTGCCCTTTGCGTTAGTCCTTCTGCCTTGAGGGATTGGTCTATGCCGCCTCTGCCTGAAAGGTCAAATGCCTTGGCAGCTGTGATGTGGGAAAGCTCGGCTTCACGTTTTGCACAGCGAGAAAACACAATCGAAGCACCTACCGCGTTTTGTTGGGAGCCCAAAAACCACAGCAGCAACGGTGATGTACCTCCCTGACAGCAAGTAAGCGCAGGAGTGTTTGGAAGCGCATTGCGTCTATCAAAACAAATTGGGCCGAAAGTTAGCAAAAAGTGTTTGGCGTCAGTTGGTAGCAAGAGGCCACACGGGAGGCAGCGTCTTAGCCCGGCTAGCTCAGTCGGTAGAGCATGAGACTCTTAATCTCAGGGTCGTGGGTTCGAGCCCCACGTTGGGCGTATGGCATCGCAACGTTTTGGCCCAGTCAGTGGCATTCATGCGCACTGCACGGCCCCACCTTTACCATATCGACTGGCTTCTCTTCCATTCCCTCTACAAACGGGGAAATGTTTCGAGCTTATCTTTCTAGTGGTCAATTCGTATGGCAGCAAGTTGACCTTGCGCTGGGGCGTGGTTCTTATCAGCGCCACGTGTGACACGAATTGGATAGAGATAGTGGCACAGGCCCCGGACAGCCTTGCGTTGGTGTTATAGTGGTGAGCATAGCTGCCTTCCAAGCAGTTGACCCGGGTTCGATTCCCGGCCAACGCACTCCTATCCCTTTTTGGCCTTGCAAAGCGGCCCTAAGCAAAGACCCAAGTCATCCAGGTCCTTGAAGAAAGCTCCTAAGATATCCTGGCTTAGCGACAACTGTGGAGACTTTCTTCGGCATTCGAAAAGTCTCTGGCCTTATGCTTTAACTCGCTCAGGAGGTCCAGCATTATCCAGGGCCAAGGTTCAGCCATTTTGACTACTGATTCCCAAAGAGAATCAACTCTGTCACACACAACATTGCTAAGTATCTGGCAACAACGCTAACACCCTTAGCTGGCATCATATTGCACCATTTGCTATTCGGTGACAAAGGCATCGAATAGCAAATGACCCGCTTTGGACTGTGTCTTGCAAGGCAAGGAAAGGGGTGCATTTGGGCAAGGAGGCCTACAGGAAACCTACCCACACACACCGCTATCTGCTTTTTGGCTCACACCACCCACTGGAACCCAAGCTGGGGCTTCTTAGGACTCTGCAATATCGGGCTGACGCGGTAACAACAAAAAGAGTCTACAGACCCTCTCAGGTGTGCTTTGAAAGCTTGTGGCTAGCCAGACTGGGTCTTGGCTAAACATCCACAAGGTCACGAAAACAAACTGGGGAGAAGCAGAACATTTGGAGAAATATAGTCACCCCCGTAAGCCACTGGAGTGTCAGAAAAACTCCGGAGGATCTTTAACAACAATTGCATCGCTGTGTACTTCAAGTCCAGCAATACACTGGGACGGAAGCTTGTACATCGGCACTATCTGCACTGCCCATTTTGAACATCGCTCTAGCTAGCCAAGCGATTTGACAACAATTGTCACCTTTAGCCACGCCGATCTAGGCACCAATAGCTATGCAGGCTTCCTGCCACCAACAATGGGATCATCTAACTTGAACAGGGCGGTTCTACAATTTTCACACCTCCCCCTGTTCTTGGACAATCAACATCGACACATTCACATGGTGATTGTCTTAAGGTGTGACTAGAAGTGCTGCAGTTATCTTCCTGAGCCAAAGAAGTGGCTCGATCAACTATGTAAACCTCTTCAACAAACGGCTAGTACATTTGCAAGGGTCTCCAGTGAACGCTTGTTTGTCTGCTCAGTTGCCGGTCACCTGAAGAGAGCCAAAGGACACGCTTTGTTTTAGCCTTCGGGCCCCACTGAGGTAATGGAGAAAACATGAGCGTCCCTGGGTGGGCTCGAACCACCAACCTTTCGGTTAACAGCCGAACGCGCTAACCGATTGCGCCACAGAGACTGCACGCCGAGGGCCGGCGCACCGGCCGAGGGAGACATGAATAATAAAAACAAAGTTCCTTAAAAGGCTTCCCAATTGCACATTTCTAGAGTGCCTTCTAGAGTGCCTTCTAGTTAAAGGGGGAGAGAGGCAGGGTAAAAGAGGGCATCCTTCGAGCCGGAATCGAACCAGCGACCTAAGGATTACTACGTTGACGCTACAGTCCTCCGCTCTACCAGCTGAGCTATCGAAGGGGCCGCCGGTGGGTCGTAGCCCGTGACTCCTTGCATTCAAAGCCAGCGCTTTGCCCTTTGCGTTAGTCCTTCTGCCTTGAGGGATTGGTCTATGCCGCCTCTGCCTGAAAGGTCAAATGCCTTGGCAGCTGTGATGTGGGAAAGCTCGGCTTCACGTTTTGCACAGCGAGAAAACACAATCGAAGCACCTACCGCGTTTTGTTGAGAGCCCAAAAACCACAGCAGCAACGGTGATGTACCTCCCTGACAGCAAGTAAGCGCAGGAGTGTTTGGAAGCGCATTGCGTCTATCAAAACAAATTGGGCCGAAAGTTAGCAAAAAGTGTTTGGCGTCAGTTGGTAGCAAGAGGCCACACGGGAGGCAGCGTCTTAGCCCGGCTAGCTCAGTCGGTAGAGCATGAGACTCTTAATCTCAGGGTCGTGGGTTCGAGCCCCACGTTGGGCGTATGGCATCGCAACGTTTTGGCCCAGTCAGTGGCATTCATGCGCACTGCACGGCCCCACCTTTACCATATCGACTGGCTTCTCTTCCATTCCCTCTACAAACGGGGAAATGTTTCGAGCTTATCTTTCTAGTGGTCAATTCGTATGGCAGCAAGTTGACCTTGCGCTGGGGCGTGGTTCTTATCAGCGCCACGTGTGACACGAATTGGATAGAGATAGTGGCACAGGCCCCGGACAGCCTTGCGTTGGTGGTATAGTGGTGAGCATAGCTGCCTTCCAAGCAGTTGACCCGGGTTCGATTCCCGGCCAACGCACTCCTATCCCTTTTTGGCCTTGCAAAGCGGCCCTAAGCAAAGACCCAAGTCATCCAGGTCCTTGAAGAAAGCTCCTAAGATATCCTGGCTTAGCGACAACTGTGGAGACTTTCTTCGGCATTCGAAAAGTCTCTGGCCTTATGCTTTAACTCGCTCAGGAGGTCCAGCATTATCCAGGGCCAAGGTTCAGCCATTTTGACTACTGATTCCCAAAGAGAATCAACTCTGTCACACACAACATTGCTAAGTATCTGGCAACAACGCTAACACCCTTAGCTGGCATCATATTGCACCATTTGCTATTCGGTGACGAAGGCATCGAATAGCAAATGACCCGCTTTGGACTGTGTCTTGCAAGGCAAGGAAAGGGGTGCATTTGGGCAAGGAGGCCTACAGGAAACCTACCCACACACACCGCTATCTGCTTTTTGGCTCACACCACCCACTGGAACCCAAGCTGGGGCTTCTTAGGACTCTGCAATATCGGGCTGACGCGGTAACAACAAAAAGAGTCTACAGACCCTCTCAGGTGTGCTTTGAAAGCTTGTGGCTAGCCAGACTGGGTCTTGGCTAAACATCCACAAGGTCACGAAAACAAACTGGGGAGAAGCAGAACATTTGGAGAAATATAGTCACCCCCGTAAGCCACTGGAGTGTCAGAAAAACTCCGGAGGATCTTTAACAACAATTGCATCGCTGTGTACTTCAAGTCCAGCAATACACTGGGACGGAAGCTTGTACATCGGCACTATCTGCACTGCCCATTTTGAACATCGCTCTAGCTAGCCAAGCGATTTGACAACAATTGTCACCTTTAGCCACGCCGATCTAGGCACCAATAGCTATGCAGGCTTCCTGCCACCAACAATGGGATCATCTAACTTGAACAGGGCGGTTCTACAATTTTCACACCTCCCCCTGTTCTTGGACAATCAACATCGACACATTCACATGGTGATTGTCTTAAGGTGTGACTAGAAGTGCTGCAGTTATCTTCCTGAGCCAAAGAAGTGGCTCGATCAACTATGTAAACCTCTTCAACAAACGGCTAGTACATTTGCAAGGGTCTCCAGTGAACGCTTGTTTGTCTGCTCAGTTGCCGGTCACCTGAAGAGAGCCAAAGGACACGCTTTGTTTTAGCCTTCGGGCCCCACTGAGGTAATGGAGAAAACATGAGCGTCCCTGGGTGGGCTCGAACCACCAACCTTTCGGTTAACAGCCGAACGCGCTAACCGATTGCGCCACAGAGACTGCACGCCGAGGGCCGGCGCACCGGCCGAGGGAGACATGAATAATAAAAACAAAGTTCCTTAAAAGGCTTCCCAATTGCACATTTCTAGAGTGCCTTCTAGAGTGCCTTCTAGTTAAAGGGGGAGAGAGGCAGGGTAAAAGAGGGCATCCTTCGAGCCGGAATCGAACCAGCGACCTAAGGATTACTACGTTGACGCTACAGTCCTCCGCTCTACCAGCTGAGCTATCAAAGGGGCCGCCGGTGGGTCGTAGCCCGTGACTCCTTGCATTCAAAGCCAGCGCTTTGCCCTTTGCGTTAGTCCTTCTGCCTTGAGGGATTGGTCTATGCCGCCTCTGCCTGAAAGGTCAAATGCCTTGGCAGCTGTGATGTGGGAAAGCTCGGCTTCACCTTTTGCACAGCGAGAAAACACAATCGAAGCACCTACCGCGTTTTGTTGGGAGCCCAAAAACCACAGCAGCAACGGTGATGTACCTCCCTGACAGCAAGTAAGCGCAGGAGTGTTTGGAAGCGCATTGCGTCTATCAAAACAAATTGGGCCGAAAGTTAGCAAAAAGTGTTTGGCGTCAGTTGGTAGCAAGAGGCCACACGGGAGGCAGCGTCTTAGCCCGGCTAGCTCAGTCGGTAGAGCATGAGACTCTTAATCTCAGGGTCGTGGGTTCGAGCCCCACGTTGGGCGTATGGCATCGCAACGTTTTGGCCCAGTCAGTGGCATTCATGCGCACTGCACGGCCCCACCTTTACCATATCGACTGGCTTCTCTTCCATTCCCTCTACAAACGGGGAAATGTTTCGAGCTTATCTTTCTAGTGGTCAATTCGTATGGCAGCAAGTTGACCTTGCGCTGGGGCGTGGTTCTTATCAGCGCCACGTGTGACACGAATTGGATAGAGATAGTGGCACAGGCCCCGGACAGCCTTGCGTTGGTGGTATAGTGGTGAGCATAGCTGCCTTCCAAGCAGTTGACCCGGGTTCGATTCCCGGCCAACGCACTCCTATCCCTTTTTGGCCTTGCAAAGCGGCCCTAAGCAAAGACCCAAGTCATCCAGGTCCTTGAAGAAAGCTCCTAAGATATCCTGGCTTAGCGACAACTGTGGAGACTTTCTTCGGCATTCGAAAAGTCTCTGGCCTTATGCTTTAACTCGCTCAGGAGGTCCAGCATTATCCAGGGCCAAGGTTCAGCCATTTTGACTACTGATTCCCAAAGAGAATCAACTCTGTCACACACAACATTGCTAAGTATCTGGCAACAACGCTAACACCCTTAGCTGGCATCATATTGCACCATTTGCTATTCGGTGACGAAGGCATCGAATAGCAAATGACCCGCTTTGGACTGTGTCTTGCAAGGCAAGGAAAGGGGTGCATTTGGGCAAGGAGGCCTACAGGAAACCTACCCACACACACCGCTATCTGCTTTTTGGCTCACACCACCCACTGGAACCCAAGCTGGGGCTTCTTAGGACTCTGCAATATCGGGCTGACGCGGTAACAACAAAAAGAGTCTACAGACCCTCTCAGGTGTGCTTTGAAAGCTTGTGGCTAGCCAGACTGGGTCTTGGCTAAACATCCACAAGGTCACGAAAACAAACTGGGGAGAAGCAGAACATTTGGAGAAATATAGTCACCCCCGTAAGCCACTGGAGTGTCAGAAAAACTCCGGAGTATCTTTAACAACAATTGCATCGCTGTGTACTTCAAGTCCAGCAATACACTGGGACGGAAGCTTGTACATCGGCACTATCTGCACTGCCCATTTTGAACATCGCTCTAGCTAGCCAAGCGATTTGACAACAATTGTCACCTTTAGCCACGCCGATCTAGGCACCAATAGCTATGCAGGCTTCCTGCCACCAACAATGGGATCATCTAACTTGAACAGGGCGGTTCTACAATTTTCACACCTCCCCCTGTTCTTGGACAATCAACATCGACACATTCACATGGTGATTGTCTTAAGGTGTGACTAGAAGTGCTGCAGTTATCTTCCTGAGCCAAAGAAGTGGCTCGATCAACTATGTAAACCTCTTCAACAAACAGCTAGTACATTTGCAAGGGTCTCCAGTGAACGCTTGTTTGTCTGCTCAGTTGCCGGTCACCTGAAGAGAGCCAAAGGACACGCTTTGTTTTAGCCTTCGGGCCCCACTGAGGTAATGGAGAAAACATGAGCGTCCCTGGGTGGGCTCGAACCACCAACCTTTCGGTTAACAGCCGAACGCGCTAACCGATTGCGCCACAGAGACTGCACGCCGAGGGCCGGCGCACCGGCCGAGGGAGACATGAATAATAAAAACAAAGTTCCTTAAAAGGCTTCCCAATTGCACATTTCTAGAGTGCCTTCTAGAGTGCCTTCTAGTTAAAGGGGGAGAGAGGCAGGGTAAAAGAGGGCATCCTTCGAGCCGGAATCAAACCAGCGACCTAAGGATTACAACGTTGACGCTACAGTCCTCCGCTCTACCAGCTGAGCTATCGAAGGGGCCGCCGGTGGGTCGTAGCCCGTGACTCCTTGCATTCAAAGCCAGCGCTTTGCCCTTTGCGTTAGTCCTTCTGCCTTGAGGGATTGGTCTATGCCGCCTCTGCCTGAAAGGTCAAATGCCTTGGCAGCTGTGATGTGGGAAAGCTCGGCTTCACGTTTTGCACAGCGAGAAAACACAATCGAAGCACCTACCGCGTTTTGTTGGGAGCCCAAAAACCACAGCAGCAACGGTGATGTACCTCCCTGACAGCAAGTAAGCGCAGGAGTGTTTGGAAGCGCATTGCGTCTATCAAAACAAATTGGGCCGAAAGTTAGCAAAAAGTGTTTGGCGTCAGTTGGTAGCAAGAGGCCACACGGGAGGCAGCGTCTTAGCCCGGCTAGCTCAGTCGGTAGAGCATGAGACTCTTAATCTCAGGGTCGTGGGTTCGAGCCCCACGTTGGGCGTATGGCATCGCAACGTTTTGGCCCAGTCAGTGGCATTCATGCGCACTGCACGGCCCCACCTTTACCATATCGACTGGCTTCTCTTCCATTCCCTCTACAAACGGGGAAATGTTTCGAGCTTATCTTTCTAGTGGTCAATTCGTATGGCAGCAAGTTGACCTTGCGCTGGGGCGTGGTTCTTATCAGCGCCACGTGTGACACGAATTGGATAGAGATAGTGGCACAGGCCCCGGACAGCCTTGCGTTGGTGGTATAGTGGTGAGCATAGCTGCCTTCCAAGCAGTTGACCCGGGTTCGATTCCCGGCCAACGCACTCCTATCCCTTTTTGGCCTTGCAAAGCGGCCCTAAGCAAAGACCCAAGTCATCCAGGTCCTTGAAGAAAGCTCCTAAGATATCCTGGCTTAGCGACAACTGTGGAGACTTTCTTCGGCATTCGAAAAGTCTCTGGCCTTATGCTTTAACTCGCTCAGGAGGTCCAGCATTATCCAGGGCCAAGGTTCAGCCATTTTGACTACTGATTCCCAAAGAGAATCAACTCTGTCACACACAACATTGCTAAGTATCTGGCAACAACGCTAACACCCTTAGCTGGCATCATATTGCACCATTTGCTATTCGGTGACGAAGGCATCGAATAGCAAATGACCCGCTTTGGACTGTGTCTTGCAAGGCAAGGAAAGGGGTGCATTTGGGCAAGGAGGCCTACAGGAAACCTACCCACACACACCGCTATCTGCTTTTTGGCTCACACCACCCACTGGAACCCAAGCTGGGGCTTCTTAGGACTCTGCAATATCGGGCTGACGCGGTAACAACAAAAAGAGTCTACAGACCCTCTCAGGTGTGCTTTGAAAGCTTGTGGCTAGCCAGACTGGGTCTTGGCTAAACATCCACAAGGTCACGAAAACAAACTGGGGAGAAGCAGAACATTTGGAGAAATATAGTCACCCCCGTAAGCCACTGGAGTGTCAGAAAAACTCCGGAGGATCTTTAACAACAATTGCATCGCTGTGTACTTCAAGTCCAGCAATACACTGGGACGGAAGCTTGTACATCGGCACTATCTGCACTGCCCATTTTGAACATCGCTCTAGCTAGCCAAGCGATTTGACAACAATTGTCACCTTTAGCCACGCCGATCTAGGCACCAATAGCTATGCAGGCTTCCTGCCACCAACAATGGGATCATCTAACCTGAACAGGGCGGTTCTACAATTTTCACACCTCCCCCTGTTCTTGGACAATCAACATCGACACATTCACATGGTGATTGTCTTAAGGTGTGACTAGAAGTGCTGCAGTTATCTTCCTGAGCCAAAGAAGTGGCTCAATCAACTATGTAAACCTCTTCAACAAACGGCTAGTACATTTGCAAGGGTCTCCAGTGAACGCTTGTTTGTCTGCTCAGTTGCCGGTCACCTGAAGAGAGCCAAAGGACACGCTTTGTTTTAGCCTTCGGGCCCCACTGAGGTAATGGAGAAAACATGAGCGTCCCTGGGTGGGCTCGAACCACCAACCTTTCGGTTAACAGCCGAACGCGCTAACCGATTGCGCCACAGAGACTGCACGCCGAGGGCCGGCGCACCGGCCGAGGGAGACATGAATAATAAAAACAAAGTTCCTTAAAAGGCTTCCCAATTGCACATTTCTAGAGTGCCTTCTAGAGTGCCTTCTAGTTAAAGGGGGAGAGAGGCAGGGTAAAAGAGGGCATCCTTCGAGCCGGAATCGAACCAGCGACCTAAGGATTACTACGTTGACGCTACAGTCCTCCGCTCTACCAGCTGAGCTATCGAAGGGGCCGCCGGTGGGTCGTAGCCCGTGACTCCTTGCATTCAAAGCCAGCGCTTTGCCCTTTGCGTTAGTCCTTCTGCCTTGAGGGATTGGTCTATGCCGCCTCTGCCTGAAAGGTCAAATGCCTTGGCAGCTGTGATGTGGGAAAGCTCGGCTTCACGTTTTGCACAGCGAGAAAACACAATCGAAGCACCTACCGCGTTTTGTTGGGAGCCCAAAAACCACAGCAGCAACGGTGATGTACCTCCCTGACAGCAAGTAAGCGCAGGAGTGTTTGGAAGCGCATTGCGTCTATCAAAACAAATTGGGCCGAAAGTTAGCAAAAAGTGTTTGGCGTCAGTTGGTAGCAAGAGGCCACACGGGAGGCAGCGTCTTAGCCCGGCTAGCTCAGTCGGTAGCGCATGAGGCTCTTAATCTCAGGGTCGTGGGTTCGAGCCCCACGTTGGGCGTATGGCATCGCAACGTTTTGGCCCAGTCAGTGGCATTCATGCGCACTGCACGGCCCCACCTTTACCATATCGACTGGCTTCTCTTCCATTCCCTCTACAAACGGGGAAATGTTTCGAGCTTATCTTTCTAGTGGTCAATTCGTATGGCAGCAAGTTGACCTTGCGCTGGGGCATGGTTCTTATCAGCGCCACGTGTGACACGAATTGGATAGAGATAGTGGCACAGGCCCCGGACAGCCTTGCGTTGGTGGTATAGTGGTGAGCATAGCTGCCTTCCAAGCAGTTGACCCGGGTTCGATTCCCGGCCAACGCACTCCTATCCCTTTTTGGCCTTGCAAAGCGGCCCTAAGCAAAGACCCAAGTCATCCAGGTCCTTGAAGAAAGCTCCTAAGATATCCTGGCTTAGCGACAACTGTGGAGACTTTCTTCGGCATTCGAAAAGTCTCTGGCCTTATGCTTTAACTCGCTCAGGAGGTCCAGCATTATCCAGGGCCAAGGTTCAGCCATTTTGACTACTGATTCCCAAAGAGAATCAACTCTGTCACACACAACATTGCTAAGTATCTGGCAACAACGCTAACACCCTTAGCTGGCATCATATTGCACCATTTGCTATTCGGTGACGAAGGCATCGAATAGCAAATGACCCGCTTTGGACTGTGTCTTGCAAGGCAAGGAAAGGGGTGCATTTGGGCAAGGAGGCCTACAGGAAACCTACCCACACACACCGCTATCTGCTTTTTGGCTCACACCACCCACTGGAACCCAAGCTGGGGCTTCTTAGGACTCTGCAATATCGGGCTGACGCGGTAACAACAAAAAGAGTCTACAGACCCTCTCAGGTGTGCTTTGAAAGCTTGTGGCTAGCCAGACTGGGTCTTGGCTAAACATCCACAAGGTCACGAAAACAAACTGGGGAGAAGCAGAACATTTGGAGAAATATAGTCACCCCCGTAAGCCACTGGAGTGTCAGAAAAACTCCGGAGGATCTTTAACAACAATTGCATCGCTGTGTACTTCAAGTCCAGCAATACACTGGGACGGAAGCTTGTACATCGGCACTATCTGCACTGCCCATTTTGAACATCGCTCTAGCTAGCCAAGCGATTTGACAACAATTGTCACCTTTAGCCACGCCGATCTAGGCACCAATAGCTATGCAGGCTTCCTGCCACCAACAATGGGATCATCTAACTTGAACAGGGCGGTTCTACAATTTTCACACCTCCCCCTGTTCTTGGACAATCAACATCGACACATTCACATGGTGATTGTCTTAAGGTGTGACTAGAAGTGCTGCAGTTATCTTCCTGAGCCAAAGAAGTGGCTCGATCAACTATGTAAACCTCTTCAACAAACGGCTAGTACATTTGCAAGGGTCTCCAGTGAACGCTTGTTTGTCTGCTCAGTTGCCGGTCACCTGAAGAGAGCCAAAGGACACGCTTTGTTTTAGCCTTCGGGCCCCACTGAGGTAATGGAGAAAACATGAGCGTCCCTGGGTGGGCTCGAACCACCAACCTTTCGGTTAACAGCCGAACGCGCTAACCGATTGCGCCACAGAGACTGCACGCCGAGGGCCGGCGCACCGGCCGAGGGAGACATGAATAATAAAAACAAAGTTCCTTAAAAGGCTTCCCAATTGCACATTTCTAGAGTGCCTTCTAGAGTGCCTTCTAGTTAAAGGGGGAGAGAGGCAGGGTAAAAGAGGGCATCCTTCGAGCCGGAATCGAACCAGCGACCTAAGGATTACTACGTTGACGCTACAGTCCTCCGCTCTACCAGCTGAGCTATCGAAGGGGCCGCCGGTGGGTCGTAGCCCGTGACTCCTTGCATTCAAAGCCAGCGCTTTGCCCTTTGCGTTAGTCCTTCTGCCTTGAGGGATTGGTCTATGCCGCCTCTGCCTGAAAGGTCAAATGCCTTGGCAGCTGTGATGTGGGAAAGCTCGGCTTCACGTTTTGCACAGCGAGAAAACACAATCGAAGCACCTACCGCGTTTTGTTGGGAGCCCAAAAACCACAGCAGCAACGGTGATGTACCTCCCTGACAGCAAGTAAGCGCAGGAGTGTTTGGAAGCGCATTGCGTCTATCAAAACAAATTGGGCCGAAAGTTAGCAAAAAGTGTTTGGCGTCAGTTGGTAGCAAGAGGCCACATGGGAGGCAGCGTCTTAGCCCGGCTAGCTCAGTCGGTAGCGCATGAGACTCTTAATCTCAGGGTCGTGGGTTCGAGCCCCACGTTGGGCGTATGGCATCGCAACGTTTTGGCCCAGTCAGTGGCATTCATGCGCACTGCACGGCCCCACCTTTACCATATCGACTGGCTTCTCTTCCATTCCCTCTACAAACGGGGAAATGTTTCGAGCTTATCTTTCTAGTGGTCAATTCGTATGGCAGCAAGTTGACCTTGCGCTGGGGCGTGGTTCTTATCAGCGCCACGTGTGACACGAATTGGATAGAGATAGTGGCACAGGCCCCGGACAGCCTTGCGTTGGTGGTATAGTGGTGAGCATAGCTGCCTTCCAAGCAGTTGACCCGGGTTCGATTCCCGGCCAACGCACTCCTATCCCTTTTTGGCCTTGCAAAGCGGCCCTAAGCAAAGACCCAAGTCATCCAGGTCCTTGAAGAAAGCTCCTAAGATATCCTGGCTTAGCGACAACTGTGGAGACTTTCTTCGGCATTCGAAAAGTCTCTGGCCTTATGCTTTAACTCGCTCAGGAGGTCCAGCATTATCCAGGGCCAAGGTTCAGCCATTTTGACTACTGATTCCCAAAGAGAATCAACTCTGTCACACACAACATTGCTAAGTATCTGGCAACAACGCTAACACCCTTAGCTGGCATCATATTGCACCATTTGCTATTCGGTGACGAAGGCATCGAATAGCAAATGACCCGCTTTGGACTGTGTCTTGCAAGGCAAGGAAAGGGGTGCATTTGGGCAAGGAGGCCTACAGGAAACCTACCCACACACACCGCTATCTGCTTTTTGGCTCACACCACCCACTGGAACCCAAGCTGGGGCTTCTTAGGACTCTGCAATATCGGGCTGACGCGGTAACAACAAAAAGAGTCTACAGACCCTCTCAGGTGTGCTTTGAAAGCTTGTGGCTAGCCAGACTGGGTCTTGGCTAAACATCCACAAGGTCACGAAAACAAACTGGGGAGAAGCAGAACATTTGGAGAAATATAGTCACCCCCGTAAGCCACTGGAGTGTCAGAAAAACTCCGGAGGATCTTTAACAACAATTGCATCGCTGTGTACTTCAAGTCCAGCAATACACTGGGACGGAAGCTTGTACATCGGCACTATCTGCACTGCCCATTTTGAACATCGCTCTAGCTAGCCAAGCGATTTGACAACAATTGTCACCTTTAGCCACGCCGATCTAGGCACCAATAGCTATGCAGGCTTCCTGCCACCAACAATGGGATCATCTAACTTGAACAGGGCGGTTCTACAATTTTCACACCTCCCCCTGTTCTTGGACAATCAACATCGACACATTCACATGGTGATTGTCTTAAGGTGTGACTAGAAGTGCTGCAGTTATCTTCCTGAGCCAAAGAAGTGGCTCGATCAACTATGTAAACCTCTTCAACAAACGGCTAGTACATTTGCAAGGGTCTCCAGTGAACGCTTGTTTGTCTGCTCAGTTGCCGGTCACCTGAAGAGAGCCAAAGGACACGCTTTGTTTTAGCCTTCGGGCCCCACTGAGGTAATGGAGAAAACATGAGCGTCCCTGGGTGGGCTCGAACCACCAACCTTTCGGTTAACAGCCGAACGCGCTAACCGATTGCGCCACAGAGACTGCACGCCGAGGGCCGGCGCACCGGCCGAGGGAGACATGAATAATAAAAACAAAGTTCCTTAAAAGGCTTCCCAATTGCACATTTCTAGAGTGCCTTCTAGAGTGCCTTCTAGTTAAAGGGGGAGAGAGGCAGGGTAAAAGAGGGCATCCTTCGAGCCGGAATCGAACCAGCGACCTAAGGATTACTACGTTGACGCTACAGTCCTCCGCTCTACCAGCTGAGCTATCGAAGGGGCCGCCGGTGGGTCGTAGCCCGTGACTCCTTGCATTCAAAGCCAGCGCTTTGCCCTTTGCGTTAGTCCTTCTGCCTTGAGGGATTGGTCTATGCCGCCTCTGCCTGAAAGGTCAAATGCCTTGGCAGCTGTGATGTGGGAAAGCTCGGCTTCACGTTTTGCACAGCGAGAAAACACAATCGAAGCACCTACCGCGTTTTGTTGGGAGCCCAAAAACCACAGCAGCAACGGTGATGTACCTCCCTGACAGCAAGTAAGCGCAGGAGTGTTTGGAAGCGCATTGCGTCTATCAAAACAAATTGGGCCGAAAGTTAGCAAAAAGTGTTTGGCGTCAGTTGGTAGCAAGAGGCCACACGGGAGGCAGCGTCTTAGCCCGGCTAGCTCAGTCGGTAGAGCATGAGACTCTTAATCTCAGGGTCGTGGGTTCGAGCCCCACGTTGGGCGTATGGCATCGCAACATTTTAGCCCAGTCAGTGGCATTCATGCGCACTGCACGGCCCCACCTTTACCATATCGACTGGCTTCTCTTCCATTCCCTCTACAAACGGGGAAATGTTTCGAGCTTATCTTTCTAGTGGTCAATTCGTATGGCAGCAAGTTGACCTTGCGCTGGGGCGTGGTTCTTATCAGCGCCACGTGTGACACGAATTGGATAGAGATAGTGGCACAGGCCCCGGACAGCCTTGCGTTGGTGGTATAGTGGTGAGCATAGCTGCCTTCCAAGCAGTTGACCCGGGTTCGATTCCCGGCCAACGCACTCCTATCCCTTTTTGGCCTTGCAAAGCGGCCCTAAGCAAAGACCCAAGTCATCCAGGTCCTTGAAGAAAGCTCCTAAGATATCCTGGCTTAGCGACAACTGTGGAGACTTTCTTCGGCATTCGAAAAGTCTCTGGCCTTATGCTTTAACTCGCTCAGGAGGTCCAGCATTATCCAGGGCCAAGGTTCAGCCATTTTGACTACTGATTCCCAAAGAGAATCAACTCTGTCACACACAACATTGCTAAGTATCTGGCAACAACGCTAACACCCTTAGCTGGCATCATATTGCACCATTTGCTATTCGGTGACGAAGGCATCGAATAGCAAATGACCCGCTTTGGACTGTGTCTTGCAAGGCAAGGAAAGGGGTGCATTTGGGCAAGGAGGCCTACAGGAAACCTACCCACACACACCGCTATCTGCTTTTTGGCTCACACCATCCACTGGAACCCAAGCTGGGGCTTCTTAGGACTCTGCAATATCGGGCTGACGCGGTAACAACAAAAAGAGTCTACAGACCCTCTCAGGTGTGCTTTGAAAGCTTGTGGCTAGCCAGACTGGGTCTTGGCTAAACATCCACAAGGTCACGAAAACAAACTGGGGAGAAGCAGAACATTTGGAGAAATATAGTCACCCCCGTAAGCCACTGGAGTGTCAGAAAAACTCCGGAGGATCTTTAACAACAATTGCATCGCTGTGTACTTCAAGTCCAGCAATACACTGGGACGGAAGCTTGTACATCGGCACTATCTGCACTGCCCATTTTGAACATCGCTCTAGCTAGCCAAGCGATTTGACAACAATTGTCACCTTTAGCCACGCCGATCTAGGCACCAATAGCTATGCAGGCTTCCTGCCACCAACAATGGGATCATCTAACTTGAACAGGGCGGTTCTACAATTTTCACACCTCCCCCTGTTCTTGGACAATCAACATCGACACATTCACATGGTGATTGTCTTAAGGTGTGACTAGAAGTGCTGCAGTTATCTTCCTGAGCCAAAGAAGTGGCTCGATCAACTATGTAAACCTCTTCAACAAACGGCTAGTACATTTGCAAGGGTCTCCAGTGAACGCTTGTTTGTCTGCTCAGTTGCCGGTCACCTGAAGAGAGCCAAAGGACACGCTTTGTTTTAGCCTTCGGGCCCCACTGAGGTAATGGAGAAAACATGAGCGTCCCTGGGTGGGCTCGAACCACCAACCTTTCGGTTAACAGCCGAACGCGCTAACCGATTGCGCCACAGAGACTGCACGCCGAGGGCCGGCGCACCGGCCGAGGGAGACATGAATAATAAAAACAAAGTTCCTTAAAAGGCTTCCCAATTGCACATTTCTAGAGTGCCTTCTAGAGTGCCTTCTAGTTAAAGGGGGAGAGAGGCAGGGTAAAAGAGGGCATCCTTCGAGCCGGAATCGAACCAGCGACCTAAGGATTACTACGTTGACGCTACAGTCCTCCGCTCTACCAGCTGAGCTATCGAAGGGGCCGCCGGTGGGTCGTAGCCCGTGACTCCTTGCATTCAAAGCCAGCGCTTTGCCCTTTGCGTTAGTCCTTCTGCCTTGAGGGATTGGTCTATGCCGCCTCTGCCTGAAAGGTCAAATGCCTTGGCAGCTGTGATGTGGGAAAGCTCGGCTTCACGTTTTGCACAGCGAGAAAACACAATCGAAGCACCTACCGCGTTTTGTTGGGAGCCCAAAAACCACAGCAGCAACGGTGATGTACCTCCCTGACAGCAAGTAAGCGCAGGAGTGTTTGGAAGCGCATTGCGTCTATCAAAACAAATTGGGCCGAAAGTTAGCAAAAAGTGTTTGGCGTCAGTTGGTAGCAAGAGGCCACACGGGAGGCAGCGTCTTAGCCCGGCTAGCTCAGTCGGTAGAGCATGAGACTCTTAATCTCAGGGTCGTGGGTTCGAGCCCCACGTTGGGCGTATGGCATCGCAACGTTTTGGCCCAGTCAGTGGCATTCATGCGCACTGCACGGCCCCACCTTTACCATATCGACTGGCTTCTCTTCCATTCCCTCTACAAACGGGGAAATGTTTCGAGCTTATCTTTCTAGTGGTCAATTCGTATGGCAGCAAGTTGACCTTGCGCTGGGGCGTGGTTCTTATCAGCGCCACGTGTGACACGAATTGGATAGAGATAGTGGCACAGGCCCCGGACAGCCTTGCGTTGGTGGTATAGTGGTGAGCATAGCTGCCTTCCAAGCAGTTGACCCGGGTTCGATTCCCGGCCAACGCACTCCTATCCCTTTTTGGCCTTGCAAAGCGGCCCTAAGCAAAGACCCAAGTCATCCAGGTCCTTGAAGAAAGCTCCTAAGATATCCTGGCTTAGCGACAACTGTGGAGACTTTCTTCGGCATTCGAAAAGTCTCTGGCCTTATGCTTTAACTCGCTCAGGAGGTCCAGCATTATCCAGGGCCAAGGTTCAGCCATTTTGACTACTGATTCCCAAAGAGAATCAACTCTGTCACACACAACATTGCTAAGTATCTGGCAACAACGCTAACACCCTTAGCTGGCATCATATTGCACCATTTGCTATTCGGTGACGAAGGCATCGAATAGCAAATGACCCGCTTTGGACTGTGTCTTGCAAGGCAAGGAAAGGGGTGCATTTGGGCAAGGAGGCCTACAGGAAACCTACCCACACACACCGCTATCTGCTTTTTGGCTCACACCACCCACTGGAACCCAAGCTGGGGCTTCTTAGGACTCTGCAATATCGGGCTGACGCGGTAACAACAAAAAGAGTCTACAGACCCTCTCAGGTGTGCTTTGAAAGCTTGTGGCTAGCCAGACTGGGTCTTGGCTAAACATCCACAAGGTCACGAAAACAAACTGGGGAGAAGCAGAACATTTGGAGAAATATAGTCACCCCCGTAAGCCACTGGAGTGTCAGAAAAACTCCGGAGGATCTTTAACAACAATTGCATCGCTGTGTACTTCAAGTCCAGCAATACACTGGGACGGAAGCTTGTACATCGGCACTATCTGCACTGCCCATTTTGAACATCGCTCTAGCTAGCCAAGCGATTTGACAACAATTGTCACCTTTAGCCACGCCGATCTAGGCACCAATAGCTATGCAGGCTTCCTGCCACCAACAATGGGATCATCTAACTTGAACAGGGCGGTTCTACAATTTTCACACCTCCCCCTGTTCTTGGACAATCAACATCGACACATTCACATGGTGATTGTCTTAAGGTGTGACTAGAAGTGCTGCAGTTATCTTCCTGAGCCAAAGAAGTGGCTCGATCAACTATGTAAACCTCTTCAACAAACGGCTAGTACATTTGCAAGGGTCTCCAGTGAACGCTTGTTTGTCTGCTCAGTTGCCGGTCACCTGAAGAGAGCCAAAGGACACGCTTTGTTTTAGCCTTCGGGCCCCACTGAGGTAATGGAGAAAACATGAGCGTCCCTGGGTGGGCTCGAACCACCAACCTTTCGGTTAACAGCCGAACGCGCTAACCGATTGCGCCACAGAGACTGCACGCCGAGGGCTGGCGCACCGGCCGAGGGAGACATGAATAATAAAAACAAAGTTCCTTAAAAGGCTTCCCAATTGCACATTTCTAGAGTGCCTTCTAGAGTGCCTTCTAGTTAAAGGGGGAGAGAGGCAGGGTAAAAGAGGGCATCCTTCGAGCCGGAATCGAACCAGCGACCTAAGGATTACTACGTTGACGCTACAGTCCTCCGCTCTACCAGCTGAGCTATCGAAGGGGCCGCCGGTGGGTCGTAGCCCGTGACTCCTTGCATTCAAAGCCAGCGCTTTGCCCTTTGCGTTAGTCCTTCTGCCTTGAGGGATTGGTCTATGCCGCCTCTGCCTGAAAGGTCAAATGCCTTGGCAGCTGTGATGTGGGAAAGCTCGGCTTCACGTTTTGCACAGCGAGAAAACACAATCGAAGCACCTACCGCGTTTTGTTGGGAGCCCAAAAACCACAGCAGCAACGGTGATGTACCTCCCTGACAGCAAGTAAGCGCAGGAGTGTTTGGAAGCGCATTGCGTCTATCAAAACAAATTGGGCCGAAAGTTAGCAAAAAGTGTTTGGCGTCAGTTGGTAGCAAGAGGCCACACGGGAGGCAGCGTCTTAGCCCGGCTAGCTCAGTCGGTAGAGCATGAGACTCTTAATCTCAGGGTCGTGGGTTCGAGCCCCACGTTGGGCGTATGGCATCGCAACGTTTTGGCCCAGTCAGTGGCATTCATGCGCACTGCACGGCCCCACCTTTACCATATCGACTGGCTTCTCTTCCATTCCCTCTACAAACGGGGAAATGTTTCGAGCTTATCTTTCTAGTGGTCAATTCGTATGGCAGCAAGTTGACCTTGCGCTGGGGCGTGGTTCTTATCAGCGCCACGTGTGACACGAATTGGATAGAGATAGTGGCACAGGCCCCGGACAGCCTTGCGTTGGTGGTATAGTGGTGAGCATAGCTGCCTTCCAAGCAGTTGACCCGGGTTCGATTCCCGGCCAACGCACTCCTATCCCTTTTTGGCCTTGCAAAGCGGCCCTAAGCAAAGACCCAAGTCATCCAGGTCCTTGAAGAAAGCTCCTAAGATATCCTGGCTTAGCGACAACTGTGGAGACTTTCTTCGGCATTCGAAAAGTCTCTGGCCTTATGCTTTAACTCGCTCAGGAGGTCCAGCATTATCCAGGGCCAAGGTTCAGCCATTTTGACTACTGATTCCCAAAGAGAATCAACTCTGTCACACACAACATTGCTAAGTATCTGGCAACAACGCTAACACCCTTAGCTGGCATCATATTGCACCATTTGCTATTCGGTGACGAAGGCATCGAATAGCAAATGACCCGCTTTGGACTGTGTCTTGCAAGGCAAGGAAAGGGGTGCATTTGGGCAAGGAGGCCTACAGGAAACCTACCCACACACACCGCTATCTGCTTTTTGGCTCACACCACCCACTGGAACCCAAGCTGGGGCTTCTTAGGACTCTGCAATATCGGGCTGACGCGGTAACAACAAAAAGAGTCTACAGACCCTCTCAGGTGTGCTTTGAAAGCTTGTGGCTAGCCAGACTGGGTCTTGGCTAAACATCCACAAGGTCACGAAAACAAACTGGGGAGAAGCAGAACATTTGGAGAAATATAGTCACCCCCGTAAGCCACTGGAGTGTCAGAAAAACTCCGGAGGATCTTTAACAACAATTGCATCGCTGTGTACTTCAAGTCCAGCAATACACTGGGACGGAAGCTTGTACATCGGCACTATCTGCACTGCCCATTTTGAACATCGCTCTAGCTAGCCAAGCGATTTGACAACAATTGTCACCTTTAGCCACGCCGATCTAGGCACCAATAGCTATGCAGGCTTCCTGCCACCAACAATGGGATCATCTAACTTGAACAGGGCGGTTCTACAATTTTCACACCTCCCCCTGTTCTTGGACAATCAACATCGACACATTCACATGGTGATTGTCTTAAGGTGTGACTAGAAGTGCTGCAGTTATCTTCCTGAGCCAAAGAAGTGGCTCGATCAACTATGTAAACCTCTTCAACAAACGGCTAGTACATTTGCAAGGGTCTCCAGTGAACGCTTGTTTGTCTGCTCAGTTGCCGGTCACCTGAAGAGAGCCAAAGGACACGCTTTGTTTTAGCCTTCGGGCCCCACTGAGGTAATGGAGAAAACATGAGCGTCCCTGGGTGGGCTCGAACCACCAACCTTTCGGTTAACAGCCGAACGCGCTAACCGATTGCGCCACAGAGACTGCACGCCGAGGGCCGGCGCACCGGCCGAGGGAGACATGAATAATAAAAACAAAGTTCCTTAAAAGGCTTCCCAATTGCACATTTCTAGAGTGCCTTCTAGAGTGCCTTCTAGTTAAAGGGGGAGAGAGGCAGGGTAAAAGAGGGCATCCTTCGAGCCGGAATCGAACCAGCGACCTAAGGATTACTACGTTGACGCTACAGTCCTCCGCTCTACCAGCTGAGCTATCGAAGGGGCCGCCGGTGGGTCGTAGCCCGTGACTCCTTGCATTCAAAGCCAGCGCTTTGCCCTTTGCGTTAGTCCTTCTGCCTTGAGGGATTGGTCTATGCCGCCTCTGCCTGAAAGGTCAAATGCCTTGGCAGCTGTGATGTGGGAAAGCTCGGCTTCACGTTTTGCACAGCGAGAAAACACAATCGAAGCACCTACCGCGTTTTGTTGGGAGCCCAAAAACCACAGCAGCAACGGTGATGTACCTCCCTGACAGCAAGTAAGCGCAGGAGTGTTTGGAAGCGCATTGCGTCTATCAAAACAAATTGGGCCGAAAGTTAGCAAAAAGTGTTTGGCGTCAGTTGGTAGCAAGAGGCCACACGGGAGGCAGCGTCTTAGCCCGGCTAGCTCAGTCGGTAGAGCATGAGACTCTTAATCTCAGGGTCGTGGGTTCGAGCCCCACGTTGGGCGTATGGCATCGCAACATTTTAGCCCAGTCAGTGGCATTCATGCGCACTGCACGGCCCCACCTTTACCATATCGACTGGCTTCTCTTCCATTCCCTCTACAAACGGGGAAATGTTTCGAGCTTATCTTTCTAGTGGTCAATTCGTATGGCAGCAAGTTGACCTTGCGCTGGGGCGTGGTTCTTATCAGCGCCACGTGTGACACGAATTGGATAGAGATAGTGGCACAGGCCCCGGACAGCCTTGCGTTGGTGGTATAGTGGTGAGCATAGCTGCCTTCCAAGCAGTTGACCCGGGTTCGATTCCCGGCCAACGCACTCCTATCCCTTTTTGGCCTTGCAAAGCGGCCCTAAGCAAAGACCCAAGTCATCCAGGTCCTTGAAGAAAGCTCCTAAGATATCCTGGCTTAGCGACAACTGTGGAGACTTTCTTCGGCATTCGAAAAGTCTCTGGCCTTATGCTTTAACTCGCTCAGGAGGTCCAGCATTATCCAGGGCCAAGGTTCAGCCATTTTGACTACTGATTCCCAAAGAGAATCAACTCTGTCACACACAACATTGCTAAGTATCTGGCAACAACGCTAACACCCTTAGCTGGCATCATATTGCACCATTTGCTATTCGGTGACGAAGGCATCGAATAGCAAATGACCCGCTTTGGACTGTGTCTTGCAAGGCAAGGAAAGGGGTGCATTTGGGCAAGGAGGCCTACAGGAAACCTACCCACACACACCGCTATCTGCTTTTTGGCTCACACCATCCACTGGAACCCAAGCTGGGGCTTCTTAGGACTCTGCAATATCGGGCTGACGCGGTAACAACAAAAAGAGTCTACAGACCCTCTCAGGTGTGCTTTGAAAGCTTGTGGCTAGCCAGACTGGGTCTTGGCTAAACATCCACAAGGTCACGAAAACAAACTGGGGAGAAGCAGAACATTTGGAGAAATATAGTCACCCCCGTAAGCCACTGGAGTGTCAGAAAAACTCCGGAGGATCTTTAACAACAATTGCATCGCTGTGTACTTCAAGTCCAGCAATACACTGGGACGGAAGCTTGTACATCGGCACTATCTGCACTGCCCATTTTGAACATCGCTCTAGCTAGCCAAGCGATTTGACAACAATTGTCACCTTTAGCCACGCCGATCTAGGCACCAATAGCTATGCAGGCTTCCTGCCACCAACAATGGGATCATCTAACTTGAACAGGGCGGTTCTACAATTTTCACACCTCCCCCTGTTCTTGGACAATCAACATCGACACATTCACATGGTGATTGTCTTAAGGTGTGACTAGAAGTGCTGCAGTTATCTTCCTGAGCCAAAGAAGTGGCTCGATCAACTATGTAAACCTCTTCAACAAACGGCTAGTACATTTGCAAGGGTCTCCAGTGAACGCTTGTTTGTCTGCTCAGTTGCCGGTCACCTGAAGAGAGCCAAAGGACACGCTTTGTTTTAGCCTTCGGGCCCCACTGAGGTAATGGAGAAAACATGAGCGTCCCTGGGTGGGCTCGAACCACCAACCTTTCGGTTAACAGCCGAACGCGCTAACCGATTGCGCCACAGAGACTGCACGCCGAGGGCCGGCGCACCGGCCGAGGGAGACATGAATAATAAAAACAAAGTTCCTTAAAAGGCTTCCCAATTGCACATTTCTAGAGTGCCTTCTAGAGTGCCTTCTAGTTAAAGGGGGAGAGAGGCAGGGTAAAAGAGGGCATCCTTCGAGCCGGAATCGAACCAGCGACCTAAGGATTACTACGTTGACGCTACAGTCCTCCGCTCTACCAGCTGAGCTATCGAAGGGGCCGCCGGTGGGTCGTAGCCCGTGACTCCTTGCATTCAAAGCCAGCGCTTTGCCCTTTGCGTTAGTCCTTCTGCCTTGAGGGATTGGTCTATGCCGCCTCTGCCTGAAAGGTCAAATGCCTTGGCAGCTGTGATGTGGGAAAGCTCGGCTTCACGTTTTGCACAGCGAGAAAACACAATCGAAGCACCTACCGCGTTTTGTTGGGAGCCCAAAAACCACAGCAGCAACGGTGATGTACCTCCCTGACAGCAAGTAAGCGCAGGAGTGTTTGGAAGCGCATTGCGTCTATCAAAACAAATTGGGCCGAAAGTTAGCAAAAAGTGTTTGGCGTCAGTTGGTAGCAAGAGGCCACACGGGAGGCAGCGTCTTAGCCCGGCTAGCTCAGTCGGTAGAGCATGAGACTCTTAATCTCAGGGTCGTGGGTTCGAGCCCCACGTTGGGCGTATGGCATCGCAACGTTTTGGCCCAGTCAGTGGCATTCATGCGCACTGCACGGCCCCACCTTTACCATATCGACTGGCTTCTCTTCCATTCCCTCTACAAACGGGGAAATGTTTCGAGCTTATCTTTCTAGTGGTCAATTCGTATGGCAGCAAGTTGACCTTGCGCTGGGGCGTGGTTCTTATCAGCGCCACGTGTGACACGAATTGGATAGAGATAGTGGCACAGGCCCCGGACAGCCTTGCGTTGGTGGTATAGTGGTGAGCATAGCTGCCTTCCAAGCAGTTGACCCGGGTTCGATTCCCGGCCAACGCACTCCTATCCCTTTTTGGCCTTGCAAAGCGGCCCTAAGCAAAGACCCAAGTCATCCAGGTCCTTGAAGAAAGCTCCTAAGATATCCTGGCTTAGCGACAACTGTGGAGACTTTCTTCGGCATTCGAAAAGTCTCTGGCCTTATGCTTTAACTCGCTCAGGAGGTCCAGCATTATCCAGGGCCAAGGTTCAGCCATTTTGACTACTGATTCCCAAAGAGAATCAACTCTGTCACACACAACATTGCTAAGTATCTGGCAACAACGCTAACACCCTTAGCTGGCATCATATTGCACCATTTGCTATTCGGTGACGAAGGCATCGAATAGCAAATGACCCGCTTTGGACTGTGTCTTGCAAGGCAAGGAAAGGGGTGCATTTGGGCAAGGAGGCCTACAGGAAACCTACCCACACACACCGCTATCTGCTTTTTGGCTCACACCACCCACTGGAACCCAAGCTGGGGCTTCTTAGGACTCTGCAATATCGGGCTGACGCGGTAACAACAAAAAGAGTCTACAGACCCTCTCAGGTGTGCTTTGAAAGCTTGTGGCTAGCCAGACTGGGTCTTGGCTAAACATCCACAAGGTCACGAAAACAAACTGGGGAGAAGCAGAACATTTGGAGAAATATAGTCACCCCCGTAAGCCACTGGAGTGTCAGAAAAACTCCGGAGGATCTTTAACAACAATTGCATCGCTGTGTACTTCAAGTCCAGCAATACACTGGGACGGAAGCTTGTACATCGGCACTATCTGCACTGCCCATTTTGAACATCGCTCTAGCTAGCCAAGCGATTTGACAACAATTGTCACCTTTAGCCACGCCGATCTAGGCACCAATAGCTATGCAGGCTTCCTGCCACCAACAATGGGATCATCTAACTTGAACAGGGCGGTTCTACAATTTTCACACCTCCCCCTGTTCTTGGACAATCAACATCGACACATTCACATGGTGATTGTCTTAAGGTGTGACTAGAAGTGCTGCAGTTATCTTCCTGAGCCAAAGAAGTGGCTCGATCAACTATGTAAACCTCTTCAACAAACGGCTAGTACATTTGCAAGGGTCTCCAGTGAACGCTTGTTTGTCTGCTCAGTTGCCGGTCACCTGAAGAGAGCCAAAGGACACGCTTTGTTTTAGCCTTCGGGCCCCACTGAGGTAATGGAGAAAACATGAGCGTCCCTGGGTGGGCTCGAACCACCAACCTTTCGGTTAACAGCCGAACGCGCTAACCGATTGCGCCACAGAGACTGCACGCCGAGGGCTGGCGCACCGGCCGAGGGAGACATGAATAATAAAAACAAAGTTCCTTAAAAGGCTTCCCAATTGCACATTTCTAGAGTGCCTTCTAGAGTGCCTTCTAGTTAAAGGGGGAGAGAGGCAGGGTAAAAGAGGGCATCCTTCGAGCCGGAATCGAACCAGCGACCTAAGGATTACTACGTTGACGCTACAGTCCTCCGCTCTACCAGCTGAGCTATCGAAGGGGCCGCCGGTGGGTCGTAGCCCGTGACTCCTTGCATTCAAAGCCAGCGCTTTGCCCTTTGCGTTAGTCCTTCTGCCTTGAGGGATTGGTCTATGCCGCCTCTGCCTGAAAGGTCAAATGCCTTGGCAGCTGTGATGTGGGAAAGCTCGGCTTCACGTTTTGCACAGCGAGAAAACACAATCGAAGCACCTACCGCGTTTTGTTGGGAGCCCAAAAACCACAGCAGCAACGGTGATGTACCTCCCTGACAGCAAGTAAGCGCAGGAGTGTTTGGAAGCGCATTGCGTCTATCAAAACAAATTGGGCCGAAAGTTAGCAAAAAGTGTTTGGCGTCAGTTGGTAGCAAGAGGCCACACGGGAGGCAGCGTCTTAGCCCGGCTAGCTCAGTCGGTAGAGCATGAGACTCTTAATCTCAGGGTCGTGGGTTCGAGCCCCACGTTGGGCGTATGGCATCGCAACGTTTTGGCCCAGTCAGTGGCATTCATGCGCACTGCACGGCCCCACCTTTACCATATCGACTGGCTTCTCTTCCATTCCCTCTACAAACGGGGAAATGTTTCGAGCTTATCTTTCTAGTGGTCAATTCGTATGGCAGCAAGTTGACCTTGCGCTGGGGCGTGGTTCTTATCAGCGCCACGTGTGACACGAATTGGATAGAGATAGTGGCACAGGCCCCGGACAGCCTTGCGTTGGTGGTATAGTGGTGAGCATAGCTGCCTTCCAAGCAGTTGACCCGGGTTCGATTCCCGGCCAACGCACTCCTATCCCTTTTTGGCCTTGCAAAGCGGCCCTAAGCAAAGACCCAAGTCATCCAGGTCCTTGAAGAAAGCTCCTAAGATATCCTGGCTTAGCGACAACTGTGGAGACTTTCTTCGGCATTCGAAAAGTCTCTGGCCTTATGCTTTAACTCGCTCAGGAGGTCCAGCATTATCCAGGGCCAAGGTTCAGCCATTTTGACTACTGATTCCCAAAGAGAATCAACTCTGTCACACACAACATTGCTAAGTATCTGGCAACAACGCTAACACCCTTAGCTGGCATCATATTGCACCATTTGCTATTCGGTGACGAAGGCATCGAATAGCAAATGACCCGCTTTGGACTGTGTCTTGCAAGGCAAGGAAAGGGGTGCATTTGGGCAAGGAGGCCTACAGGAAACCTACCCACACACACCGCTATCTGCTTTTTGGCTCACACCACCCACTGGAACCCAAGCTGGGGCTTCTTAGGACTCTGCAATATCGGGCTGACGCGGTAACAACAAAAAGAGTCTACAGACCCTCTCAGGTGTGCTTTGAAAGCTTGTGGCTAGCCAGACTGGGTCTTGGCTAAACATCCACAAGGTCACGAAAACAAACTGGGGAGAAGCAGAACATTTGGAGAAATATAGTCACCCCCGTAAGCCACTGGAGTGTCAGAAAAACTCCGGAGGATCTTTAACAACAATTGCATCGCTGTGTACTTCAAGTCCAGCAATACACTGGGACGGAAGCTTGTACATCGGCACTATCTGCACTGCCCATTTTGAACATCGCTCTAGCTAGCCAAGCGATTTGACAACAATTGTCACCTTTAGCCACGCCGATCTAGGCACCAATAGCTATGCAGGCTTCCTGCCACCAACAATGGGATCATCTAACTTGAACAGGGCGGTTCTACAATTTTCACACCTCCCCCTGTTCTTGGACAATCAACATCGACACATTCACATGGTGATTGTCTTAAGGTGTGACTAGAAGTGCTGCAGTTATCTTCCTGAGCCAAAGAAGTGGCTCGATCAACTATGTAAACCTCTTCAACAAACGGCTAGTACATTTGCAAGGGTCTCCAGTGAACGCTTGTTTGTCTGCTCAGTTGCCGGTCACCTGAAGAGAGCCAAAGGACACGCTTTGTTTTAGCCTTCGGGCCCCACTGAGGTAATGGAGAAAACATGAGCGTCCCTGGGTGGGCTCGAACCACCAACCTTTCGGTTAACAGCCGAACGCGCTAACCGATTGCGCCACAGAGACTGCACGCCGAGGGCCGGCGCACCGGCCGAGGGAGACATGAATAATAAAAACAAAGTTCCTTAAAAGGCTTCCCAATTGCACATTTCTAGAGTGCCTTCTAGAGTGCCTTCTAGTTAAAGGGGGAGAGAGGCAGGGTAAAAGAGGGCATCCTTCGAGCCGGAATCGAACCAGCGACCTAAGGATTACTACGTTGACGCTACAGTCCTCCGCTCTACCAGCTGAGCTATCGAAGGGGCCGCCGGTGGGTCGTAGCCCGTGACTCCTTGCATTCAAAGCCAGCGCTTTGCCCTTTGCGTTAGTCCTTCTGCCTTGAGGGATTGGTCTATGCCGCCTCTGCCTGAAAGGTCAAATGCCTTGGCAGCTGTGATGTGGGAAAGCTCGGCTTCACGTTTTGCACAGCGAGAAAACACAATCGAAGCACCTACCGCGTTTTGTTGGGAGCCCAAAAACCACAGCAGCAACGGTGATGTACCTCCCTGACAGCAAGTAAGCGCAGGAGTGTTTGGAAGCGCATTGCGTCTATCAAAACAAATTGGGCCGAAAGTTAGCAAAAAGTGATTGGCGTCAGTTGGTAGCAAGAGGCCACACGGGAGGCAGCGTCTTAGCCCGGCTAACTCAGTCGGTAGAGCATGAGACTCTTAATCTCAGGGTCGTGGGTTCGAGCCCCACGTTGGGCGTATGGCATCGCAACGTTTTGGCCCAGTCAGTGGCATTCATGCGCACTGCACGGCCCCACCTTTACCATATCGACTGGCTTCTCTTCCATTCCCTCTACAAACGGGGAAATGTTTCGAGCTTATCTTTCTAGTGGTCAATTCGTATGGCAGCAAGTTGACCTTGCGCTGGGGCGTGGTTCTTATCAGCGCCACGTGTGACACGAATTGGATAGAGATAGTGGCACAGGCCCCAGACAGCCTTGCGTTGGTGGTATAGTGGTGAGCATAGCTGCCTTCCAAGCAGTTGACCCGGGTTCGATTCCCGGCCAACGCACTCCTATCCCTTTTTGGCCTTGCAAAGCGGCCCTAAGCAAAGACCCAAGTCATCCAGGTCCTTGAAGAAAGCTCCTAAGATATCCTGGCTTAGCGACAACTGTGGAGACTTTCTTCGGCATTCGAAAAGTCTCTGGCCTTATGCTTTAACTCGCTCAGGAGGTCCAGCATTATCCAGGGCCAAGGTTCAGCCATTTTGACTACTGATTCCCAAAGAGAATCAACTCTGTCACACACAACATTGCTAAGTATCTGGCAACAACGCTAACACCCTTAGCTGGCATCATATTGCACCATTTGCTATTCGGTGACGAAGGCATCGAATAGCAAATGACCCGCTTTGGACTGTGTCTTGCAAGGCAAGGAAAGGGGTGCATTTGGGCAAGGAGGCCTACAGGAAACCTACCCACACACACCGCTATCTGCTTTTTGGCTCACACCACCCACTGGAACCCAAGCTGGGGCTTCTTAGGACTCTGCAATATCGGGCTGACGCGGTAACAACAAAAAGAGTCTACAGACCCTCTCAGGTGTGCTTTGAAAGCTTGTGGCTAGCCAGACTGGGTCTTGGCTAAACATCCACAAGGTCACGAAAACAAACTGGGGAGAAGCAGAACATTTGGAGAAATATAGTCACCCCCGTAAGCCACTGGAGTGTCAGAAAAACTCCGGAGGATCTTTAACAACAATTGCATCGCTGTGTACTTCAAGTCCAGCAATACACTGGGACGGAAGCTTGTACATCGGCACTATCTGCACTGCCCATTTTGAACATCGCTCTAGCTAGCCAAGCGATTTGACAACAATTGTCACCTTTAGCCACGCCGATCTAGGCACCAATAGCTATGCAGGCTTCCTGCCACCAACAATGGGATCATCTAACTTGAACAGGGCGGTTCTACAATTTTCACACCTCCCCCTGTTCTTGGACAATCAACATCGACACATTCACATGGTGATTGTCTTAAGGTGTGACTAGAAGTGCTGCAGTTATCTTCCTGAGCCAAAGAAGTGGCTCGATCAACTATGTAAACCTCTTCAACAAACGGCTAGTACATTTGCAAGGGTCTCCAGTGAACGCTTGTTTGTCTGCTCAGTTGCCGGTCACCTGAAGAGAGCCGAAGGACACGCTTTGTTTTAGCCTTCGGGCCCCACTGAGGTAATGGAGAAAACATGAGCGTCCCTGGGTGGGCTCGAACCACCAACCTTTCGGTTAACAGCCGAACGCGCTAACCGATTGCGCCACAGAGACTGCACGCCGAGGGCCGGCGCACCGGCCGAGGGAGACATGAATAATAAAAACAAAGTTCCTTAAAAGGCTTCCCAATTGCACATTTCTAGAGTGCCTTCTAGAGTGCCTTCTAGTTAAAGGGGGAGAGAGGCAGGGTAAAAGAGGGCATCCTTCGAGCCGGAATCGAACCAGCGACCTAAGGATTACTACGTTGACGCTACAGTCCTCCGCTCTACCAGCTGAGCTATCGAAGGGGCCGCCGGTGGGTCGTAGCCCGTGACTCCTTGCATTCAAAGCCAGCGCTTTGCCCTTTGCGTTAGTCCTTCTGCCTTGAGGGATTGGTCTATGCCGCCTCTGCCTGAAAGGTCAAATGCCTTGGCAGCTGTGATGTGGGAAAGCTCGGCTTCACGTTTTGCACAGCGAGAAAACACAATCGAAGCACCTACCGCGTTTTGTTGGGAGCCCAAAAACCACAGCAGCAACGGTGATGTACCTCCCTGACAGCAAGTAAGCGCAGGAGTGTTTGGAAGCGCATTGCGTCTATCAAAACAAATTGGGCCGAAAGTTAGCAAAAAGTGTTTGGCGTCAGTTGGTAGCAAGAGGCCACACGGGAGGCAGCGTCTTAGCCCGGCTAGCTCAGTCGGTAGAGCATGAGACTCTTAATCTCAGGGTCGTGGGTTCGAGCCCCACGTTGGGCGTATGGCATCGCAACGTTTTGGCCCAGTCAGTGGCATTCATGCGCACTGCACGGCCCCACCTTTACCATATCGACTGGCTTCTCTTCCATTCCCTCTACAAACGGGGAAATGTTTCGAGCTTATCTTTCTAGTGGTCAATTCGTATGGCAGCAAGTTGACCTTGCGCTGGGGCGTGGTTCTTATCAGCGCCACGTGTGACACGAATTGGATAGAGATAGTGGCACAGGCCCCAGACAGCCTTGCGTTGGTGGTATAGTGGTGAGCATAGCTGCCTTCCAAGCAGTTGACCCGGGTTCGATTCCCGGCCAACGCACTCCTATCCCTTTTTGGCCTTGCAAAGCGGCCCTAAGCAAAGACCCAAGTCATCCAGGTCCTTGAAGAAAGCTCCTAAGATATCCTGGCTTAGCGACAACTGTGGAGACTTTCTTCGGCATTCGAAAAGTCTCTGGCCTTATGCTTTAACTCGCTCAGGAGGTCCAGCATTATCCAGGGCCAAGGTTCAGCCATTTTGACTACTGATTCCCAAAGAGAATCAACTCTGTCACACACAACATTGCTAAGTATCTGGCAACAACGCTAACACCCTTAGCTGGCATCATATTGCACCATTTGCTATTCGGTGACGAAGGCATCGAATAGCAAATGACCCGCTTTGGACTGTGTCTTGCAAGGCAAGGAAAGGGGTGCATTTGGGCAAGGAGGCCTACAGGAAACCTACCCACACACACCGCTATCTGCTTTTTGGCTCACACCACCCACTGGAACCCAAGCTGGGGCTTCTTAGGACTCTGCAATATCGGGCTGACGCGGTAACAACAAAAAGAGTCTACAGACCCTCTCAGGTGTGCTTTGAAAGCTTGTGGCTAGCCAGACTGGGTCTTGGCTAAACATCCACAAGGTCACGAAAACAAACTGGGGAGAAGCAGAACATTTGGAGAAATATAGTCACCCCCGTAAGCCACTGGAGTGTCAGAAAAACTCCGGAGGATCTTTAACAACAATTGCATCGCTGTGTACTTCAAGTCCAGCAATACACTGGGACGGAAGCTTGTACATCGGCACTATCTGCACTGCCCATTTTGAACATCGCTCTAGCTAGCCAAGCGATTTGACAACAATTGTCACCTTTAGCCACGCCGATCTAGGCACCAATAGCTATGCAGGCTTCCTGCCACCAACAATGGGATCATCTAACTTGAACAGGGCGGTTCTACAATTTTCACACCTCCCCCTGTTCTTGGACAATCAACATCGACACATTCACATGGTGATTGTCTTAAGGTGTGACTAGAAGTGCTGCAGTTATCTTCCTGAGCCAAAGAAGTGGCTCGATCAACTATGTAAACCTCTTCAACAAACGGCTAGTACATTTGCAAGGGTCTCCAGTGAACGCTTGTTTGTCTGCTCAGTTGCCGGTCACCTGAAGAGAGCCGAAGGACACGCTTTGTTTTAGCCTTCGGGCCCCACTGAGGTAATGGAGAAAACATGAGCGTCCCTGGGTGGGCTCGAACCACCAACCTTTCGGTTAACAGCCGAACGCGCTAACCGATTGCGCCACAGAGACTGCACGCCGAGGGCCGGCGCACCGGCCGAGGGAGACATGAATAATAAAAACAAAGTTCCTTAAAAGGCTTCCCAATTGCACATTTCTAGAGTGCCTTCTAGAGTGCCTTCTAGTTAAAGGGGGAGAGAGGCAGGGTAAAAGAGGGCATCCTTCGAGCCGGAATCGAACCAGCGACCTAAGGATTACTACGTTGACGCTACAGTCCTCCGCTCTACCAGCTGAGCTATCGAAGGGGCCGCCGGTGGGTCGTAGCCCGTGACTCCTTGCATTCAAAGCCAGCGCTTTGCCCTTTGCGTTAGTCCTTCTGCCTTGAGGGATTGGTCTATGCCGCCTCTGCCTGAAAGGTCAAATGCCTTGGCAGCTGTGATGTGGGAAAGCTCGGCTTCACGTTTTGCACAGCGAGAAAACACAATCGAAGCACCTACCGCGTTTTGTTGGGAGCCCAAAAACCACAGCAGCAACGGTGATGTACCTCCCTGACAGCAAGTAAGCGCAGGAGTGTTTGGAAGCGCATTGCGTCTATCAAAACAAATTGGGCCGAAAGTTAGCAAAAAGTGTTTGGCGTCAGTTGGTAGCAAGAGGCCACACGGGAGGCAGCGTCTTAGCCCGGCTAGCTCAGTCGGTAGAGCATGAGACTCTTAATCTCAGGGTCGTGGGTTCGAGCCCCACGTTGGGCGTATGGCATCGCAACGTTTTGGCCCAGTCAGTGGCATTCATGCGCACTGCACGGCCCCACCTTTACCATATCGACTGGCTTCTCTTCCATTCCCTCTACAAACGGGGAAATGTTTCGAGCTTATCTTTCTAGTGGTCAATTCGTATGGCAGCAAGTTGACCTTGCGCTGGGGCGTGGTTCTTATCAGCGCCACGTGTGACACGAATTGGATAGAGATAGTGGCACAGGCCCCAGACAGCCTTGCGTTGGTGGTATAGTGGTGAGCATAGCTGCCTTCCAAGCAGTTGACCCGGGTTCGATTCCCGGCCAACGCACTCCTATCCCTTTTTGGCCTTGCAAAGCGGCCCTAAGCAAAGACCCAAGTCATCCAGGTCCTTGAAGAAAGCTCCTAAGATATCCTGGCTTAGCGACAACTGTGGAGACTTTCTTCGGCATTCGAAAAGTCTCTGGCCTTATGCTTTAACTCGCTCAGGAGGTCCAGCATTATCCAGGGCCAAGGTTCAGCCATTTTGACTACTGATTCCCAAAGAGAATCAACTCTGTCACACACAACATTGCTAAGTATCTGGCAACAACGCTAACACCCTTAGCTGGCATCATATTGCACCATTTGCTATTCGGTGACGAAGGCATCGAATAGCAAATGACCCGCTTTGGACTGTGTCTTGCAAGGCAAGGAAAGGGGTGCATTTGGGCAAGGAGGCCTACAGGAAACCTACCCACACACACCGCTATCTGCTTTTTGGCTCACACCACCCACTGGAACCCAAGCTGGGGCTTCTTAGGACTCTGCAATATCGGGCTGACGCGGTAACAACAAAAAGAGTCTACAGACCCTCTCAGGTGTGCTTTGAAAGCTTGTGGCTAGCCAGACTGGGTCTTGGCTAAACATCCACAAGGTCACGAAAACAAACTGGGGAGAAGCAGAACATTTGGAGAAATATAGTCACCCCCGTAAGCCACTGGAGTGTCAGAAAAACTCCGGAGGATCTTTAACAACAATTGCATCGCTGTGTACTTCAAGTCCAGCAATACACTGGGACGGAAGCTTGTACATCGGCACTATCTGCACTGCCCATTTTGAACATCGCTCTAGCTAGCCAAGCGATTTGACAACAATTGTCACCTTTAGCCACGCCGATCTAGGCACCAATAGCTATGCAGGCTTCCTGCCACCAACAATGGGATCATCTAACTTGAACAGGGCGGTTCTACAATTTTCACACCTCCCCCTGTTCTTGGACAATCAACATCGACACATTCACATGGTGATTGTCTTAAGGTGTGACTAGAAGTGCTGCAGTTATCTTCCTGAGCCAAAGAAGTGGCTCGATCAACTATGTAAACCTCTTCAACAAACGGCTAGTACATTTGCAAGGGTCTCCAGTGAACGCTTGTTTGTCTGCTCAGTTGCCGGTCACCTGAAGAGAGCCGAAGGACACGCTTTGTTTTAGCCTTCGGGCCCCACTGAGGTAATGGAGAAAACATGAGCGTCCCTGGGTGGGCTCGAACCACCAACCTTTCGGTTAACAGCCGAACGCGCTAACCGATTGCGCCACAGAGACTGCACGCCGAGGGCCGGCGCACCGGCCGAGGGAGACATGAATAATAAAAACAAAGTTCCTTAAAAGGCTTCCCAATTGCACATTTCTAGAGTGCCTTCTAGAGTGCCTTCTAGTTAAAGGGGGAGAGAGGCAGGGTAAAAGAGGGCATCCTTCGAGCCGGAATCGAACCAGCGACCTAAGGATTACTACGTTGACGCTACAGTCCTCCGCTCTACCAGCTGAGCTATCGAAGGGGCCGCCGGTGGGTCGTAGCCCGTGACTCCTTGCATTCAAAGCCAGCGCTTTGCCCTTTGCGTTAGTCCTTCTGCCTTGAGGGATTGGTCTATGCCGCCTCTGCCTGAAAGGTCAAATGCCTTGGCAGCTGTGATGTGGGAAAGCTCGGCTTCACGTTTTGCACAGCGAGAAAACACAATCGAAGCACCTACCGCGTTTTGTTGGGAGCCCAAAAACCACAGCAGCAACGGTGATGTACCTCCCTGACAGCAAGTAAGCGCAGGAGTGTTTGGAAGCGCATTGCGTCTATCAAAACAAATTGGGCCGAAAGTTAGCAAAAAGTGTTTGGCGTCAGTTGGTAGCAAGAGGCCACACGGGAGGCAGCGTCTTAGCCCGGCTAGCTCAGTCGGTAGAGCATGAGACTCTTAATCTCAGGGTCGTGGGTTCGAGCCCCACGTTGGGCGTATGGCATCGCAACGTTTTGGCCCAGTCAGTGGCATTCATGCGCACTGCACGGCCCCACCTTTACCATATCGACTGGCTTCTCTTCCATTCCCTCTACAAACGGGGAAATGTTTCGAGCTTATCTTTCTAGTGGTCAATTCGTATGGCAGCAAGTTGACCTTGCGCTGGGGCGTGGTTCTTATCAGCGCCACGTGTGACACGAATTGGATAGAGATAGTGGCACAGGCCCCGGACAGCCTTGCGTTGGTGGTATAGTGGTGAGCATAGCTGCCTTCCAAGCAGTTGACCCGGGTTCGATTCCCGGCCAACGCACTCCTATCCCTTTTTGGCCTTGCAAAGCGGCCCTAAGCAAAGACCCAAGTCATCCAGGTCCTTGAAGAAAGCTCCTAAGATATCCTGGCTTAGCGACAACTGTGGAGACTTTCTTCGGCATTCGAAAAGTCTCTGGCCTTATGCTTTAACTCGCTCAGGAGGTCCAGCATTATCCAGGGCCAAGGTTCAGCCATTTTGACTACTGATTCCCAAAGAGAATCAACTCTGTCACACACAACATTGCTAAGTATCTGGCAACAACGCTAACACCCTTAGCTGGCATCATATTGCACCATTTGCTATTCGGTGACGAAGGCATCGAATAGCAAATGACCCGCTTTGGACTGTGTCTTGCAAGGCAAGGAAAGGGGTGCATTTGGGCAAGGAGGCCTACAGGAAACCTACCCACACACACCGCTATCTGCTTTTTGGCTCACACCACCCACTGGAACCCAAGCTGGGGCTTCTTAGGACTCTGCAATATCGGGCTGACGCGGTAACAACAAAAAGAGTCTACAGACCCTCTCAGGTGTGCTTTGAAAGCTTGTGGCTAGCCAGACTGGGTCTTGGCTAAACATCCACAAGGTCACGAAAACAAACTGGGGAGAAGCAGAACATTTGGAGAAATATAGTCACCCCCGTAAGCCACTGGAGTGTCAGAAAAACTCCGGAGGATCTTTAACAACAATTGCATCGCTGTGTACTTCAAGTCCAGCAATACACTGGGACGGAAGCTTGTACATCGGCACTATCTGCACTGCCCATTTTGAACATCGCTCTAGCTAGCCAAGCGATTTGACAACAATTGTCACCTTTAGCCACGCCGATCTAGGCACCAATAGCTATGCAGGCTTCCTGCCACCAACAATGGGATCATCTAACTTGAACAGGGCGGTTCTACAATTTTCACACCTCCCCCTGTTCTTGGACAATCAACATCGACACATTCACATGGTGATTGTCTTAAGGTGTGACTAGAAGTGCTGCAGTTATCTTCCTGAGCCAAAGAAGTGGCTCGATCAACTATGTAAACCTCTTCAACAAACGGCTAGTACATTTGCAAGGGTCTCCAGTGAACGCTTGTTTGTCTGCTCAGTTGCCGGTCACCTGAAGAGAGCCAAAGGACACGCTTTGTTTTAGCCTTCGGGCCCCACTGAGGTAATGGAGAAAACATGAGCGTCCCTGGGTGGGCTCGAACCACCAACCTTTCGGTTAACAGCCGAACGCGCTAACCGATTGCGCCACAGAGACTGCACGCCGAGGGCCGGCGCACCGGCCGAGGGAGACATGAATAATAAAAACAAAGTTCCTTAAAAGGCTTCCCAATTGCACATTTCTAGAGTGCCTTCTAGAGTGCCTTCTAGTTAAAGGGGGAGAGAGGCAGGGTAAAAGAGGGCATCCTTCGAGCCGGAATCGAACCAGCGACCTAAGGATTACTACGTTGACGCTACAGTCCTCCGCTCTACCAGCTGAGCTATCGAAGGGGCCGCCGGTGGGTCGTAGCCCGTGACTCCTTGCATTCAAAGCCAGCGCTTTGCCCTTTGCGTTAGTCCTTCTGCCTTGAGGGATTGGTCTATGCCGCCTCTGCCTGAAAGGTCAAATGCCTTGGCAGCTGTGATGTGGGAAAGCTCGGCTTCACGTTTTGCACAGCGAGAAAACACAATCGAAGCACCTACCGCGTTTTGTTGGGAGCCCAAAAACCACAGCAGCAACGGTGATGTACCTCCCTGACAGCAAGTAAGCGCAGGAGTGTTTGGAAGCGCATTGCGTCTATCAAAACAAATTGGGCCGAAAGTTAGCAAAAAGTGTTTGGCGTCAGTTGGTAGCAAGAGGCCACATGGGAGGCAGCGTCTTAGCCCGGCTAGCTCAGTCGGTAGCGCATGAGACTCTTAATCTCAGGGTCGTGGGTTCGAGCCCCACGTTGGGCGTATGGCATCGCAACGTTTTGGCCCAGTCAGTGGCATTCATGCGCACTGCACGGCCCCACCTTTACCATATCGACTGGCTTCTCTTCCATTCCCTCTACAAACGGGGAAATGTTTCGAGCTTATCTTTCTAGTGGTCAATTCGTATGGCAGCAAGTTGACCTTGCGCTGGGGCGTGGTTCTTATCAGCGCCACGTGTGACACGAATTGGATAGAGATAGTGGCACAGGCCCCGGACAGCCTTGCGTTGGTGGTATAGTGGTGAGCATAGCTGCCTTCCAAGCAGTTGACCCGGGTTCGATTCCCGGCCAATGCACTCCTATCCCTTTTTGGCCTTGCAAAGCGGCCCTAAGCAAAGACCCAAGTCATCCAGGTCCTTGAAGAAAGCTCCTAAGATATCCTGGCTTAGCGACAACTGTGGAGACTTTCTTCGGCATTCGAAAAGTCTCTGGCCTTATGCTTTAACTCGCTCAGGAGGTCTAGCATTATCCAGGGCCAAGGTTCAGCCATTTTGACTACTGATTCCCAAAGAGAATCAACTCTGTCACACACAACATTGCTAAGTATCTGGCAACAACGCTAACACCCTTAGCTGGCATCATATTGCACCATTTGCTATTCGGTGACGAAGGCATCGAATAGCAAATGACCCGCTTTGGACTGTGTCTTGCAAGGCAAGGAAAGGGGTGCATTTGGGCAAGGAGGCCTACAGGAAACCTACCCACACACACCGCTATCTGCTTTTTGGCTCACACCACCCACTGGAACCCAAGCTGGGGCTTCTTAGGACTCTGCAATATCGGGCTGACGCGGTAACAACAAAAAGAGTCTACAGACCCTCTCAGGTGTGCTTTGAAAGCTTGTGGCTAGCCAGACTGGGTCTTGGCTAAACATCCACAAGGTCACGAAAACAAACTGGGGAGAAGCAGAACATTTGGAGAAATATAGTCACCCCCGTAAGCCACTGGAGTGTCAGAAAAACTCCGGAGGATCTTTAACAACAATTGCATCGCTGTGTACTTCAAGTCCAGCAATACACTGGGACGGAAGCTTGTACATCGGCACTATCTGCACTGCCCATTTTGAACATCGCTCTAGCTAGCCAAGCGATTTGACAACAATTGTCACCTTTAGCCACGCCGATCTAGGCACCAATAGCTATGCAGGCTTCCTGCCACCAACAATGGGATCATCTAACTTGAACAGGGCGGTTCTACAATTTTCACACCTCCCCCTGTTCTTGGACAATCAACATCGACACATTCACATGGTGATTGTCTTAAGGTGTGACTAGAAGTGCTGCAGTTATCTTCCTGAGCCAAAGAAGTGGCTCGATCAACTATGTAAACCTCTTCAACAAACGGCTAGTACATTTGCAAGGGTCTCCAGTGAACGCTTGTTTGTCTGCTCAGTTGCCGGTCACCTGAAGAGAGCCAAAGGACACGCTTTGTTTTAGCCTTCGGGCCCCACTGAGGTAATGGAGAAAACATGAGCGTCCCTGGGTGGGCTCGAACCACCAACCTTTCGGTTAACAGCCGAACGCGCTAACCGATTGCGCCACAGAGACTGCACGCCGAGGGCCGGCGCACCGGCCGAGGGAGACATGAATAATAAAAACAAAGTTCCTTAAAAGGCTTCCCAATTGCACATTTCTAGAGTGCCTTCTAGAGTGCCTTCTAGTTAAAGGGGGAGAGAGGCAGGGTAAAAGAGGGCATCCTTCGAGCCGGAATCGAACCAGCGACCTAAGGATTACTACGTTGACGCTACAGTCCTCCGCTCTACCAGCTGAGCTATCGAAGGGGCCGCCGGTGGGTCGTAGCCCGTGACTCCTTGCATTCAAAGCCAGCGCTTTGCCCTTTGCGTTAGTCCTTCTGCCTTGAGGGATTGGTCTATGCCGCCTCTGCCTGAAAGGTCAAATGCCTTGGCAGCTGTGATGTGGGAAAGCTCGGCTTCACGTTTTGCACAGCGAGAAAACACAATCGAAGCACCTACCGCGTTTTGTTGGGAGCCCAAAAACCACAGCAGCAACGGTGATGTACCTCCCTGACAGCAAGTAAGCGCAGGAGTGTTTGGAAGCGCATTGCGTCTATCAAAACAAATTGGGCCGAAAGTTAGCAAAAAGTGTTTGGCGTCAGTTGGTAGCAAGAGGCCACACGGGAGGCAGCGTCTTAGCCCGGCTAGCTCAGTCGGTAGAGCATGAGACTCTTAATCTCAGGGTCGTGGGTTCGAGCCCCACGTTGGGCGTATGGCATCGCAACGTTTTAGCCCAGTCAGTGGCATTCATGCGCACTGCACGGCCCCACCTTTACCATATCGACTGGCTTCTCTTCCATTCCCTCTACAAACGGGGAAATGTTTCGAGCTTATCTTTCTAGTGGTCAATTCGTATGGCAGCAAGTTGACCTTGCGCTGGGGCGTGGTTCTTATCAGCGCCACGTGTGACACGAATTGGATAGAGATAGTGGCACAGGCCCCGGACAGCCTTGCGATGGTGGTATAGTGGTGAGCATAGCTGCCTTCCAAGCAGTTGACCCGGGTTCGATTCCCGGCCAACGCACTCCTATCCCTTTTTGGCCTTGCAAAGCGGCCCTAAGCAAAGACCCAAGTCATCCAGGTCCTTGAAGAAAGCTCCTAAGATATCCTGGCTTAGCGACAACTGTGGAGACTTTCTTCGGCATTCGAAAAGTCTCTGGCCTTATGCTTTAACTCGCTCAGGAGGTCCAGCATTATCCAGGGCCAAGGTTCAGCCATTTTGACTACTGATTCCCAAAGAGAATCAACTCTGTCACACACAACATTGCTAAGTATCTGGCAACAACGCTAACACCCTTAGCTGGCATCATATTGCACCATTTGCTATTCGGTGACGAAGGCATCGAATAGCAAATGACCCGCTTTGGACTGTGTCTTGCAAGGCAAGGAAAGGGGTGCATTTGGGCAAGGAGGCCTACAGGAAACCTACCCACACACACCGCTATCTGCTTTTTGGCTCACACCACCCACTGGAACCCAAGCTGGGGCTTCTTAGGACTCTGCAATATCGGGCTGACGCGGTAACAACAAAAAGAGTCTACAGACCCTCTCAGGTGTGCTTTGAAAGCTTGTGGCTAGCCAGACTGGGTCTTGGCTAAACATCCACAAGGTCACGAAAACAAACTGGGGAGAAGCAGAACATTTGGAGAAATATAGTCACCCCCGTAAGCCACTGGAGTGTCAGAAAAACTCCGGAGGATCTTTAACAACAATTGCATCGCTGTGTACTTCAAGTCCAGCAATACACTGGGACGGAAGCTTGTACATCGGCACTATCTGCACTGCCCATTTTGAACATCGCTCTAGCTAGCCAAGCGATTTGACAACAATTGTCACCTTTAGCCACGCCGATCTAGGCACCAATAGCTATGCAGGCTTCCTGCCACCAACAATGGGATCATCTAACTTGAACAGGGCGGTTCTACAATTTTCACACCTCCCCCTGTTCTTGGACAATCAACATCGACACATTCACATGGTGATTGTCTTAAGGTGTGACTAGAAGTGCTGCAGTTATCTTCCTGAGCCAAAGAAGTGGCTCGATCAACTATGTAAACCTCTTCAACAAACGGCTAGTACATTTGCAAGGGTCTCCAGTGAACGCTTGTTTGTCTGCTCAGTTGCCGGTCACCTGAAGAGAGCCAAAGGACACGCTTTGTTTTAGCCTTCGGGCCCCACTGAGGTAATGGAGAAAACATGAGCGTCCCTGGGTGGGCTCGAACCACCAACCTTTCGGTTAACAGCCGAACGCGCTAACCGATTGCGCCACAGAGACTGCACGCCGAGGGCCGGCGCACCGGCCGAGGGAGACATGAATAATAAAAACAAAGTTCCTTAAAAGGCTTCCCAATTGCACATTTCTAGAGTGCCTTCTAGAGTGCCTTCTAGTTAAAGGGGGAGAGAGGCAGGGTAAAAGAGGGCATCCTTCGAGCCGGAATCGAACCAGCGACCTAAGGATTACTACGTTGACGCTACAGTCCTCCGCTCTACCAGCTGAGCTATCGAAGGGGCCGCCGGTGGGTCGTAGCCCGTGACTCCTTGCATTCAAAGCCAGCGCTTTGCCCTTTGCGTTAGTCCTTCTGCCTTGAGGGATTGGTCTATGCCGCCTCTGCCTGAAAGGTCAAATGCCTTGGCAGCTGTGATGTGGGAAAGCTCGGCTTCACGTTTTGCACAGCGAGAAAACACAATCGAAGCACCTACCGCGTTTTGTTGGGAGCCCAAAAACCACAGCAGCAACGGTGATGTACCTCCCTGACAGCAAGTAAGCGCAGGAGTGTTTGGAAGCGCATTGCGTCTATCAAAACAAATTGGGCCGAAAGTTAGCAAAAAGTGTTTGGCGTCAGTTGGTAGCAAGAGGCCACACGGGAGGCAGCGTCTTAGCCCGGCTAGCTCAGTCGGTAGAGCATGAGACTCTTAATCTCAGGGTCGTGGGTTCGAGCCCCACGTTGGGCGTATGGCATCGCAACGTTTTGGCCCAGTCAGTGGCATTCATGCGCACTGCACGGCCCCACCTTTACCATATCGACTGGCTTCTCTTCCATTCCCTCTACAAACGGGGAAATGTTTCGAGCTTATCTTTCTAGTGGTCAATTCGTATGGCAGCAAGTTGACCTTGCGCTGGGGCGTGGTTCTTATCAGCGCCACGTGTGACACGAATTGGATAGAGATAGTGGCACAGGCCCCGGACAGCCTTGCGTTGGTGGTATAGTGGTGAGCATAGCTGCCTTCCAAGCAGTTGACCCGGGTTCGATTCCCGGCCAACGCACTCCTATCCCTTTTTGGCCTTGCAAAGCGGCCCTAAGCAAAGACCCAAGTCATCCAGGTCCTTGAAGAAAGCTCCTAAGATATCCTGGCTTAGCGACAACTGTGGAGACTTTCTTCGGCATTCGAAAAGTCTCTGGCCTTATGCTTTAACTCGCTCAGGAGGTCCAGCATTATCCAGGGCCAAGGTTCAGCCATTTTGACTACTGATTCCCAAAGAGAATCAACTCTGTCACACACAACATTGCTAAGTATCTGGCAACAACGCTAACACCCTTAGCTGGCATCATATTGCACCATTTGCTATTCGGTGACGAAGGCATCGAATAGCAAATGACCCGCTTTGGACTGTGTCTTGCAAGGCAAGGAAAGGGGTGCATTTGGGCAAGGAGGCCTACAGGAAACCTACCCACACACACCGCTATCTGCTTTTTGGCTCACACCACCCACTGGAACCCAAGCTGGGGCTTCTTAGGACTCTGCAATATCGGGCTGACGCGGTAACAACAAAAAGAGTCTACAGACCCTCTCAGGTGTGCTTTGAAAGCTTGTGGCTAGCCAGACTGGGTCTTGGCTAAACATCCACAAGGTCACGAAAACAAACTGGGGAGAAGCAGAACATTTGGAGAAATATAGTCACCCCCGTAAGCCACTGGAGTGTCAGAAAAACTCCGGAGGATCTTTAACAACAATTGCATCGCTGTGTACTTCAAGTCCAGCAATACACTGGGACGGAAGCTTGTACATCGGCACTATCTGCACTGCCCATTTTGAACATCGCTCTAGCTAGCCAAGCGATTTGACAACAATTGTCACCTTTAGCCACGCCGATCTAGGCACCAATAGCTATGCAGGCTTCCTGCCACCAACAATGGGATCATCTAACTTGAACAGGGCGGTTCTACAATTTTCACACCTCCCCCTGTTCTTGGACAATCAACATCGACACATTCACATGGTGATTGTCTTAAGGTGTGACTAGAAGTGCTGCAGTTATCTTCCTGAGCCAAAGAAGTGGCTCGATCAACTATGTAAACCTCTTCAACAAACGGCTAGTACATTTGCAAGGGTCTCCAGTGAACGCTTGTTTGTCTGCTCAGTTGCCGGTCACCTGAAGAGAGCCAAAGGACACGCTTTGTTTTAGCCTTCGGGCCCCACTGAGGTAATGGAGAAAACATGAGCGTCCCTGGGTGGGCTCGAACCACCAACCTTTCGGTTAACAGCCGAACGCGCTAACCGATTGCGCCACAGAGACTGCACGCCGAGGGCTGGCGCACCGGCCGAGGGAGACATGAATAATAAAAACAAAGTTCCTTAAAAGGCTTCCCAATTGCACATTTCTAGAGTGCCTTCTAGAGTGCCTTCTAGTTAAAGGGGGAGAGAGGCAGGGTAAAAGAGGGCATCCTTCGAGCCGGAATCGAACCAGCGACCTAAGGATTACTACGTTGACGCTACAGTCCTCCGCTCTACCAGCTGAGCTATCGAAGGGGCCGCCGGTGGGTCGTAGCCCGTGACTCCTTGCATTCAAAGCCAGCGCTTTGCCCTTTGCGTTAGTCCTTCTGCCTTGAGGGATTGGTCTATGCCGCCTCTGCCTGAAAGGTCAAATGCCTTGGCAGCTGTGATGTGGGAAAGCTCGGCTTCACGTTTTGCACAGCGAGAAAACACAATCGAAGCACCTACCGCGTTTTGTTGGGAGCCCAAAAACCACAGCAGCAACGGTGATGTACCTCCCTGACAGCAAGTAAGCGCAGGAGTGTTTGGAAGCGCATTGCGTCTATCAAAACAAATTGGGCCGAAAGTTAGCAAAAAGTGTTTGGCGTCAGTTGGTAGCAAGAGGCCACACGGGAGGCAGCGTCTTAGCCCGGCTAGCTCAGTCGGTAGAGCATGAGACTCTTAATCTCAGGGTCGTGGGTTCGAGCCCCACGTTGGGCGTATGGCATCGCAACGTTTTGGCCCAGTCAGTGGCATTCATGCGCACTGCACGGCCCCACCTTTACCATATCGACTGGCTTCTCTTCCATTCCCTCTACAAACGGGGAAATGTTTCGAGCTTATCTTTCTAGTGGTCAATTCGTATGGCAGCAAGTTGACCTTGCGCTGGGGCGTGGTTCTTATCAGCGCCACGTGTGACACGAATTGGATAGAGATAGTGGCACAGGCCCCGGACAGCCTTGCGTTGGTGGTATAGTGGTGAGCATAGCTGCCTTCCAAGCAGTTGACCCGGGTTCGATTCCCGGCCAACGCACTCCTATCCCTTTTTGGCCTTGCAAAGCGGCCCTAAGCAAAGACCCAAGTCATCCAGGTCCTTGAAGAAAGCTCCTAAGATATCCTGGCTTAGCGACAACTGTGGAGACTTTCTTCGGCATTCGAAAAGTCTCTGGCCTTATGCTTTAACTCGCTCAGGAGGTCCAGCATTATCCAGGGCCAAGGTTCAGCCATTTTGACTACTGATTCCCAAAGAGAATCAACTCTGTCACACACAACATTGCTAAGTATCTGGCAACAACGCTAACACCCTTAGCTGGCATCATATTGCACCATTTGCTATTCGGTGACGAAGGCATCGAATAGCAAATGACCCGCTTTGGACTGTGTCTTGCAAGGCAAGGAAAGGGGTGCATTTGGGCAAGGAGGCCTACAGGAAACCTACCCACACACACCGCTATCTGCTTTTTGGCTCACACCACCCACTGGAACCCAAGCTGGGGCTTCTTAGGACTCTGCAATATCGGGCTGACGCGGTAACAACAAAAAGAGTCTACAGACCCTCTCAGGTGTGCTTTGAAAGCTTGTGGCTAGCCAGACTGGGTCTTGGCTAAACATCCACAAGGTCACGAAAACAAACTGGGGAGAAGCAGAACATTTGGAGAAATATAGTCACCCCCGTAAGCCACTGGAGTGTCAGAAAAACTCCGGAGGATCTTTAACAACAATTGCATCGCTGTGTACTTCAAGTCCAGCAATACACTGGGACGGAAGCTTGTACATCGGCACTATCTGCACTGCCCATTTTGAACATCGCTCTAGCTAGCCAAGCGATTTGACAACAATTGTCACCTTTAGCCACGCCGATCTAGGCACCAATAGCTATGCAGGCTTCCTGCCACCAACAATGGGATCATCTAACTTGAACAGGGCGGTTCTACAATTTTCACACCTCCCCCTGTTCTTGGACAATCAACATCGACACATTCACATGGTGATTGTCTTAAGGTGTGACTAGAAGTGCTGCAGTTATCTTCCTGAGCCAAAGAAGTGGCTCGATCAACTATGTAAACCTCTTCAACAAACGGCTAGTACATTTGCAAGGGTCTCCAGTGAACGCTTGTTTGTCTGCTCAGTTGCCGGTCACCTGAAGAGAGCCAAAGGACACGCTTTGTTTTAGCCTTCGGGCCCCACTGAGGTAATGGAGAAAACATGAGCGTCCCTGGGTGGGCTCGAACCACCAACCTTTCGGTTAACAGCCGAACGCGCTAACCGATTGCGCCACAGAGACTGCACGCCGAGGGCCGGCGCACCGGCCGAGGGAGACATGAATAATAAAAACAAAGTTCCTTAAAAGGCTTCCCAATTGCACATTTCTAGAGTGCCTTCTAGAGTGCCTTCTAGTTAAAGGGGGAGAGAGGCAGGGTAAAAGAGGGCATCCTTCGAGCCGGAATCGAACCAGCGACCTAAGGATTACTACGTTGACGCTACAGTCCTCCGCTCTACCAGCTGAGCTATCGAAGGGGCCGCCGGTGGGTCGTAGCCCGTGACTCCTTGCATTCAAAGCCAGCGCTTTGCCCTTTGCGTTAGTCCTTCTGCCTTGAGGGATTGGTCTATGCCGCCTCTGCCTGAAAGGTCAAATGCCTTGGCAGCTGTGATGTGGGAAAGCTCGGCTTCACGTTTTGCACAGCGAGAAAACACAATCGAAGCACCTACCGCGTTTTGTTGGGAGCCCAAAAACCACAGCAGCAACGGTGATGTACCTCCCTGACAGCAAGTAAGCGCAGGAGTGTTTGGAAGCGCATTGCGTCTATCAAAACAAATTGGGCCGAAAGTTAGCAAAAAGTGATTGGCGTCAGTTGGTAGCAAGAGGCCACACGGGAGGCAGCGTCTTAGCCCGGCTAACTCAGTCGGTAGAGCATGAGACTCTTAATCTCAGGGTCGTGGGTTCGAGCCCCACGTTGGGCGTATGGCATCGCAACGTTTTGGCCCAGTCAGTGGCATTCATGCGCACTGCACGGCCCCACCTTTACCATATCGACTGGCTTCTCTTCCATTCCCTCTACAAACGGGGAAATGTTTCGAGCTTATCTTTCTAGTGGTCAATTCGTATGGCAGCAAGTTGACCTTGCGCTGGGGCGTGGTTCTTATCAGCGCCACGTGTGACACGAATTGGATAGAGATAGTGGCACAGGCCCCAGACAGCCTTGCGTTGGTGGTATAGTGGTGAGCATAGCTGCCTTCCAAGCAGTTGACCCGGGTTCGATTCCCGGCCAACGCACTCCTATCCCTTTTTGGCCTTGCAAAGCGGCCCTAAGCAAAGACCCAAGTCATCCAGGTCCTTGAAGAAAGCTCCTAAGATATCCTGGCTTAGCGACAACTGTGGAGACTTTCTTCGGCATTCGAAAAGTCTCTGGCCTTATGCTTTAACTCGCTCAGGAGGTCCAGCATTATCCAGGGCCAAGGTTCAGCCATTTTGACTACTGATTCCCAAAGAGAATCAACTCTGTCACACACAACATTGCTAAGTATCTGGCAACAACGCTAACACCCTTAGCTGGCATCATATTGCACCATTTGCTATTCGGTGACGAAGGCATCGAATAGCAAATGACCCGCTTTGGACTGTGTCTTGCAAGGCAAGGAAAGGGGTGCATTTGGGCAAGGAGGCCTACAGGAAACCTACCCACACACACCGCTATCTGCTTTTTGGCTCACACCACCCACTGGAACCCAAGCTGGGGCTTCTTAGGACTCTGCAATATCGGGCTGACGCGGTAACAACAAAAAGAGTCTACAGACCCTCTCAGGTGTGCTTTGAAAGCTTGTGGCTAGCCAGACTGGGTCTTGGCTAAACATCCACAAGGTCACGAAAACAAACTGGGGAGAAGCAGAACATTTGGAGAAATATAGTCACCCCCGTAAGCCACTGGAGTGTCAGAAAAACTCCGGAGGATCTTTAACAACAATTGCATCGCTGTGTACTTCAAGTCCAGCAATACACTGGGACGGAAGCTTGTACATCGGCACTATCTGCACTGCCCATTTTGAACATCGCTCTAGCTAGCCAAGCGATTTGACAACAATTGTCACCTTTAGCCACGCCGATCTAGGCACCAATAGCTATGCAGGCTTCCTGCCACCAACAATGGGATCATCTAACTTGAACAGGGCGGTTCTACAATTTTCACACCTCCCCCTGTTCTTGGACAATCAACATCGACACATTCACATGGTGATTGTCTTAAGGTGTGACTAGAAGTGCTGCAGTTATCTTCCTGAGCCAAAGAAGTGGCTCGATCAACTATGTAAACCTCTTCAACAAACGGCTAGTACATTTGCAAGGGTCTCCAGTGAACGCTTGTTTGTCTGCTCAGTTGCCGGTCACCTGAAGAGAGCCGAAGGACACGCTTTGTTTTAGCCTTCGGGCCCCACTGAGGTAATGGAGAAAACATGAGCGTCCCTGGGTGGGCTCGAACCACCAACCTTTCGGTTAACAGCCGAACGCGCTAACCGATTGCGCCACAGAGACTGCACGCCGAGGGCCGGCGCACCGGCCGAGGGAGACATGAATAATAAAAACAAAGTTCCTTAAAAGGCTTCTCAATTGCACATTTCTAGAGTGCCTTCTAGAGTGCCTTCTAGTTAAAGGGGGAGAGAGGCAGGGTAAAAGAGGGCATCCTTCGAGCCGGAATCGAACCAGCGACCTAAGGATTACTACGTTGACGCTACAGTCCTCCGCTCTACCAGCTGAGCTATCGAAGGGGCCGCCGGTGGGTCGTAGCCCGTGACTCCTTGCATTCAAAGCCAGCGCTTTGCCCTTTGCGTTAGTCCTTCTGCCTTGAGGGATTGGTCTATGCCGCCTCTGCCTGAAAGGTCAAATGCCTTGGCAGCTGTGATGTGGGAAAGCTCGGCTTCACGTTTTGCACAGCGAGAAAACACAATCGAAGCACCTACCGCGTTTTGTTGGGAGCCCAAAAACCACAGCAGCAACGGTGATGTACCTCCCTGACAGCAAGTAAGCGCAGGAGTGTTTGGAAGCGCATTGCGTCTATCAAAACAAATTGGGCCGAAAGTTAGCAAAAAGTGTTTGGCGTCAGTTGGTAGCAAGAGGCCACACGGGAGGCAGCGTCTTAGCCCGGCTAGCTCAGTCGGTAGAGCATGAGACTCTTAATCTCAGGGTCGTGGGTTCGAGCCCCACGTTGGGCGTATGGCATCGCAACGTTTTGGCCCAGTCAGTGGCATTCATGCGCACTGCACGGCCCCACCTTTACCATATCGACTGGCTTCTCTTCCATTCCCTCTACAAACGGGGAAATGTTTCGAGCTTATCTTTCTAGTGGTCAATTCGTATGGCAGCAAGTTGACCTTGCGCTGGGGCGTGGTTCTTATCAGCGCCACGTGTGACACGAATTGGATAGAGATAGTGGCACAGGCCCCAGACAGCCTTGCGTTGGTGGTATAGTGGTGAGCATAGCTGCCTTCCAAGCAGTTGACCCGGGTTCGATTCCCGGCCAACGCACTCCTATCCCTTTTTGGCCTTGCAAAGCGGCCCTAAGCAAAGACCCAAGTCATCCAGGTCCTTGAAGAAAGCTCCTAAGATATCCTGGCTTAGCGACAACTGTGGAGACTTTCTTCGGCATTCGAAAAGTCTCTGGCCTTATGCTTTAACTCGCTCAGGAGGTCCAGCATTATCCAGGGCCAAGGTTCAGCCATTTTGACTACTGATTCCCAAAGAGAATCAACTCTGTCACACACAACATTGCTAAGTATCTGGCAACAACGCTAACACCCTTAGCTGGCATCATATTGCACCATTTGCTATTCGGTGACGAAGGCATCGAATAGCAAATGACCCGCTTTGGACTGTGTCTTGCAAGGCAAGGAAAGGGGTGCATTTGGGCAAGGAGGCCTACAGGAAACCTACCCACACACACCGCTATCTGCTTTTTGGCTCACACCACCCACTGGAACCCAAGCTGGGGCTTCTTAGGACTCTGCAATATCGGGCTGACGCGGTAACAACAAAAAGAGTCTACAGACCCTCTCAGGTGTGCTTTGAAAGCTTGTGGCTAGCCAGACTGGGTCTTGGCTAAACATCCACAAGGTCACGAAAACAAACTGGGGAGAAGCAGAACATTTGGAGAAATATAGTCACCCCCGTAAGCCACTGGAGTGTCAGAAAAACTCCGGAGGATCTTTAACAACAATTGCATCGCTGTGTACTTCAAGTCCAGCAATACACTGGGACGGAAGCTTGTACATCGGCACTATCTGCACTGCCCATTTTGAACATCGCTCTAGCTAGCCAAGCGATTTGACAACAATTGTCACCTTTAGCCACGCCGATCTAGGCACCAATAGCTATGCAGGCTTCCTGCCACCAACAATGGGATCATCTAACTTGAACAGGGCGGTTCTACAATTTTCACACCTCCCCCTGTTCTTGGACAATCAACATCGACACATTCACATGGTGATTGTCTTAAGGTGTGACTAGAAGTGCTGCAGTTATCTTCCTGAGCCAAAGAAGTGGCTCGATCAACTATGTAAACCTCTTCAACAAACGGCTAGTACATTTGCAAGGGTCTCCAGTGAACGCTTGTTTGTCTGCTCAGTTGCCGGTCACCTGAAGAGAGCCGAAGGACACGCTTTGTTTTAGCCTTCGGGCCCCACTGAGGTAATGGAGAAAACATGAGCGTCCCTGGGTGGGCTCGAACCACCAACCTTTCGGTTAACAGCCGAACGCGCTAACCGATTGCGCCACAGAGACTGCACGCCGAGGGCCGGCGCACCGGCCGAGGGAGACATGAATAATAAAAACAAAGTTCCTTAAAAGGCTTCCCAATTGCACATTTCTAGAGTGCCTTCTAGAGTGCCTTCTAGTTAAAGGGGGAGAGAGGCAGGGTAAAAGAGGGCATCCTTCGAGCCGGAATCGAACCAGCGACCTAAGGATTACTACGTTGACGCTACAGTCCTCCGCTCTACCAGCTGAGCTATCGAAGGGGCCGCCGGTGGGTCGTAGCCCGTGACTCCTTGCATTCAAAGCCAGCGCTTTGCCCTTTGCGTTAGTCCTTCTGCCTTGAGGGATTGGTCTATGCCGCCTCTGCCTGAAAGGTCAAATGCCTTGGCAGCTGTGATGTGGGAAAGCTCGGCTTCACGTTTTGCACAGCGAGAAAACACAATCGAAGCACCTACCGCGTTTTGTTGGGAGCCCAAAAACCACAGCAGCAACGGTGATGTACCTCCCTGACAGCAAGTAAGCGCAGGAGTGTTTGGAAGCGCATTGCGTCTATCAAAACAAATTGGGCCGAAAGTTAGCAAAAAGTGTTTGGCGTCAGTTGGTAGCAAGAGGCCACACGGGAGGCAGCGTCTTAGCCCGGCTAGCTCAGTCGGTAGAGCATGAGACTCTTAATCTCAGGGTCGTGGGTTCGAGCCCCACGTTGGGCGTATGGCATCGCAACGTTTTGGCCCAGTCAGTGGCATTCATGCGCACTGCACGGCCCCACCTTTACCATATCGACTGGCTTCTCTTCCATTCCCTCTACAAACGGGGAAATGTTTCGAGCTTATCTTTCTAGTGGTCAATTCGTATGGCAGCAAGTTGACCTTGCGCTGGGGCGTGGTTCTTATCAGCGCCACGTGTGACACGAATTGGATAGAGATAGTGGCACAGGCCCCAGACAGCCTTGCGTTGGTGGTATAGTGGTGAGCATAGCTGCCTTCCAAGCAGTTGACCCGGGTTCGATTCCCGGCCAACGCACTCCTATCCCTTTTTGGCCTTGCAAAGCGGCCCTAAGCAAAGACCCAAGTCATCCAGGTCCTTGAAGAAAGCTCCTAAGATATCCTGGCTTAGCGACAACTGTGGAGACTTTCTTCGGCATTCGAAAAGTCTCTGGCCTTATGCTTTAACTCGCTCAGGAGGTCCAGCATTATCCAGGGCCAAGGTTCAGCCATTTTGACTACTGATTCCCAAAGAGAATCAACTCTGTCACACACAACATTGCTAAGTATCTGGCAACAACGCTAACACCCTTAGCTGGCATCATATTGCACCATTTGCTATTCGGTGACGAAGGCATCGAATAGCAAATGACCCGCTTTGGACTGTGTCTTGCAAGGCAAGGAAAGGGGTGCATTTGGGCAAGGAGGCCTACAGGAAACCTACCCACACACACCGCTATCTGCTTTTTGGCTCACACCACCCACTGGAACCCAAGCTGGGGCTTCTTAGGACTCTGCAATATCGGGCTGACGCGGTAACAACAAAAAGAGTCTACAGACCCTCTCAGGTGTGCTTTGAAAGCTTGTGGCTAGCCAGACTGGGTCTTGGCTAAACATCCACAAGGTCACGAAAACAAACTGGGGAGAAGCAGAACATTTGGAGAAATATAGTCACCCCCGTAAGCCACTGGAGTGTCAGAAAAACTCCGGAGGATCTTTAACAACAATTGCATCGCTGTGTACTTCAAGTCCAGCAATACACTGGGACGGAAGCTTGTACATCGGCACTATCTGCACTGCCCATTTTGAACATCGCTCTAGCTAGCCAAGCGATTTGACAACAATTGTCACCTTTAGCCACGCCGATCTAGGCACCAATAGCTATGCAGGCTTCCTGCCACCAACAATGGGATCATCTAACTTGAACAGGGCGGTTCTACAATTTTCACACCTCCCCCTGTTCTTGGACAATCAACATCGACACATTCACATGGTGATTGTCTTAAGGTGTGACTAGAAGTGCTGCAGTTATCTTCCTGAGCCAAAGAAGTGGCTCGATCAACTATGTAAACCTCTTCAACAAACGGCTAGTACATTTGCAAGGGTCTCCAGTGAACGCTTGTTTGTCTGCTCAGTTGCCGGTCACCTGAAGAGAGCCGAAGGACACGCTTTGTTTTAGCCTTCGGGCCCCACTGAGGTAATGGAGAAAACATGAGCGTCCCTGGGTGGGCTCGAACCACCAACCTTTCGGTTAACAGCCGAACGCGCTAACCGATTGCGCCACAGAGACTGCACGCCGAGGGCCGGCGCACCGGCCGAGGGAGACATGAATAATAAAAACAAAGTTCCTTAAAAGGCTTCCCAATTGCACATTTCTAGAGTGCCTTCTAGAGTGCCTTCTAGTTAAAGGGGGAGAGAGGCAGGGTAAAAGAGGGCATCCTTCGAGCCGGAATCCAACCAGCGACCTAAGGATTACTACGTTGACGCTACAGTCCTCCGCTCTACCAGCTGAGCTATCGAAGGGGCCGCCGGTGGGTCGTAGCCCGTGACTCCTTGCATTCAAAGCCAGCGCTTTGCCCTTTGCGTTAGTCCTTCTGCCTTGAGGGATTGGTCTATGCCGCCTCTGCCTGAAAGGTCAAATGCCTTGGCAGCTGTGATGTGGGAAAGCTCGGCTTCACGTTTTGCACAGCGAGAAAACACAATCGAAGCACCTACCGCGTTTTGTTGGGAGCCCAAAAACCACAGCAGCAACGGTGATGTACCTCCCTGACAGCAAGTAAGCGCAGGAGTGTTTGGAAGCGCATTGCGTCTATCAAAACAAATTGGGCCGAAAGTTAGCAAAAAGTGTTTGGCGTCAGTTGGTAGCAAGAGGCCACACGGGAGGCAGCGTCTTAGCCCGGCTAGCTCAGTCGGTAGAGCATGAGACTCTTAATCTCAGGGTCGTGGGTTCGAGCCCCACGTTGGGCGTATGGCATCGCAACGTTTTGGCCCAGTCAGTGGCATTCATGCGCACTGCACGGCCCCACCTTTACCATATCGACTGGCTTCTCTTCCATTCCCTCTACAAACGGGGAAATGTTTCGAGCTTATCTTTCTAGTGGTCAATTCGTATGGCAGCAAGTTGACCTTGCGCTGGGGCGTGGTTCTTATCAGCGCCACGTGTGACACGAATTGGATAGAGATAGTGGCACAGGCCCCGGACAGCCTTGCGTTGGTGGTATAGTGGTGAGCATAGCTGCCTTCCAAGCAGTTGACCCGGGTTCGATTCCCGGCCAACGCACTCCTATCCCTTTTTGGCCTTGCAAAGCGGCCCTAAGCAAAGACCCAAGTCATCCAGGTCCTTGAAGAAAGCTCCTAAGATATCCTGGCTTAGCGACAACTGTGGAGACTTTCTTCGGCATTCGAAAAGTCTCTGGCCTTATGCTTTAACTCGCTCAGGAGGTCCAGCATTATCCAGGGCCAAGGTTCAGCCATTTTGACTACTGATTCCCAAAGAGAATCAACTCTGTCACACACAACATTGCTAAGTATCTGGCAACAACGCTAACACCCTTAGCTGGCATCATATTGCACCATTTGCTATTCGGTGACGAAGGCATCGAATAGCAAATGACCCGCTTTGGACTGTGTCTTGCAAGGCAAGGAAAGGGGTGCATTTGGGCAAGGAGGCCTACAGGAAACCTACCCACACACACCGCTATCTGCTTTTTGGCTCACACCACCCACTGGAACCCAAGCTGGGGCTTCTTAGGACTCTGCAATATCGGGCTGACGCGGTAACAACAAAAAGAGTCTACAGACCCTCTCAGGTGTGCTTTGAAAGCTTGTGGCTAGCCAGACTGGGTCTTGGCTAAACATCCACAAGGTCACGAAAACAAACTGGGGAGAAGCAGAACATTTGGAGAAATATAGTCACCCCCGTAAGCCACTGGAGTGTCAGAAAAACTCCGGAGGATCTTTAACAACAATTGCATCGCTGTGTACTTCAAGTCCAGCAATACACTGGGACGGAAGCTTGTACATCGGCACTATCTGCACTGCCCATTTTGAACATCGCTCTAGCTAGCCAAGCGATTTGACAACAATTGTCACCTTTAGCCACGCCGATCTAGGCACCAATAGCTATGCAGGCTTCCTGCCACCAACAATGGGATCATCTAACTTGAACAGGGCGGTTCTACAATTTTCACACCTCCCCCTGTTCTTGGACAATCAACATCGACACATTCACATGGTGATTGTCTTAAGGTGTGACTAGAAGTGCTGCAGTTATCTTCCTGAGCCAAAGAAGTGGCTCGATCAACTATGTAAACCTCTTCAACAAACGGCTAGTACATTTGCAAGGGTCTCCAGTGAACGCTTGTTTGTCTGCTCAGTTGCCGGTCACCTGAAGAGAGCCAAAGGACACGCTTTGTTTTAGCCTTCGGGCCCCACTGAGGTAATGGAGAAAACATGAGCGTCCCTGGGTGGGCTCGAACCACCAACCTTTCGGTTAACAGCCGAACGCGCTAACCGATTGCGCCACAGAGACTGCACGCCGAGGGCCGGCGCACCGGCCGAGGGAGACATGAATAATAAAAACAAAGTTCCTTAAAAGGCTTCCCAATTGCACATTTCTAGAGTGCCTTCTAGAGTGCCTTCTAGTTAAAGGGGGAGAGAGGCAGGGTAAAAGAGGGCATCCTTCGAGCCGGAATCGAACCAGCGACCTAAGGATTACTACGTTGACGCTACAGTCCTCCGCTCTACCAGCTGAGCTATCGAAGGGGCCGCCGGTGGGTCGTAGCCCGTGACTCCTTGCATTCAAAGCCAGCGCTTTGCCCTTTGCGTTAGTCCTTCTGCCTTGAGGGATTGGTCTATGCCGCCTCTGCCTGAAAGGTCAAATGCCTTGGCAGCTGTGATGTGGGAAAGCTCGGCTTCACGTTTTGCACAGCGAGAAAACACAATCGAAGCACCTACCGCGTTTTGTTGGGAGCCCAAAAACCACAGCAGCAACGGTGATGTACCTCCCTGACAGCAAGTAAGCGCAGGAGTGTTTGGAAGCGCATTGCGTCTATCAAAACAAATTGGGCCGAAAGTTAGCAAAAAGTGTTTGGCGTCAGTTGGTAGCAAGAGGCCACACGGGAGGCAGCGTCTTAGCCCGGCTAGCTCAGTCGGTAGAGCATGAGACTCTTAATCTCAGGGTCGTGGGTTCGAGCCCCACGTTGGGCGTATGGCATCGCAACGTTTTGGCCCAGTCAGTGGCATTCATGCGCACTGCACGGCCCCACCTTTACCATATCGACTGGCTTCTCTTCCATTCCCTCTACAAACGGGGAAATGTTTCGAGCTTATCTTTCTAGTGGTCAATTCGTATGGCAGCAAGTTGACCTTGCGCTGGGGCGTGGTTCTTATCAGCGCCACGTGTGACACGAATTGGATAGAGATAGTGGCACAGGCCCCGGACAGCCTTGCGTTGGTGGTATAGTGGTGAGCATAGCTGCCTTCCAAGCAGTTGACCCGGGTTCGATTCCCGGCCAACGCACTCCTATCCCTTTTTGGCCTTGCAAAGCGGCCCTAAGCAAAGACCCAAGTCATCCAGGTCCTTGAAGAAAGCTCCTAAGATATCCTGGCTTAGCGACAACTGTGGAGACTTTCTTCGGCATTCGAAAAGTCTCTGGCCTTATGCTTTAACTCGCTCAGGAGGTCCAGCATTATCCAGGGCCAAGGTTCAGCCATTTTGACTACTGATTCCCAAAGAGAATCAACTCTGTCACACACAACATTGCTAAGTATCTGGCAACAACGCTAACACCCTTAGCTGGCATCATATTGCACCATTTGCTATTCGGTGACGAAGGCATCGAATAGCAAATGACCCGCTTTGGACTGTGTCTTGCAAGGCAAGGAAAGGGGTGCATTTGGGCAAGGAGGCCTACAGGAAACCTACCCACACACACCGCTATCTGCTTTTTGGCTCACACCACCCACTGGAACCCAAGCTGGGGCTTCTTAGGACTCTGCAATATCGGGCTGACGCGGTAACAACAAAAAGAGTCTACAGACCCTCTCAGGTGTGCTTTGAAAGCTTGTGGCTAGCCAGACTGGGTCTTGGCTAAACATCCACAAGGTCACGAAAACAAACTGGGGAGAAGCAGAACATTTGGAGAAATATAGTCACCCCCGTAAGCCACTGGAGTGTCAGAAAAACTCCGGAGGATCTTTAACAACAATTGCATCGCTGTGTACTTCAAGTCCAGCAATACACTGGGACGGAAGCTTGTACATCGGCACTATCTGCACTGCCCATTTTGAACATCGCTCTAGCTAGCCAAGCGATTTGACAACAATTGTCACCTTTAGCCACGCCGATCTAGGCACCAATAGCTATGCAGGCTTCCTGCCACCAACAATGGGATCATCTAACTTGAACAGGGCGGTTCTACAATTTTCACACCTCCCCCTGTTCTTGGACAATCAACATCGACACATTCACATGGTGATTGTCTTAAGGTGTGACTAGAAGTGCTGCAGTTATCTTCCTGAGCCAAAGAAGTGGCTCGATCAACTATGTAAACCTCTTCAACAAACGGCTAGTACATTTGCAAGGGTCTCCAGTGAACGCTTGTTTGTCTGCTCAGTTGCCGGTCACCTGAAGAGAGCCAAAGGACACGCTTTGTTTTAGCCTTCGGGCCCCACTGAGGTAATGGAGAAAACATGAGCGTCCCTGGGTGGGCTCGAACCACCAACCTTTCGGTTAACAGCCGAACGCGCTAACCGATTGCGCCACAGAGACTGCACGCCGAGGGCCGGCGCACCGGCCGAGGGAGACATGAATAATAAAAACAAAGTTCCTTAAAAGGCTTCCCAATTGCACATTTCTAGAGTGCCTTCTAGAGTGCCTTCTAGTTAAAGGGGGAGAGAGGCAGGGTAAAAGAGGGCATCCTTCGAGCCGGAATCGAACCAGCGACCTAAGGATTACTACGTTGACGCTACAGTCCTCCGCTCTACCAGCTGAGCTATCGAAGGGGCCGCCGGTGGGTCGTAGCCCGTGACTCCTTGCATTCAAAGCCAGCGCTTTGCCCTTTGCGTTAGTCCTTCTGCCTTGAGGGATTGGTCTATGCCGCCTCTGCCTGAAAGGTCAAATGCCTTGGCAGCTGTGATGTGGGAAAGCTCGGCTTCACGTTTTGCACAGCGAGAAAACACAATCGAAGCACCTACCGCGTTTTGTTGGGAGCCCAAAAACCACAGCAGCAACGGTGATGTACCTCCCTGACAGCAAGTAAGCGCAGGAGTGTTTGGAAGCGCATTGCGTCTATCAAAACAAATTGGGCCGAAAGTTAGCAAAAAGTGTTTGGCGTCAGTTGGTAGCAAGAGGCCACACGGGAGGCAGCGTCTTAGCCCGGCTAGCTCAGTCGGTAGAGCATGAGACTCTTAATCTCAGGGTCGTGGGTTCGAGCCCCACGTTGGGCGTATGGCATCGCAACGTTTTGGCCCAGTCAGTGGCATTCATGCGCACTGCACGGCCCCACCTTTACCATATCGACTGGCTTCTCTTCCATTCCCTCTACAAACGGGGAAATGTTTCGAGCTTATCTTTCTAGTGGTCAATTCGTATGGCAGCAAGTTGACCTTGCGCTGGGGCGTGGTTCTTATCAGCGCCACGTGTGACACGAATTGGATAGAGATAGTGGCACAGGCCCCGGACAGCCTTGCGTTGGTGGTATAGTGGTGAGCATAGCTGCCTTCCAAGCAGTTGACCCGGGTTCGATTCCCGGCCAACGCACTCCTATCCCTTTTTGGCCTTGCAAAGCGGCCCTAAGCAAAGACCCAAGTCATCCAGGTCCTTGAAGAAAGCTCCTAAGATATCCTGGCTTAGCGACAACTGTGGAGACTTTCTTCGGCATTCGAAAAGTCTCTGGCCTTATGCTTTAACTCGCTCAGGAGGTCCAGCATTATCCAGGGCCAAGGTTCAGCCATTTTGACTACTGATTCCCAAAGAGAATCAACTCTGTCACACACAACATTGCTAAGTATCTGGCAACAACGCTAACACCCTTAGCTGGCATCATATTGCACCATTTGCTATTCGGTGACGAAGGCATCGAATAGCAAATGACCCGCTTTGGACTGTGTCTTGCAAGGCAAGGAAAGGGGTGCATTTGGGCAAGGAGGCCTACAGGAAACCTACCCACACACACCGCTATCTGCTTTTTGGCTCACACCACCCACTGGAACCCAAGCTGGGGCTTCTTAGGACTCTGCAATATCGGGCTGACGCGGTAACAACAAAAAGAGTCTACAGACCCTCTCAGGTGTGCTTTGAAAGCTTGTGGCTAGCCAGACTGGGTCTTGGCTAAACATCCACAAGGTCACGAAAACAAACTGGGGAGAAGCAGAACATTTGGAGAAATATAGTCACCCCCGTAAGCCACTGGAGTGTCAGAAAAACTCCGGAGGATCTTTAACAACAATTGCATCGCTGTGTACTTCAAGTCCAGCAATACACTGGGACGGAAGCTTGTACATCGGCACTATCTGCACTGCCCATTTTGAACATCGCTCTAGCTAGCCAAGCGATTTGACAACAATTGTCACCTTTAGCCACGCCGATCTAGGCACCAATAGCTATGCAGGCTTCCTGCCACCAACAATGGGATCATCTAACTTGAACAGGGCGGTTCTACAATTTTCACACCTCCCCCTGTTCTTGGACAATCAACATCGACACATTCACATGGTGATTGTCTTAAGGTGTGACTAGAAGTGCTGCAGTTATCTTCCTGAGCCAAAGAAGTGGCTCGATCAACTATGTAAACCTCTTCAACAAACGGCTAGTACATTTGCAAGGGTCTCCAGTGAACGCTTGTTTGTCTGCTCAGTTGCCGGTCACCTGAAGAGAGCCAAAGGACACGCTTTGTTTTAGCCTTCGGGCCCCACTGAGGTAATGGAGAAAACATGAGCGTCCCTGGGTGGGCTCGAACCACCAACCTTTCGGTTAACAGCCGAACGCGCTAACCGATTGCGCCACAGAGACTGCACGCCGAGGGCCGGCGCACCGGCCGAGGGAGACATGAATAATAAAAACAAAGTTCCTTAAAAGGCTTCCCAATTGCACATTTCTAGAGTGCCTTCTAGAGTGCCTTCTAGTTAAAGGGGGAGAGAGGCAGGGTAAAAGAGGGCATCCTTCGAGCCGGAATCGAACCAGCGACCTAAGGATTACTACGTTGACGCTACAGTCCTCCGCTCTACCAGCTGAGCTATCGAAGGGGCCGCCGGTGGGTCGTAGCCCGTGACTCCTTGCATTCAAAGCCAGCGCTTTGCCCTTTGCGTTAGTCCTTCTGCCTTGAGGGATTGGTCTATGCCGCCTCTGCCTGAAAGGTCAAATGCCTTGGCAGCTGTGATGTGGGAAAGCTCGGCTTCACGTTTTGCACAGCGAGAAAACACAATCGAAGCACCTACCGCGTTTTGTTGGGAGCCCAAAAACCACAGCAGCAACGGTGATGTACCTCCCTGACAGCAAGTAAGCGCAGGAGTGTTTGGAAGCGCATTGCGTCTATCAAAACAAATTGGGCCGAAAGTTAGCAAAAAGTGTTTGGCGTCAGTTGGTAGCAAGAGGCCACACGGGAGGCAGCGTCTTAGCCCGGCTAGCTCAGTCGGTAGAGCATGAGACTCTTAATCTCAGGGTCGTGGGTTCGAGCCCCACGTTGGGCGTATGGCATCGCAACGTTTTGGCCCAGTCAGTGGCATTCATGCGCACTGCACGGCCCCACCTTTACCATATCGACTGGCTTCTCTTCCATTCCCTCTACAAACGGGGAAATGTTTCGAGCTTATCTTTCTAGTGGTCAATTCGTATGGCAGCAAGTTGACCTTGCGCTGGGGCGTGGTTCTTATCAGCGCCACGTGTGACACGAATTGGATAGAGATAGTGGCACAGGCCCCGGACAGCCTTGCGTTGGTGGTATAGTGGTGAGCATAGCTGCCTTCCAAGCAGTTGACCCGGGTTCGATTCCCGGCCAACGCACTCCTATCCCTTTTTGGCCTTGCAAAGCGGCCCTAAGCAAAGACCCAAGTCATCCAGGTCCTTGAAGAAAGCTCCTAAGATATCCTGGCTTAGCGACAACTGTGGAGACTTTCTTCGGCATTCGAAAAGTCTCTGGCCTTATGCTTTAACTCGCTCAGGAGGTCCAGCATTATCCAGGGCCAAGGTTCAGCCATTTTGACTACTGATTCCCAAAGAGAATCAACTCTGTCACACACAACATTGCTAAGTATCTGGCAACAACGCTAACACCCTTAGCTGGCATCATATTGCACCATTTGCTATTCGGTGACGAAGGCATCGAATAGCAAATGACCCGCTTTGGACTGTGTCTTGCAAGGCAAGGAAAGGGGTGCATTTGGGCAAGGAGGCCTACAGGAAACCTACCCACACACACCGCTATCTGCTTTTTGGCTCACACCACCCACTGGAACCCAAGCTGGGGCTTCTTAGGACTCTGCAATATCGGGCTGACGCGGTAACAACAAAAAGAGTCTACAGACCCTCTCAGGTGTGCTTTGAAAGCTTGTGGCTAGCCAGACTGGGTCTTGGCTAAACATCCACAAGGTCACGAAAACAAACTGGGGAGAAGCAGAACATTTGGAGAAATATAGTCACCCCCGTAAGCCACTGGAGTGTCAGAAAAACTCCGGAGGATCTTTAACAACAATTGCATCGCTGTGTACTTCAAGTCCAGCAATACACTGGGACGGAAGCTTGTACATCGGCACTATCTGCACTGCCCATTTTGAACATCGCTCTAGCTAGCCAAGCGATTTGACAACAATTGTCACCTTTAGCCACGCCGATCTAGGCACCAATAGCTATGCAGGCTTCCTGCCACCAACAATGGGATCATCTAACTTGAACAGGGCGGTTCTACAATTTTCACACCTCCCCCTGTTCTTGGACAATCAACATCGACACATTCACATGGTGATTGTCTTAAGGTGTGACTAGAAGTGCTGCAGTTATCTTCCTGAGCCAAAGAAGTGGCTCGATCAACTATGTAAACCTCTTCAACAAACGGCTAGTACATTTGCAAGGGTCTCCAGTGAACGCTTGTTTGTCTGCTCAGTTGCCGGTCACCTGAAGAGAGCCAAAGGACACGCTTTGTTTTAGCCTTGGGGCCCCACTGAGGTAATGGAGAAAACATGAGCGTCCCTGGGTGGGCTCGAACCACCAACCTTTCGGTTAACAGCCGAACGCGCTAACCGATTGCGCCACAGAGACTGCACGCCGAGGGCCGGCGCACCGGCCGAGGGAGACATGAATAATAAAAACAAAGTTCCTTAAAAGGCTTCCCAATTGCACATTTCTAGAGTGCCTTCTAGAGTGCCTTCTAGTTAAAGGGGGAGAGAGGCAGGGTAAAAGAGGGCATCCTTCGAGCCGGAATCGAACCAGCGACCTAAGGATTACTACGTTGACGCTACAGTCCTCCGCTCTACCAGCTGAGCTATCGAAGGGGCCGCCGGTGGGTCGTAGCCCGTGACTCCTTGCATTCAAAGCCAGCGCTTTGCCCTTTGCGTTAGTCCTTCTGCCTTGAGGGATTGGTCTATGCCGCCTCTGCCTGAAAGGTCAAATGCCTTGGCAGCTGTGATGTGGGAAAGCTCGGCTTCACGTTTTGCACAGCGAGAAAACACAATCGAAGCACCTACCGCGTTTTGTTGGGAGCCCAAAAACCACAGCAGCAACGGTGATGTACCTCCCTGACAGCAAGTAAGCGCAGGAGTGTTTGGAAGCGCATTGCGTCTATCAAAACAAATTGGGCCGAAAGTTAGCAAAAAGTGTTTGGCGTCAGTTGGTAGCAAGAGGCCACACGGGAGGCAGCGTCTTAGCCCGGCTAGCTCAGTCGGTAGAGCATGAGACTCTTAATCTCAGGGTCGTGGGTTCGAGCCCCACGTTGGGCGTATGGCATCGCAACGTTTTGGCCCAGTCAGTGGCATTCATGCGCACTGCACGGCCCCACCTTTACCATATCGACTGGCTTCTCTTCCATTCCCTCTACAAACGGGGAAATGTTTCGAGCTTATCTTTCTAGTGGTCAATTCGTATGGCAGCAAGTTGACCTTGCGCTGGGGCGTGGTTCTTATCAGCGCCACGTGTGACACGAATTGGATAGAGATAGTGGCACAGGCCCCGGACAGCCTTGCGTTGGTGGTATAGTGGTGAGCATAGCTGCCTTCCAAGCAGTTGACCCGGGTTCGATTCCCGGCCAACGCACTCCTATCCCTTTTTGGCCTTGCAAAGCGGCCCTAAGCAAAGACCCAAGTCATCCAGGTCCTTGAAGAAAGCTCCTAAGATATCCTGGCTTAGCGACAACTGTGGAGACTTTCTTCGGCATTCGAAAAGTCTCTGGCCTTATGCTTTAACTCGCTCAGGAGGTCCAGCATTATCCAGGGCCAAGGTTCAGCCATTTTGACTACTGATTCCCAAAGAGAATCAACTCTGTCACACACAACATTGCTAAGTATCTGGCAACAACGCTAACACCCTTAGCTGGCATCATATTGCACCATTTGCTATTCGGTGACGAAGGCATCGAATAGAAAATGACCCGCTTTGGACTGTGTCTTGCAAGGCAAGGAAAGGGGTGCATTTGGGCAAGGAGGCCTACAGGAAACCTACCCACACACACCGCTATCTGCTTTTTGGCTCACACCACCCACTGGAACCCAAGCTGGGGCTTCTTAGGACTCTGCAATATCGGGCTGACGCGGTAACAACAAAAAGAGTCTACAGACCCTCTCAGGTGTGCTTTGAAAGCTTGTGGCTAGCCAGACTGGGTCTTGGCTAAACATCCACAAGGTCACGAAAACAAACTGGGGAGAAGCAGAACATTTGGAGAAATATAGTCACCCCCGTAAGCCACTGGAGTGTCAGAAAAACTCCGGAGGATCTTTAACAACAATTGCATCGCTGTGTACTTCAAGTCCAGCAATACACTGGGACGGAAGCTTGTACATCGGCACTATCTGCACTGCCCATTTTGAACATCGCTCTAGCTAGCCAAGCGATTTGACAACAATTGTCACCTTTAGCCACGCCGATCTAGGCACCAATAGCTATGCAGGCTTCCTGCCACCAACAATGGGATCATCTAACTTGAACAGGGCGGTTCTACAATTTTCACACCTCCCCCTGTTCTTGGACAATCAACATCGACACATTCACATGGTGATTGTCTTAAGGTGTGACTAGAAGTGCTGCAGTTATCTTCCTGAGCCAAAGAAGTGGCTCGATCAACTATGTAAACCTCTTCAACAAACGGCTAGTACATTTGCAAGGGTCTCCAGTGAACGCTTGTTTGTCTGCTCAGTTGCCGGTCACCTGAAGAGAGCCAAAGGACACGCTTTGTTTTAGCCTTCGGGCCCCACTGAGGTAATGGAGAAAACATGAGCGTCCCTGGGTGGGCTCGAACCACCAACCTTTCGGTTAACAGCCGAACGCGCTAACCGATTGCGCCACAGAGACTGCACGCCGAGGGCCGGCGCACCGGCCGAGGGAGACATGAATAATAAAAACAAAGTTCCTTAAAAGGCTTCCCAATTGCACATTTCTAGAGTGCCTTCTAGAGTGCCTTCTAGTTAAAGGGGGAGAGAGGCAGGGTAAAAGAGGGCATCCTTCGAGCCGGAATCGAACCAGCGACCTAAGGATTACTACGTTGACGCTACAGTCCTCCGCTCTACCAGCTGAGCTATCGAGGGGGCCGCCGGTGGGTCGTAGCCCGTGACTCCTTGCATTCAAAGCCAGCGCTTTGCCCTTTGCGTTAGTCCTTCTGCCTTGAGGGATTGGTCTATGCCGCCTCTGCCTGAAAGGTCAAATGCCTTGGCAGCTGTGATGTGGGAAAGCTCGGCTTCACGTTTTGCACAGCGAGAAAACACAATCGAAGCACCTACCGCGTTTTGTTGGGAGCCCAAAAACCACAGCAGCAACGGTGATGTACCTCCCTGACAGCAAGTAAGCGCAGGAGTGTTTGGAAGCGCATTGCGTCTATCAAAACAAATTGGGCCGAAAGTTAGCAAAAAGTGTTTGGCGTCAGTTGGTAGCAAGAGGCCACACGGGAGGCAGCGTCTTAGCCCGGCTAGCTCAGTCGGTAGAGCATGAGACTCTTAATCTCAGGGTCGTGGGTTCGAGCCCCACGTTGGGCGTATGGCATCGCAACGTTTTGGCCCAGTCAGTGGCATTCATGCGCACTGCACGGCCCCACCTTTACCATATCGACTGGCTTCTCTTCCATTCCCTCTACAAACGGGGAAATGTTTCGAGCTTATCTTTCTAGTGGTCAATTCGTATGGCAGCAAGTTGACCTTGCGCTGGGGCGTGGTTCTTATCAGCGCCACGTGTGACATGAATTGGATAGAGATAGTGGCACAGGCCCCGGACAGCCTTGCGTTGGTGGTATAGTGGTGAGCATAGCTGCCTTCCAAGCAGTTGACCCGGGTTCGATTCCCGGCCAACGCACTCCTATCCCTTTTTGGCCTTGCAAAGCGGCCCTAAGCAAAGACCCAAGTCATCCAGGTCCTTGAAGAAAGCTCCTAAGATATCCTGGCTTAGCGACAACTGTGGAGACTTTCTTCGGCATTCGAAAAGTCTCTGGCCTTATGCTTTAACTCGCTCAGGAGGTCCAGCATTATCCAGGGCCAAGGTTCAGCCATTTTGACTACTGATTCCCAAAGAGAATCAACTCTGTCACACACAACATTGCTAAGTATCTGGCAACAACGCTAACACCCTTAGCTGGCATCATATTGCACCATTTGCTATTCGGTGACGAAGGCATCGAATAGCAAATGACCCGCTTTGGACTGTGTCTTGCAAGGCAAGGAAAGGGGTGCATTTGGGCAAGGAGGCCTACAGGAAACCTACCCACACACACCGCTATCTGCTTTTTGGCTCACACCACCCACTGGAACCCAAGCTGGGGCTTCTTAGGACTCTGCAATATCGGGCTGACGCGGTAACAACAAAAAGAGTCTACAGACCCTCTCAGGTGTGCTTTGAAAGCTTGTGGCTAGCCAGACTGGGTCTTGGCTAAACATCCACAAGGTCACGAAAACAAACTGGGGAGAAGCAGAACATTTGGAGAAATATAGTCACCCCCGTAAGCCACTGGAGTGTCAGAAAAACTCCGGAGGATCTTTAACAACAATTGCATCGCTGTGTACTTCAAGTCCAGCAATACACTGGGACGGAAGCTTGTACATCGGCACTATCTGCACTGCCCATTTTGAACATCGCTCTAGCTAGCCAAGCGATTTGACAACAATTGTCACCTTTAGCCACGCCGATCTAGGCACCAATAGCTATGCAGGCTTCCTGCCACCAACAATGGGATCATCTAACTTGAACAGGGCGGTTCTACAATTTTCACACCTCCCCCTGTTCTTGGACAATCAACATCGACACATTCACATGGTGATTGTCTTAAGGTGTGACTAGAAGTGCTGCAGTTATCTTCCTGAGCCAAAGAAGTGGCTCGATCAACTATGTAAACCTCTTCAACAAACGGCTAGTACATTTGCAAGGGTCTCCAGTGAACGCTTGTTTGTCTGCTCAGTTGCCGGTCACCTGAAGAGAGCCAAAGGACACGCTTTGTTTTAGCCTTCGGGCCCCACTGAGGTAATGGAGAAAACATGAGCGTCCCTGGGTGGGCTCGAACCACCAACCTTTCGGTTAACAGCCGAACGCGCTAACCGATTGCGCCACAGAGACTGCACGCCGAGGGCCGGCGCACCGGCCGAGGGAGACATGAATAATAAAAACAAAGTTCCTTAAAAGGCTTCCCAATTGCACATTTCTAGAGTGCCTTCTAGAGTGCCTTCTAGTTAAAGGGGGAGAGAGGCAGGGTAAAAGAGGGCATCCTTCGAGCCGGAATCGAACCAGCGACCTAAGGATTACTACGTTGACGCTACAGTCCTCCGCTCTACCAGCTGAGCTATCGAAGGGGCCGCCGGTGGGTCGTAGCCCGTGACTCCTTGCATTCAAAGCCAGCGCTTTGCCCTTTGCGTTAGTCCTTCTGCCTTGAGGGATTGGTCTATGCCGCCTCTGCCTGAAAGGTCAAATGCCTTGGCAGCTGTGATGTGGGAAAGCTCGGCTTCACGTTTTGCACAGCGAGAAAACACAATCGAAGCACCTACCGCGTTTTGTTGGGAGCCCAAAAACCACAGCAGCAACGGTGATGTACCTCCCTGACAGCAAGTAAGCGCAGGAGTGTTTGGAAGCGCATTGCGTCTATCAAAACAAATTGGGCCGAAAGTTAGCAAAAAGTGTTTGGCGTCAGTTGGTAGCAAGAGGCCACACGGGAGGCAGCGTCTTAGCCCGGCTAGCTCAGTCGGTAGAGCATGAGACTCTTAATCTCAGGGTCGTGGGTTCGAGCCCCACGTTGGGCGTATGGCATCGCAACGTTTTGGCCCAGTCAGTGGCATTCATGCGCACTGCACGGCCCCACCTTTACCATATCGACTGGCTTCTCTTCCATTCCCTCTACAAACGGGGAAATGTTTCGAGCTTATCTTTCTAGTGGTCAATTCGTATGGCAGCAAGTTGACCTTGCGCTGGGGCGTGGTTCTTATCAGCGCCACGTGTGACACGAATTGGATAGAGATAGTGGCACAGGCCCCGGACAGCCTTGCGTTGGTGGTATAGTGGTGAGCATAGCTGCCTTCCAAGCAGTTGACCCGGGTTCGATTCCCGGCCAACGCACTCCTATCCCTTTTTGGCCTTGCAAAGCGGCCCTAAGCAAAGACCCAAGTCATCCAGGTCCTTGAAGAAAGCTCCTAAGATATCCTGGCTTAGCGACAACTGTGGAGACTTTCTTCGGCATTCGAAAAGTCTCTGGCCTTATGCTTTAACTCGCTCAGGAGGTCCAGCATTATCCAGGGCCAAGGTTCAGCCATTTTGACTACTGATTCCCAAAGAGAATCAACTCTGTCACACACAACATTGCTAAGTATCTGGCAACAACGCTAACACCCTTAGCTGGCATCATATTGCACCATTTGCTATTCGGTGACGAAGGCATCGAATAGCAAATGACCCGCTTTGGACTGTGTCTTTCAAGGCAAGGAAAGGGGTGCATTTGGGCAAGGAGGCCTACAGGAAACCTACCCACACACACCGCTATCTGCTTTTTGGCTCACACCACCCACTGGAACCCAAGCTGGGGCTTCTTAGGACTCTGCAATATCGGGCTGACGCGGTAACAACAAAAAGAGTCTACAGACCCTCTCAGGTGTGCTTTGAAAGCTTGTGGCTAGCCAGACTGGGTCTTGGCTAAACATCCACAAGGTCACGAAAACAAACTGGGGAGAAGCAGAACATTTGGAGAAATATAGTCACCCCCGTAAGCCACTGGAGTGTCAGAAAAACTCCGGAGGATCTTTAACAACAATTGCATCGCTGTGTACTTCAAGTCCAGCAATACACTGGGACGGAAGCTTGTACATCGGCACTATCTGCACTGCCCATTTTGAACATCGCTCTAGCTAGCCAAGCGATTTGACAACAATTGTCACCTTTAGCCACGCCGATCTAGGCACCAATAGCTATGCAGGCTTCCTGCCACCAACAATGGGATCATCTAACTTGAACAGGGCGGTTCTACAATTTTCACACCTCCCCCTGTTCTTGGACAATCAACATCGACACATTCACATGGTGATTGTCTTAAGGTGTGACTAGAAGTGCTGCAGTTATCTTCCTGAGCCAAAGAAGTGGCTCGATCAACTATGTAAACCTCTTCAACAAACGGCTAGTACATTTGCAAGGGTCTCCAGTGAACGCTTGTTTGTCTGCTCAGTTGCCGGTCACCTGAAGAGAGCCAAAGGACACGCTTTGTTTTAGCCTTCGGGCCCCACTGAGGTAATGGAGAAAACATGAGCGTCCCTGGGTGGGCTCGAACCACCAACCTTTCGGTTAACAGCCGAACGCGCTAACCGATTGCGCCACAGAGACTGCACGCCGAGGGCCGGCGCACCGGCCGAGGGAGACATGAATAATAAAAACAAAGTTCCTTAAAAGGCTTCCCAATTGCACATTTCTAGAGTGCCTTCTAGAGTGCCTTCTAGGTAAAGGGGGAGAGAGGCAGGGTAAAAGAGGGCATCCTTCGAGCCGGAATCGAACCAGCGACCTAAGGATTACTACGTTGACGCTACAGTCCTCCGCCCTACCAGCTGAGCTATCGAAGGGGCCGCCGGTGGGTCGTAGCCCGTGACTCCTTGCATTCAAAGCCAGCGCTTTGCCCTTTGCGTTAGTCCTTCTGCCTTGAGGGATTGGTCTATGCCGCCTCTGCCTGAAAGGTCAAATGCCTTGGCAGCTGTGATGTGGGAAAGCTCGGCTTCACGTTTTGCACAGCGAGAAAACACAATCGAAGCACCTACCGCGTTTTGTTGGGAGCCCAAAAACCACAGCAGCAACGGTGATGTACCTCCCTGACAGCAAGTAAGCGCAGGAGTGTTTGGAAGCGCATTGCGTCTATCAAAACAAATTGGGCCGAAAGTTAGCAAAAAGTGTTTGGCGTCAGTTGGTAGCAAGAGGCCACACGGGAGGCAGCGTCTTAGCCCGGCTAGCTCAGTCGGTAGAGCATGAGACTCTTAATCTCAGGGTCGTGGGTTCGAGCCCCACGTTGGGCGTATGGCATCGCAACGTTTTGGCCCAGTCAGTGGCATTCATGCGCACTGCACGGCCCCACCTTTACCATATCGACTGGCTTCTCTTCCATTCCCTCTACAAACGGGGAAATGTTTCGAGCTTATCTTTCTAGTGGTCAATTCGTATGGCAGCAAGTTGACCTTGCGCTGGGGCGTGGTTCTTATCAGCGCCACGTGTGACACGAATTGGATAGAGATAGTGGCACAGGCCCCAGACAGCCTTGCGTTGGTGGTATAGTGGTGAGCATAGCTGCCTTCCAAGCAGTTGACCCGGGTTCGATTCCCGGCCAACGCACTCCTATCCCTTTTTGGCCTTGCAAAGCGGCCCTAAGCAAAGACCCAAGTCATCCAGGTCCTTGAAGAAAGCTCCTAAGATATCCTGGCTTAGCGACAACTGTGGAGACTTTCTTCGGCATTCGAAAAGTCTCTGGCCTTATGCTTTAACTCGCTCAGGAGGTCCAGCATTATCCAGGGCCAAGGTTCAGCCATTTTGACTACTGATTCCCAAAGAGAATCAACTCTGTCACACACAACATTGCTAAGTATCTGGCAACAACGCTAACACCCTTAGCTGGCATCATATTGCACCATTTGCTATTCGGTGACGAAGGCATCGAATAGCAAATGACCCGCTTTGGACTGTGTCTTGCAAGGCAAGGAAAGGGGTGCATTTGGGCAAGGAGGCCTACAGGAAACCTACCCACACACACCGCTATCTGCTTTTTGGCTCACACCACCCACTGGAACCCAAGCTGGGGCTTCTTAGGACTCTGCAATATCGGGCTGACGCGGTAACAACAAAAAGAGTCTACAGACCCTCTCAGGTGTGCTTTGAAAGCTTGTGGCTAGCCAGACTGGGTCTTGGCTAAACATCCACAAGGTCACGAAAACAAACTGGGGAGAAGCAGAACATTTGGAGAAATATAGTCACCCCCGTAAGCCACTGGAGTGTCAGAAAAACTCCGGAGGATCTTTAACAACAATTGCATCGCTGTGTACTTCAAGTCCAGCAATACACTGGGACGGAAGCTTGTACATCGGCACTATCTGCACTGCCCATTTTGAACATCGCTCTAGCTAGCCAAGCGATTTGACAACAATTGTCACCTTTAGCCACGCCGATCTAGGCACCAATAGCTATGCAGGCTTCCTGCCACCAACAATGGGATCATCTAACTTGAACAGGGCGGTTCTACAATTTTCACACCTCCCCCTGTTCTTGGACAATCAACATCGACACATTCACATGGTGATTGTCTTAAGGTGTGACTAGAAGTGCTGCAGTTATCTTCCTGAGCCAAAGAAGTGGCTCGATCAACTATGTAAACCTCTTCAACAAACGGCTAGTACATTTGCAAGGGTCTCCAGTGAACGCTTGTTTGTCTGCTCAGTTGCCGGTCACCTGAAGAGAGCCAAAGGACACGCTTTGTTTTAGCCTTCGGGCCCCACTGAGGTAATGGAGAAAACATGAGCGTCCCTGGGTGGGCTCGAACCACCAACCTTTCGGTTAACAGCCGAACGCGCTAACCGATTGCGCCACAGAGACTGCACGCCGAGGGCCGGCGCACCGGCCGAGGGAGACATGAATAATAAAAACAAAGTTCCTTAAAAGGCTTCCCAATTGCACATTTCTAGAGTGCCTTCTAGAGTGCCTTCTAGTTAAAGGGGGAGAGAGGCAGGGTAAAAGAGGGCATCCTTCGAGCCGGAATCGAACCAGCGACCTAAGGATTACTACGTTGACGCTACAGTCCTCCGCTCTACCAGCTGAGCTATCGAAGGGGCCGCCGGTGGGTCGTAGCCCGTGACTCCTTGCATTCAAAGCCAGCGCTTTGCCCTTTGCGTTAGTCCTTCTGCCTTGAGGGATTGGTCTATGCCGCCTCTGCCTGAAAGGTCAAATGCCTTGGCAGCTGTGATGTGGGAAAGCTCGGCTTCACGTTTTGCACAGCGAGAAAACACAATCGAAGCACCTACCGCGTTTTGTTGGGAGCCCAAAAACCACAGCAGCAACGGTGATGTACCTCCCTGACAGCAAGTAAGCGCAGGAGTGTTTGGAAGCGCATTGCGTCTATCAAAACAAATTGGGCCGAAAGTTAGCAAAAAGTGTTTGGCGTCAGTTGGTAGCAAGAGGCCACACGGGAGGCAGCGTCTTAGCCCGGCTAGCTCAGTCGGTAGAGCATGAGACTCTTAATCTCAGGGTCGTGGGTTCGAGCCCCACGTTGGGCGTATGGCATCGCAACGTTTTGGCCCAGTCAGTGGCATTCATGTGCACTGCACGGCCCCACCTTTACCATATCGACTGGCTTCTCTTCCATTCCCTCTACAAACGGGGAAATGTTTCGAGCTTATCTTTCTAGTGGTCAATTCGTATGGCAGCAAGTTGACCTTGCGCTGGGGCGTGGTTCTTATCAGCGCCACGTGTGACACGAATTGGATAGAGATAGTGGCACAGGCCCCGGACAGCCTTGCGTTGGTGGTATAGTGGTGAGCATAGCTGCCTTCCAAGCAGTTGACCCGGGTTCGATTCCCGGCCAACGCACTCCTATCCCTTTTTGGCCTTGCAAAGCGGCCCTAAGCAAAGACCCAAGTCATCCAGGTCCTTGAAGAAAGCTCCTAAGATATCCTGGCTTAGCGACAACTGTGGAGACTTTCTTCGGCATTCGAAAAGTCTCTGGCCTTATGCTTTAACTCGCTCAGGAGGTCCAGCATTATCCAGGGCCAAGGTTCAGCCATTTTGACTACTGATTCCCAAAGAGAATCAACTCTGTCACACACAACATTGCTAAGTATCTGGCAACAACGCTAACACCCTTAGCTGGCATCATATTGCACCATTTGCTATTCGGTGACGAAGGCATCGAATAGCAAATGACCCGCTTTGGACTGTGTCTTGCAAGGCAAGGAAAGGGGTGCATTTGGGCAAGGAGGCCTACAGGAAACCTACCCACACACACCGCTATCTGCTTTTTGGCTCACACCACCCACTGGAACCCAAGCTGGGGCTTCTTAGGACTCTGCAATATCGGGCTGACGCGGTAACAACAAAAAGAGTCTACAGACCCTCTCAGGTGTGCTTTGAAAGCTTGTGGCTAGCCAGACTGGGTCTTGGCTAAACATCCACAAGGTCACGAAAACAAACTGGGGAGAAGCAGAACATTTGGAGAAATATAGTCACCCCCGTAAGCCACTGGAGTGTCAGAAAAACTCCGGAGGATCTTTAACAACAATTGCATCGCTGTGTACTTCAAGTCCAGCAATACACTGGGACGGAAGCTTGTACATCGGCACTATCTGCACTGCCCATTTTGAACATCGCTCTAGCTAGCCAAGCGATTTGACAACAATTGTCACCTTTAGCCACGCCGATCTAGGCACCAATAGCTATGCAGGCTTCCTGCCACCAACAATGGGATCATCTAACTTGAACAGGGCGGTTCTACAATTTTCACACCTCCCCCTGTTCTTGGACAATCAACATCGACACATTCACATGGTGATTGTCTTAAGGTGTGACTAGAAGTGCTGCAGTTATCTTCCTGAGCCAAAGAAGTGGCTCGATCAACTATGTAAACCTCTTCAACAAACGGCTAGTACATTTGCAAGGGTCTCCAGTGAACGCTTGTTTGTCTGCTCAGTTGCCGGTCACCTGAAGAGAGCCAAAGGACACGCTTTGTTTTAGCCTTCGGGCCCCACTGAGGTAATGGAGAAAACATGAGCGTCCCTGGGTGGGCTCGAACCACCAACCTTTCGGTTAACAGCCGAACGCGCTAACCGATTGCGCCACAGAGACTGCACGCCGAGGGCTGGCGCACCGGCCGAGGGAGACATGAATAATAAAAACAAAGTTCCTTAAAAGGCTTCCCAATTGCACATTTCTAGAGTGCCTTCTAGAGTGCCTTCTAGTTAAAGGGGGAGAGAGGCAGGGTAAAAGAGGGCATCCTTCGAGCCGGAATCGAACCAGCGACCTAAGGATTACTACGTTGACGCTACAGTCCTCCGCTCTACCAGCTGAGCTATCGAAGGGGCCGCCGGTGGGTCGTAGCCCGTGACTCCTTGCATTCAAAGCCAGCGCTTTGCCCTTTGCGTTAGTCCTTCTGCCTTGAGGGATTGGTCTATGCCGCCTCTGCCTGAAAGGTCAAATGCCTTGGCAGCTGTGATGTGGGAAAGCTCGGCTTCACGTTTTGCACAGCGAGAAAACACAATCGAAGCACCTACCACGTTTTGTTGGGAGCCCAAAAACCACAGCAGCAACGGTGATGTACCTCCCTGACAGCAAGTAAGCGCAGGAGTGTTTGGAAGCGCATTGCGTCTATCAAAACAAATTGGGCCGAAAGTTAGCAAAAAGTGTTTGGCGTCAGTTGGTAGCAAGAGGCCACACGGGAGGCAGCGTCTTAGCCCGGCTAGCTCAGTCGGTAGAGCATGAGACTCTTAATCTCAGGGTCGTGGGTTCGAGCCCCACGTTGGGCGTATGGCATCGCAACGTTTTGGCCCAGTCAGTGGCATTCATGCGCACTGCACGGCCCCACCTTTACCATATCGACTGGCTTCTCTTCCATTCCCTCTACAAACGGGGAAATGTTTCGAGCTTATCTTTCTAGTGGTCAATTCGTATGGCAGCAAGTTGACCTTGCGCTGGGGCGTGGTTCTTATCAGCGCCACGTGTGACACGAATTGGATAGAGATAGTGGCACAGGCCCCGGACAGCCTTGCGTTGGTGGTATAGTGGTGAGCATAGCTGCCTTCCAAGCAGTTGACCCGGGTTCGATTCCCGGCCAACGCACTCCTATCCCTTTTTGGCCTTGCAAAGCGGCCCTAAGCAAAGACCCAAGTCATCCAGGTCCTTGAAGAAAGCTCCTAAGATATCCTGGCTTAGCGACAACTGTGGAGACTTTCTTCGGCATTCGAAAAGTCTCTGGCCTTATGCTTTAACTCGCTCAGGAGGTCCAGCATTATCCAGGGCCAAGGTTCAGCCATTTTGACTACTGATTCCCAAAGAGAATCAACTCTGTCACACACAACATTGCTAAGTATCTGGCAACAACGCTAACACCCTTAGCTGGCATCATATTGCACCATTTGCTATTCGGTGACGAAGGCATCGAATAGCAAATGACCCGCTTTGGACTGTGTCTTGCAAGGCAAGGAAAGGGGTGCATTTGGGCAAGGAGGCCTACAGGAAACCTACCCACACACACCGCTATCTGCTTTTTGGCTCACACCACCCACTGGAACCCAAGCTGGGGCTTCTTAGGACTCTGCAATATCGGGCTGACGCGGTAACAACAAAAAGAGTCTACAGACCCTCTCAGGTGTGCTTTGAAAGCTTGTGGCTAGCCAGACTGGGTCTTGGCTAAACATCCACAAGGTCACGAAAACAAACTGGGGAGAAGCAGAACATTTGGAGAAATATAGTCACCCCCGTAAGCCACTGGAGTGTCAGAAAAACTCCGGAGGATCTTTAACAACAATTGCATCGCTGTGTACTTCAAGTCCAGCAATACACTGGGACGGAAGCTTGTACATCGGCACTATCTGCACTGCCCATTTTGAACATCGCTCTAGCTAGCCAAGCGATTTGACAACAATTGTCACCTTTAGCCACGCCGATCTAGGCACCAATAGCTATGCAGGCTTCCTGCCACCAACAATGGGATCATCTAACTTGAACAGGGCGGTTCTACAATTTTCACACCTCCCCCTGTTCTTGGACAATCAACATCGACACATTCACATGGTGATTGTCTTAAGGTGTGACTAGAAGTGCTGCAGTTATCTTCCTGAGCCAAAGAAGTGGCTCGATCAACTATGTAAACCTCTTCAACAAACGGCTAGTACATTTGCAAGGGTCTCCAGTGAACGCTTGTTTGTCTGCTCAGTTGCCGGTCACCTGAAGAGAGCCAAAGGACACGCTTTGTTTTAGCCTTCGGGCCCCACTGAGGTAATGGAGAAAACATGAGCGTCCCTGGGTGGGCTCGAACCACCAACCTTTCGGTTAACAGCCGAACGCGCTAACCGATTGCGCCACAGAGACTGCACGCCAAGGGCCGGCGCACCGGCCGAGGGAGACATGAATAATAAAAACAAAGTTCCTTAAAAGGCTTCCCAATTGCACATTTCTAGAGTGCCTTCTAGAGTGCCTTCTAGTTAAAGGGGGAGAGAGGCAGGGTAAAAGAGGGCATCCTTCGAGCCGGAATCGAACCAGCGACCTAAGGATTACTACGTTGACGCTACAGTCCTCCGCTCTACCAGCTGAGCTATCGAAGGGGCCGCCGGTGGGTCGTAGCCCGTGACTCCTTGCATTCAAAGCCAGCGCTTTGCCCTTTGCGTTAGTCCTTCTGCCTTGAGGGATTGGTCTATGCCGCCTCTGCCTGAAAGGTCAAATGCCTTGGCAGCTGTGATGTGGGAAAGCTCGGCTTCACGTTTTGCACAGCGAGAAAACACAATCGAAGCACCTACCGTGTTTTGTTGGGAGCCCAAAAACCACAGCAGCAACGGTGATGTACCTCCCTGACAGCAAGTAAGCGCAGGAGTGTTTGGAAGCGCATTGCGTCTATCAAAACAAATTGGGCCGAAAGTTAGCAAAAAGTGTTTGGCGTCAGTTGGTAGCAAGAGGCCACACGGGAGGCAGCGTCTTAGCCCGGCTAGCTCAGTCGGTAGAGCATGAGACTCTTAATCTCAGGGTCGTGGGTTCGAGCCCCACGTTGGGCGTATGGCATCGCAACGTTTTGGCCCAGTCAGTGGCATTCATGCGCACTGCACGGCCCCACCTTTACCATATCGACTGGCTTCTCTTCCATTCCCTCTACAAACGGGGAAATGTTTCGAGCTTATCTTTCTAGTGGTCAATTCGTATGGCAGCAAGTTGACCTTGCGCTGGGGCGTGGTTCTTATCAGCGCCACGTGTGACACGAATTGGATAGAGATAGTGGCACAGGCCCCGGACAGCCTTGCGTTGGTGGTATAGTGGTGAGCATAGCTGCCTTCCAAGCAGTTGACCCGGGTTCGATTCCCGGCCAACGCACTCCTATCCCTTTTTTGGCCTTGCAAAGCGGCCCTAAGCAAAGACCCAAGTCATCCAGGTCCTTGAAGAAAGCTCCTAAGATATCCTGGCTTAGCGACAACTGTGGAGACTTTCTTCGGCATTCGAAAAGTCTCTGGCCTTATGCTTTAACTCGCTCAGGAGGTCCAGCATTATCCAGGGCCAAGGTTCAGCCATTTTGACTACTGATTCCCAAAGAGAATCAACTCTGTCACACACAACATTGCTAAGTATCTGGCAACAACGCTAACACCCTTAGCTGGCATCATATTGCACCATTTGCTATTCGGTGACGAAGGCATCGAATAGCAAATGACCCGCTTTGGACTGTGTCTTGCAAGGCAAGGAAAGGGGTGCATTTGGGCAAGGAGGCCTACAGGAAACCTACCCACACACACCGCTATCTGCTTTTTGGCTCACACCACCCACTGGAACCCAAGCTGGGGCTTCTTAGGACTCTGCAATATCGGGCTGACGCGGTAACAACAAAAAGAGTCTACAGACCCTCTCAGGTGTGCTTTGAAAGCTTGTGGCTAGCCAGACTGGGTCTTGGCTAAACATCCACAAGGTCACGAAAACAAACTGGGGAGAAGCAGAACATTTGGAGAAATATAGTCACCCCCGTAAGCCACTGGAGTGTCAGAAAAACTCCGGAGGATCTTTAACAACAATTGCATCGCTGTGTACTTCAAGTCCAGCAATACACTGGGACGGAAGCTTGTACATCGGCACTATCTGCACTGCCCATTTTGAACATCGCTCTAGCTAGCCAAGCGATTTGACAACAATTGTCACCTTTAGCCACGCCGATCTAGGCACCAATAGCTATGCAGGCTTCCTGCCACCAACAATGGGATCATCTAACTTGAACAGGGCGGTTCTACAATTTTCACACCTCCCCCTGTTCTTGGACAATCAACATCGACACATTCACATGGTGATTGTCTTAAGGTGTGACTAGAAGTGCTGCAGTTATCTTCCTGAGCCAAAGAAGTGGCTCGATCAACTATGTAAACCTCTTCAACAAACGGCTAGTACATTTGCAAGGGTCTCCAGTGAACGCTTGTTTGTCTGCTCAGTTGCCGGTCACCTGAAGAGAGCCAAAGGACACGCTTTGTTTTAGCCTTCGGGCCCCACTGAGGTAATGGAGAAAACATGAGCGTCCCTGGGTGGGCTCGAACCACCAACCTTTCGGTTAACAGCCGAACGCGCTAACCGATTGTGCCACAGAGACTGCACGCCGAGGGCCGGCGCACCGGCCGAGGGAGACATGAATAATAAAAACAAAGTTCCTTAAAAGGCTTCCCAATTGCACATTTCTAGAGTGCCTTCTAGAGTGCCTTCTAGTTAAAGGGGGAGAGAGGCAGGGTAAAAGAGGGCATCCTTCGAGCCGGAATCGAACCAGCGACCTAAGGATTACTACGTTGACGCTACAGTCCTCCGCTCTACCAGCTGAGCTATCGAAGGGGCCGCCGGTGGGTCGTAGCCCGTGACTCCTTGCATTCAAAGCCAGCGCTTTGCCCTTTGCGTTAGTCCTTCTGCCTTGAGGGATTGGTCTATGCCGCCTCTGCCTGAAAGGTCAAATGCCTTGGCAGCTGTGATGTGGGAAAGCTCGGCTTCACGTTTTGCACAGCGAGAAAACACAATCGAAGCACCTACCGCGTTTTGTTGGGAGCCCAAAAACCACAGCAGCAACGGTGATGTACCTCCCTGACAGCAAGTAAGCGCAGGAGTGTTTGGAAGCGCATTGCGTCTATCAAAACAAATTGGGCCGAAAGTTAGCAAAAAGTGTTTGGCGTCAGTTGGTAGCAAGAGGCCACACGGGAGGCAGCGTCTTAGCCCGGCTAGCTCAGTCGGTAGAGCATGAGACTCTTAATCTCAGGGTCGTGGGTTCGAGCCCCACGTTGGGCGTATGGCATCGCAACGTTTTGGCCCAGTCAGTGGCATTCATGCGCACTGCACGGCCCCACCTTTACCATATCGACTGGCTTCTCTTCCATTCCCTCTACAAACGGGGAAATGTTTCGAGCTTATCTTTCTAGTGGTCAATTCGTATGGCAGCAAGTTGACCTTGCGCTGGGGCGTGGTTCTTATCAGCGCCACGTGTGACACGAATTGGATAGAGATAGTGGCACAGGCCCCGGACAGCCTTGCGTTGGTGGTATAGTGGTGAGCATAGCTGCCTTCCAAGCAGTTGACCCGGGTTTGATTCCCGGCCAACGCACTCCTATCCCTTTTTGGCCTTGCAAAGCGGCCCTAAGCAAAGACCCAAGTCATCCAGGTCCTTGAAGAAAGCTCCTAAGATATCCTGGCTTAGCGACAACTGTGGAGACTTTCTTCGGCATTCGAAAAGTCTCTGGCCTTATGCTTTAACTCGCTCAGGAGGTCCAGCATTATCCAGGGCCAAGGTTCAGCCATTTTGACTACTGATTCCCAAAGAGAATCAACTCTGTCACACACAACATTGCTAAGTATCTGGCAACAACGCTAACACCCTTAGCTGGCATCATATTGCACCATTTGCTATTCGGTGACGAAGGCATCGAATAGCAAATGACCCGCTTTGGACTGTGTCTTGCAAGGCAAGGAAAGGGGTGCATTTGGGCAAGGAGGCCTACAGGAAACCTACCCACACACACCGCTATCTGCTTTTTGGCTCACACCACCCACTGGAACCCAAGCTGGGGCTTCTTAGGACTCTGCAATATCGGGCTGACGCGGTAACAACAAAAAGAGTCTACAGACCCTCTCAGGTGTGCTTTGAAAGCTTGTGGCTAGCCAGACTGGGTCTTGGCTAAACATCCACAAGGTCACGAAAACAAACTGGGGAGAAGCAGAACATTTGGAGAAATATAGTCACCCCCGTAAGCCACTGGAGTGTCAGAAAAACTCCGGAGGATCTTTAACAACAATTGCATCGCTGTGTACTTCAAGTCCAGCAATACACTGGGACGGAAGCTTGTACATCGGCACTATCTGCACTGCCCATTTTGAACATCGCTCTAGCTAGCCAAGCGATTTGACAACAATTGTCACCTTTAGCCACGCCGATCTAGGCACCAATAGCTATGCAGGCTTCCTGCCACCAACAATGGGATCATCTAACTTGAACAGGGCGGTTCTACAATTTTCACACCTCCCCCTGTTCTTGGACAATCAACATCGACACATTCACATGGTGATTGTCTTAAGGTGTGACTAGAAGTGCTGCAGTTATCTTCCTGAGCCAAAGAAGTGGCTCGATCAACTATGTAAACCTCTTCAACAAACGGCTAGTACATTTGCAAGGGTCTCCAGTGAACGCTTGTTTGTCTGCTCAGTTGCCGGTCACCTGAAGAGAGCCAAAGGACACGCTTTGTTTTAGCCTTCGGGCCCCACTGAGGTAATGGAGAAAACATGAGCGTCCCTGGGTGGGCTCGAACCACCAACCTTTCGGTTAACAGCCGAACGCACTAACCGATTGCGCCACAGAGACTGCACGCCGAGGGCCGGCGCACCGGCCGAGGGAGACATGAATAATAAAAACAAAGTTCCTTAAAAGGCTTCCCAATTGCACATTTCTAGAGTGCCTTCTAGAGTGCCTTCTAGTTAAAGGGGGAGAGAGGCAGGGTAAAAGAGGGCATCCTTCGAGCCGGAATCGAACCAGCGACCTAAGGATTACTACGTTGACGCTACAGTCCTCCGCTCTACCAGCTGAGCTATCGAAGGGGCCGCCGGTGGGTCGTAGCCCGTGACTCCTTGCATTCAAAGCCAGCGCTTTGCCCTTTGCGTTAGTCCTTCTGCCTTGAGGGATTGGTCTATGCCGCCTCTGCCTGAAAGGTCAAATGCCTTGGCAGCTGTGATGTGGGAAAGCTCGGCTTCACGTTTTGCACAGCGAGAAAACACAATCGAAGCACCTACCACGTTTTGTTGGGAGCCCAAAAACCACAGCAGCAACGGTGATGTACCTCCCTGACAGCAAGTAAGCGCAGGAGTGTTTGGAAGCGCATTGCGTCTATCAAAACAAATTGGGCCGAAAGTTAGCAAAAAGTGTTTGGCGTCAGTTGGTAGCAAGAGGCCACACGGGAGGCAGCGTCTTAGCCCGGCTAGCTCAGTCGGTAGAGCATGAGACTCTTAATCTCAGGGTCGTGGGTTCGAGCCCCACGTTGGGCGTATGGCATCGCAACGTTTTGGCCCAGTCAGTGGCATTCATGCGCACTGCACGGCCCCACCTTTACCATATCGACTGGCTTCTCTTCCATTCCCTCTACAAACGGGGAAATGTTTCGAGCTTATCTTTCTAGTGGTCAATTCGTATGGCAGCAAGTTGACCTTGCGCTGGGGCGTGGTTCTTATCAGCGCCACGTGTGACACGAATTGGATAGAGATAGTGGCACAGGCCCCGGACAGCCTTGCGTTGGTGGTATAGTGGTGAGCATAGCTGCCTTCCAAGCAGTTGACCCGGGTTCGATTCCCGGCCAACGCACTCCTATCCCTTTTTGGCCTTGCAAAGCGGCCCTAAGCAAAGACCCAAGTCATCCAGGTCCTTGAAGAAAGCTCCTAAGATATCCTGGCTTAGCGACAACTGTGGAGACTTTCTTCGGCATTCGAAAAGTCTCTGGCCTTATGCTTTAACTCGCTCAGGAGGTCCAGCATTATCCAGGGCCAAGGTTCAGCCATTTTGACTACTGATTCCCAAAGAGAATCAACTCTGTCACACACAACATTGCTAAGTATCTGGCAACAACGCTAACACCCTTAGCTGGCATCATATTGCACCATTTGCTATTCGGTGACGAAGGCATCGAATAGCAAATGACCCGCTTTGGACTGTGTCTTGCAAGGCAAGGAAAGGGGTGCATTTGGGCAAGGAGGCCTACAGGAAACCTACCCACACACACCGCTATCTGCTTTTTGGCTCACACCACCCACTGGAACCCAAGCTGGGGCTTCTTAGGACTCTGCAATATCGGGCTGACGCGGTAACAACAAAAAGAGTCTACAGACCCTCTCAGGTGTGCTTTGAAAGCTTGTGGCTAGCCAGACTGGGTCTTGGCTAAACATCCACAAGGTCACGAAAACAAACTGGGGAGAAGCAGAACATTTGGAGAAATATAGTCACCCCCGTAAGCCACTGGAGTGTCAGAAAAACTCCGGAGGATCTTTAACAACAATTGCATCGCTGTGTACTTCAAGTCCAGCAATACACTGGGACGGAAGCTTGTACATCGGCACTATCTGCACTGCCCATTTTGAACATCGCTCTAGCTAGCCAAGCGATTTGACAACAATTGTCACCTTTAGCCACGCCGATCTAGGCACCAATAGCTATGCAGGCTTCCTGCCACCAACAATGGGATCATCTAACTTGAACAGGGCGGTTCTACAATTTTCACACCTCCCCCTGTTCTTGGACAATCAACATCGACACATTCACATGGTGATTGTCTTAAGGTGTGACTAGAAGTGCTGCAGTTATCTTCCTGAGCCAAAGAAGTGGCTCGATCAACTATGTAAACCTCTTCAACAAACGGCTAGTACATTTGCAAGGGTCTCCAGTGAACGCTTGTTTGTCTGCTCAGTTGCCGGTCACCTGAAGAGAGCCAAAGGACACGCTTTGTTTTAGCCTTCGGGCCCCACTGAGGTAATGGAGAAAACATGAGCGTCCCTGGGTGGGCTCGAACCACCAACCTTTCGGTTAACAGCCGAACGCGCTAACCGATTGCGCCACAGAGACTGCACGCCGAGGGCCGGCGCACCGGCCGAGGGAGACATGAATAATAAAAACAAAGTTCCTTAAAAGGCTTCCCAATTGCACATTTCTAGAGTGCCTTCTAGAGTGCCTTCTAGTTAAAGGGGGAGAGAGGCAGGGTAAAAGAGGGCATCCTTCGAGCCGGAATCGAACCAGCGACCTAAGGATTACTACGTTGACGCTACAGTCCTCCGCTCTACCAGCTGAGCTATCGAAGGGGCCGCCGGTAGGTCGTAGCCCGTGACACCTTGCATTCAAAGCCAGCGCTTTGCCCTTTGCGTTAGTCCTTCTGCCTTGAGGGATTGGTCTATGCCGCCTCTGCCTGAAAGGTCAAATGCCTTGGCAGCTGTGATGTGGGAAAGCTCGGCTTCACGTTTTGCACAGCGAGAAAACACAATCGAAGCACCTACCGCGTTTTGTTGGGAGCCCAAAAACCACAGCAGCAACGGTGATGTACCTCCCTGACAGCAAGTAAGCGCAGGAGTGTTTGGAAGCGCATTGCGTCTATCAAAACAAATTGGGCCGAAAGTTAGCAAAAAGTGTTTGGCGTCAGTTGGTAGCAAGAGGCCACACGGGAGGCAGCGTCTTAGCCCGGCTAGCTCAGTCGGTAGAGCATGAGACTCTTAATCTCAGGGTCGTGGGTTCGAGCCCCACGTTGGGCGTATGGCATCGCAACGTTTTGGCCCAGTCAGTGGCATTCATGCGCACTGCACGGCCCCACCTTTACCATATCGACTGGCTTCTCTTCCATTCCCTCTACAAACGGGGAAATGTTTCGAGCTTATCTTTCTAGTGGTCAATTCGTATGGCAGCAAGTTGACCTTGCGCTGGGGCGTGGTTCTTATCAGCGCCACGTGTGACACGAATTGGATAGAGATAGTGGCACAGGCCCCGGACAGCCTTGCGTTGGTGGTATAGTGGTGAGCATAGCTGCCTTCCAAGCAGTTGACCCGGGTTCGATTCCCGGCCAACGCACTCCTATCCCTTTTTGGCCTTGCAAAGCGGCCCTAAGCAAAGACCCAAGTCATCCAGGTCCTTGAAGAAAGCTCCTAAGATATCCTGGCTTAGCGACAACTGTGGAGACTTTCTTCGGCATTCGAAAAGTCTCTGGCCTTATGCTTTAACTCGCTCAGGAGGTCCAGCATTATCCAGGGCCAAGGTTCAGCCATTTTGACTACTGATTCCCAAAGAGAATCAACTCTGTCACACACAACATTGCTAAGTATCTGGCAACAACGCTAACACCCTTAGCTGGCATCATATTGCACCATTTGCTATTCGGTGACGAAGGCATCGAATAGCAAATGACCCGCTTTGGACTGTGTCTTGCAAGGCAAGGAAAGGGGTGCATTTGGGCAAGGAGGCCTACAGGAAACCTACCCACACACACCGCTATCTGCTTTTTGGCTCACACCACCCACTGGAACCCAAGCTGGGGCTTCTTAGGACTCTGCAATATCGGGCTGACGCGGTAACAACAAAAAGAGTCTACAGACCCTCTCAGGTGTGCTTTGAAAGCTTGTGGCTAGCCAGACTGGGTCTTGGCTAAACATCCACAAGGTCACGAAAACAAACTGGGGAGAAGCAGAACATTTGGAGAAATATAGTCACCCCCGTAAGCCACTGGAGTGTCAGAAAAACTCCGGAGGATCTTTAACAACAATTGCATCGCTGTGTACTTCAAGTCCAGCAATACACTGGGACGGAAGCTTGTACATCGGCACTATCTGCACTGCCCATTTTGAACATCGCTCTAGCTAGCCAAGCGATTTGACAACAATTGTCACCTTTAGCCACGCCGATCTAGGCACCAATAGCTATGCAGGCTTCCTGCCACCAACAATGGGATCATCTAACTTGAACAGGGCGGTTCTACAATTTTCACACCTCCCCCTGTTCTTGGACAATCAACATCGACACATTCACATGGTGATTGTCTTAAGGTGTGACTAGAAGTGCTGCAGTTATCTTCCTGAGCCAAAGAAGTGGCTCGATCAACTATGTAAACCTCTTCAACAAACGGCTAGTACATTTGCAAGGGTCTCCAGTGAACGCTTGTTTGTCTGCTCAGTTGCCGGTCACCTGAAGAGAGCCAAAGGACACGCTTTGTTTTAGCCTTCGGGCCCCACTGAGGTAATGGAGAAAACATGAGCGTCCCTGGGTGGGCTCGAACCACCAACCTTTCGGTTAACAGCCGAACGCGCTAACCGATTGCGCCACAGAGACTGCACGCCGGCGCACCGGCCGAGGGAGACATGAATAATAAAAACAAAGTTCCTTAAAAGGCTTCCCAATTGCACATTTCTAGAGTGCCTTCTAGAGTGCCTTCTAGTTAAAGGGGGAGAGAGGCAGGGTAAAAGAGGGCATCCTTCGAGCCGGAATCGAACCAGCGACCTAAGGATTACTACGTTGACGCTACAGTCCTCCGCTCTACCAGCTGAGCTATCGAAGGGGCCGCCGGTGGGTCGTAGCCCGTGACTCCTTGCATTCAAAGCCAGCGCTTTGCCCTTTGCGTTAGTCCTTCTGCCTTGAGGGATTGGTCTATGCCGCCTCTGCCTGAAAGGTCAAATGCCTTGGCAGCTGTGATGTGGGAAAGCTCGGCTTCACGTTTTGCACAGCGAGAAAACACAATCGAAGCACCTACCGCGTTTTGTTGGGAGCCCAAAAACCACAGCAGCAACGGTGATGTACCTCCCTGACAGCAAGTAAGCGCAGGAGTGTTTGGAAGCGCATTGCGTCTATCAAAACAAATTGGGCCGAAAGTTAGCAAAAAGTGTTTGGCGTCAGTTAGTAGCAAGAGGCCACACGGGAGGCAGCGTCTTAGCCCGGCTAGCTCAGTCGGTAGAGCATGAGACTCTTAATCTCAGGGTCGTGGGTTCGAGCCCCACGTTGGGCGTATGGCATCGCAACGTTTTGGCCCAGTCAGTGGCATTCATGCGCACTGCACGGCCCCACCTTTACCATATCGACTGGCTTCTCTTCCATTCCCTCTACAAACGGGGAAATGTTTCGAGCTTATCTTTCTAGTGGTCAATTCGTATGGCAGCAAGTTGACCTTGCGCTGGGGCGTGGTTCTTATCAGCGCCACGTGTGACACGAATTGGATAGAGATAGTGGCACAGGCCCCGGACAGCCTTGCGTTGGTGGTATAGTGGTGAGCATAGCTGCCTTCCAAGCAGTTGACCCGGGTTCGATTCCCGGCCAACGCACTCCTATCCCTTTTTGGCCTTGCAAAGCGGCCCTAAGCAAAGACCCAAGTCATCCAGGTCCTTGAAGAAAGCTCCTAAGATATCCTGGCTTAGCGACAACTGTGGAGACTTTCTTCGGCATTCGAAAAGTCTCTGGCCTTATGCTTTAACTCGCTCAGGAGGTCCAGCATTATCCAGGGCCAAGGTTTAGCCATTTTGACTACTGATTCCCAAAGAGAATCAACTCTGTCACACACAACATTGCTAAGTATCTGGCAACAACGCTAACACCCTTAGCTGGCATCATATTGCACCATTTGCTATTCGGTGACGAAGGCATCGAATAGCAAATGACCCGCTTTGGACTGTGTCTTGCAAGGCAAGGAAAGGGGTGCATTTGGGCAAGGAGGCCTACAGGAAACCTACCCACACACACCGCTATCTGCTTTTTGGCTCACACCACCCACTGGAACCCAAGCTGGGGCTTCTTAGGACTCTGCAATATCGGGCTGACGCGGTAACAACAAAAAGAGTCTACAGACCCTCTCAGGTGTGCTTTGAAAGCTTGTGGCTAGCCAGACTGGGTCTTGGCTAAACATCCACAAGGTCACGAAAACAAACTGGGGAGAAGCAGAACATTTGGAGAAATATAGTCACCCCCGTAAGCCACTGGAGTGTCAGAAAAACTCCGGAGGATCTTTAACAACAATTGCATCGCTGTGTACTTCAAGTCCAGCAATACACTGGGACGGAAGCTTGTACATCGGCACTATCTGCACTGCCCATTTTGAACATCGCTCTAGCTAGCCAAGCGATTTGACAACAATTGTCACCTTTAGCCACGCCGATCTAGGCACCAATAGCTATGCAGGCTTCCTGCCACCAACAATGGGATCATCTAACTTGAACAGGGCGGTTCTACAATTTTCACACCTCCCCCTGTTCTTGGACAATCAACATCGACACATTCACATGGTGATTGTCTTAAGGTGTGACTAGAAGTGCTGCAGTTATCTTCCTGAGCCAAAGAAGTGGCTCGATCAACTATGTAAACCTCTTCAACAAACGGCTAGTACATTTGCAAGGGTCTCCAGTGAACGCTTGTTTGTCTGCTCAGTTGCCGGTCACCTGAAGAGAGCCAAAGGACACGCTTTGTTTTAGCCTTCGGGCCCCACTGAGGTAATGGAGAAAACATGAGCGTCCCTGGGTGGGCTCGAACCACCAACCTTTCGGTTAACAGCCGAACGCGCTAACCGATTGCGCCACAGAGACTGCACGCCGAGGGCCGGCGCACCGGCCGAGGGAGACATGAATAATAAAAACAAAGTTCCTTAAAAGGCTTCCCAATTGCACATTTCTAGAGTGCCTTCTAGAGTGCCTTCTAGTTAAAGGGGGAGAGAGGCAGGGTAAAAGAGGGCATCCTTCGAGCCGGAATCGAACCAGCGACCTAAGGATTACTACGTTGACGCTACAGTCCTCCGCTCTACCAGCTGAGCTATCGAAGGGGCCGCCGGTGGGTCGTAGCCCGTGACTCCTTGCATTCAAAGCCAGCGCTTTGCCCTTTGCGTTAGTCCTTCTGCCTTGAGGGATTGGTCTATGCCGCCTCTGCCTGAAAGGTCAAATGCCTTGGCAGCTGTGATGTGGGAAAGCTCAGCTTCACGTTTTGCACAGCGAGAAAACACAATCGAAGCACCTACCGCGTTTTGTTGGGAGCCCAAAAACCACAGCAGCAACGGTGATGTACCTCCCTGACAGCAAGTAAGCGCAGGAGTGTTTGGAAGCGCATTGCGTCTATCAAAACAAATTGGGCCGAAAGTTAGCAAAAAGTGTTTGGCGTCAGTTGGTAGCAAGAGGCCACACGGGAGGCAGCGTCTTAGCCCGGCTAGCTCAGTCGGTAGAGCATGAGACTCTTAATCTCAGGGTCGTGGGTTCGAGCCCCACGTTGGGCGTATGGCATCGCAACGTTTTGGCCCAGTCAGTGGCATTCATGCGCACTGCACGGCCCCACCTTTACCATATCGACTGGCTTCTCTTCCATTCCCTCTACAAACGGGGAAATGTTTCGAGCTTATCTTTCTAGTGGTCAATTCGTATGGCAGCAAGTTGACCTTGCGCTGGGGCGTGGTTCTTATCAGCGCCACGTGTGACACGAATTGGATAGAGATAGTGGCACAGGCCCCGGACAGCCTTGGGTTGGTGGTATAGTGGTGAGCATAGCTGCCTTCCAAGCAGTTGACCCGGGTTCGATTCCCGGCCAACGCACTCCTATCCCTTTTTGGCCTTGCAAAGCGGCCCTAAGCAAAGACCCAAGTCATCCAGGTCCTTGAAGAAAGCTCCTAAGATATCCTGGCTTAGCGACAACTGTGGAGACTTTCTTCGGCATTCGAAAAGTCTCTGGCCTTATGCTTTAACTCGCTCAGGAGGTCCAGCATTATCCAGGGCCAAGGTTCAGCCATTTTGACTACTGATTCCCAAAGAGAATCAACTCTGTCACACACAACATTGCTAAGTATCTGGCAACAACGCTAACACCCTTAGCTGGCATCATATTGCACCATTTGCTATTCGGTGACGAAGGCATCGAATAGCAAATGACCCGCTTTGGACTGTGTCTTGCAAGGCAAGGAAAGGGGTGCATTTGGGCAAGGAGGCCTACAGGAAACCTACCCACACACACCGCTATCTGCTTTTTGGCTCACACCACCCACTGGAACCCAAGCTGGGGCTTCTTAGGACTCTGCAATATCGGGCTGACGCGGTAACAACAAAAAGAGTCTACAGACCCTCTCAGGTGTGCTTTGAAAGCTTGTGGCTAGCCAGACTGGGTCTTGGCTAAACATCCACAAGGTCACGAAAACAAACTGGGGAGAAGCAGAACATTTGGAGAAATATAGTCACCCCCGTAAGCCACTGGAGTGTCAGAAAAACTCTGGAGGATCTTTAACAACAATTGCATCGCTGTGTACTTCAAGTCCAGCAATACACTGGGACGGAAGCTTGTACATCGGCACTATCTGCACTGCCCATTTTGAACATCGCTCTAGCTAGCCAAGCGATTTGACAACAATTGTCACCTTTAGCCACGCCGATCTAGGCACCAATAGCTATGCAGGCTTCCTGCCACCAACAATGGGATCATCTAACTTGAACAGGGCGGTTCTACAATTTTCACACCTCCCCCTGTTCTTGGACAATCAACATCGACACATTCACATGGTGATTGTCTTAAGGTGTGACTAGAAGTGCTGCAGTTATCTTCCTGAGCCAAAGAAGTGGCTCGATCAACTATGTAAACCTCTTCAACAAACGGCTAGTACATTTGCAAGGGTCTCCAGTGAACGCTTGTTTGTCTGCTCAGTTGCCGGTCACCTGAAGAGAGCCAAAGGACACGCTTTGTTTTAGCCTTCGGGCCCCACTGAGGTAATGGAGAAAACATGAGCGTCCCTGGGTGGGCTCGAACCACCAACCTTTCGGTTAACAGCCGAACGCGCTAACCGATTGCGCCACAGAGACTGCACGCCGAGGGCCGGCGCACCGGCCGAGGGAGACATGAATAATAAAAACAAAGTTCCTTAAAAGGCTTCCCAATTGCACATTTCTAGAGTGCCTTCTAGAGTGCCTTCTAGTTAAAGGGGGAGAGAGGCAGGGTAAAAGAGGGCATCCTTCGAGCCGGAATGGAACCAGCGACCTAAGGATTACTACGTTGACGCTACAGTCCTCCGCTCTACCAGCTGAGCTATCGAAGGGGCCGCCGGTGGGTCGTAGCCCGTGACTCCTTGCATTCAAAGCCAGCGCTTTGCCCTTTGCGTTAGTCCTTCTGCCTTGAGGGATTGGTCTATGCCGCCTCTGCCTGAAAGGTCAAATGCCTTGGCAGCTGTGATGTGGGAAAGCTCGGCTTCACGTTTTGCACAGCGAGAAAACACAATCGAAGCACCTACCGCGTTTTGTTGGGAGCCCAAAAACCACAGCAGCAACGGTGATGTACCTCCCTGACAGCAAGTAAGCGCAGGAGTGTTTGGAAGCGCATTGCGTCTATCAAAACAAATTGGGCCGAAAGTTAGCAAAAAGTGTTTGGCGTCAGTTGGTAGCAAGAGGCCACACGGGAGGCAGCGTCTTAGCCCGGCTAGCTCAGTCGGTAGAGCATGAGACTCTTAATCTCAGGGTCGTGGGTTCGAGCCCCACGTTGGGCGTATGGCATCGCAACGTTTTGGCCCAGTCAGTGGCATTCATGCGCACTGCACGGCCCCACCTTTACCATATCGACTGGCTTCTCTTCCATTCCCTCTACAAACGGGGAAATGTTTCGAGCTTATCTTTCTAGTGGTCAATTCGTATGGCAGCAAGTTGACCTTGCGCTGGGGCGTGGTTCTTATCAGCGCCACGTGTGACACGAATTGGATAGAGATAGTGGCACAGGCCCCGGACAGCCTTGCGTTGGTGGTATAGTGGTGAGCATAGCTGCCTTCCAAGCAGTTGACCCGGGTTCGATTCCCGGCCAACGCACTCCTATCCCTTTTTGGCCTTGCAAAGCGGCCCTAAGCAAAGACCCAAGTCATCCAGGTCCTTGAAGAAAGCTCTTAAGATATCCTGGCTTAGCGACAACTGTGGAGACTTTCTTCGGCATTCGAAAAGTCTCTGGCCTTATGCTTTAACTTGCTCAGGAGGTCCAGCATTATCCAGGGCCAAGGTTCAGCCATTTTGACTACTGATTCCCAAAGAGAATCAACTCTGTCACACACAACATTGCTAAGTATCTGGCAACAACGCTAACACCCTTAGCTGGCATCATATTGCACCATTTGCTATTCGGTGACGAAGGCATCGAATAGCAAATGACCCGCTTTGGACTGTGTCTTGCAAGGCAAGGAAAGGGGTGCATTTGGGCAAGGAGGCCTACAGGAAACCTACCCACACACACCGCTATCTGCTTTTTGGCTCACACCACCCACTGGAACCCAAGCTGGGGCTTCTTAGGACTCTGCAATATCGGGCTGACGCGGTAACAACAAAAAGAGTCTACAGACCCTCTCAGGTGTGCTTTGAAAGCTTGTGGCTAGCCAGACTGGGTCTTGGCTAAACATCCACAAGGTCACGAAAACAAACTGGGGAGAAGCAGAACATTTGGAGAAATATAGTCACCCCCGTAAGCCACTGGAGTGTCAGAAAAACTCCGGAGGATCTTTAACAACAATTGCATCGCTGTGTACTTCAAGTCCAGCAATACACTGGGACGGAAGCTTGTACATCGGCACTATCTGCACTGCCCATTTTGAACATCGCTCTAGCTAGCCAAGCGATTTGACAACAATTGTCACCTTTAGCCACGCCGATCTAGGCACCAATAGCTATGCAGGCTTCCTGCCACCAACAATGGGATCATCTAACTTGAACAGGGCGGTTCTACAATTTTCACACCTCCCCCTGTTCTTGGACAATCAACATCGACACATTCACATGGTGATTGTCTTAAGGTGTGACTAGAAGTGCTGCAGTTATCTTCCTGAGCCAAAGAAGTGGCTCGATCAACTATGTAAACCTCTTCAACAAACGGCTAGTACATTTGCAAGGGTCTCCAGTGAACGCTTGTTTGTCTGCTCAGTTGCCGGTCACCTGAAGAGAGCCAAAGGACACGCTTTGTTTTAGCCTTCGGGCCCCACTGAGGTAATGGAGAAAACATGAGCGTCCCTGGGTGGGCTCGAACCACCAACCTTTCGGTTAACAGCCGAACGCGCTAACCGATTGCGCCACAGAGACTGCACGCCGAGGGCCGGCACACCGGCCGAGGGAGACATGAATAATAAAAACAAAGTTCCTTAAAAGGCTTCCCAATTGCACATTTCTAGAGTGCCTTCTAGAGTGCCTTCTAGTTAAAGGGGGAGAGAGGCAGGGTAAAAGAGGGCATCCTTCGAGCCGGAATCGAACCAGCGACCTAAGGATTACTACGTTGACGCTACAGTCCTCCGCTCTACCAGCTGAGCTATCGAAGGGGCCGCCGGTGGGTCGTAGCCCGTGACTCCTTGCATTCAAAGCCAGCGCTTTGCCCTTTGCGTTAGTCCTTCTGCCTTGAGGGATTGGTCTATGCCGCCTCTGCCTGAAAGGTCAAATGCCTTGGCAGCTGTGATGTGGGAAAGCTCGGCTTCACGTTTTGCACAGCGAGAAAACACAATCGAAGCACCTACCGCGTTTTGTTGGGAGCCCAAAAACCACAGCAGCAACGGTGATGTACCTCCCTGACAGCAAGTAAGCGCAGGAGTGTTTGGAAGCGCATTGCGTCTATCAAAACAAATTGGGCCGAAAGTTAGCAAAAAGTGTTTGGCGTCAGTTGGTAGCAAGAGGCCACACGGGAGGCAGCGTCTTAGCCCGGCTAGCTCAGTCGGTAGAGCATGAGACTCTTAATCTCAGGGTCGTGGGTTCGAGCCCCACGTTGGGCGTATGGCATCGCAACGTTTTGGCCCAGTCAGTGGCATTCATGCGCACTGCACGGCCCCACCTTTACCATATCGACTGGCTTCTCTTCCATTCCCTCTACAAACGGGGAAATGTTTCGAGCTTATCTTTCTAGTGGTCAATTCGTATGGCAGCAAGTTGACCTTGCGCTGGGGCGTGGTTCTTATCAGCGCCACGTGTGACACGAATTGGATAGAGATAGTGGCACAGGCCCCGGACAGCCTTGGGTTGGTGGTATAGTGGTGAGCATAGCTGCCTTCCAAGCAGTTGACCCGGGTTCGATTCCCGGCCAACGCACTCCTATCCCTTTTTGGCCTTGCAAAGCGGCCCTAAGCAAAGACCCAAGTCATCCAGGTCCTTGAAGAAAGCTCCTAAGATATCCTGGCTTAGCGACAACTGTGGAGACTTTCTTCGGCATTCGAAAAGTCTCTGGCCTTATGCTTTAACTCGCTCAGGAGGTCCAGCATTATCCAGGGCCAAGGTTCAGCCATTTTGACTACTGATTCCCAAAGAGAATCAACTCTGTCACACACAACATTGCTAAGTATCTGGCAACAACGCTAACACCCTTAGCTGGCATCATATTGCACCATTTGCTATTCGGTGACGAAGGCATCGAATAGCAAATGACCCGCTTTGGACTGTGTCTTGCAAGGCAAGGAAAGGGGTGCATTTGGGCAAGGAGGCCTACAGGAAACCTACCCACACACACCGCTATCTGCTTTTTGGCTCACACCACCCACTGGAACCCAAGCTGGGGCTTCTTAGGACTCTGCAATATCGGGCTGACGCGGTAACAACAAAAAGAGTCTACAGACCCTCTCAGGTGTGCTTTGAAAGCTTGTGGCTAGCCAGACTGGGTCTTGGCTAAACATCCACAAGGTCACGAAAACAAACTGGGGAGAAGCAGAACATTTGGAGAAATATAGTCACCCCCGTAAGCCACTGGAGTGTCAGAAAAACTCCGGAGGATCTTTAACAACAATTGCATCGCTGTGTACTTCAAGTCCAGCAATACACTGGGACGGAAGCTTGTACATCGGCACTATCTGCACTGCCCATTTTGAACATCGCTCTAGCTAGCCAAGCGATTTGACAACAATTGTCACCTTTAGCCACGCCGATCTAGGCACCAATAGCTATGCAGGCTTCCTGCCACCAACAATGGGATCATCTAACTTGAACAGGGCGGTTCTACAATTTTCACACCTCCCCCTGTTCTTGGACAATCAACATCGACACATTCACATGGTGATTGTCTTAAGGTGTGACTAGAAGTGCTGCAGTTATCTTCCTGAGCCAAAGAAGTGGCTCGATCAACTATGTAAACCTCTTCAACAAACGGCTAGTACATTTGCAAGGGTCTCCAGTGAACGCTTGTTTGTCTGCTCAGTTGCCGGTCACCTGAAGAGAGCCAAAGGACACGCTTTGTTTTAGCCTTCGGGCCCCACTGAGGTAATGGAGAAAACATGAGCGTCCCTGGGTGGGCTCGAACCACCAACCTTTCGGTTAACAGCCGAACGCGCTAACCGATTGCGCCACAGAGACTGCACGCCGAGGGCCGGCGCACCGGCCGAGGGAGACATGAATAATAAAAACAAAGTTCCTTAAAAGGCTTCCCAATTGCACATTTCTAGAGTGCCTTCTAGAGTGCCTTCTAGTTAAAGGGGGAGAGAGGCAGGGTAAAAGAGGGCATCCTTCGAGCCGGAATCGAACCAGCGACCTAAGGATTACTACGTTGACGCTACAGTCCTCCGCTCTACCAGCTGAGCTATCGAAGGAGCCGCCGGTGGGTCGTAGCCCGTGACTCCTTGCATTCAAAGCCAGCGCTTTGCCCTTTGCGTTAGTCCTTCTGCCTTGAGGGATTGGTCTATGCCGCCTCTGCCTGAAAGGTCAAATGCCTTGGCAGCTGTGATGTGGGAAAGCTCGGCTTCACGTTTTGCACAGCGAGAAAACACAATCGAAGCACCTACCGCGTTTTGTTGGGAGCCCAAAAACCACAGCAGCAACGGTGATGTACCTCCCTGACAGCAAGTAAGCGCAGGAGTGTTTGGAAGCGCATTGCGTCTATCAAAACAAATTGGGCCGAAAGTTAGCAAAAAGTGTTTGGCGTCAGTTGGTAGCAAGAGGCCACACGGGAGGCAGCGTCTTAGCCCGGCTAGCTCAGTCGGTAGAGCATGAGACTCTTAATCTCAGGGTCGTGGGTTCGAGCCCCACGTTGGGCGTATGGCATCGCAACGTTTTGGCCCAGTCAGTGGCATTCATGCGCACTGCACGGCCCCACCTTTACCATATCGACTGGCTTCTCTTCCATTCCCTCTACAAACGGGGAAATGTTTCGAGCTTATCTTTCTAGTGGTCAATTCGTATGGCAGCAAGTTGACCTTGCGCTGGGGCGTGGTTCTTATCAGCGCCACGTGTGACACGAATTGGATAGAGATAGTGGCACAGGCCCCGGACAGCCTTGCGTTGGTGGTATAGTGGTGAGCATAGCTGCCTTCCAAGCAGTTGACCCGGGTTCGATTCCCGGCCAACGCACTCCTATCCCTTTTTGGCCTTGCAAAGCGGCCCTAAGCAAAGACCCAAGTCATCCAGGTCCTTGAAGAAAGCTCCTAAGATATCCTGGCTTAGCGACAACTGTGGAGACTTTCTTCGGCATTCGAAAAGTCTCTGGCCTTATGCTTTAACTCGCTCAGGAGGTCCAGCATTATCCAGGGCCAAGGTTCAGCCATTTTGACTACTGATTCCCAAAGAGAATCAACTCTGTCACACACAACATTGCTAAGTATCTGGCAACAACGCTAACACCCTTAGCTGGCATCATATTGCACCATTTGCTATTCGGTGACGAAGGCATCGAATAGCAAATGACCCGCTTTGGACTGTGTCTTGCAAGGCAAGGAAAGGGGTGCATTTGGGCAAGGAGGCCTACAGGAAACCTACCCACACACACCGCTATCTGCTTTTTGGCTCACACCACCCACTGGAACCCAAGCTGGGGCTTCTTAGGACTCTGCAATATCGGGCTGACGCGGTAACAACAAAAAGAGTCTACAGACCCTCTCAGGTGTGCTTTGAAAGCTTGTGGCTAGCCAGACTGGGTCTTGGCTAAACATCCACAAGGTCACGAAAACAAACTGGGGAGAAGCAGAACATTTGGAGAAATATAGTCACCCCCGTAAGCCACTGGAGTGTCAGAAAAACTCCGGAGGATCTTTAACAACAATTGCATCGCTGTGTACTTCAAGTCCAGAAATACACTGGGACGGAAGCTTGTACATCGGCACTATCTGCACTGCCCATTTTGAACATCGCTCTAGCTAGCCAAGCGATTTGACAACAATTGTCACCTTTAGCCACGCCGATCTAGGCACCAATAGCTATGCAGGCTTCCTGCCACCAACAATGGGATCATCTAACTTGAACAGGGCGGTTCTACAATTTTCACACCTCCCCCTGTTCTTGGACAATCAACATCGACACATTCACATGGTGATTGTCTTAAGGTGTGACTAGAAGTGCTGCAGTTATCTTCCTGAGCCAAAGAAGTGGCTCGATCAACTATGTAAACCTCTTCAACAAACGGCTAGTACATTTGCAAGGGTCTCCAGTGAACACTTGTTTGTCTGCTCAGTTGCCGGTCACCTGAAGAGAGCCAAAGGACACGCTTTGTTTTAGCCTTCGGGCCCCACTGAGGTAATGGAGAAAACATGAGCGTCCCTGGGTGGGCTCGAACCACCAACCTTTCGGTTAACAGCCGAACGCGCTAACCGATTGCGCCACAGAGACTGCACGCCGAGGGCCGGCGCACCGGCCGAGGGAGACATGAATAATAAAAACAAAGTTCCTTAAAAGGCTTCCCAATTGCACATTTCTAGAGTGCCTTCTAGAGTGCCTTCTAGTTAAAGGGGGAGAGAGGCAGGGTAAAAGAGGGCATCCTTCGAGCCGGAATCGAACCAGCGACCTAAGGATTACTACGTTGACGCTACAGTCCTCCGCTCTACCAGCTGAGCTATCGAAGGGGCCGCCGGTGGGTCGTAGCCCGTGACTCCTTGCATTCAAAGCCAGCGCTTTGCCCTTTGCGTTAGTCCTTCTGCCTTGAGGGATTGGTCTATGCCGCCTCTGCCTGAAAGGTCAAATGCCTTGGCAGCTGTGATGTGGGAAAGCTCGGCTTCACGTTTTGCACAGCGAGAAAACACAATCGAAGCACCTACCGCGTTTTGTTGGGAGCCCAAAAACCACAGCAGCAACGGTGATGTACCTCCCTGACAGCAAGTAAGCGCAGGAGTGTTTGGAAGCGCATTGCGTCTATCAAAACAAATTGGGCCGAAAGTTAGCAAAAAGTGTTTGGCGTCAGTTGGTAGCAAGAGGCCACACGGGAGGCAGCGTCTTAGCCCGGCTAGCTCAGTCGGTAGAGCATGAGACTCTTAATCTCAGGGTCGTGGGTTCGAGCCCCACGTTGGGCGTATGGCATCGCAACGTTTTGGCCCAGTCAGTGGCATTCATGCGCACTGCACGGCCCCACCTTTACCATATCGACTGGCTTCTCTTCCATTCCCTCTACAAACGGGGAAATGTTTCGAGCTTATCTTTCTAGTGGTCAATTCGTATGGCAGCAAGTTGACCTTGCGCTGGGGCGTGGTTCTTATCAGCGCCACGTGTGACACGAATTGGATAGAGATAGTGGCACAGGCCCCAGACAGCCTTGCGTTGGTGGTATAGTGGTGAGCATAGCTGCCTTCCAAGCAGTTGACCCGGGTTCGATTCCCGGCCAACGCACTTCTATCCCTTTTTGGCCTTGCAAAGCGGCCCTAAGCAAAGACCCAAGTCATCCAGGTCCTTGAAGAAAGCTCCTAAGATATCCTGGCTTAGCGACAACTGTGGAGACTTTCTTCGGCATTCGAAAAGTCTCTGGCCTTATGCTTTAACTCGCTCAGGAGGTCCAGCATTATCCAGGGCCAAGGTTCAGCCATTTTGACTACTGATTCCCAAAGAGAATCAACTCTGTCACACACAACATTGCTAAGTATCTGGCAACAACGCTAACACCCTTAGCTGGCATCATATTGCACCATTTGCTATTCGGTGACGAAGGCATCGAATAGCAAATGACCCGCTTTGGACTGTGTCTTGCAAGGCAAGGAAAGGGGTGCATTTGGGCAAGGAGGCCTACAGGAAACCTACCCACACACACCGCTATCTGCTTTTTGGCTCACACCACCCACTGGAACCCAAGCTGGGGCTTCTTAGGACTCTGCAATATCGGGCTGACGCGGTAACAACAAAAAGAGTCTACAGACCCTCTCAGGTGTGCTTTGAAAGCTTGTGGCTAGCCAGACTGGGTCTTGGCTAAACATCCACAAGGTCACGAAAACAAACTGGGGAGAAGCAGAACATTTGGAGAAATATAGTCACCCCCGTAAGCCACTGGAGTGTCAGAAAAACTCCGGAGGATCTTTAACAACAATTGCATCGCTGTGTACTTCAAGTCCAGAAATACACTGGGACGGAAGCTTGTACATCGGCACTATCTGCACTGCCCATTTTGAACATCGCTCTAGCTAGCCAAGCGATTTGACAACAATTGTCACCTTTAGCCACGCCGATCTAGGCACCAATAGCTATGCAGGCTTCCTGCCACCAACAATGGGATCATCTAACTTGAACAGGGCGGTTCTACAATTTTCACACCTCCCCCTGTTCTTGGACAATCAACATCGACACATTCACATGGTGATTGTCTTAAGGTGTGACTAGAAGTGCTGCAGTTATCTTCCTGAGCCAAAGAAGTGGCTCGATCAACTATGTAAACCTCTTCAACAAACGGCTAGTACATTTGCAAGGGTCTCCAGTGAACGCTTGTTTGTCTGCTCAGTTGCCGGTCACCTGAAGAGAGCCAAAGGACACGCTTTGTTTTAGCCTTCGGGCCCCACTGAGGTAATGGAGAAAACATGAGCGTCCCTGGGTGGGCTCAAACCACCAACCTTTCGGTTAACAGCCGAACGCGCTAACCGATTGCGCCACAGAGACTGCACGCCGAGGGCCGGTGCACCGGCCGAGGGAGACATGAATAATAAAAACAAAGTTCCTTAAAAGGCTTCCCAATTGCACATTTCTAGAGTGCCTTCTAGAGTGCCTTCTAGTTAAAGGGGGAGAGAGGCAGGGTAAAAGAGGGCATCCTTCGAGCCGGAATCGAACCAGCGACCTAAGGATTACTACGTTGACGCTACAGTCCTCCGCTCTACCAGCTGAGCTATCAAAGGGGCCGCCGGTGGGTCGTAGCCCGTGACTCCTTGCATTCAAAGCCAGTGCTTTGCCCTTTGCGTTAGTCCTTCTGCCTTGAGGGATTGGTCTATGCCGCCTCTGCCTGAAAGGTCAAATGCCTTGGCAGCTGTGATGTGGGAAAGCTCGGCTTCACGTTTTGCACAGCGAGAAAACACAATCGAAGCAGCTACCGCGTTTTGTTGGGAGCCCAAAAACCACAGCAGCAACGGTGATGTACCTCCCTGACAGCAAGTAAGCGCAGGAGTGTTTGGAAGCGCATTGCGTCTATCAAAACAAATTGGGCCGAAAGTTAGCAAAAAGTGTTTGGCGTCAGTTGGTAGCAAGAGGCCACACGGGAGGCAGCGTCTTAGCCTGGCTAGCTCAGTCGGTAGAGCATGAGACTCTTAATCTCAGGGTCGTGGGTTCAAGCCCCACGTTGGGCGTATGGCATCACAACGTTTTGGCCCAGTCAGTGGCATTCATGCGCACTGCACGGCCCCACCTTTACCATATCGACTGGCTTCTCTTCCATTCCCTCTACAAACGGGGAAATGTTTCGAGCTTATCTTTCTAGTGGTCAATTCGTATGGCAGCAAGTTGACCTTGCGCTGGGGCGTGGTTCTTATCAGCGCCACGTGTGACACGAATTGGATAGAGATAGTGGCACAGGCCCAGGACAGCCTTGCGTTGGTGGTATAGTGGTGAGCATAGCTGCCTTCCAAGCAGTTGACCCGGGTTCGATTCCCGGCCAACACACTCCTATCCCTTTTTGGCCTTGCAAAGCGGCCCTAAGCAAAGACCCAAGTCATCCAGGTCCTTGAAGAAAGCTCCTAAGATATCCTGGCTTAGCGACAACTGTGGAGACTTTCTTCGGCATTCGAAAAGTCTCTGGCCTTATGCTTTAACTCGCTCAGGAGGTCCAGCATTATCCAGGGCCAAGGTTCAGCCATTTTGACTACTGATTCCCAAAGAGAATCAACTCTGTCACACACAACATTGCTAAGTATCTGGCAACAACGCTAACACCCTTAGCTGGCATCATATTGCACCATTTGCTATTCGGTGACGAAGGCATCGAATAGCAAATGACCCGCTTTGGACTGTGTCTTGCAAGGCAAGGAAAGGGGTGCATTTGGGCAAGGAGGCCTACAGGAAACCTACCCACACACACCGCTATCTGCTTTTTGGCTCACACCACCCACTGGAACCCAAGCTGGGGCTTCTTAGGACTCTGCAATATCGGGCTGACGCGGTAACAACAAAAAGAGTCTACAGACCCTCTCAGGTGTGCTTTGAAAGCTTGTGGCTAGCCAGACTGGGTCTTGGCTAAACATCCACAAGGTCACGAAAACAAACTGGGGAGAAGCAGAACATTTGGAGAAATATAGTCACCCCCGTAAGCCACTGGAGTGTCAGAAAAACTCCGGAGGATCTTTAACAACAATTGCATCGCTGTGTACTTCAAGTCCAGCAATACACTGGGACGGAAGCTTGTACATCGGCACTATCTGCACTGCCCATTTTGAACATCGCTCTAGCTAGCCAAGCGATTTGACAACAATTGTCACCTTTAGCCACGCCGATCTAGGCACCAATAGCTATGCAGGCTTCCTGCCACCAACAATGGGATCATCTAACTTGAACAGGGCGGTTCTACAATTTTCACACCTCCCCCTGTTCTTGGACAATCAACATCGACACATTCACATGGTGATTGTCTTAAGGTGTGACTAGAAGTGCTGCAGTTATCTTCCTGAGCCAAAGAAGTGGCTCGATCAACTATGTAAACCTCTTCAACAAACGGCTAGTACATTTGCAAGGGTCTCCAGTGAACGCTTGTTTGTCTGCTCAGTTGCCGGTCACCTGAAGAGAGCCAAAGGACACGCTTTGTTTTAGCCTTCGGGCCCCACTGAGGTAATGGAGAAAACATGAGCGTCCCTGGGTGGGCTCAAACCACCAACCTTTCGGTTAACAGCCGAATGCGCTAACCGATTGCGCCACAGAGACTGCACGCCGAGGGCCGGCGCACCGGCCGAGGGAGACATGAATAATAAAAACAAAGTTCCTTAAAAGGCTTCCCAATTGCACATTTCTAGAGTGCCTTCTAGAGTGCCTTCTAGTTAAAGGGGGAGAGAGGCAGGGTAAAAGAGGGCATCCTTCGAGCCGGAATCGAACCAGCGACCTAAGGATTACTACGTTGACGCTACAGTCCTCCGCTCTACCAGCTGAGCTATCGAAGGGGCCGCCGGTGGGTCGTAGCCCGTGACTCCTTGCATTCAAAGCCAGCGCTTTGCCCTTTGCGTTAGTCCTTCTGCCTTGAGGGATTGGTCTATGCCGCCTCTGCCTGAAAGGTCAAATGCCTTGGCAGCTGTGATGTGGGAAAGCTCGGCTTCACGTTTTGCACAGCGAGAAAACACAATCGAAGCACCTACCGCGTTTTGTTGGGAGCCCAAAAACCACAGCAGCAATGGTGATGTACCTCCCTGACAGCAAGTAAGCGCAGGAGTGTTTGGAAGCGCATTGCGTCTATCAAAACAAATTGGGCCGAAAGTTAGCAAAAAGTGTTTGGCGTCAGTTGGTAGCAAGAGGCCACACGGGAGGCAGCGTCTTAGCCCGGCTAGCTCAGTCGGTAGAGCATGAGACTCTTAATCTCAGGGTCGTGGGTTCGAGCCCCACGTTGGGCGTATGGCATCGCAACGTTTTGGCCCAGTCAGTGGCATTCATGCGCACTGCACGGCCCCACCTTTACCATATCGACTGGCTTCTCTTCCATTCCCTCTACAAACGGGGAAATGTTTCGAGCTTATCTTTCTAGTGGTCAATTCGTATGGCAGCAAGTTGACCTTGCGCTGGGGCGTGGTTCTTATCAGCGCCACGTGTGACACGAATTGGATAGAGATAGTGGCACAGGCCCAGGACAGCCTTGCGTTGGTGGTATAGTGGTGAGCATAGCTGCCTTCCAAGCAGTTGACCCGGGTTCGATTCCCGGCCAACGCACTCCTATCCCTTTTTGGCCTTGCAAAGCGGCCCTAAGCAAAGACCCAAGTCATCCAGGTCCTTGAAGAAAGCTCCTAAGATATCCTGGCTTAGCGACAACTGTGGAGACTTTCTTCGGCATTCGAAAAGTCTCTGGCCTTATGCTTTAACTCGCTCAGGAGGTCCAGCATTATCCAGGGCCAAGGTTCAGCCATTTTGACTACTGATTCCCAAAGAGAATCAACTCTGTCACACACAACATTGCTAAGTATCTGGCAACAACGCTAACACCCTTAGCTGGCATCATATTGCACCATTTGCTATTCGGTGACGAAGGCATCGAATAGCAAATGACCCGCTTTGGACTGTGTCTTGCAAGGCAAGGAAAGGGGTGCATTTGGGCAAGGAGGCCTACAGGAAACCTACCCACACACACCGCTATCTGCTTTTTGGCTCACACCACCCACTGGAACCCAAGCTGGGGCTTCTTAGGACTCTGCAATATCGGGCTGACGCGGTAACAACAAAAAGAGTCTACAGACCCTCTCAGGTGTGCTTTGAAAGCTTGTGGCTAGCCAGACTGGGTCTTGGCTAAACATCCACAAGGTCACGAAAACAAACTGGGGAGAAGCAGAACATTTGGAGAAATATAGTCACCCCCGTAAGCCACTGGAGTGTCAGAAAAACTCCGGAGGATCTTTAACAACAATTGCATCGCTGTGTACTTCAAGTCCAGCAATACACTGGGACGGAAGCTTGTACATCGGCACTATCTGCACTGCCCATTTTGAACATCGCTCTAGCTAGCCAAGCGATTTGACAACAATTGTCACCTTTAGCCACGCCGATCTAGGCACCAATAGCTATGCAGGCTTCCTGCCACCAACAATGGGATCATCTAACTTGAACAGGGCGGTTCTACAATTTTCACACCTCCCCCTGTTCTTGGACAATCAACATCGACACATTCACATGGTGATTGTCTTAAGGTGTGACTAGAAGTGCTGCAGTTATCTTCCTGAGCCAAAGAAGTGGCTCGATCAACTATGTAAACCTCTTCAACAAACGGCTAGTACATTTGCAAGGGTCTCCAGTGAACGCTTGTTTGTCTGCTCAGTTGCCGGTCACCTGAAGAGAGCCAAAGGACACGCTTTGTTTTAGCCTTCGGGCCCCACTGAGGTAATGGAGAAAACATGAGCGTCCCTGGGTGGGCTCGAACCACCAACCTTTCGGTTAACAGCCGAATGCGCTAACCGATTGCGCCACAGAGACTGCACGCCGAGGGCCGGCGCACCGGCCGAGGGAGACATGAATAATAAAAACAAAGTTCCTTAAAAGGCTTCCCAATTGCACATTTCTAGAGTGCCTTCTAGAGTGCCTTCTAGTTAAAGGGGGAGAGAGGCAGGGTCAAAGAGGGCATCCTTCGAGCCGGAATCGAACCAGCGACCTAAGGATTACTACGTTGACGCTACAGTCCTCCGCTCTACCAGCTGAGCTATCGAAGGGGCCGCCGGTGGGTCGTAGCCCGTGACTCCTTGCATTCAAAGCCAGCGCTTTGCCCTTTGCGTTAGTCCTTCTGCCTTGAGGGATTGGTCTATGCCGCCTCTGCCTGAAAGGTCAAATGCCTTGGCAGCTGTGATGTGGGAAAGCTCGGCTTCACGTTTTGCACAGCGAGAAAACACAATCGAAGCACCTACCGCGTTTTGTTGGGAGCCCAAAAACCACAGCAGCAATGGTGATGTACCTCCCTGACAGCAAGTAAGCGCAGGAGTGTTTGGAAGCGCATTGCGTCTATCAAAACAAATTGGGCCGAAAGTTAGCAAAAAGTGTTTGGCGTCAGTTGGTAGCAAGAGGCCACACGGGAGGCAGCGTCTTAGCCCGGCTAGCTCAGTCGGTAGAGCATGAGACTCTTAATCTCAGGGTCGTGGGTTCAAGCCCCACGTTGGGCGTATGGCATCGCAACGTTTTGGCCCAGTCAGTGGCATTCATGCGCACTGCACGGCCCCACCTTTACCATATCGACTGGCTTCTCTTCCATTCCCTCTACAAACGGGGAAATGTTTCGAGCTTATCTTTCTAGTGGTCAATTCGTATGGCAGCAAGTTGACCTTGCGCTGGGGCGTGGTTCTTATCAGCGCCACGTGTGACACGAATTGGATAGAGATAGTGGCACAGGCCCCGGACAGCCTTGCGTTGGTGGTATAGTGGTGAGCATAGCTGCCTTCCAAGCAGTTGACCCGGGTTTGATTCCCGGCCAACGCACTCCTATCCCTTTTTGGCCTTGCAAAGCGGCCCTAAGCAAAGACCCAAGTCATCCAGGTCCTTGAAGAAAGCTCCTAAGATATCCTGGCTTAGCGACAACTGTGGAGACTTTCTTCGGCATTCGAAAAGTCTCTGGCCTTATGCTTTAACTCGCTCAGGAGGTCCAGCATTATCCAGGGCCAAGGTTCAGCCATTTTGACTACTGATTCCCAAAGAGAATCAACTCTGTCACACACAACATTGCTAAGTATCTGGCAACAACGCTAACACCCTTAGCTGGCATCATATTGCACCATTTGCTATTCGGTGACGAAGGCATCGAATAGCAAATGACCCGCTTTGGACTGTGTCTTGCAAGGCAAGGAAAGGGGTGCATTTGGGCAAGGAGGCCTACAGGAAACCTACCCACACACACCGCTATCTGCTTTTTGGCTCACACCACCCACTGGAACCCAAGCTGGGGCTTCTTAGGACTCTGCAATATCGGGCTGACGCGGTAACAACAAAAAGAGTCTACAGACCCTCTCAGGTGTGCTTTGAAAGCTTGTGGCTAGCCAGACTGGGTCTTGGCTAAACATCCACAAGGTCACGAAAACAAACTGGGGAGAAGCAGAACATTTGGAGAAATATAGTCACCCCCGTAAGCCACTGGAGTGTCAGAAAAACTCCGGAGGATCTTTAACAACAATTGCATCGCTGTGTACTTCAAGTCCAGCAATACACTGGGACGGAAGCTTGTACATCGGCACTATCTGCACTGCCCATTTTGAACATCGCTCTAGCTAGCCAAGCGATTTGACAACAATTGTCACCTTTAGCCACGCCGATCTAGGCACCAATAGCTATGCAGGCTTCCTGCCACCAACAATGGGATCATCTAACTTGAACAGGGCGGTTCTACAATTTTCACACCTCCCCCTGTTCTTGGACAATCAACATCGACACATTCACATGGTGATTGTCTTAAGGTGTGACTAGAAGTGCTGCAGTTATCTTCCTGAGCCAAAGAAGTGGCTCGATCAACTATGTAAACCTCTTCAACAAACGGCTAGTACATTTGCAAGGGTCTCCAGTGAACGCTTGTTTGTCTGCTCAGTTGCCGGTCACCTGAAGAGAGCCAAAGGACACGCTTTGTTTTAGCCTTCGGGCCCCACTGAGGTAATGGAGAAAACATGAGCGTCCCTGGGTGGGCTCGAACCACCAACCTTTCGGTTAACAGCCGAACGCGCTAACCGATTGCGCCACAGAGACTGCACGCCGAGGGCCGGCGCACCGGCCGAGGGAGACATGAATAATAAAAACAAAGTTCCTTAAAAGGCTTCCCAATTGCACATTTCTAGAGTGCCTTCTAGAGTGCCTTCTAGTTAAAGGGGGAGAGAGGCAGGGTAAAAGAGGGCATCCTTCGAGCCGGAATCGAACCAGCGACCTAAGGATTACTACGTTGACGCTACAGTCCTCCGCTCTACCAGCTGAGCTATCGAAGGGGCCGCCGGCGGGTCGTAGCCCGTGACTCCTTGCATTCAAAGCCAGCGCTTTGCCCTTTGCGTTAGTCCTTCTGCCTTGAGGGATTGGTCTATGCCGCCTCTGCCTGAAAGGTCAAATGCCTTGGCAGCTGTGATGTGGGAAAGCTCGGCTTCACGTTTTGCACAGCGAGAAAACACAATCGAAGCACCTACCGCGTTTTGTTGGGAGCCCAAAAACCACAGCAGCAACGGTGATGTACCTCCCTGACAGCAAGTAAGCGCAGGAGTGTTTGGAAGCGCATTGCGTCTATCAAAACAAATTGGGCCGAAAGTTAGCAAAAAGTGTTTGGCGTCAGTTGGTAGCAAGAGGCCACACGGGAGGCAGCGTCTTAGCCCGGCTAGCTCAGTCGGTAGAGCATGAGACTCTTAATCTCAGGGTCGTGGGTTCGAGCCCCACGTTGGGCGTATGGCATCGCAACGTTTTGGCCCAGTCAGTGGCATTCATGCGCACTGCACGGCCCCACCTTTACCATATCGACTGGCTTCTCTTCCATTCCCTCTACAAACGGGGAAATGTTTCGAGCTTATCTTTCTAGTGGTCAATTCGTATGGCAGCAAGTTGACCTTGCGCTGGGGCGTGGTTCTTATCAGCGCCACGTGTGACACGAATTGGATAGAGATAGTGGCACAGGCCCCGGACAGCCTTGCGTTGGTGGTATAGTGGTGAGCATAGCTGCCTTCCAAGCAGTTGACCCGGGTTCGATTCCCGGCCAACGCACTCCTATCCCTTTTTGGCCTTGCAAAGCGGCCCTAAGCAAAGACCCAAGTCATCCAGGTCCTTGAAGAAAGCTCCTAAGATATCCTGGCTTAGCGACAACTGTGGAGACTTTCTTCGGCATTCGAAAAGTCTCTGGCCTTATGCTTTAACTCGCTCAGGAGGTCCAGCATTATCCAGGGCCAAGGTTCAGCCATTTTGACTACTGATTCCCAAAGAGAATCAACTCTGTCACACACAACATTGCTAAGTATCTGGCAACAACGCTAACACCCTTAGCTGGCATCATATTGCACCATTTGCTATTCGGTGACGAAGGCATCGAATAGCAAATGACCCGCTTTGGACTGTGTCTTGCAAGGCAAGGAAAGGGGTGCATTTGGGCAAGGAGGCCTACAGGAAACCTACCCACACACACCGCTATCTGCTTTTTGGCTCACACCACCCACTGGAACCCAAGCTGGGGCTTCTTAGGACTCTGCAATATCGGGCTGACGCGGTAACAACAAAAAGAGTCTACAGACCCTCTCAGGTGTGCTTTGAAAGCTTGTGGCTAGCCAGACTGGGTCTTGGCTAAACATCCACAAGGTCACGAAAACAAACTGGGGAGAAGCAGAACATTTGGAGAAATATAGTCACCCCCGTAAGCCACTGGAGTGTCAGAAAAACTCCGGAGGATCTTTAACAACAATTGCATCGCTGTGTACTTCAAGTCCAGCAATACACTGGGACGGAAGCTTGTACATCGGCACTATCTGCACTGCCCATTTTGAACATCGCTCTAGCTAGCCAAGCGATTTGACAACAATTGTCACCTTTAGCCACGCCGATCTAGGCACCAATAGCTATGCAGGCTTCCTGCCACCAACAATGGGATCATCTAACTTGAACAGGGCGGTTCTACAATTTTCACACCTCCCCCTGTTCTTGGACAATCAACATCGACACATTCACATGGTGATTGTCTTAAGGTGTGACTAGAAGTGCTGCAGTTATCTTCCTGAGCCAAAGAAGTGGCTCGATCAACTATGTAAACCTCTTCAACAAACGGCTAGTACATTTGCAAGGGTCTCCAGTGAACGCTTGTTTGTCTGCTCAGTTGCCGGTCACCTGAAGAGAGCCAAAGGACACGCTTTGTTTTAGCCTTCGGGCCCCACTGAGGTAATGGAGAAAACATGAGCGTCCCTGGGTGGGCTCGAACCACCAACCTTTCGGTTAACAGCCGAACGCGCTAACCGATTGCGCCACAGAGACTGCACGCCGAGGGCCGGCGCACCGGCCGAGGGAGACATGAATAATAAAAACAAAGTTCCTTAAAAGGCTTCCCAATTGCACATTTCTAGAGTGCCTTCTAGTTAAAGGGGGAGAGAGGCAGGGTAAAAGAGGGCATCCTTCGAGCCGGAATGGAACCAGCGACCTAAGGATTACTACGTTGACGCTACAGTCCTCCGCTCTACCAGCTGAGCTATCGAAGGGGCCGCCGGTGGGTCGTAGCCCGTGACTCCTTGCATTCAAAGCCAGCGCTTTGCCCTTTGCGTTAGTCCTTCTGCCTTGAGGGATTGGTCTATGCCGCCTCTGCCTGAAAGGTCAAATGCCTTGGCAGCTGTGATGTGGGAAAGCTCGGCTTCACGTTTTGCACAGCGAGAAAACACAATCGAAGCACCTACCGCGTTTTGTTGGGAGCCCAAAAACCACAGCAGCAACGGTGATGTACCTCCCTGACAGCAAGTAAGCGCAGGAGTGTTTGGAAGCGCATTGCGTCTATCAAAACAAATTGGGCCGAAAGTTAGCAAAAAGTGTTTGGCGTCAGTTGGTAGCAAGAGGCCACACGGGAGGCAGCGTCTTAGCCCGGCTAGCTCAGTCGGTAGAGCATGAGACTCTTAATCTCAGGGTCGTGGGTTCGAGCCCCACGTTGGGCGTATGGCATCGCAACGTTTTGGCCCAGTCAGTGGCATTCATGCGCACTGCACGGCCCCACCTTTACCATATCGACTGGCTTCTCTTCCATTCCCTCTACAAACGGGGAAATGTTTCGAGCTTATCTTTCTAGTGGTCAATTCGTATGGCAGCAAGTTGACCTTGCGCTGGGGCGTGGTTCTTATCAGCGCCACGTGTGACACGAATTGGATAGAGATAGTGGCACAGGCCCCGGACAGCCTTGCGTTGGTGGTATGGTGGTGAGCATAGCTGCCTTCCAAGCAGTTGACCCGGGTTCGATTCCCGGCCAACGCACTCCTATCCCTTTTTGGCCTTGCAAAGCGGCCCTAAGCAAAGACCCAAGTCATCCAGGTCCTTGAAGAAAGCTCCTAAGATATCCTGGCTTAGCGACAACTGTGGAGACTTTCTTCGGCATTCGAAAAGTCTCTGGCCTTATGCTTTAACTCGCTCAGGAGGTCCAGCATTATCCAGGGCCAAGGTTCAGCCATTTTGACTACTGATTCCCAAAGAGAATCAACTCTGTCACACACAACATTGCTAAGTATCTGGCAACAACGCTAACACCCTTAGCTGGCATCATATTGCACCATTTGCTATTCGGTGACGAAGGCATCGAATAGCAAATGACCCGCTTTGGACTGTGTCTTGCAAGGCAAGGAAAGGGGTGCATTTGGGCAAGGAGGCCTACAGGAAACCTACCCACACACACCGCTATCTGCTTTTTGGCTCACACCACCCACTGGAACCCAAGCTGGGGCTTCTTAGGACTCTGCAATATCGGGCTGACGCGGTAACAACAAAAAGAGTCTACAGACCCTCTCAGGTGTGCTTTGAAAGCTTGTGGCTAGCCAGACTGGGTCTTGGCTAAACATCCACAAGGTCACGAAAACAAACTGGGGAGAAGCAGAACATTTGGAGAAATATAGTCACCCCCGTAAGCCACTGGAGTGTCAGAAAAACTCCGGAGGATCTTTAACAACAATTGCATCGCTGTGTACTTCAAGTCCAGCAATACACTGGGACGGAAGCTTGTACATCGGCACTATCTGCACTGCCCATTTTGAACATCGCTCTAGCTAGCCAAGCGATTTGACAACAATTGTCACCTTTAGCCACGCCGATCTAGGCACCAATAGCTATGCAGGCTTCCTGCCACCAACAATGGGATCATCTAACTTGAACAGGGCGGTTCTACAATTTTCACACCTCCCCCTGTTCTTGGACAATCAACATCGACACATTCACATGGTGATTGTCTTAAGGTGTGACTAGAAGTGCTGCAGTTATCTTCCTGAGCCAAAGAAGTGGCTCGATCAACTATGTAAACCTCTTCAACAAACGGCTAGTACATTTGCAAGGGTCTCCAGTGAACGCTTGTTTGTCTGCTCAGTTGCCGGTCACCTGAAGAGAGCCAAAGGACACGCTTTGTTTTAGCCTTCGGGCCCCACTGAGGTAATGGAGAAAACATGAGCGTCCCTGGGTGGGCTCGAACCACCAACCTTTCGGTTAACAGCCGAACGCGCTAACCGATTGTGCCACAGAGACTGCACGCCGAGGGCCGGCGCACCGGCCGAGGGAGACATGAATAATAAAAACAAAGTTCCTTAAAAGGCTTCCCAATTGCACATTTCTAGAGTGCCTTCTAGTTAAAGGGGGAGAGAGGCAGGGTAAAAGAGGGCATCCTTCGAGCCGGAATCGAACCAACGACCTAAGGATTACTACGTTGACGCTACAGTCCTCCGCTCTACCAGCTGAGCTATCGAAGGGGCCGCCGGTGGGTCGTAGCCCGTGACTCCTTGCATTCAAAGCCAGCGCTTTGCCCTTTGCGTTAGTCCTTCTGCCTTGAGGGATTGGTCTATGCCGCCTCTGCCTGAAAGGTCAAATGCCTTGGCAGCTGTGATGTGGGAAAGCTCGGCTTCACGTTTTGCACAGCGAGAAAACACAATCGAAGCACCTACCGCGTTTTGTTGGGAGCCCAAAAACCACAGCAGCAACGGTGATGTACCTCCCTGACAGCAAGTAAGCGCAGGAGTGTTTGGAAGCGCATTGCGTCTATCAAAACAAATTGGGCCGAAAGTTAGCAAAAAGTGTTTGGCGTCAGTTGGTAGCAAGAGGCCACACGGGAGGCAGCGTCTTAGCCCGGCTAGCTCAGTCGGTAGAGCATGAGACTCTTAATCTCAGGGTCGTGGGTTCGAGCCCCACGTTGGGCGTATGGCATCGCAACGTTTTGGCCCAGTCAGTGGCATTCATGCGCACTGCACGGCCCCACCTTTACCATATCGACTGGCTTCTCTTCCATTCCCTCTACAAACGGGGAAATGTTTCGAGCTTATCTTTCTAGTGGTCAATTCGTATGGCAGCAAGTTGACCTTGCGCTGGGGCGTGGTTCTTATCAGCGCCACGTGTGACACGAATTGGATAGAGATAGTGGCACAGGCCCCGGACAGCCTTGCGTTGGTGGTATAGTGGTGAGCATAGCTGCCTTCCAAGCAGTTGACCCGGGTTCGATTCCCGGCCAACGCACACCTATCCCTTTTTGGCCTTGCAAAGCGGCCCTAAGCAAAGACCCAAGTCATCCAGGTCCTTGAAGAAAGCTCCTAAGATATCCTGGCTTAGCGACAACTGTGGAGACTTTCTTCGGCATTCGAAAAGTCTCTGGCCTTATGCTTTAACTCGCTCAGGAGGTCCAGCATTATCCAGGGCCAAGGTTCAGCCATTTTGACTACTGATTCCCAAAGAGAATCAACTCTGTCACACACAACATTGCTAAGTATCTGGCAACAACGCTAACACCCTTAGCTGGCATCATATTGCACCATTTGCTATTCGGTGACGAAGGCATCGAATAGCAAATGACCCGCTTTGGACTGTGTCTTGCAAGGCAAGGAAAGGGGTGCATTTGGGCAAGGAGGCCTACAGGAAACCTACCCACACACACCGCTATCTGCTTTTTGGCTCACACCACCCACTGGAACCCAAGCTGGGGCTTCTTAGGACTCTGCAATATCGGGCTGACGCGGTAACAACAAAAAGAGTCTACAGACCCTCTCAGGTGTGCTTTGAAAGCTTGTGGCTAGCCAGACTGGGTCTTGGCTAAACATCCACAAGGTCACGAAAACAAACTGGGGAGAAGCAGAACATTTGGAGAAATATAGTCACCCCCGTAAGCCACTGGAGTGTCAGAAAAACTCCGGAGGATCTTTAACAACAATTGCATCGCTGTGTACTTCAAGTCCAGCAATACACTGGGACGGAAGCTTGTACATCGGCACTATCTGCACTGCCCATTTTGAACATCGCTCTAGCTAGCCAAGCGATTTGACAACAATTGTCACCTTTAGCCACGCCGATCTAGGCACCAATAGCTATGCAGGCTTCCTGCCACCAACAATGGGATCATCTAACTTGAACAGGGCGGTTCTACAATTTTCACACCTCCCCCTGTTCTTGGACAATCAACATCGACACATTCACATGGTGATTGTCTTAAGGTGTGACTAGAAGTGCTGCAGTTATCTTCCTGAGCCAAAGAAGTGGCTCGATCAACTATGTAAACCTCTTCAACAAACGGCTAGTACATTTGCAAGGGTCTCCAGTGAACGCTTGTTTGTCTGCTCAGTTGCCGGTCACCTGAAGAGAGCCAAAGGACACGCTTTGTTTTAGCCTTCGGGTCCCACTGAGGTAATGGAGAAAACATGAGCGTCCCTGGGTGGGCTCGAACCACCAACCTTTCGGTTAACAGCCGAACACGCTAACCGATTGCGCCACAGAGACTGCACGCCGAGGGCCGGCGCACCGGCCGAGGGAGACATGAATAATAAAAACAAAGTTCCTTAAAAGGCTTCCCAATTGCACATTTCTAGAGTGCCTTCTAGAGTGCCTTCTAGTTAAAGGGGGAGAGAGGCAGGGTAAAAGAGGGCATCCTTCGAGCCGGAATCGAACCAGCGACCTAAGGATTACTACGTTGACGCTACAGTCCTCCGCTCTACCAGCTGAGCTATCGAAGGGGCCGCCGGTGGGTCGTAGCCCGTGACTCCTTGCATTCAAAGCCAGCGCTTTGCCCTTTGCGTTAGTCCTTCTGCCTTGAGGGATTGGTCTATGCCGCCTCTGCCTGAAAGGTCAAATGCCTTGGCAGCTGTGATGTGGGAAAGCTCGGCTTCACGTTTTGCACAGCGAGAAAACACAATCGAAGCACCTACCGCGTTTTGTTGGGAGCCCAAAAACCACAGCAGCAACGGTGATGTACCTCCCTGACAGCAAGTAAGCGCAGGAGTGTTTGGAAGCGCATTGCGTCTATCAAAACAAATTGGGCCGAAAGTTAGCAAAAAGTGTTTGGCGTCAGTTGGTAGCAAGAGGCCACACGGGAGGCAGCGTCTTAGCCCGGCTAGCTCAGTCGGTAGAGCATGAGACTCTTAATCTCAGGGTCGTGGGTTCGAGCCCCACGTTGGGCGTATGGCATCGCAACGTTTTGGCCCAGTCAGTGGCATTCATGCGCACTGCACGGCCCCACCTTTACCATATCGACTGGCTTCTCTTCCATTCCCTCTACAAACGGGGAAATGTTTCGAGCTTATCTTTCTAGTGGTCAATTCGTATGGCAGCAAGTTGACCTTGCGCTGGGGCGTGGTTCTTATCAGCGCCACGTGTGACACGAATTGGATAGAGATAGTGGCACAGGCCCCAGACAGCCTTGCGTTGGTGGTATAGTGGTGAGCATAGCTGCCTTCCAAGCAGTTGACCCGGGTTCGATTCCCGGCCAACGCACTCCTATCCCTTTTTGGCCTTGCAAAGCGGCCCTAAGCAAAGACCCAAGTCATCCAGGTCCTTGAAGAAAGCTCCTAAGATATCCTGGCTTAGCGACAACTGTGGAGACTTTCTTCGGCATTCGAAAAGTCTCTGGCCTTATGCTTTAACTCGCTCAGGAGGTCCAGCATTATCCAGGGCCAAGGTTCAGCCATTTTGACTACTGATTCCCAAAGAGAATCAACTCTGTCACACACAACATTGCTAAGTATCTGGCAACAACGCTAACACCCTTAGCTGGCATCATATTGCACCATTTGCTATTCGGTGACGAAGGCATCGAATAGCAAATGACCCGCTTTGGACTGTGTCTTGCAAGGCAAGGAAAGGGGTGCATTTGGGCAAGGAGGCCTACAGGAAACCTACCCACACACACCGCTATCTGCTTTTTGGCTCACACCACCCACTGGAACCCAAGCTGGGGCTTCTTAGGACTCTGCAATATCGGGCTGACGCGGTAACAACAAAAAGAGTCTACAGACCCTCTCAGGTGTGCTTTGAAAGCTTGTGGCTAGCCAGACTGGGTCTTGGCTAAACATCCACAAGGTCACGAAAACAAACTGGGGAGAAGCAGAACATTTGGAGAAATATAGTCACCCCCGTAAGCCACTGGAGTGTCAGAAAAACTCCGGAGGATCTTTAACAACAATTGCATCGCTGTGTACTTCAAGTCCAGCAATACACTGGGACGGAAGCTTGTACATCGGCACTATCTGCACTGCCCATTTTGAACATCGCTCTAGCTAGCCAAGCGATTTGACAACAATTGTCACCTTTAGCCACGCCGATCTAGGCACCAATAGCTATGCAGGCTTCCTGCCACCAACAATGGGATCATCTAACTTGAACAGGGCGGTTCTACAATTTTCACACCTCCCCCTGTTCTTGGACAATCAACATCGACACATTCACATGGTGATTGTCTTAAGGTGTGACTAGAAGTGCTGCAGTTATCTTCCTGAGCCAAAGAAGTGGCTCGATCAACTATGTAAACCTCTTCAACAAACGGCTAGTACATTTGCAAGGGTCTCCAGTGAACGCTTGTTTGTCTGCTCAGTTGCCGGTCACCTGAAGAGAGCCAAAGGACACGCTTTGTTTTAGCCTTCGGGCCCCACTGAGGTAATGGAGAAAACATGAGCGTCCCTGGGTGGGCTCGAACCACCAACCTTTCGGTTAACAGCCGAACGCGCTAACCGATTGCGCCACAGAGACTGCACGCCGAGGGCCGGCGCACCGGCCGAGGGAGACATGAATAATAAAAACAAAGTTCCTTAAAAGGCTTCCCAATTGCACATTTCTAGAGTGCCTTCTAGAGTGCCTTCTAGTTAAAGGGGGAGAGAGGCAGGGTAAAAGAGGGCATCCTTCGAGCCGGAATAGAACCAGCGACCTAAGGATTACTACGTTGACGCTACAGTCCTCCGCTCTACCAGCTGAGCTATCGAAGGGGCCGCCGGTGGGTCGTAGCCCGTGACTCCTTGCATTCAAAGCCAGCGCTTTGCCCTTTGCGTTAGTCCTTCTGCCTTGAGGGATTGGTCTATGCCGCCTCTGCCTGAAAGGTCAAATGCCTTGGCAGCTGTGATGTGGGAAAGCTCGGCTTCACGTTTTGCACAGCGAGAAAACACAATCGAAGCACCTACCGCGTTTTGTTGGGAGCCCAAAAACCACAGCAGCAACGGTGATGTACCTCCCTGACAGCAAGTAAGCGCAGGAGTGTTTGGAAGCGCATTGCGTCTATCAAAACAAATTGGGCCGAAAGTTAGCAAAAAGTGTTTGGCGTCAGTTGGTAGCAAGAGGCCACACGGGAGGCAGCGTCTTAGCCCGGCTAGCTCAGTCGGTAGAGCATGAGACTCTTAATCTCAGGGTCGTGGGTTCGAGCCCCACGTTGGGCGTATGGCATCGCAACGTTTTGGCCCAGTCAGTGGCATTCATGCGCACTGCACGGCCCCACCTTTACCATATCGACTGGCTTCTCTTCCATTCCCTCTACAAACGGGGAAATGTTTCGAGCTTATCTTTCTAGTGGTCAATTCGTATGGCAGCAAGTTGACCTTGCGCTGGGGCGTGGTTCTTATCAGCGCCACGTGTGACACGAATTGGATAGAGATAGTGGCACAGGCCCCGGACAGCCTTGCGTTGGTGGTATAGTGGTGAGCATAGCTGCCTTCCAAGCAGTTGACCCGGGTTCGATTCCCGGCCAACGCACTCCTATCCCTTTTTGGCCTTGCAAAGCGGCCCTAAGCAAAGACCCAAGTCATCCAGGTCCTTGAAGAAAGCTCCTAAGATATCCTGGCTTAGCGACAACTGTGGAGACTTTCTTCGGCATTCGAAAAGTCTCTGGCCTTATGCTTTAACTCGCTCAGGAGGTCCAGCATTATCCAGGGCCAAGGTTCAGCCATTTTGACTACTGATTCCCAAAGAGAATCAACTCTGTCACACACAACATTGCTAAGTATCTGGCAACAACGCTAACACCCTTAGCTGGCATCATATTGCACCATTTGCTATTCGGTGACGAAGGCATCGAATAGCAAATGACCCGCTTTGGACTGTGTCTTGCAAGGCAAGGAAAGGGGTGCATTTGGGCAAGGAGGCCTACAGGAAACCTACCCACACACACCGCTATCTGCTTTTTGGCTCACACCACCCACTGGAACCCAAGCTGGGGCTTCTTAGGACTCTGCAATATCGGGCTGACGCGGTAACAACAAAAAGAGTCTACAGACCCTCTCAGGTGTGCTTTGAAAGCTTGTGGCTAGCCAGACTGGGTCTTGGCTAAACATCCACAAGGTCACGAAAACAAACTGGGGAGAAGCAGAACATTTGGAGAAATATAGTCACCCCCGTAAGCCACTGGAGTGTCAGAAAAACTCCGGAGGATCTTTAACAACAATTGCATCGCTGTGTACTTCAAGTCCAGCAATACACTGGGACGGAAGCTTGTACATCGGCACTATCTGCACTGCCCATTTTGAACATCGCTCTAGCTAGCCAAGCGATTTGACAACAATTGTCACCTTTAGCCACGCCGATCTAGGCACCAATAGCTATGCAGGCTTCCTGCCACCAACAATGGGATCATCTAACTTGAACAGGGCGGTTCTACAATTTTCACACCTCCCCCTGTTCTTGGACAATCAACATCGACACATTCACATGGTGATTGTCTTAAGGTGTGACTAGAAGTGCTGCAGTTATCTTCCTGAGCCAAAGAAGTGGCTCGATCAACTATGTAAACCTCTTCAACAAACGGCTAGTACATTTGCAAGGGTCTCCAGTGAACGCTTGTTTGTCTGCTCAGTTGCCGGTCACCTGAAGAGAGCCAAAGGACACGCTTTGTTTTAGCCTTCGGGCCCCACTGAGGTAATGGAGAAAACATGAGCGTCCCTGGGTGGGCTCGAACCACCAACCTTTCGGTTAACAGCCGAACACGCTAACCGATTGCGCCACAGAGACTGCACGCCGAGGGCCGGCGCACCGGCCGAGGGAGACATGAATAATAAAAACAAAGTTCCTTAAAAGGCTTCCCAATTGCACATTTCTAGAGTGCCTTCTAGAGTGCCTTCTAGTTAAAGGGGGAGAGAGGCAGGGTAAAAGAGGGCATCCTTCGAGCCGGAATCGAACCAGCGACCTAAGGATTACTACGTTGACGCTACAGTCCTCCGCTCTACCAGCTGAGCTATCGAAGGGGCCGCCGGTGGGTCGTAGCCCGTGACTCCTTGCATTCAAAGCCAGCGCTTTGCCCTTTGCGTTAGTCCTTCTGCCTTGAGGGATTGGTCTATGCCGCCTCTGCCTGAAAGGTCAAATGCCTTGGCAGCTGTGATGTGGGAAAGCTCGGCTTCACGTTTTGCACAGCGAGAAAACACAATCGAAGCACCTACCGCGTTTTGTTGGGAGCCCAAAAACCACAGCAGCAACGGTGATGTACCTCCCTGACAGCAAGTAAGCGCAGGAGTGTTTGGAAGCGCATTGCGTCTATCAAAACAAATTGGGCCGAAAGTTAGCAAAAAGTGTTTGGCGTCAGTTGGTAGCAAGAGGCCACACGGGAGGCAGCGTCTTAGCCCGGCTAGCTCAGTCGGTAGAGCATGAGACTCTTAATCTCAGGGTCGTGGGTTCGAGCCCCACGTTGGGCGTATGGCATCGCAACGTTTTGGCCCAGTCAGTGGCATTCATGCGCACTGCACGGCCCCACCTTTACCATATCGACTGGCTTCTCTTCCATTCCCTCTACAAACGGGGAAATGTTTCGAGCTTATCTTTCTAGTGGTCAATTCGTATGGCAGCAAGTTGACCTTGCGCTGGGGCGTGGTTCTTATCAGCGCCACGTGTGACACGAATTGGATAGAGATAGTGGCACAGGCCCCGGACAGCCTTGCGTTGGTGGTATAGTGGTGAGCATAGCTGCCTTCCAAGCAGTTGACCCGGGTTCGATTCCCGGCCAACGCACTCCTATCCCTTTTTGGCCTTGCAAAGCGGCCCTAAGCAAAGACCCAAGTCATCCAGGTCCTTGAAGAAAGCTCCTAAGATATCCTGGCTTAGCGACAACTGTGGAGACTTTCTTCGGCATTCGAAAAGTCTCTGGCCTTATGCTTTAACTCGCTCAGGAGGTCCAGCATTATCCAGGGCCAAGGTTCAGCCATTTTGACTACTGATTCCCAAAGAGAATCAACTCTGTCACACACAACATTGCTAAGTATCTGGCAACAACGCTAACACCCTTAGCTGGCATCATATTGCACCATTTGCTATTCGGTGACGAAGGCATCGAATAGCAAATGACCCGCTTTGGACTGTGTCTTGCAAGGCAAGGAAAGGGGTGCATTTGGGCAAGGAGGCCTACAGGAAACCTACCCACACACACCGCTATCTGCTTTTTGGCTCACACCACCCACTGGAACCCAAGCTGGGGCTTCTTAGGAATCTGCAATATCGGGCTGACGCGGTAACAACAAAAAGAGTCTACAGACCCTCTCAGGTGTGCTTTGAAAGCTTGTGGCTAGCCAGACTGGGTCTTGGCTAAACATCCACAAGGTCACGAAAACAAACTGGGGAGAAGCAGAACATTTGGAGAAATATAGTCACCCCCGTAAGCCACTGGAGTGTCAGAAAAACTCCGGAGGATCTTTAACAACAATTGCATCGCTGTGTACTTCAAGTCCAGCAATACACTGGGACGGAAGCTTGTACATCGGCACTATCTGCACTGCCCATTTTGAACATCGCTCTAGCTAGCCAAGCGATTTGACAACAATTGTCACCTTTAGCCACGCCGATCTAGGCACCAATAGCTATGCAGGCTTCCTGCCACCAACAATGGGATCATCTAACTTGAACAGGGCGGTTCTACAATTTTCACACCTCCCCCTGTTCTTGGACAATCAACATCGACACATTCACATGGTGATTGTCTTAAGGTGTGACTAGAAGTGCTGCAGTTATCTTCCTGAGCCAAAGAAGTGGCTCGATCAACTATGTAAACCTCTTCAACAAACGGCTAGTACATTTGCAAGGGTCTCCAGTGAACGCTTGTTTGTCTGCTCAGTTGCCGGTCACCTGAAGAGAGCCAAAGGACACGCTTTGTTTTAGCCTTCGGGCCCCACTGAGGTAATGGAGAAAACATGAGCGTCCCTGGGTGGGCTCGAACCACCAACCTTTCGGTTAACAGCCGAACGCGCTAACCGATTGCGCCACAGAGACTGCACGCCGAGGGCCGGCGCACCGGCCGAGGGAGACATGAATAATAAAAACAAAGTTCCTTAAAAGGCTTCCCAATTGCACATTTCTAGAGTGCCTTCTAGTTAAAGGGGGAGAGAGGCAGGGTAAAAGAGGGCATCCTTCGAGCCGGAATCGAACCAGCGACCTAAGGATTACTACGTTGACGCTACAGTCCTCCGCTCTACCAGCTGAGCTATCGAAGGGGCCGCCGGTGGGTCGTAGCCCGTGACTCCTTGCATTCAAAGCCAGCGCTTTGCCCTTTGCGTTAGTCCTTCTGCCTTGAGGGATTGGTCTATGCCGCCTCTGCCTGAAAGGTCAAATGCCTTGGCAGCTGTGATGTGGGAAAGCTCGGCTTCACGTTTTGCACAGCGAGAAAACACAATCGAAGCACCTACCGCGTTTTGTTGGGAGCCCAAAAACCACAGCAGCAACGGTGATGTACCTCCCTGACAGCAAGTAAGCGCAGGAGTGTTTGGAAGCGCATTGCGTCTATCAAAACAAATTGGGCCGAAAGTTAGCAAAAAGTGTTTGGCGTCAGTTGGTAGCAAGAGGCCACACGGGAGGCAGCGTCTTAGCCCGGCTAGCTCAGTCGGTAGAGCATGAGACTCTTAATCTCAGGGTCGTGGGTTCGAGCCCCACGTTGGGCGTATGGCATCGCAACGTTTTGGCCCAGTCAGTGGCATTCATGCGCACTGCACGGCCCCACCTTTACCATATCGACTGGCTTCTCTTCCATTCCCTCTACAAACGGGGAAATGTTTCGAGCTTATCTTTCTAGTGGTCAATTCGTATGGCAGCAAGTTGACCTTGCGCTGGGGCGTGGTTCTTATCAGCGCCACGTGTGACACGAATTGGATAGAGATAGTGGCACAGGCCCCGGACAGCCTTGCGTTGGTGGTATAGTGGTGAGCATAGCTGCCTTCCAAGCAGTTGACCCGGGTTCGATTCCCGGCCAACGCACACCTATCCCTTTTTGGCCTTGCAAAGCGGCCCTAAGCAAAGACCCAAGTCATCCAGGTCCTTGAAGAAAGCTCCTAAGATATCCTGGCTTAGCGACAACTGTGGAGACTTTCTTCGGCATTCGAAAAGTCTCTGGCCTTATGCTTTAACTCGCTCAGGAGGTCCAGCATTATCCAGGGCCAAGGTTCAGCCATTTTGACTACTGATTCCCAAAGAGAATCAACTCTGTCACACACAACATTGCTAAGTATCTGGCAACAACGCTAACACCCTTAGCTGGCATCATATTGCACCATTTGCTATTCGGTGACGAAGGCATCGAATAGCAAATGACCCGCTTTGGACTGTGTCTTGCAAGGCAAGGAAAGGGGTGCATTTGGGCAAGGAGGCCTACAGGAAACCTACCCACACACACCGCTATCTGCTTTTTGGCTCACACCACCCACTGGAACCCAAGCTGGGGCTTCTTAGGACTCTGCAGTATCGGGCTGACGCGGTAACAACAAAAAGAGTCTACAGACCCTCTCAGGTGTGCTTTGAAAGCTTGTGGCTAGCCAGACTGGGTCTTGGCTAAACATCCACAAGGTCACGAAAACAAACTGGGGAGAAGCAGAACATTTGGAGAAATATAGTCACCCCCGTAAGCCACTGGAGTGTCAGAAAAACTCCGGAGGATCTTTAACAACAATTGCATCGCTGTGTACTTCAAGTCCAGCAATACACTGGGACGGAAGCTTGTACATCGGCACTATCTGCACTGCCCATTTTGAACATCGCTCTAGCTAGCCAAGCGATTTGACAACAATTGTCACCTTTAGCCACGCCGATCTAGGCACCAATAGCTATGCAGGCTTCCTGCCACCAACAATGGGATCATCTAACTTGAACAGGGCGGTTCTACAATTTTCACACCTCCCCCTGTTCTTGGACAATCAACATCGACACATTCACATGGTGATTGTCTTAAGGTGTGACTAGAAGTGCTGCAGTTATCTTCCTGAGCCAAAGAAGTGGCTCGATCAACTATGTAAACCTCTTCAACAAACGGCTAGTACATTTGCAAGGGTCTCCAGTGAACGCTTGTTTGTCTGCTCAGTTGCCGGTCACCTGAAGAGAGCCAAAGGACACGCTTTGTTTTAGCCTTCGGGCCCCACTGAGGTAATGGAGAAAACATGAGCGTCCCTGGGTGGGCTCGAACCACCAACCTTTCGGTTAACAGCCGAACACGCTAACCGATTGCGCCACAGAGACTGCACGCCGAGGGCCGGCGCACCGGCCGAGGGAGACATGAATAATAAAAACAAAGTTCCTTAAAAGGCTTCCCAATTGCACATTTCTAGAGTGCCTTCTAGAGTGCCTTCTAGTTAAAGGGGGAGAGAGGCAGGGTAAAAGAGGGCATCCTTCGAGCCGGAATCGAACCAGCGACCTAAGGATTACTACGTTGACGCTACAGTCCTCCGCTCTACCAGCTGAGCTATCGAAGGGGCCGCCGGTGGGTCGTAGCCCGTGACTCCTTGCATTCAAAGCCAGCGCTTTGCCCTTTGCGTTAGTCCTTCTGCCTTGAGGGATTGGTCTATGCCGCCTCTGCCTGAAAGGTCAAATGCCTTGGCAGCTGTGATGTGGGAAAGCTCGGCTTCACGTTTTGCACAGCGAGAAAACACAATCGAAGCACCTACCGCGTTTTGTTGGGAGCCCAAAAACCACAGCAGCAACGGTGATGTACCTCCCTGACAGCAAGTAAGCGCAGGAGTGTTTGGAAGCGCATTGCGTCTATCAAAACAAATTGGGCCGAAAGTTAGCAAAAAGTGTTTGGCGTCAGTTGGTAGCAAGAGGCCACACGGGAGGCAGCGTCTTAGCCCGGCTAGCTCAGTCGGTAGAGCATGAGACTCTTAATCTCAGGGTCGTGGGTTCGAGCCCCACGTTGGGCGTATGGCATCGCAACGTTTTGGCCCAGTCAGTGGCATTCATGCGCACTGCACGGCCCCACCTTTACCATATCGACTGGCTTCTCTTCCATTCCCTCTACAAACGGGGAAATGTTTCGAGCTTATCTTTCTAGTGGTCAATTCGTATGGCAGCAAGTTGACCTTGCGCTGGGGCGTGGTTCTTATCAGCGCCACGTGTGACACGAATTGGATAGAGATAGTGGCACAGGCCCCGGACAGCCTTGCGTTGGTGGTATAGTGGTGAGCATAGCTGCCTTCCAAGCAGTTGACCCGGGTTCGATTCCCGGCCAACGCACTCCTATCCCTTTTTGGCCTTGCAAAGCGGCCCTAAGCAAAGACCCAAGTCATCCAGGTCCTTGAAGAAAGCTCCTAAGATATCCTGGCTTAGCGACAACTGTGGAGACTTTCTTCGGCATTCGAAAAGTCTCTGGCCTTATGCTTTAACTCGCTCAGGAGGTCCAGCATTATCCAGGGCCAAGGTTCAGCCATTTTGACTACTGATTCCCAAAGAGAATCAACTCTGTCACACACAACATTGCTAAGTATCTGGCAACAACGCTAACACCCTTAGCTGGCATCATATTGCACCATTTGCTATTCGGTGACGAAGGCATCGAATAGCAAATGACCCGCTTTGGACTGTGTCTTGCAAGGCAAGGAAAGGGGTGCATTTGGGCAAGGAGGCCTACAGGAAACCTACCCACACACACCGCTATCTGCTTTTTGGCTCACACCACCCACTGGAACCCAAGCTGGGGCTTCTTAGGACTCTGCAATATCGGGCTGATGCGGTAACAACAAAAAGAGTCTACAGACCCTCTCAGGTGTGCTTTGAAAGCTTGTGGCTAGCCAGACTGGGTCTTGGCTAAACATCCACAAGGTCACGAAAACAAACTAGGGAGAAGCAGAACATTTGGAGAAATATAGTCACCCCCGTAAGCCACTGGAGTGTCAGAAAAACTCCGGAGGATCTTTAACAACAATTGCATCGCTGTGTACTTCAAGTCCAGCAATACACTGGGACGGAAGCTTGTACATCGGCACTATCTGCACTGCCCATTTTGAACATCGCTCTAGCTAGCCAAGCGATTTGACAACAATTGTCACCTTTAGCCACGCCGATCTAGGCACCAATAGCTATGCAGGCTTCCTGCCACCAACAATGGGATCATCTAACTTGAACAGGGCGGTTCTACAATTTTCACACCTCCCCCTGTTCTTGGACAATCAACATCGACACATTCACATGGTGATTGTCTTAAGGTGTGACTAGAAGTGCTGCAGTTATCTTCCTGAGCCAAAGAAGTGGCTCGATCAACTATGTAAACCTCTTCAACAAACGGCTAGTACATTTGCAAGGGTCTCCAGTGAACGCTTGTTTGTCTGCTCAGTTGCCGGTCACCTGAAGAGAGCCAAAGGACACGCTTTGTTTTAGCCTTCGGGCCCCACTGAGGTAATGGAGAAAACATGAGCGTCCCTGGGTGGGCTCGAACCACCAACCTTTCGGTTAACAGCCGAACGCGCTAACCGATTGCGCCACAGAGACTGCACGCTGAGGGCCGGCGCACCGGCCGAGGGAGACATGAATAATAAAAACAAAGTTCCTTAAAAGGCTTCCCAATTGCACATTTCTAGAGTGCCTTCTAGAGTGCCTTCTAGTTAAAGGGGGAGAGAGGCAGGGTAAAAGAGGGCATCCTTCGAGCCGGAATCGAACCAGCGACCTAAGGATTACTACGTTGACGCTACAGTCCTCCGCTCTACCAGCTGAGCTATCGAAGGGGCCGCCGGTGGGTCGTAGCCCGTGACTCCTTGCATTCAAAGCCAGCGCTTTGCCCTTTGCGTTAGTCCTTCTGCCTTGAGGGATTGGTCTATGCCGCCTCTGCCTGAAAGGTCAAATGCCTTGGCAGCTGTGATGTGGGAAAGCTCGGCTTCACGTTTTGCACAGCGAGAAAACACAATCGAAGCACCTACCGCGTTTTGTTGGGAGCCCAAAAACCACAGCAGCAATGGTGATGTACCTCCCTGACAGCAAGTAAGCGCAGGAGTGTTTGGAAGCGCATTGCGTCTATCAAAACAAATTGGGCCGAAAGTTAGCAAAAAGTGTTTGGCGTCAGTTGGTAGCAAGAGGCCACACGGGAGGCAGCGTCTTAGCCCGGCTAGCTCAGTCGGTAGAGCATGAGACTCTTAATCTCAGGGTCGTGGGTTCGAGCCCCACGTTGGGCGTATGGCATCGCAACGTTTTGGCCCAGTCAGTGGCATTCATGCGCACTGCACGGCCCCACCTTTACCATATCGACTGGCTTCTCTTCCATTCCCTCTACAAACGGGGAAATGTTTCGAGCTTATCTTTCTAGTGGTCAATTCGTATGGCAGCAAGTTGACCTTGCGCTGGGGCGTGGTTCTTATCAGCGCCACGTGTGACACGAATTGGATAGAGATAGTGGCACAGGCCCAGGACAGCCTTGCGTTGGTGGTATAGTGGTGAGCATAGCTGCCTTCCAAGCAGTTGACCCGGGTTCGATTCCCGGCCAACGCACTCCTATCCCTTTTTGGCCTTGCAAAGCGGCCCTAAGCAAAGACCCAAGTCATCCAGGTCCTTGAAGAAAGCTCCTAAGATATCCTGGCTTAGCGACAACTGTGGAGACTTTCTTCGGCATTCGAAAAGTCTCTGGCCTTATGCTTTAACTCGCTCAGGAGGTCCAGCATTATCCAGGGCCAAGGTTCAGCCATTTTGACTTCTGATTCCCAAAGAGAATCAACTCTGTCACACACAACATTGCTAAGTATCTGGCAACAACGCTAACACCCTTAGCTGGCATCATATTGCACCATTTGCTATTCGGTGACGAAGGCATCGAATAGCAAATGACCCGCTTTGGACTGTGTCTTGCAAGGCAAGGAAAGGGGTGCATTTGGGCAAGGAGGCCTACAGGAAACCTACCCACACACACCGCTATCTGCTTTTTGGCTCACACCACCCACTGGAACCCAAGCTGGGGCTTCTTAGGACTCTGCAATATCGGGCTGACGCGGTAACAACAAAAAGAGTCTACAGACCCTCTCAGGTGTGCTTTGAAAGCTTGTGGCTAGCCAGACTGGGTCTTGGCTAAACATCCACAAGGTCACGAAAACAAACTGGGGAGAAGCAGAACATTTGGAGAAATATAGTCACCCCCGTAAGCCACTGGAGTGTCAGAAAAACTCCGGAGGATCTTTAACAACAATTGCATCGCTGTGTACTTCAAGTCCAGCAATACACTGGGACGGAAGCTTGTACATCGGCACTATCTGCACTGCCCATTTTGAACATCGCTCTAGCTAGCCAAGCGATTTGACAACAATTGTCACCTTTAGCCACGCCGATCTAGGCACCAATAGCTATGCAGGCTTCCTGCCACCAACAATGGGATCATCTAACTTGAACAGGGCGGTTCTACAATTTTCACACCTCCCCCTGTTCTTGGACAATCAACATCGACACATTCACATGGTGATTGTCTTAAGGTGTGACTAGAAGTGCTGCAGTTATCTTCCTGAGCCAAAGAAGTGGCTCGATCAACTATGTAAACCTCTTCAACAAACGGCTAGTACATTTGCAAGGGTCTCCAGTGAACGCTTGTTTGTCTGCTCAGTTGCCGGTCACCTGAAGAGAGCCAAAGGACACGCTTTGTTTTAGCCTTCGGGCCCCACTGAGGTAATGGAGAAAACATGAGCGTCCCTGGGTGGGCTCGAACCACCAACCTTTCGGTTAACAGCCGAATGCGCTAACCGATTGCGCCACAGAGACTGCACGCCGAGGGCCGGCGCACCGGCCGAGGGAGACATGAATAATAAAAACAAAGTTCCTTAAAAGGCTTCCCAATTGCACATTTCTAGAGTGCCTTCTAGAGTGCCTTCTAGTTAAAGGGGGAGAGAGGCAGGGTAAAAGAGGGCATCCTTTGAGCCGGAATCGAACCAGCGACCTAAGGATTACTACGTTGACGCTACAGTCCTCCGCTCTACCAGCTGAGCTATCGAAGGGGCCGCCGGTGGATCGTAGCCCGTGACTCCTTGCATTCAAAGCCAGCGCTTTGCCCTTTGCGTTAGTCCTTCTGCCTTGAGGGATTGGTCTATGCCGCCTCTGCCTGAAAGGTCAAATGCCTTGGCAGCTGTGATGTGGGAAAGCTCGGCTTCACGTTTTGCACAGCGAGAAAACACAATCGAAGCACCTACCGCGTTTTGTTGGGAGCCCAAAAACCACAGCAGCAATGGTGATGTACCTCCCTGACAGCAAGTAAGCGCAGGAGTGTTTGGAAGCGCATTGCGTCTATCAAAACAAATTGGGCCGAAAGTTAGCAAAAAGTGTTTGGCGTCAGTTGGTAGCAAGAGGCCACACGGGAGGCAGCGTCTTAGCCCGGCTAGCTCAGTCGGTAGAGCATGAGACTCTTAATCTCAGGGTCGTGGGTTCGAGCCCCACGTTGGGCGTATGGCATCGCAACGTTTTGGCCCAGTCAGTGGCATTCATGCGCACTGCACGGCCCCACCTTTACCATATCGACTGGCTTCTCTTCCATTCCCTCTACAAACGGGGAAATGTTTCGAGCTTATCTTTCTAGTGGTCAATTCGTATGGCAGCAAGTTGACCTTGCGCTGGGGCGTGGTTCTTATCAGCGCCACGTGTGACACGAATTGGATAGAGATAGTGGCACAGGCCCCGGACAGCCTTGCGTTGGTGGTATAGTGGTGAGCATAGCTGCCTTCCAAGCAGTTGCCCCGGGTTCGATTCCCGGCCAACGCACTCCTATCCCTTTTTGGCCTTGCAAAGCGGCCCTAAGCAAAGACCCAAGTCATCCAGGTCCTTGAAGAAAGCTCCTAAGATATCCTGGCTTAGCGACAACTGTGGAGACTTTCTTCGGCATTCGAAAAGTCTCTGGCCTTATGCTTTAACTCGCTCAGGAGGTCCAGCATTATCCAGGGCCAAGGTTCAGCCATTTTGACTACTGATTCCCAAAGAGAATCAACTCTGTCACACACAACATTGCTAAGTATCTGGCAACAACGCTAACACCCTTAGCTGGCATCATATTGCACCATTTGCTATTCGGTGACGAAGGCATCGAATAGCAAATGACCCGCTTTGGACTGTGTCTTGCAAGGCAAGGAAAGGGGTGCATTTGGGCAAGGAGGCCTACAGGAAACCTACCCACACACACCGCTATCTGCTTTTTGGCTCACACCACCCACTGGAACCCAAGCTGGGGCTTCTTAGGACTCTGCAATATCGGGCTGACGCGGTAACAACAAAAAGAGTCTACAGACCCTCTCAGGTGTGCTTTGAAAGCTTGTGGCTAGCCAGACTGGGTCTTGGCTAAACATCCACAAGGTCACGAAAACAAACTGGGGAGAAGCAGAACATTTGGAGAAATATAGTCACCCCCGTAAGCCACTGGAGTGTCAGAAAAACTCCGGAGGATCTTTAACAACAATTGCATCGCTGTGTACTTCAAGTCCAGCAATACACTGGGACGGAAGCTTGTACATCGGCACTATCTGCACTGCCCATTTTGAACATCGCTCTAGCTAGCCAAGCGATTTGACAACAATTGTCACCTTTAGCCACGCCGATCTAGGCACCAATAGCTATGCAGGCTTCCTGCCACCAACAATGGGATCATCTAACTTGAACAGGGCGGTTCTACAATTTTCACACCTCCCCCTGTTCTTGGACAATCAACATCGACACATTCACATGGTGATTGTCTTAAGGTGTGACTAGAAGTGCTGCAGTTATCTTCCTGAGCCAAAGAAGTGGCTCGATCAACTATGTAAACCTCTTCAACAAACGGCTAGTACATTTGCAAGGGTCTCCAGTGAACGCTTGTTTGTCTGCTCAGTTGCCGGTCACCTGAAGAGAGCCAAAGGACACGCTTTGTTTTAGCCTTCGGGCCCCACTGAGGTAATGGAGAAAACATGAGCGTCCCTGGGTGGGCTCGAACCACCAACCTTTCGGTTAACAGCCGAACGCGCTAACCGATTGCGCCACAGAGACTGCACGCCGAGGGCCGGCGCACCGGCCGAGGGAGACATGAATAATAAAAACAAAGTTCCTTAAAAGGCTTCCCAATTGCACATTTCTAGAGTGCCTTCTAGAGTGCCTTCTAGTTAAAGGGGGAGAGAGGCAGGGTAAAAGAGGGCATCCTTCGAGCCGGAATCGAACCAGCGACCTAAGGATTACTACGTTGACGCTACAGTCCTCCGCTCTACCAGCTGAGCTATCGAAGGGGCCGCCGGCGGGTCGTAGCCCGTGACTCCTTGCATTCAAAGCCAGCGCTTTGCCCTTTGCGTTAGTCCTTCTGCCTTGAGGGATTGGTCTATGCCGCCTCTGCCTGAAAGGTCAAATGCCTTGGCAGCTGTGATGTGGGAAAGCTCGGCTTCACGTTTTGCACAGCGAGAAAACACAATCGAAGCACCTACCGCGTTTTGTTGGGAGCCCAAAAACCACAGCAGCAACGGTGATGTACCTCCCTGACAGCAAGTAAGCGCAGGAGTGTTTGGAAGCGCATTGCGTCTATCAAAACAAATTGGGCCGAAAGTTAGCAAAAAGTGTTTGGCGTCAGTTGGTAGCAAGAGGCCACACGGGAGGCAGCGTCTTAGCCCGGCTAGCTCAGTCGGTAGAGCATGAGACTCTTAATCTCAGGGTCGTGGGTTCGAGCCCCACGTTGGGCGTATGGCATCGCAACGTTTTGGCCCAGTCAGTGGCATTCATGCGCACTGCACGGCCCCACCTTTACCATATCGACTGGCTTCTCTTCCATTCCCTCTACAAACGGGGAAATGTTTCGAGCTTATCTTTCTAGTGGTCAATTCGTATGGCAGCAAGTTGACCTTGCGCTGGGGCGTGGTTCTTATCAGCGCCACGTGTGACACGAATTGGATAGAGATAGTGGCACAGGCCCCGGACAGCCTTGCGTTGGTGGTATAGTGGTGAGCATAGCTGCCTTCCAAGCAGTTGACCCGGGTTCGATTCCCGGCCAACGCACTCCTATCCCTTTTTGGCCTTGCAAAGCGGCCCTAAGCAAAGACCCAAGTCATCCAGGTCCTTGAAGAAAGCTCCTAAGATATCCTGGCTTAGCGACAACTGTGGAGACTTTCTTCGGCATTCGAAAAGTCTCTGGCCTTATGCTTTAACTCGCTCAGGAGGTCCAGCATTATCCAGGGCCAAGGTTCAGCCATTTTGACTACTGATTCCCAAAGAGAATCAACTCTGTCACACACAACATTGCTAAGTATCTGGCAACAACGCTAACACCCTTAGCTGGCATCATATTGCACCATTTGCTATTCGGTGACGAAGGCATCGAATAGCAAATGACCCGCTTTGGACTGTGTCTTGCAAGGCAAGGAAAGGGGTGCATTTGGGCAAGGAGGCCTACAGGAAACCTACCCACACACACCGCTATCTGCTTTTTGGCTCACACCACCCACTGGAACCCAAGCTGGGGCTTCTTAGGACTCTGCAATATCGGGCTGACGCGGTAACAACAAAAAGAGTCTACAGACCCTCTCAGGTGTGCTTTGAAAGCTTGTGGCTAGCCAGACTGGGTCTTGGCTAAACATCCACAAGGTCACGAAAACAAACTGGGGAGAAGCAGAACATTTGGAGAAATATAGTCACCCCCGTAAGCCACTGGAGTGTCAGAAAAACTCCGGAGGATCTTTAACAACAATTGCATCGCTGTGTACTTCAAGTCCAGCAATACACTGGGACGGAAGCTTGTACATCGGCACTATCTGCACTGCCCATTTTGAACATCGCTCTAGCTAGCCAAGCGATTTGACAACAATTGTCACCTTTAGCCACGCCGATCTAGGCACCAATAGCTATGCAGGCTTCCTGCCACCAACAATGGGATCATCTAACTTGAACAGGGCGGTTCTACAATTTTCACACCTCCCCCTGTTCTTGGACAATCAACATCGACACATTCACATGGTGATTGTCTTAAGGTGTGACTAGAAGTGCTGCAGTTATCTTCCTGAGCCAAAGAAGTGGCTCGATCAACTATGTAAACCTCTTCAACAAACGGCTAGTACATTTGCAAGGGTCTCCAGTGAACGCTTGTTTGTCTGCTCAGTTGCCGGTCACCTGAAGAGAGCCAAAGGACACGCTTTGTTTTAGCCTTCGGGCCCCACTGAGGTAATGGAGAAAACATGAGCGTCCCTGGGTGGGCTCGAACCACCAACCTTTCGGTTAACAGCCGAACGCGCTAACCGATTGCGCCACAGAGACTGCACGCCGAGGGCCGGCGCACCGGCCGAGGGAGACATGAATAATAAAAACAAAGTTCCTTAAAAGGCTTCCCAATTGCACATTTCTAGAGTGCCTTCTAGAGTGCCTTCTAGTTAAAGGGGGAGAGAGGCAGGGTAAAAGAGGGCATCCTTCGAGCCGGAATCGAACCAGCGACCTAAGGATTACTACGTTGACGCTACAGTCCTCCGCTCTACCAGCTGAGCTATCGAAGGGGCCGCCGGTGGGTCGTAGCCCGTGACTCCTTGCATTCAAAGCCAGCGCTTTGCCCTTTGCGTTAGTCCTTCTGCCTTGAGGGATTGGTCTATGCCGCCTCTGCCTGAAAGGTCAAATGCCTTGGCAGCTGTGATGTGGGAAAGCTCGGCTTCACGTTTTGCACAGCGAGAAAACACAATCGAAGCACCTACCGCGTTTTGTTGGGAGCCCAAAAACCACAGCAGCAACGGTGATGTACCTCCCTGACAGCAAGTAAGCGCAGGAGTGTTTGGAAGCGCATTGCGTCTATCAAAACAAATTGGGCCGAAAGTTAGCAAAAAGTGTTTGGCGTCAGTTGGTAGCAAGAGGCCACACGGGAGGCAGCGTCTTAGCCCGGCTAGCTCAGTCGGTAGAGCATGAGACTCTTAATCTCAGGGTCGTGGGTTCGAGCCCCACGTTGGGCGTATGGCATCGCAACGTTTAGGCCCAGTCAGTGGCATTCATGCGCACTGCACGGCCCCACCTTTACCATATCGACTGGCTTCTCTTCCATTCCCTCTACAAACGGGGAAATGTTTCGAGCTTATCTTTCTAGTGGTCAATTCGTATGGCAGCAAGTTGACCTTGCGCTGGGGCGTGGTTCTTATCAGCGCCACGTGTGACACGAATTGGATAGAGATAGTGGCACAGGCCCCGGACAGCCTTGCGTTGGTGGTATAGTGGTGAGCATAGCTGCCTTCCAAGCAGTTGACCCGGGTTCGATTCCCGGCCAACGCACTCCTATCCCTTTTTGGCCTTGCAAAGCGGCCCTAAGCAAAGACCCAAGTCATCCAGGTCCTTGAAGAAAGCTCCTAAGATATCCTGGCTTAGCGACAACTGTGGAGACTTTCTTCGGCATTCGAAAAGTCTCTGGCCTTATGCTTTAACTCGCTCAGGAGGTCCAGCATTATCCAGGGCCAAGGTTCAGCCATTTTGACTACTGATTCCCAAAGAGAATCAACTCTGTCACACACAACATTGCTAAGTATCTGGCAACAACGCTAACACCCTTAGCTGGCATCATATTGCACCATTTGCTATTCGGTGACGAAGGCATCGAATAGAAAATGACCCGCTTTGGACTGTGTCTTGCAAGGCAAGGAAAGGGGTGCATTTGGGCAAGGAGGCCTACAGGAAACCTACCCACACACACCGCTATCTGCTTTTTGGCTCACACCACCCACTGGAACCCAAGCTGGGGCTTCTTAGGACTCTGCAATATCGGGCTGACGCGGTAACAACAAAAAGAGTCTACAGACCCTCTCAGGTGTGCTTTGAAAGCTTGTGGCTAGCCAGACTGGGTCTTGGCTAAACATCCACAAGGTCACGAAAACAAACTGGGGAGAAGCAGAACATTTGGAGAAATATAGTCACCCCCGTAAGCCACTGGAGTGTCAGAAAAACTCCGGAGGATCTTTAACAACAATTGCATCGCTGTGTACTTCAAGTCCAGCAATACACTGGGACGGAAGCTTGTACATCGGCACTATCTGCACTGCCCATTTTGAACATCGCTCTAGCTAGCCAAGCGATTTGACAACAATTGTCACCTTTAGCCACGCCGATCTAGGCACCAATAGCTATGCAGGCTTCCTGCCACCAACAATGGGATCATCTAACTTGAACAGGGCGGTTCTACAATTTTCACACCTCCCCCTGTTCTTGGACAATCAACATCGACACATTCACATGGTGATTGTCTTAAGGTGTGACTAGAAGTGCTGCAGTTATCTTCCTGAGCCAAAGAAGTGGCTCGATCAACTATGTAAACCTCTTCAACAAACGGCTAGTACATTTGCAAGGGTCTCCAGTGAACGCTTGTTTGTCTGCTCAGTTGCCGGTCACCTGAAGAGAGCCAAAGGACACGCTTTGTTTTAGCCTTCGGGCCCCACTGAGGTAATGGAGAAAACATGAGCGTCCCTGGGTGGGCTCGAACCACCAACCTTTCGGTTAACAGCCGAACGCGCTAACCGATTGCGCCACAGAGACTGCACGCCGAGGGCCGGCGCACCGGCCGAGGGAGACATGAATAATAAAAACAAAGTTCCTTAAAAGGCTTCCCAATTGCACATTTCTAGAGTGCCTTCTAGAGTGCCTTCTAGTTAAAGGGGGAGAGAGGCAGGGTAAAAGAGGGCATCCTTCGAGCCGGAATCGAACCAGCGACCTAAGGATTACTACGTTGACGCTACAGTCCTCCGCTCTACCAGCTGAGCTATCGAAGGGGCCGCCGGTGGGTCGTAGCCCGTGACTCCTTGCATTCAAAGCCAGCGCTTTGCCCTTTGCGTTAGTCCTTCTGCCTTGAGGGATTGGTCTATGCCGCCTCTGCCTGAAAGGTCAAATGCCTTGGCAGCTGTGATGTGGGAAAGCTCGGCTTCACGTTTTGCACAGCGAGAAAACACAATCGAAGCACCTACCGCGTTTTGTTGGGAGCCCAAAAACCACAGCAGCAACGGTGATGTACCTCCCTGACAGCAAGTAAGCGCAGGAGTGTTTGGAAGCGCATTGCGTCTATCAAAACAAATTGGGCCGAAAGTTAGCAAAAAGTGTTTGGCGTCAGTTGGTAGCAAGAGGCCACACGGGAGGCAGCGTCTTAGCCCGGCTAGCTCAGTCGGTAGAGCATGAGACTCTTAATCTCAGGGTCGTGGGTTCGAGCCCCACGTTGGGCGTATGGCATCGCAACGTTTTGGCCCAGTCAGTGGCATTCATGCGCACTGCACGGCCCCACCTTTACCATATCGACTGGCTTCTCTTCCATTCCCTCTACAAACGGGGAAATGTTTCGAGCTTATCTTTCTAGTGGTCAATTCGTATGGCAGCAAGTTGACCTTGCGCTGGGGCGTGGTTCTTATCAGCGCCACGTGTGACACGAATTGGATAGAGATAGTGGCACAGGCCCCGGACAGCCTTGCGTTGGTGGTATAGTGGTGAGCATAGCTGCCTTCCAAGCAGTTGACCCGGGTTCGATTCCCGGCCAACGCACTCCTATCCCTTTTTGGCCTTGCAAAGCGGCCCTAAGCAAAGACCCAAGTCATCCAGGTCCTTGAAGAAAGCTCCTAAGATATCCTGGCTTAGCGACAACTGTGGAGACTTTCTTCGGCATTCGAAAAGTCTCTGGCCTTATGCTTTAACTCGCTCAGGAGGTCCAGCATTATCCAGGGCCAAGGTTCAGCCATTTTGACTACTGATTCCCAAAGAGAATCAACTCTGTCACACACAACATTGCTAAGTATCTGGCAACAACGCTAACACCCTTAGCTGGCATCATATTGCACCATTTGCTATTCGGTGACGAAGGCATCGAATAGCAAATGACCCGCTTTGGACTGTGTCTTGCAAGGCAAGGAAAGGGGTGCATTTGGGCAAGGAGGCCTACAGGAAACCTACCCACACACACCGCTATCTGCTTTTTGGCTCACACCACCCACTGGAACCCAAGCTGGGGCTTCTTAGGACTCTGCAATATCGGGCTGACGCGGTAACAACAAAAAGAGTCTACAGACCCTCTCAGGTGTGCTTTGAAAGCTTGTGGCTAGCCAGACTGGATCTTGGCTAAACATCCACAAGGTCACGAAAACAAACTGGGGAGAAGCAGAACATTTGGAGAAATATAGTCACCCCCGTAAGCCACTGGAGTGTCAGAAAAACTCCGGAGGATCTTTAACAACAATTGCATCGCTGTGTACTTCAAGTCCAGCAATACACTGGGACGGAAGCTTGTACATCGGCACTATCTGCACTGCCCATTTTGAACATCGCTCTAGCTAGCCAAGCGATTTGACAACAATTGTCACCTTTAGCCACGCCGATCTAGGCACCAATAGCTATGCAGGCTTCCTGCCACCAACAATGGGATCATCTAACTTGAACAGGGCGGTTCTACAATTTTCACACCTCCCCCTGTTCTTGGACAATCAACATCGACACATTCACATGGTGATTGTCTTAAGGTGTGACTAGAAGTGCTGCAGTTATCTTCCTGAGCCAAAGAAGTGGCTCGATCAACTATGTAAACCTCTTCAACAAACGGCTAGTACATTTGCAAGGGTCTCCAGTGAACGCTTGTTTGTCTGCTCAGTTGCCGGTCACCTGAAGAGAGCCAAAGGACACGCTTTGTTTTAGCCTTCGGGCCCCACTGAGGTAATGGAGAAAACATGAGCGTCCCTGGGTGGGCTCGAACCACCAACCTTTCGGTTAACAGCCGAACGCGCTAACCAATTGCGCCACAGAGACTGCACGCCGAGGGCCGGCGCACCGGCCGAGGGAGACATGAATAATAAAAACAAAGTTCCTTAAAAGGCTTCCCAATTGCACATTTCTAGAGTGCCTTCTAGAGTGCCTTCTAGTTAAAGGGGGAGAGAGGCAGGGTAAAAGAGGGCATCATTCGAGCCGGAATCGAACCAGCGACCTAAGGATTACTACGTTGACGCTACAGTCCTCCGCTCTACCAGCTGAGCTATCGAAGGGGCCGCCGGTGGGTCGTAGCCCGTGACTCCTTGCATTCAAAGCCAGCGCTTTGCCCTTTGCGTTAGTCCTTCTGCCTTGAGGGATTGGTCTATGCCGCCTCTGCCTGAAAGGTCAAATGCCTTGGCAGCTGTGATGTGGGAAAGCTCGGCTTCACGTTTTGCACAGCGAGAAAACACAATCGAAGCACCTACCGCGTTTTGTTGGGAGCCCAAAAACCACAGCAGCAACGGTGATGTACCTCCCTGACAGCAAGTAAGCGCAGGAGTGTTTGGAAGCGCATTGCGTCTATCAAAACAAATTGGGCCGAAAGTTAGCAAAAAGTGTTTGGCGTCAGTTGGTAGCAAGAGGCCACACGGGAGGCAGCGTCTTAGCCCGGCTAGCTCAGTCGGTAGAGCATGAGACTCTTAATCTCAGGGTCGTGGGTTCGAGCCCCACGTTGGGCGTATGGCATCGCAACGTTTTGGCCCAGTCAGTGGCATTCATGCGCACTGCACGGCCCCACCTTTACCATATCGACTGGCTTCTCTTCCATTCCCTCTACAAACGGGGAAATGTTTCGAGCTTATCTTTCTAGTGGTCAATTCGTATGGCAGCAAGTTGACCTTGCGCTGGGGCGTGGTTCTTATCAGCGCCACGTGTGACACGAATTGGATAGAGATAGTGGCACAGGCCCCGGACAGCCTTGCGTTGGTGGTATAGTGGTGAGCATAGCTGCCTTCCAAGCAGTTGACCCGGGTTCGATTCCCGGCCAACGCACTCCTATCCCTTTTTGGCCTTGCAAAGCGGCCCTAAGCAAAGACCCAAGTCATCCAGGTCCTTGAAGAAAGCTCCTAAGATATCCTGGCTTAGCGACAACTGTGGAGACTTTCTTCGGCATTCGAAAAGTCTCTGGCCTTATGCTTTAACTCGCTCAGGAGGTCCAGCATTATCCAGGGCCAAGGTTCAGCCATTTTGACTACTGATTCCCAAAGAGAATCAACTCTGTCACACACAACATTGCTAAGTATCTGGCAACAACGCTAACACCCTTAGCTGGCATCATATTGCACCATTTGCTATTCGGTGACGAAGGCATCGAATAGCAAATGACCCGCTTTGGACTGTGTCTTGCAAGGCAAGGAAAGGGGTGCATTTGGGCAAGGAGGCCTACAGGAAACCTACCCACACACACCGCTATCTGCTTTTTGGCTCACACCACCCACTGGAACCCAAGCTGGGGCTTCTTAGGACTCTGCAATATCGGGCTGACGCGGTAACAACAAAAAGAGTCTACAGACCCTCTCAGGTGTGCTTTGAAAGCTTGTGGCTAGCCAGACTGGGTCTTGGCTAAACATCCACAAGGTCACGAAAACAAACTGGGGAGAAGCAGAACATTTGGAGAAATATAGTCACCCCCGTAAGCCACTGGAGTGTCAGAAAAACTCCGGAGGATCTTTAACAACAATTGCATCGCTGTGTACTTCAAGTCCAGCAATACACTGGGACGGAAGCTTGTACATCGGCACTATCTGCACTGCCCATTTTGAACATCGCTCTAGCTAGCCAAGCGATTTGACAACAATTGTCACCTTTAGCCACGCCGATCTAGGCACCAATAGCTATGCAGGCTTCCTGCCACCAACAATGGGATCATCTAACTTGAACAGGGCGGTTCTACAATTTTCACACCTCCCCCTGTTCTTGGACAATCAACATCGACACATTCACATGGTGATTGTCTTAAGGTGTGACTAGAAGTGCTGCAGTTATCTTCCTGAGCCAAAGAAGTGGCTCGATCAACTATGTAAACCTCTTCAACAAACGGCTAGTACATTTGCAAGGGTCTCCAGTGAACGCTTGTTTGTCTGCTCAGTTGCCGGTCACCTGAAGAGAGCCAAAGGACACGCTTTGTTTTAGCCTTCGGGCCCCACTGAGGTAATGGAGAAAACATGAGCGTCCCTGGGTGGGCTCAAACCACCAACCTTTCGGTTAACAGCCGAACACGCTAACCGATTGCGCCACAGAGACTGCACGCCGAGGGCCAGCGCACCGGCCGAGGGAGACATGAATAATAAAAACAAAGTTCCTTAAAAGGCTTCCCAATTGCACATTTCTAGAGTGCCTTCTAGAGTGCCTTCTAGTTAAAGGGGGAGAGAGGCAGGGTAAAAGAGGGCATCCTTCGAGCCGGAATCGAACCAGCGACCTAAGGATTACTACGTTGACGCTACAGTCCTCCGCTCTACCAGCTGAGCTATCGAAGGGGCCGCCGGTGGGTCGTAGCCCGTGACTCCTTGCATTCAAAGCCAGCGCTTTGCCCTTTGCGTTAGTCCTTCTGCCTTGAGGGATTGGTCTATGCCGCCTCTGCCTGAAAGGTCAAATGCCTTGGCAGCTGTGATGTGGGAAAGCTCGGCTTCACGTTTTGCACAGCGAGAAAACACAATCGAAGCACCTACCGCGTTTTGTTGGGAGCCCAAAAACCACAGCAGCAACGGTGATGTACCTCCCTGACAGCAAGTAAGCGCAGGAGTGTTTGGAAGCGCATTGCGTCTATCAAAACAAATTGGGCCGAAAGTTAGCAAAAAGTGTTTGGCGTCAGTTGGTAGCAAGAGGCCACACGGGAGGCAGCGTCTTAGCCCGGCTAGCTCAGTCGGTAGAGCATGAGACTCTTAATCTCAGGGTCGTGGGTTCGAGCCCCACGTTGGGCGTATGGCATCGCAACGTTTTGGCCCAGTCAGTGGCATTCATGCGCACTGCACGGCCCCACCTTTACCATATCGACTGGCTTCTCTTCCATTCCCTCTACAAACGGGGAAATGTTTCGAGCTTATCTTTCTAGTGGTCAATTCGTATGGCAGCAAGTTGACCTTGCGCTGGGGCGTGGTTCTTATCAGCGCCACGTGTGACACGAATTGGATAGAGATAGTGGCACAGGCCCCGGACAGCCTTGCGTTGGTGGTATAGTGGTGAGCATAGCTGCCTTCCAAGCAGTTGACCCGGGTTCGATTCCCGGCCAACGCACTCCTATCCCTTTTTGGCCTTGCAAAGCGGCCCTAAGCAAAGACCCAAGTCATCCAGGTCCTTGAAGAAAGCTCCTAAGATATCCTGGCTTAGCGACAACTGTGGAGACTTTCTTCGGCATTCGAAAAGTCTCTGGCCTTATGCTTTAACTCGCTCAGGAGGTCCAGCATTATCCAGGGCCAAGGTTCAGCCATTTTGACTACTGATTCCCAAAGAGAATCAACTCTGTCACACACAACATTGCTAAGTATCTGGCAACAACGCTAACACCCTTAGCTGGCATCATATTGCACCATTTGCTATTCGGTGACGAAGGCATCGAATAGCAAATGACCCGCTTTGGACTGTGTCTTGCAAGGCAAGGAAAGGGGTGCATTTGGGCAAGGAGGCCTACAGGAAACCTACCCACACACACCGCTATCTGCTTTTTGGCTCACACCACCCACTGGAACCCAAGCTGGGGCTTCTTAGGACTCTGCAATATCGGGCTGACGCGGTAACAACAAAAAGAGTCTACAGACCCTCTCAGGTGTGCTTTGAAAGCTTGTGGCTAGCCAGACTGGGTCTTGGCTAAACATCCACAAGGTCACGAAAACAAACTGGGGAGAAGCAGAACATTTGGAGAAATATAGTCACCCCCGTAAGCCACTGGAGTGTCAGAAAAACTCCGGAGGATCTTTAACAACAATTGCATCGCTGTGTACTTCAAGTCCAGCAATACACTGGGACGGAAGCTTGTACATCGGCACTATCTGCACTGCCCATTTTGAACATCGCTCTAGCTAGCCAAGCGATTTGACAACAATTGTCACCTTTAGCCACGCCGATCTAGGCACCAATAGCTATGCAGGCTTCCTGCCACCAACAATGGGATCATCTAACTTGAACAGGGCGGTTCTACAATTTTCACACCTCCCCCTGTTCTTGGACAATCAACATCGACACATTCACATGGTGATTGTCTTAAGGTGTGACTAGAAGTGCTGCAGTTATCTTCCTGAGCCAAAGAAGTGGCTCGATCAACTATGTAAACCTCTTCAACAAACGGCTAGTACATTTGCAAGGGTCTCCAGTGAACGCTTGTTTGTCTGCTCAGTTGCCGGTCACCTGAAGAGAGCCAAAGGACACGCTTTGTTTTAGCCTTCGGGCCCCACTGAGGTAATGGAGAAAACATGAGCGTCCCTGGGTGGGCTCGAACCACCAACCTTTCGGTTAACAGCCGAACGCGCTAACCGATTGCGCCACAGAGACTGCACGCCGAGGGCCGGCGCACCGGCCGAGGGAGACATGAATAATAAAAACAAAGTTCCTTAAAAGGCTTCCCAATTGCACATTTCTAGAGTGCCTTCTAGAGTGCCTTCTAGTTAAAGGGGGAGAGAGGCAGGGTAAAAGAGGGCATCCTTCGAGCCGGAATCGAACCAGCGACCTAAGGATTACTACGTTGACGCTACAGTCCTCCGCTCTACCAGCTGAGCTATCGAAGGGGCCGCCGGTGGGTCGTAGCCCGTGACTCCTTGCATTCAAAGCCAGCGCTTTGCCCTTTGCGTTAGTCCTTCTGCCTTGAGGGATTGGTCTATGCCGCCTCTGCCTGAAAGGTCAAATGCCTTGGCAGCTGTGATGTGGGAAAGCTCGGCTTCACGTTTTGCACAGCGAGAAAACACAATCGAAGCACCTACCGCGTTTTGTTGGGAGCCCAAAAACCACAGCAGCAACGGTGATGTACCTCCCTGACAGCAAGTAAGCGCAGGAGTGTTTGGAAGCGCATTGCGTCTATCAAAACAAATTGGGCCGAAAGTTAGCAAAAAGTGTTTGGCGTCAGTTGGTAGCAAGAGGCCACACGGGAGGCAGCGTCTTAGCCCGGCTAGCTCAGTCGGTAGAGCATGAGACTCTTAATCTCAGGGTCGTGGGTTCGAGCCCCACGTTGGGCGTATGGCATCGCAACGTTTTGGCCCAGTCAGTGGCATTCATGCGCACTGCACGGCCCCACCTTTACCATATCGACTGGCTTCTCTTCCATTCCCTCTACAAACGGGGAAATGTTTCGAGCTTATCTTTCTAGTGGTCAATTCGTATGGCAGCAAGTTGACCTTGCGCTGGGGCGTGGTTCTTATCAGCGCCACGTGTGACACGAATTGGATAGAGATAGTGGCACAGGCCCCGGACAGCCTTGCGTTGGTGGTATAGTGGTGAGCATAGCTGCCTTCCAAGCAGTTGACCCGGGTTCGATTCCCGGCCAACGCACTCCTATCCCTTTTTGGCCTTGCAAAGCGGCCCTAAGCAAAGACCCAAGTCATCCAGGTCCTTGAAGAAAGCTCCTAAGATATCCTGGCTTAGCGACAACTGTGGAGACTTTCTTCGGCATTCGAAAAGTCTCTGGCCTTATGCTTTAACTCGCTCAGGAGGTCCAGCATTATCCAGGGCCAAGGTTCAGCCATTTTGACTACTGATTCCCAAAGAGAATCAACTCTGTCACACACAACATTGCTAAGTATCTGGCAACAACGCTAACACCCTTAGCTGGCATCATATTGCACCATTTGCTATTCGGTGACGAAGGCATCGAATAGCAAATGACCCGCTTTGGACTGTGTCTTGCAAGGCAAGGAAAGGGGTGCATTTGGGCAAAAAGGCCTACAGGAAACCTACCCACACACACCGCTATCTGCTTTTTGGCTCACACCACCCACTGGAACCCAAGCTGGGGCTTCTTAGGAATCTGCAATATCGGGCTGACGCGGTAACAACAAAAAGAGTCTACAGACCCTCTCAGGTGTGCTTTGAAAGCTTGTGGCTAGCCAGACTGGGTCTTGGCTAAACATCCACAAGGTCACGAAAACAAACTGGGGAGAAGCAGAACATTTGGAGAAATATAGTCACCCCCGTAAGCCACTGGAGTGTCAGAAAAACTCCGGAGGATCTTTAACAACAATTGCATCGCTGTGTACTTCAAGTCCAGCAATACACTGGGACGGAAGCTTGTACATCGGCACTATCTGCACTGCCCATTTTGAACATCGCTCTAGCTAGCCAAGCGATTTGACAACAATTGTCACCTTTAGCCACGCCGATCTAGGCACCAATAGCTATGCAGGCTTCCTGCCACCAACAATGGGATCATCTAACTTGAACAGGGCGGTTCTACAATTTTCACACCTCCCCCTGTTCTTGGACAATCAACATCGACACATTCACATGGTGATTGTCTTAAGGTGTGACTAGAAGTGCTGCAGTTATCTTCCTGAGCCAAAGAAGTGGCTCGATCAACTATGTAAACCTCTTCAACAAACGGCTAGTACATTTGCAAGGGTCTCCAGTGAACGCTTGTTTGTCTGCTCAGTTGCCGGTCACCTGAAGAGAGCCAAAGGACACGCTTTGTTTTAGCCTTCGGGCCCCACTGAGGTAATGGAGAAAACATGAGCGTCCCTGGGTGGGCTCGAACCACCAACCTTTCGGTTAACAGCCGAACGCGCTAACCGATTGCGCCACAGAGACTGCACGCCGAGGGCCGGCGCACCGGCCGAGGGAGACATGAATAATAAAAACAAAGTTCCTTAAAAGGCTTCCCAATTGCACGTTTCTAGAGTGCCTTCTAGTTAAAGGGGGAGAGAGGCAGGGTAAAAGAGGGCATCCTTCGAGCCGGAATCGAACCAGCGACCTAAGGATTACTACGTTGACGCTACAGTCCTCCGCTCTACCAGCTGAGCTATCGAAGGGGCCGCCGGTGGGTCGTAGCCCGTGACTCCTTGCATTCAAAGCCAGCGCTTTGCCCTTTGCGTTAGTCCTTCTGCCTTGAGGGATTGGTCTATGCCGCCTCTGCCTGAAAGGTCAAATGCCTTGGCAGCTGTGATGTGGGAAAGCTCGGCTTCACGTTTTGCACAGCGAGAAAACACAATCGAAGCACCTACCGCGTTTTGTTGGGAGCCCAAAAACCACAGCAGCAACGGTGATGTACCTCCCTGACAGCAAGTAAGCGCAGGAGTGTTTGGAAGCGCATTGCGTCTATCAAAACAAATTGGGCCGAAAGTTAGCAAAAAGTGTTTGGCGTCAGTTGGTAGCAAGAGGCCACACAGGAGGCAGCGTCTTAGCCCGGCTAGCTCAGTCGGTAGAGCATGAGACTCTTAATCTCAGGGTCGTGGGTTCGAGCCCCACGTTGGGCGTATGGCATCGCAACGTTTTGGCCCAGTCAGTGGCATTCATGCGCACTGCACGGCCCCACCTTTACCATATCGACTGGCTTCTCTTCCATTCCCTCTACAAACGGGGAAATGTTTCGAGCTTATCTTTCTAGTGGTCAATTCGTATGGCAGCAAGTTGACCTTGCGCTGGGGCGTGGTTCTTATCAGCGCCACGTGTGACACGAATTGGATAGAGATAGTGGCACAGGCCCCGGACAGCCTTGCGTTGGTGGTATAGTGGTGAGCATAGCTGCCTTCCAAGCAGTTGACCCGGGTTCGATTCCCGGCCAACGCACACCTATCCCTTTTTGGCCTTGCAAAGCGGCCCTAAGCAAAGACCCAAGTCATCCAGGTCCTTGAAGAAAGCTCCTAAGATATCCTGGCTTAGCGACAACTGTGGAGACTTTCTTCGGCATTCGAAAAGTCTCTGGCCTTATGCTTTAACTCGCTCAGGAGGTCCAGCATTATCCAGGGCCAAGGTTCAGCCATTTTGACTACTGATTCCCAAAGAGAATCAACTCTGTCACACACAACATTGCTAAGTATCTGGCAACAACGCTAACACCCTTAGCTGGCATCATATTGCACCATTTGCTATTCGGTGACGAAGGCATCGAATAGCAAATGACCCGCTTTGGACTGTGTCTTGCAAGGCAAGGAAAGGGGTGCATTTGGGCAAGGAGGCCTACAGGAAACCTACCCACACACACCGCTATCTGCTTTTTGGCTCACACCACCCACTGGAACCCAAGCTGGGGCTTCTTAGGACTCTGCAGTATCGGGCTGACGCGGTAACAACAAAAAGAGTCTACAGACCCTCTCAGGTGTGCTTTGAAAGCTTGTGGCTAGCCAGACTGGGTCTTGGCTAAACATCCACAAGGTCACGAAAACAAACTGGGGAGAAGCAGAACATTTGGAGAAATATAGTCACCCCCGTAAGCCACTGGAGTGTCAGAAAAACTCCGGAGGATCTTTAACAACAATTGCATCGCTGTGTACTTCAAGTCCAGCAATACACTGGGACGGAAGCTTGTACATCGGCACTATCTGCACTGCCCATTTTGAACATCGCTCTAGCTAGCCAAGCGATTTGACAACAATTGTCACCTTTAGCCACGCCGATCTAGGCACCAATAGCTATGCAGGCTTCCTGCCACCAACAATGGGATCATCTAACTTGAACAGGGCGGTTCTACAATTTTCACACCTCCCCCTGTTCTTGGACAATCAACATCGACACATTCACATGGTGATTGTCTTAAGGTGTGACTAGAAGTGCTGCAGTTATCTTCCTGAGCCAAAGAAGTGGCTCGATCAACTATGTAAACCTCTTCAACAAACGGCTAGTACATTTGCAAGGGTCTCCAGTGAACGCTTGTTTGTCTGCTCAGTTGCCGGTCACCTGAAGAGAGCCAAAGGACACGCTTTGTTTTAGCCTTCGGGCCCCACTGAGGTAATGGAGAAAACATGAGCGTCCCTGGGTGGGCTCGAACCACCAACCTTTCGGTTAACAGCCGAACGCGCTAACCGATTGCGCCACAGAGACTGCACGCCGAGGGCCGGCGCACCGGCCGAGGGAGACATGAATAATAAAAACAAAGTTCCTTAAAAGGCTTCCCAATTGCACATTTCTAGAGTGCCTTCTAGAGTGCCTTCTAGTTAAAGGGGGAGAGAGGCAGGGTAAAAGAGGGCATCCTTCGAGCCGGAATCGAACCAGCGACCTAAGGATTACTACGTTGACGCTACAGTCCTCCGCTCTACCAGCTGAGCTATCGAAGGGGCCGCCGGTGGGTCGTAGCCCGTGACTCCTTGCATTCAAAGCCAGCGCTTTGCCCTTTGCGTTAGTCCTTCTGCCTTGAGGGATTGGTCTATGCCGCCTCTGCCTGAAAGGTCAAATGCCTTGGCAGCTGTGATGTGGGAAAGCTCGGCTTCACGTTTTGCACAGCGAGAAAACACAATCGAAGCACCTACCGCGTTTTGTTGGGAGCCCAAAAACCACAGCAGCAACGGTGATGTACCTCCCTGACAGCAAGTAAGCGCAGGAGTGTTTGGAAGCGCATTGCGTCTATCAAAACAAATTGGGCCGAAAGTTAGCAAAAAGTGTTTGGCGTCAGTTGGTAGCAAGAGGCCACACGGGAGGCAGCGTCTTAGCCCGGCTAGCTCAGTCGGTAGAGCATGAGACTCTTAATCTCAGGGTCGTGGGTTCGAGCCCCACGTTGGGCGTATGGCATCGCAACGTTTTGGCCCAGTCAGTGGCATTCATGCGCACTGCACGGCCCCACCTTTACCATATCGACTGGCTTCTCTTCCATTCCCTCTACAAACGGGGAAATGTTTCGAGCTTATCTTTCTAGTGGTCAATTCGTATGGCAGCAAGTTGACCTTGCGCTGGGGCGTGGTTCTTATCAGCGCCACGTGTGACACGAATTGGATAGAGATAGTGGCACAGGCCCCGGACAGCCTTGCGTTGGTGGTATAGTGGTGAGCATAGCTGCCTTCCAAGCAGTTGACCTGGGTTCGATTCCCAGCCAACGCACTCCTATCCCTTTTTGGCCTTGCAAAGCGGCCCTAAGCAAAGACCCAAGTCATCCAGGTCCTTGAAGAAAGCTCCTAAGATATCCTGGCTTAGCGACAACTGTGGAGACTTTCTTCGGCATTCGAAAAGTCTCTGGCCTTATGCTTTAACTCGCTCAGGAGGTCCAGCATTATCCAGGGCCAAGGTTCAGCCATTTTGACTACTGATTCCCAAAGAGAATCAACTCTGTCACACACAACATTGCTAAGTATCTGGCAACAACGCTAACACCCTTAGCTGGCATCATATTGCACCATTTGCTATTCGGTGACGAAGGCATCGAATAGCAAATGACCCGCTTTGGACTGTGTCTTGCAAGGCAAGGAAAGGGGTGCATTTGGGCAAGGAGGCCTACAGGAAACCTACCCACACACACCGCTATCTGCTTTTTGGCTCACACCACCCACTGGAACCCAAGCTGGGGCTTCTTAGGACTCTGCAATATCGGGCTGACGCGGTAACAACAAAAAGAGTCTACAGACCCTCTCAGGTGTGCTTTGAAAGCTTGTGGCTAGCCAGACTGGGTCTTGGCTAAACATCCACAAGGTCACGAAAACAAACTGGGGAGAAGCAGAACATTTGGAGAAATATAGTCACCCCCGTAAGCCACTGGAGTGTCAGAAAAACTCCGGAGGATCTTTAACAACAATTGCATCGCTGTGTACTTCAAGTCCAGCAATACACTGGGACGGAAGCTTGTACATCGGCACTATCTGCACTGCCCATTTTGAACATCGCTCTAGCTAGCCAAGCGATTTGACAACAATTGTCACCTTTAGCCACGCCGATCTAGGCACCAATAGCTATGCAGGCTTCCTGCCACCAACAATGGGATCATCTAACTTGAACAGGGCGGTTCTACAATTTTCACACCTCCCCCTGTTCTTGGACAATCAACATCGACACATTCACATGGTGATTGTCTTAAGGTGTGACTAGAAGTGCTGCAGTTATCTTCCTGAGCCAAAGAAGTGGCTCGATCAACTATGTAAACCTCTTCAACAAACGGCTAGTACATTTGCAAGGGTCTCCAGTGAACGCTTGTTTGTCTGCTCAGTTGCCGGTCACCTGAAGAGAGCCAAAGGACACGCTTTGTTTTAGCCTTCGGGCCCCACTGAGGTAATGGAGAAAACATGAGCGTCCCTGGGTGGGCTCGAACCACCAACCTTTCGGTTAACAGCCGAACGCGCTAACCGATTGCGCCACAGAGACTGCACGCCGAGGGCCGGCGCACCGGCCGAGGGAGACATGAATAATAAAAACAAAGTTCCTTAAAAGGCTTCCCAATTGCACATTTCTAGAGTGCCTTCTAGAGTGCCTTCTAGTTAAAGGGGGAGAGAGGCAGGGTAAAAGAGGGCATCCTTCGAGCCGGAATCGAACCAGCGACCTAAGGATTACTACGTTGACGCTACAGTCCTCCGCTCTACCAGCTGAGCTATCGAAGGGGCCGCCGGTGGGTCGTAGCCCGTGACTCCTTGCATTCAAAGCCAGCGCTTTGCCCTTTGCGTTAGTCCTTCTGCCTTGAGGGATTGGTCTATGCCGCCTCTGCCTGAAAGGTCAAATGCCTTGGCAGCTGTGATGTGGGAAAGCTCGGCTTCACGTTTTGCACAGCGAGAAAACACAATCGAAGCACCTACCGCGTTTTGTTGGGAGCCCAAAAACCACAGCAGCAACGGTGATGTACCTCCCTGACAGCAAGTAAGCGCAGGAGTGTTTGGAAGCGCATTGCGTCTATCAAAACAAATTGGGCCGAAAGTTAGCAAAAAGTGTTTGGCGTCAGTTGGTAGCAAGAGGCCACACGGGAGGCAGCGTCTTAGCCCGGCTAGCTCAGTCGGTAGAGCATGAGACTCTTAATCTCAGGGTCGTGGGTTCGAGCCCCACGTTGGGCGTATGGCATCGCAACGTTTTGGCCCAGTCAGTGGCATTCATGCGCACTGCACGGCCCCACCTTTACCATATCGACTGGCTTCTCTTCCATTCCCTCTACAAACGGGGAAATGTTTCGAGCTTATCTTTCTAGTGGTCAATTCGTATGGCAGCAAGTTGACCTTGCGCTGGGGCGTGGTTCTTATCAGCGCCACGTGTGACACGAATTGGATAGAGATAGTGGCACAGGCCCCGGACAGCCTTGCGTTGGTGGTATAGTGGTGAGCATAGCTGCCTTCCAAGCAGTTGACCCGGGTTCGATTCCCGGCCAACGCACTCCTATCCCTTTTTGGCCTTGCAAAGCGGCCCTAAGCAAAGACCCAAGTCATCCAGGTCCTTGAAGAAAGCTCCTAAGATATCCTGGCTTAGCGACAACTGTGGAGACTTTCTTCGGCATTCGAAAAGTCTCTGGCCTTATGCTTTAACTCGCTCAGGAGGTCCAGCATTATCCAGGGCCAAGGTTCAGCCATTTTGACTACTGATTCCCAAAGAGAATCAACTCTGTCACACACAACATTGCTAAGTATCTGGCAACAACGCTAACACCCTTAGCTGGCATCATATTGCACCATTTGCTATTCGGTGACGAAGGCATCGAATAGCAAATGACCCGCTTTGGACTGTGTCTTGCAAGGCAAGGAAAGGGGTGCATTTGGGCAAGGAGGCCTACAGGAAACCTACCCACACACACCGCTATCTGCTTTTTGGCTCACACCACCCACTGGAACCCAAGCTGGGGCTTCTTAGGACTCTGCAATATCGGGCTGACGCGGTAACAACAAAAAGAGTCTACAGACCCTCTCAGGTGTGCTTTGAAAGCTTGTGGCTAGCCAGACTGGGTCTTGGCTAAACATCCACAAGGTCACGAAAACAAACTGGGGAGAAGCAGAACATTTGGAGAAATATAGTCACCCCCGTAAGCCACTGGAGTGTCAGAAAAACTCCGGAGGATCTTTAACAACAATTGCATCGCTGTGTACTTCAAGTCCAGCAATACACTGGGACGGAAGCTTGTACATCGGCACTATCTGCACTGCCCATTTTGAACATCGCTCTAGCTAGCCAAGCGATTTGACAACAATTGTCACCTTTAGCCACGCCGATCTAGGCACCAATAGCTATGCAGGCTTCCTGCCACCAACAATGGGATCATCTAACTTGAACAGGGCGGTTCTACAATTTTCACACCTCCCCCTGTTCTTGGACAATCAACATCGACACATTCACATGGTGATTGTCTTAAGGTGTGACTAGAAGTGCTGCAGTTATCTTCCTGAGCCAAAGAAGTGGCTCGATCAACTATGTAAACCTCTTCAACAAACGGCTAGTACATTTGCAAGGGTCTCCAGTGAACGCTTGTTTGTCTGCTCAGTTGCCGGTCACCTGAAGAGAGCCAAAGGACACGCTTTGTTTTAGCCTTCGGGCCCCACTGAGGTAATGGAGAAAACATGAGCGTCCCTGGGTGGGCTCGAACCACCAACCTTTCGGTTAACAGCCGAACGCGCTAACCGATTGCGCCACAGAGACTGCACGCCGAGGGCCGGCGCACCGGCCGAGGGAGACATGAATAATAAAAACAAAGTTCCTTAAAAGGCTTCCCAATTGCACATTTCTAGAGTGCCTTCTAGAGTGCCTTCTAGTTAAAGGGGGAGAGAGGCAGGGTAAAAGAGGGCATCCTTCGAGCCGGAATCGAACCAGCGACCTAAGGATTACTACGTTGACGCTACAGTCCTCCGCTCTACCAGCTGAGCTATCGAAGGGGCCGCCGGTGGGTCGTAGCCCGTGACTCCTTGCATTCAAAGCCAGCGCTTTGCCCTTTGCGTTAGTCCTTCTGCCTTGAGGGATTGGTCTATGCCGCCTCTGCCTGAAAGGTCAAATGCCTTGGCAGCTGTGATGTGGGAAAGCTCGGCTTCACGTTTTGCACAGCGAGAAAACACAATCGAAGCACCTACCGCGTTTTGTTGGGAGCCCAAAAACCACAGCAGCAACGGTGATGTACCTCCCTGACAGCAAGTAAGCGCAGGAGTGTTTGGAAGCGCATTGCGTCTATCAAAACAAATTGGGCCGAAAGTTAGCAAAAAGTGTTTGGCGTCAGTTGGTAGCAAGAGGCCACACGGGAGGCAGCGTCTTAGCCCGGCTAGCTCAGTCGGTAGAGCATGAGACTCTTAATCTCAGGGTCGTGGGTTCGAGCCCCACGTTGGGCGTATGGCATCGCAACGTTTTGGCCCAGTCAGTGGCATTCATGCGCACTGCACGGCCCCACCTTTACCATATCGACTGGCTTCTCTTCCATTCCCTCTACAAACGGGGAAATGTTTCGAGCTTATCTTTCTAGTGGTCAATTCGTATGGCAGCAAGTTGACCTTGCGCTGGGGCGTGGTTCTTATCAGCGCCACGTGTGACACGAATTGGATAGAGATAGTGGCACAGGCCCCGGACAGCCTTGCGTTGGTGGTATAGTGGTGAGCATAGCTGCCTTCCAAGCAGTTGACCCGGGTTCGATTCCCGGCCAACGCACTCCTATCCCTTTTTGGCCTTGCAAAGCGGCCCTAAGCAAAGACCCAAGTCATCCAGGTCCTTGAAGAAAGCTCCTAAGATATCCTGGCTTAGCGACAACTGTGGAGACTTTCTTCGGCATTCGAAAAGTCTCTGGCCTTATGCTTTAACTCGCTCAGGAGGTCCAGCATTATCCAGGGCCAAGGTTCAGCCATTTTGACTACTGATTCCCAAAGAGAATCAACTCTGTCACACACAACATTGCTAAGTATCTGGCAACAACGCTAACACCCTTAGCTGGCATCATATTGCACCATTTGCTATTCGGTGACGAAGGCATCGAATAGCAAATGACCCGCTTTGGACTGTGTCTTGCAAGGCAAGGAAAGGGGTGCATTTGGGCAAGGAGGCCTACAGGAAACCTACCCACACACACCGCTATCTGCTTTTTGGCTCACACCACCCACTGGAACCCAAGCTGGGGCTTCTTAGGACTCTGCAATATCGGGCTGACGCGGTAACAACAAAAAGAGTCTACAGACCCTCTCAGGTGTGCTTTGAAAGCTTGTGGCTAGCCAGACTGGGTCTTGGCTAAACATCCACAAGGTCACGAAAACAAACTGGGGAGAAGCAGAACATTTGGAGAAATATAGTCACCCCCGTAAGCCACTGGAGTGTCAGAAAAACTCCGGAGGATCTTTAACAACAATTGCATCGCTGTGTACTTCAAGTCCAGCAATACACTGGGACGGAAGCTTGTACATCGGCACTATCTGCACTGCCCATTTTGAACATCGCTCTAGCTAGCCAAGCGATTTGACAACAATTGTCACCTTTAGCCACGCCGATCTAGGCACCAATAGCTATGCAGGCTTCCTGCCACCAACAATGGGATCATCTAACTTGAACAGGGCGGTTCTACAATTTTCACACCTCCCCCTGTTCTTGGACAATCAACATCGACACATTCACATGGTGATTGTCTTAAGGTGTGACTAGAAGTGCTGCAGTTATCTTCCTGAGCCAAAGAAGTGGCTCGATCAACTATGTAAACCTCTTCAACAAACGGCTAGTACATTTGCAAGGGTCTCCAGTGAACGCTTGTTTGTCTGCTCAGTTGCCGGTCACCTGAAGAGAGCCAAAGGACACGCTTTGTTTTAGCCTTCGGGCCCCACTGAGGTAATGGAGAAAACATGAGCGTCCCTGGGTGGGCTCGAACCACCAACCTTTCGGTTAACAGCCGAACGCGCTAACCGATTGCGCCACAGAGACTGCACGCCGAGGGCCGGCGCACCGGCCGAGGGAGACATGAATAATAAAAACAAAGTTCCTTAAAAGGCTTCCCAATTGCACATTTCTAGAGTGCCTTCTAGAGTGCCTTCTAGTTAAAGGGGGAGAGAGGCAGGGTAAAAGAGGGCATCCTTCGAGCCGGAATCGAACCAGCGACCTAAGGATTACTACGTTGACGCTACAGTCCTCCGCTCTACCAGCTGAGCTATCGAAGGGGCCGCCGGTGGGTCGTAGCCCGTGACTCCTTGCATTCAAAGCCAGCGCTTTGCCCTTTGCGTTAGTCCTTCTGCCTTGAGGGATTGGTCTATGCCGCCTCTGCCTGAAAGGTCAAATGCCTTGGCAGCTGTGATGTGGGAAAGCTCGGCTTCACGTTTTGCACAGCGAGAAAACACAATCGAAGCACCTACCGCGTTTTGTTGGGAGCCCAAAAACCACAGCAGCAACGGTGATGTACCTCCCTGACAGCAAGTAAGCGCGGGAGTGTTTGGAAGCGCATTGCGTCTATCAAAACAAATTGGGCCGAAAGTTAGCAAAAAGTGTTTGGCGTCAGTTGGTAGCAAGAGGCCACACGGGAGGCAGCGTCTTAGCCCGGCTAGCTCAGTCGGTAGAGCATGAGACTCTTAATCTCAGGGTCGTGGGTTCGAGCCCCACGTTGGGCGTATGGCATCGCAACGTTTTGGCCCAGTCAGTGGCATTCATGCGCACTGCACGGCCCCACCTTTACCATATCGACTGGCTTCTCTTCCATTCCCTCTACAAACGGGGAAATGTTTCGAGCTTATCTTTCTAGTGGTCAATTCGTATGGCAGCAAGTTGACCTTGCGCTGGGGCGTGGTTCTTATCAGCGCCACGTGTGACACGAATTGGATAGAGATAGTGGCACAGGCCCCGGACAGCCTTGCGTTGGTGGTATAGTGGTGAGCATAGCTGCCTTCCAAGCAGTTGACCCGGGTTCGATTCCCGGCCAACGCACTCCTATCCCTTTTTGGCCTTGCAAAGCGGCCCTAAGCAAAGACCCAAGTCATCCAGGTCCTTGAAGAAAGCTCCTAAGATATCCTGGCTTAGCGACAACTGTGGAGACTTTCTTCGGCATTCGAAAAGTCTCTGGCCTTATGCTTTAACTCGCTCAGGAGGTCCAGCATTATCCAGGGCCAAGGTTCAGCCATTTTGACTACTGATTCCCAAAGAGAATCAACTCTGTCACACACAACATTGCTAAGTATCTGGCAACAACGCTAACACCCTTAGCTGGCATCATATTGCACCATTTGCTATTCGGTGACGAAGGCATCGAATAGCAAATGACCCGCTTTGGACTGTGTCTTGCAAGGCAAGGAAAGGGGTGCATTTGGGCAAGGAGGCCTACAGGAAACCTACCCACACACACCGCTATCTGCTTTTTGGCTCACACCACCCACTGGAACCCAAGCTGGGGCTTCTTAGGACTCTGCAATATCGGGCTGACGCGGTAACAACAAAAAGAGTCTACAGACCCTCTCAGGTGTGCTTTGAAAGCTTGTGGCTAGCCAGACTGGGTCTTGGCTAAACATCCACAAGGTCATGAAAACAAACTGGGGAGAAGCAGAACATTTGGAGAAATATAGTCACCCCCGTAAGCCACTGGAGTGTCAGAAAAACTCCGGAGGATCTTTAACAACAATTGCATCGCTGTGTACTTCAAGTCCAGCAATACACTGGGACGGAAGCTTGTACATCGGCACTATCTGCACTGCCCATTTTGAACATCGCTCTAGCTAGCCAAGCGATTTGACAACAATTGTCACCTTTAGCCACGCCGATCTAGGCACCAATAGCTATGCAGGCTTCCTGCCACCAACAATGGGATCATCTAACTTGAACAGGGCGGTTCTACAATTTTCACACCTCCCCCTGTTCTTGGACAATCAACATCGACACATTCACATGGTGATTGTCTTAAGGTGTGACTAGAAGTGCTGCAGTTATCTTCCTGAGCCAAAGAAGTGGCTCGATCAACTATGTAAACCTCTTCAACAAACGGCTAGTACATTTGCAAGGGTCTCCAGTGAACGCTTGTTTGTCTGCTCAGTTGCCGGTCACCTGAAGAGAGCCAAAGGACACGCTTTGTTTTAGCCTTCGGGCCCCACTGAGGTAATGGAGAAAACATGAGCGTCCCTGGGTGGGCTCGAACCACCAACCCTTCGGTTATACAGCCGAACGCGCTAACCGATTGCGCCACAGAGACTGCACGCCGAGGGCCGGCGCACCGGCCGAGGGAGACATGAATAATAAAAACAAAGTTCCTTAAAAGGCTTCCCAATTGCACATTTCTAGAGTGCCTTCTAGAGTGCCTTCTAGTTAAAGGGGGAGAGAGGCAGGGTAAAAGAGGGCATCCTTCGAGCCGGAATTGAACCAGCGACCTAAGGATTACTACGTTGACGCTACAGTCCTCCGCTCTACCAGCTGAGCTATCGAAGGGGCCGCCGGTGGGTCGTAGCCCGTGACTCCTTGCATTCAAAGCCAGCGCTTTGCCCTTTGCGTTAGTCCTTCTGCCTTGAGGGATTGGTCTATGCCGCCTCTGCCTGAAAGGTCAAATGCCTTGGCAGCTGTGATGTGGGAAAGCTCGGCTTCACGTTTTGCACAGCGAGAAAACACAATCGAAGCACCTACCGCGTTTTGTTGGGAGCCCAAAAACCACAGCAGCAACGGTGATGTACCTCCCTGACAGCAAGTAAGCGCAGGAGTGTTTGGAAGCGCATTGCGTCTATCAAAACAAATTGGGCCGAAAGTTAGCAAAAAGTGTTTGGCGTCAGTTGGTAGCAAGAGGCCACACGGGAGGCAGCGTCTTAGCCCGGCTAGCTCAGTCGGTAGAGCATGAGACTCTTAATCTCAGGGTCGTGGGTTCGAGCCCCACGTTGGGCGTATGGCATCGCAATGTTTTGGCCCAGTCAGTGGCATTCATGCGCACTGCACGGCCCCACCTTTACCATATCGACTGGCTTCTCTTCCATTCCCTCTACAAACGGGGAAATGTTTCGAGCTTATCTTTCTAGTGGTCAATTCGTATGGCAGCAAGTTGACCTTGCGCTGGGGCGTGGTTCTTATCAGCGCCACGTGTGACACGAATTGGATAGAGATAGTGGCACAGGCCCCGGACAGCCTTGCGTTGGTGGTATAGTGGTGAGCATAGCTGCCTTCCAAGCAGTTGACCCGGGTTCGATTCCCGGCCAACGCACTCCTATCCCTTTTTGGCCTTGCAAAGCGGCCCTAAGCAAAGACCCAAGTCATCCAGGTCCTTGAAGAAAGCTCCTAAGATATCCTGGCTTAGCGACAACTGTGGAGACTTTCTTCGGCATTCGAAAAGTCTCTGGCCTTATGCTTTAACTCGCTCAGGAGGTCCAGCATTATCCAGGGCCAAGGTTCAGCCATTTTGACTACTGATTCCCAAAGAGAATCAACTCTGTCACACACAACATTGCTAAGTATCTGGCAACAACGCTAACACCCTTAGCTGGCATCATATTGCACCATTTGCTATTCGGTGACGAAGGCATCGAATAGCAAATGACCCGCTTTGGACTGTGTCTTGCAAGGCAAGGAAAGGGGTGCATTTGGGCAAGGAGGCCTACAGGAAACCTACCCACACACACCGCTATCTGCTTTTTGGCTCACACCACCCACTGGAACCCAAGCTGGGGCTTCTTAGGACTCTGCAATATCGGGCTGACGCGGTAACAACAAAAAGAGTCTACAGACCCTCTCAGGTGTGCTTTGAAAGCTTGTGGCTAGCCAGACTGGGTCTTGGCTAAACATCCACAAGGTCACGAAAACAAACTGGGGAGAAGCAGAACATTTGGAGAAATATAGTCACCCCCGTAAGCCACTGGAGTGTCAGAAAAACTCCGGAGGATCTTTAACAACAATTGCATCGCTGTGTACTTCAAGTCCAGCAATACACTGGGACGGAAGCTTGTACATCGGCACTATCTGCACTGCCCATTTTGAACATCGCTCTAGCTAGCCAAGCGATTTGACAACAATTGTCACCTTTAGCCACGCCGATCTAGGCACCAATAGCTATGCAGGCTTCCTGCCACCAACAATGGGATCATCTAACTTGAACAGGGCGGTTCTACAATTTTCACACCTCCCCCTGTTCTTGGACAATCAACATCGACACATTCACATGGTGATTGTCTTAAGGTGTGACTAGAAGTGCTGCAGTTATCTTCCTGAGCCAAAGAAGTGGCTCGATCAACTATGTAAACCTCTTCAACAAACGGCTAGTACATTTGCAAGGGTCTCCAGTGAACGCTTGTTTGTCTGCTCAGTTGCCGGTCACCTGAAGAGAGCCAAAGGACACGCTTTGTTTTAGCCTTCGGGCCCCACTGAGGTAATGGAGAAAACATGAGCGTCCCTGGGTGGGCTCGAACCACCAACCCTTCGGTTATACAGCCGAACGCGCTAACCGATTGCGCCACAGAGACTGCACGCCGAGGGCCGGCGCACCGGCCGAGGGAGACATGAATAATAAAAACAAAGTTCCTTAAAAGGCTTCCCAATTGCACATTTCTAGAGTGCCTTCTAGAGTGCCTTCTAGTTAAAGGGGGAGAGAGGCAGGGTAAAAGAGGGCATCCTTCGAGCCGGAATCGAACCAGCGACCTAAGGATTACTACGTTGACGCTACAGTCCTCCGCTCTACCAGCTGAGCTATCGAAGGGGCCGCCGGTGGGTCGTAGCCCGTGACTCCTTGCATTCAAAGCCAGCGCTTTGCCCTTTGCGTTAGTCCTTCTGCCTTGAGGGATTGGTCTATGCCGCCTCTGCCTGAAAGGTCAAATGCCTTGGCAGCTGTGATGTGGGAAAGCTCGGCTTCACGTTTTGCACAGCGAGAAAACACAATCGAAGCACCTACCGCGTTTTGTTGGGAGCCCAAAAACCACAGCAGCAACGGTGATGTACCTCCCTGACAGCAAGTAAGCGCAGGAGTGTTTGGAAGCGCATTGCGTCTATCAAAACAAATTGGGCCGAAAGTTAGCAAAAAGTGTTTGGCGTCAGTTGGTAGCAAGAGGCCACACGGGAGGCAGTGTCTTAGCCCGGCTAGCTCAGTCGGTAGAGCATGAGACTCTTAATCTCAGGGTCGTGGGTTCGAGCCCCACGTTGGGCGTATGGCATCGCAACGTTTTGGCCCAGTCAGTGGCATTCATGCGCACTGCACGGCCCCACCTTTACCATATCGACTGGCTTCTCTTCCATTCCCTCTACAAACGGGGAAATGTTTCGAGCTTATCTTTCTAGTGGTCAATTCGTATGGCAGCAAGTTGACCTTGCGCTGGGGCGTGGTTCTTATCAGCGCCACGTGTGACACGAATTGGATAGAGATAGTGGCACAGGCCCCGGACAGCCTTGCGTTGGTGGTATAGTGGTGAGCATAGCTGCCTTCCAAGCAGTTGACCCGGGTTCGATTCCCGGCCAACGCACTCCTATCCCTTTTTGGCCTTGCAAAGCGGCCCTAAGCAAAGACCCAAGTCATCCAGGTCCTTGAAGAAAGCTCCTAAGATATCCTGGCTTAGCGACAACTGTGGAGACTTTCTTCGGCATTCGAAAAGTCTCTGGCCTTATGCTTTAACTCGCTCAGGAGGTCCAGCATTATCCAGGGCCAAGGTTCAGCCATTTTGACTACTGATTCCCAAAGAGAATCAACTCTGTCACACACAACATTGCTAAGTATCTGGCAACAACGCTAACACCCTTAGCTGGCATCATATTGCACCATTTGCTATTCGGTGACGAAGGCATCGAATAGCAAATGACCCGCTTTGGACTGTGTCTTGCAAGGCAAGGAAAGGGGTGCATTTGGGCAAGGAGGCCTACAGGAAACCTACCCACACACACCGCTATCTGCTTTTTGGCTCACACCACCCACTGGAACCCAAGCTGGGGCTTCTTAGGACTCTGCAATATCGGGCTGACGCGGTAACAACAAAAAGAGTCTACAGACCCTCTCAGGTGTGCTTTGAAAGCTTGTGGCTAGCCAGACTGGGTCTTGGCTAAACATCCACAAGGTCACGAAAACAAACTGGGGAGAAGCAGAACATTTGGAGAAATATAGTCACCCCCGTAAGCCACTGGAGTGTCAGAAAAACTCCGGAGGATCTTTAACAACAATTGCATCGCTGTGTACTTCAAGTCCAGCAATACACTGGGACGGAAGCTTGTACATCGGCACTATCTGCACTGCCCATTTTGAACATCGCTCTAGCTAGCCAAGCGATTTGACAACAATTGTCACCTTTAGCCACGCCGATCTAGGCACCAATAGCTATGCAGGCTTCCTGCCACCAACAATGGGATCATCTAACTTGAACAGGGCGGTTCTACAATTTTCACACCTCCCCCTGTTCTTGGACAATCAACATCGACACATTCACATGGTGATTGTCTTAAGGTGTGACTAGAAGTGCTGCAGTTATCTTCCTGAGCCAAAGAAGTGGCTCGATCAACTATGTAAACCTCTTCAACAAACGGCTAGTACATTTGCAAGGGTCTCCAGTGAACGCTTGTTTGTCTGCTCAGTTGCCGGTCACCTGAAGAGAGCCAAAGGACACGCTTTGTTTTAGCCTTCGGGCCCCACTGAGGTAATGGAGAAAACATGAGCGTCCCTGGGTGGGCTCGAACCACCAACCTTTCGGTTAACAGCCGAACGCGCTAACCGATTGCGCCACAGAGACTGCACGCCGAGGGCCGGCGCACCGGCCGAGGGAGACATGAATAATAAAAACAAAGTTCCTTAAAAGGCTTCCCAATTGCACATTTCTAGAGTGCCTTCTAGAGTGCCTTCTAGTTAAAGGGGGAGAGAGGCAGGGTAAAAGAGGGCATGCTTCGAGCCGGAATCGAACCAGCGACCTAAGGATTACTACGTTGACGCTACAGTCCTCCGCTCTACCAGCTGAGCTATCGAAGGGGCCGCCGGTGGGTCGTAGCCCGTGACTCCTTGCATTCAAAGCCAGCGCTTTGCCCTTTGCGTTAGTCCTTCTGCCTTGAGGGATTGGTCTATGCCGCCTCTGCCTGAAAGGTCAAATGCCTTGGCAGCTGTGATGTGGGAAAGCTCGGCTTCACGTTTTGCACAGCGAGAAAACACAATCGAAGCACCTACCGCGTTTTGTTGGGAGCCCAAAAACCACAGCAGCAACGGTGATGTACCTCCCTGACAGCAAGTAAGCGCAGGAGTGTTTGGAAGCGCATTGCGTCTATCAAAACAAATTGGGCCGAAAGTTAGCAAAAAGTGTTTGGCGTCAGTTGGTAGCAAGAGGCCACACGGGAGGCAGCGTCTTAGCCCGGCTAGCTCAGTCGGTAGAGCATGAGACTCTTAATCTCAGGGTCGTGGGTTTGAGCCCCACGTTGGGCGTATGGCATCGCAACGTTTTGGCCCAGTCAGTGGCATTCATGCGCACTGCACGGCCCCACCTTTACCATATCGACTGGCTTCTCTTCCATTCCCTCTACAAACGGGGAAATGTTTCGAGCTTATCTTTCTAGTGGTCAATTCGTATGGCAGCAAGTTGACCTTGCGCTGGGGCGTGGTTCTTATCAGCGCCACGTGTGACACGAATTGGATAGAGATAGTGGCACAGGCCCCGGACAGCCTTGCGTTGGTGGTATAGTGGTGAGCATAGCTGCCTTCCAAGCAGTTGACCCGGGTTCGATTCCCGGCCAACGCACTCCTATCCCTTTTTGGCCTTGCAAAGCGGCCCTAAGCAAAGACCCAAGTCATCCAGGTCCTTGAAGAAAGCTCCTAAGATATCCTGGCTTAGCGACAACTGTGGAGACTTTCTTCGGCATTCGAAAAGTCTCTGGCCTTATGCTTTAACTCGCTCAGGAGGTCCAGCATTATCCAGGGCCAAGGTTCAGCCATTTTGACTACTGATTCCCAAAGAGAATCAACTCTGTCACACACAACATTGCTAAGTATCTGGCAACAACGCTAACACCCTTAGCTGGCATCATATTGCACCATTTGCTATTCGGTGACGAAGGCATCGAATAGCAAATGACCCGCTTTGGACTGTGTCTTGCAAGGCAAGGAAAGGGGTGCATTTGGGCAAGGAGGCCTACAGGAAACCTACCCACACACACCGCTATCTGCTTTTTGGCTCACACCACCCACTGGAACCCAAGCTGGGGCTTCTTAGGACTCTGCAATATCGGGCTGACGCGGTAACAACAAAAAGAGTCTACAGACCCTCTCAGGTGTGCTTTGAAAGCTTGTGGCTAGCCAGACTGGGTCTTGGCTAAACATCCACAAGGTCACGAAAACAAACTGGGGAGAAGCAGAACATTTGGAGAAATATAGTCACCCCCGTAAGCCACTGGAGTGTCAGAAAAACTCCGGAGGATCTTTAACAACAATTGCATCGCTGTGTACTTCAAGTCCAGCAATACACTGGGACGGAAGCTTGTACATCGGCACTATCTGCACTGCCCATTTTGAACATCGCTCTAGCTAGCCAAGCGATTTGACAACAATTGTCACCTTTAGCCACGCCGATCTAGGCACCAATAGCTATGCAGGCTTCCTGCCACCAACAATGGGATCATCTAACTTGAACAGGGCGGTTCTACAATTTTCACACCTCCCCCTGTTCTTGGACAATCAACATCGACACATTCACATGGTGATTGTCTTAAGGTGTGACTAGAAGTGCTGCAGTTATCTTCCTGAGCCAAAGAAGTGGCTCGATCAACTATGTAAACCTCTTCAACAAACGGCTAGTACATTTGCAAGGGTCTCCAGTGAACGCTTGTTTGTCTGCTCAGTTGCCGGTCACCTGAAGAGAGCCAAAGGACACGCTTTGTTTTAGCCTTCGGGCCCCACTGAGGTAATGGAGAAAACATGAGCGTCCCTGGGTGGGCTCGAACCACCAACCTTTCGGTTAACAGCCGAACGCGCTAACCGATTGCGCCACAGAGACTGCACGCCGAGGGCCGGCGCACCGGCCGAGGGAGACATGAATAATAAAAACAAAGTTCCTTAAAAGGCTTCCCAATTGCACATTTCTAGAGTGCCTTCTAGAGTGCCTTCTAGTTAAAGGGGGAGAGAGGCAGGGTAAAAGAGGGCATCCTTCGAGCCGGAATCGAACCAGCGACCTAAGGATTACTACGTTGACGCTACAGTCCTCCGCTCTACCAGCTGAGCTATCGAAGGGGCCGCCGGTGGGTCGTAGCCCGTGACTCCTTGCATTCAAAGCCAGCGCTTTGCCCTTTGCGTTAGTCCTTCTGCCTTGAGGGATTGGTCTATGCCGCCTCTGCCTGAAAGGTCAAATGCCTTGGCAGCTGTGATGTGGGAAAGCTCGGCTTCACGTTTTGCACAGCGAGAAAACACAATCGAAGCACCTACCGCGTTTTGTTGGGAGCCCAAAAACCACAGCAGCAACGGTGATGTACCTCCCTGACAGCAAGTAAGCGCAGGAGTGTTTGGAAGCGCATTGCGTCTATCAAAACAAATTGGGCCGAAAGTTAGCAAAAAGTGTTTGGCGTCAGTTGGTAGCAAGAGGCCACACGGGAGGCAGCGTCTTAGCCCGGCTAGCTCAGTCGGTAGAGCATGAGACTCTTAATCTCAGGGTCGTGGGTTCGAGCCCCACGTTGGGCGTATGGCATCGCAATGTTTTGGCCCAGTCAGTGGCATTCATGCGCACTGCACGGCCCCACCTTTACCATATCGACTGGCTTCTCTTCCATTCCCTCTACAAACGGGGAAATGTTTCGAGCTTATCTTTCTAGTGGTCAATTCGTATGGCAGCAAGTTGACCTTGCGCTGGGGCGTGGTTCTTATCAGCGCCACGTGTGACACGAATTGGATAGAGATAGTGGCACAGGACCCGGACAGCCTTGCGTTGGTGGTATAGTGGTGAGCATAGCTGCCTTCCAAGCAGTTGACCCGGGTTCGATTCCCGGCCAACGCACTCCTATCCCTTTTTGGCCTTGCAAAGCGGCCCTAAGCAAAGACCCAAGTCATCCAGGTCCTTGAAGAAAGCTCCTAAGATATCCTGGCTTAGCGACAACTGTGGAGACTTTCTTCGGCATTCGAAAAGTCTCTGGCCTTATGCTTTAACTCGCTCAGGAGGTCCAGCATTATCCAGGGCCAAGGTTCAGCCATTTTGACTACTGATTCCCAAAGAGAATCAACTCTGTCACACACAACATTGCTAAGTATCTGGCAACAACGCTAACACCCTTAGCTGGCATCATATTGCACCATTTGCTATTCGGTGACGAAGGCATCGAATAGCAAATGACCCGCTTTGGACTGTGTCTTGCAAGGCAAGGAAAGGGGTGCATTTGGGCAAGGAGGCCTACAGGAAACCTACCCACACACACCGCTATCTGCTTTTTGGCTCACACCACCCACTGGAACCCAAGCTGGGGCTTCTTAGGACTCTGCAATATCGGGCTGACGCGGTAACAACAAAAAGAGTCTACAGACCCTCTCAGGTGTGCTTTGAAAGCTTGTGGCTAGCCAGACTGGGTCTTGGCTAAACATCCACAAGGTCACGAAAACAAACTGGGGAGAAGCAGAACATTTGGAGAAATATAGTCACCCCCGTAAGCCACTGGAGTGTCAGAAAAACTCCGGAGGATCTTTAACAACAATTGCATCGCTGTGTACTTCAAGTCCAGCAATACACTGGGACGGAAGCTTGTACATCGGCACTATCTGCACTGCCCATTTTGAACATCGCTCTAGCTAGCCAAGCGATTTGACAACAATTGTCACCTTTAGCCACGCCGATCTAGGCACCAATAGCTATGCAGGCTTCCTGCCACCAACAATGGGATCATCTAACTTGAACAGGGCGGTTCTACAATTTTCACACCTCCCCCTGTTCTTGGACAATCAACATCGACACATTCACATGGTGATTGTCTTAAGGTGTGACTAGAAGTGCTGCAGTTATCTTCCTGAGCCAAAGAAGTGGCTCGATCAACTATGTAAACCTCTTCAACAAACGGCTAGTACATTTGCAAGGGTCTCCAGTGAACGCTTGTTTGTCTGCTCAGTTGCCGGTCACCTGAAGAGAGCCAAAGGACACGCTTTGTTTTAGCCTTCGGGCCCCACTGAGGTAATGGAGAAAACATGAGCGTCCCTGGGTGGGCTCGAACCACCAACCTTTCGGTTAACAGCCGAACGCGCTAACCGATTGCGCCACAGAGACTGCACGCCGAGGGCCGGCGCACCGGCCGAGGGAGACATGAATAATAAAAACAAAGTTCCTTAAAAGGCTTCCCAATTGCACATTTCTAGAGTGCCTTCTAGAGTGCCTTCTAGTTAAAGGGGGAGAGAGGCAGGGTAAAAGAGGGCATCCTTCGAGCCGGAATCGAACCAGCGACCTAAGGATTACTACGTTGACGCTACAGTCCTCCGCTCTACCAGCTGAGCTATCGAAGGGGCCGCCGGTGGGTCGTAGCCCGTGACTCCTTGCATTCAAAGCCAGCGCTTTGCCCTTTGCGTTAGTCCTTCTGCCTTGAGGGATTGGTCTATGCCGCCTCTGCCTGAAAGGTCAAATGCCTTGGCAGCTGTGATGTGGGAAAGCTCGGCTTCACGTTTTGCACAGCGAGAAAACACAATCGAAGCACCTACCGCGTTTTGTTGGGAGCCCAAAAACCACAGCAGCAACGGTGATGTACCTCCCTGACAGCAAGTAAGCGCAGGAGTGTTTGGAAGCGCATTGCGTCTATCAAAACAAATTGGGCCGAAAGTTAGCAAAAAGTGTTTGGCGTCAGTTGGTAGCAAGAGGCCACACGGGAGGCAGCGTCTTAGCCCGGCTAGCTCAGTCGGTAGAGCATGAGACTCTTAATCTCAGGGTCGTGGGTTCGAGCCCCACGTTGGGCGTATGGCATCGCAACGTTTTGGCCCAGTCAGTGGCATTCATGCGCACTGCACGGCCCCACCTTTACCATATCGACTGGCTTCTCTTCCATTCCCTCTACAAACGGGGAAATGTTTCGAGCTTATCTTTCTAGTGGTCAATTCGTATGGCAGCAAGTTGACCTTGCGCTGGGGCGTGGTTCTTATCAGCGCCACGTGTGACACGAATTGGATAGAGATAGTGGCACAGGCCCCGGACAGCCTTGCGTTGGTGGTATAGTGGTGAGCATAGCTGCCTTCCAAGCAGTTGACCCGGGTTCGATTCCCGGCCAACGCACTCCTATCCCTTTTTGGCCTTGCAAAGCGGCCCTAAGCAAAGACCCAAGTCATCCAGGTCCTTGAAGAAAGCTCCTAAGATATCCTGGCTTAGCGACAACTGTGGAGACTTTCTTCGGCATTCGAAAAGTCTCTGGCCTTATGCTTTAACTCGCTCAGGAGGTCCAGCATTATCCAGGGCCAAGGTTCAGCCATTTTGACTACTGATTCCCAAAGAGAATCAACTCTGTCACACACAACATTGCTAAGTATCTGGCAACAACGCTAACACCCTTAGCTGGCATCATATTGCACCATTTGCTATTCGGTGACGAAGGCATCGAATAGCAAATGACCCGCTTTGGACTGTGTCTTGCAAGGCAAGGAAAGGGGTGCATTTGGGCAAGGAGGCCTACAGGAAACCTACCCACACACACCGCTATCTGCTTTTTGGCTCACACCACCCACTGGAACCCAAGCTGGGGCTTCTTAGGACTCTGCAATATCGGGCTGACGCGGTAACAACAAAAAGAGTCTACAGACCCTCTCAGGTGTGCTTTGAAAGCTTGTGGCTAGCCAGACTGGGTCTTGGCTAAACATCCACAAGGTCACGAAAACAAACTGGGGAGAAGCAGAACATTTGGAGAAATATAGTCACCCCCGTAAGCCACTGGAGTGTCAGAAAAACTCCGGAGGATCTTTAACAACAATTGCATCGCTGTGTACTTCAAGTCCAGCAATACACTGGGACGGAAGCTTGTACATCGGCACTATCTGCACTGCCCATTTTGAACATCGCTCTAGCTAGCCAAGCGATTTGACAACAATTGTCACCTTTAGCCACGCCGATCTAGGCACCAATAGCTATGCAGGCTTCCTGCCACCAACAATGGGATCATCTAACTTGAACAGGGCGGTTCTACAATTTTCACACCTCCCCCTGTTCTTGGACAATCAACATCGACACATTCACATGGTGATTGTCTTAAGGTGTGACTAGAAGTGCTGCAGTTATCTTCCTGAGCCAAAGAAGTGGCTCGATCAACTATGTAAACCTCTTCAACAAACGGCTAGTACATTTGCAAGGGTCTCCAGTGAACGCTTGTTTGTCTGCTCAGTTGCCGGTCACCTGAAGAGAGCCAAAGGACACGCTTTGTTTTAGCCTTCGGGCCCCACTGAGGTAATGGAGAAAACATGAGCGTCCCTGGGTGGGCTCGAACCACCAACCTTTCGGTTAACAGCCGAACGCGCTAACCGATTGCGCCACAGAGACTGCACGCCGAGGGCCGGCGCACCGGCCGAGGGAGACATGAATAATAAAAACAAAGTTCCTTAAAAGGCTTCCCAATTGCACATTTCTAGAGTGCCTTCTAGAGTGCCTTCTAGTTAAGGGGGAGAGAGGCAGGGTAAAAGAGGGCATCCTTCGAGCCGGAATCGAACCAGCGACCTAAGGATTACTACGTTGACGCTACAGTCCTCCGCTCTACCAGCTGAGCTATCGAAGGGGCCGCCGGTGGGTCGTAGCCCGTGACTCCTTGCATTCAAAGCCAGCGCTTTGCCCTTTGCGTTAGTCCTTCTGCCTTGAGGGATTGGTCTATGCCGCCTCTGCCTGAAAGGTCAAATGCCTTGGCAGCTGTGATGTGGGAAAGCTCGGCTTCACGTTTTGCACAGCGAGAAAACACAATCGAAGCACCTACCGCGTTTTGTTGGGAGCCCAAAAACCACAGCAGCAACGGTGATGTACCTCCCTGACAGCAAGTAAGCGCAGGAGTGTTTGGAAGCGCATTGCGTCTATCAAAACAAATTGGGCCGAAAGTTAGCAAAAAGTGTTTGGCGTCAGTTGGTAGCAAGAGGCCACACGGGAGGCAGCGTCTTAGCCCGGCTAGCTCAGTCGGTAGAGCATGAGACTCTTAATCTCAGGGTCGTGGGTTCGAGCCCCACGTTGGGCGTATGGCATCGCAACGTTTTGGCCCAGTCAGTGGCATTCATGCGCACTGCACGGCCCCACCTTTACCATATCGACTGGCTTCTCTTCCATTCCCTCTACAAACGGGGAAATGTTTCGAGCTTATCTTTCTAGTGGTCAATTCGTATGGCAGCAAGTTGACCTTGCGCTGGGGCGTGGTTCTTATCAGCGCCACGTGTGACACGAATTGGATAGAGATAGTGGCACAGGCCCCGGACAGCCTTGCGTTGGTGGTATAGTGGTGAGCATAGCTGCCTTCCAAGCAGTTGACCCGGGTTCGATTCCCGGCCAACGCACTCCTATCCCTTTTTGGCCTTGCAAAGCGGCCCTAAGCAAAGACCCAAGTCATCCAGGTCCTTGAAGAAAGCTCCTAAGATATCCTGGCTTAGCGACAACTGTGGAGACTTTCTTCGGCATTCGAAAAGTCTCTGGCCTTATGCTTTAACTCACTCAGGAGGTCCAGCATTATCCAGGGCCAAGGTTCAGCCATTTTGACTACTGATTCCCAAAGAGAATCAACTCTGTCACACACAACATTGCTAAGTATCTGGCAACAACGCTAACACCCTTAGCTGGCATCATATTGCACCATTTGCTATTCGGTGACGAAGGCATCGAATAGCAAATGACCCGCTTTGGACTGTGTCTTGCAAGGCAAGGAAAGGGGTGCATTTGGGCAAGGAGGCCTACAGGAAACCTACCCACACACACCGCTATCTGCTTTTTGGCTCACACCACCCACTGGAACCCAAGCTGGGGCTTCTTAGGACTCTGCAATATCGGGCTGACGCGGTAACAACAAAAAGAGTCTACAGACCCTCTCAGGTGTGCTTTGAAAGCTTGTGGCTAGCCAGACTGGGTCTTGGCTAAACATCCACAAGGTCACGAAAACAAACTGGGGAGAAGCAGAACATTTGGAGAAATATAGTCACCCCCGTAAGCCACTGGAGTGTCAGAAAAACTCCGGAGGATCTTTAACAACAATTGCATCGCTGTGTACTTCAAGTCCAGCAATACACTGGGACGGAAGCTTGTACATCGGCACTATCTGCACTGCCCATTTTGAACATCGCTCTAGCTAGCCAAGCGATTTGACAACAATTGTCACCTTTAGCCACGCCGATCTAGGCACCAATAGCTATGCAGGCTTCCTGCCACCAACAATGGGATCATCTAACTTGAACAGGGCGGTTCTACAATTTTCACACCTCCCCCTGTTCTTGGACAATCAACATCGACACATTCACATGGTGATTGTCTTAAGGTGTGACTAGAAGTGCTGCAGTTATCTTCCTGAGCCAAAGAAGTGGCTCGATCAACTATGTAAACCTCTTCAACAAACGGCTAGTACATTTGCAAGGGTCTCCAGTGAACGCTTGTTTGTCTGCTCAGTTGCCGGTCACCTGAAGAGAGCCAAAGGACACGCTTTGTTTTAGCCTTCGGGCCCCACTGAGGTAATGGAGAAAACATGAGCGTCCCTGGGTGGGCTCGAACCACCAACCTTTCGGTTAACAGCCGAACGCGCTAACCGATTGCGCCACAGAGACTGCACGCCGAGGGCCGGCGCACCGGCCGAGGGAGACATGAATAATAAAAACAAAGTTCCTTAAAAGGCTTCCCAATTGCACATTTCTAGAGTGCCTTCTAGAGTGCCTTCTAGTTAAAGGGGGAGAGAGGCAGGGTAAAAGAGGGCATCCTTCGAGCCGGAATCGAACCAGCGACCTAAGGATTACTACGTTGACGCTACAGTCCTCCGCTCTACCAGCTGAGCTATCGAAGGGGCCGCCGGTGGGTCGTAGCCCGTGACTCCTTGCATTCAAAGCCAGCGCTTTGCCCTTTGCGTTAGTCCTTCTGCCTTGAGGGATTGGTCTATGCCGCCTCTGCCTGAAAGGTCAAATGCCTTGGCAGCTGTGATGTGGGAAAGCTCGGCTTCACGTTTTGCACAGCGAGAAAACACAATCGAAGCACCTACCGCGTTTTGTTGGGAGCCCAAAAACCACAGCAGCAACGGTGATGTACCTCCCTGACAGCAAGTAAGCGCAGGAGTGTTTGGAAGCGCATTGCGTCTATCAAAACAAATTGGGCCGAAAGTTAGCAAAAAGTGTTTGGCGTCAGTTGGTAGCAAGAGGCCACACGGGAGGCAGCGTCTTAGCCCGGCTAGCTCAGTCGGTAGAGCATGAGACTCTTAATCTCAGGGTCGTGGGTTCGAGCCCCACGTTGGGCGTATGGCATCGCAACGTTTTGGCCCAGTCAGTGGCATTCATGCGCACTGCACGGCCCCACCTTTACCATATCGACTGGCTTCTCTTCCATTCCCTCTACAAACGGGGAAATGTTTCGAGCTTATCTTTCTAGTGGTCAATTCGTATGGCAGCAAGTTGACCTTGCGCTGGGGCGTGGTTCTTATCAGCGCCACGTGTGACACGAATTGGATAGAGATAGTGGCACAGGCCCCGGACAGCCTTGCGTTGGTGGTATAGTGGTGAGCATAGCTGCCTTCCAAGCAGTTGACCCGGGTTCGATTCCCGGCCAACGCACTCCTATCCCTTTTTGGCCTTGCAAAGCGGCCCTAAGCAAAGACCCAAGTCATCCAGGTCCTTGAAGAAAGCTCCTAAGATATCCTGGCTTAGCGACAACTGTGGAGACTTTCTTCGGCATTCGAAAAGTCTCTGGCCTTATGCTTTAACTCGCTCAGGAGGTCCAGCATTATCCAGGGCCAAGGTTCAGCCATTTTGACTACTGATTCCCAAAGAGAATCAACTCTGTCACACACAACATTGCTAAGTATCTGGCAACAACGCTAACACCCTTAGCTGGCATCATATTGCACCATTTGCTATTCGGTGACGAAGGCATCGAATAGCAAATGACCCGCTTTGGACTGTGTCTTGCAAGGCAAGGAAAGGGGTGCATTTGGGCAAGGAGGCCTACAGGAAACCTACCCACACACACCGCTATCTGCTTTTTGGCTCACACCACCCACTGGAACCCAAGCTGGGGCTTCTTAGGACTCTGCAATATCGGGCTGACGCGGTAACAACAAAAAGAGTCTACAGACCCTCTCAGGTGTGCTTTGAAAGCTTGTGGCTAGCCAGACTGGGTCTTGGCTAAACATCCACAAGGTCACGAAAACAAACTGGGGAGAAGCAGAACATTTGGAGAAATATAGTCACCCCCGTAAGCCACTGGAGTGTCAGAAAAACTCCGGAGGATCTTTAACAACAATTGCATCGCTGTGTACTTCAAGTCCAGCAATACACTGGGACGGAAGCTTGTACATCGGCACTATCTGCACTGCCCATTTTGAACATCGCTCTAGCTAGCCAAGCGATTTGACAACAATTGTCACCTTTAGCCACGCCGATCTAGGCACCAATAGCTATGCAGGCTTCCTGCCACCAACAATGGGATCATCTAACTTGAACAGGGCGGTTCTACAATTTTCACACCTCCCCCTGTTCTTGGACAATCAACATCGACACATTCACATGGTGATTGTCTTAAGGTGTGACTAGAAGTGCTGCAGTTATCTTCCTGAGCCAAAGAAGTGGCTCGATCAACTATGTAAACCTCTTCAACAAACGGCTAGTACATTTGCAAGGGTCTCCAGTGAACGCTTGTTTGTCTGCTCAGTTGCCGGTCACCTGAAGAGAGCCAAAGGACACGCTTTGTTTTAGCCTTCGGGCCCCACTGAGGTAATGGAGAAAACATGAGCGTCCCTGGGTGGGCTCGAACCACCAACCTTTCGGTTAACAGCCGAACGCGCTAACCGATTGCGCCACAGAGACTGCACGCCGAGGGCCGGCGCACCGGCCGAGGGAGACATGAATAATAAAAACAAAGTTCCTTAAAAGGCTTCCCAATTGCACATTTCTAGAGTGCCTTCTAGAGTGCCTTCTAGTTAAAGGGGGAGAGAGGCAGGGTAAAAGAGGGCATCCTTCGAGCCGGAATCGAACCAGCGACCTAAGGATTACTACGTTGACGCTACAGTCCTCCGCTCTACCAGCTGAGCTATCGAAGGGGCCGCCGGTGGGTCGTAGCCCGTGACTCCTTGCATTCAAAGCCAGCGCTTTGCCCTTTGCGTTAGTCCTTCTGCCTTGAGGGATTGGCCTATGCCGCCTCTGCCTGAAAGGTCAAATGCCTTGGCAGCTGTGATGTGGGAAAGCTCGGCTTCACGTTTTGCACAGCGAGAAAACACAATCGAAGCACCTACCGCGTTTTGTTGGGAGCCCAAAAACCACAGCAGCAACGGTGATGTACCTCCCTGACAGCAAGTAAGCGCAGGAGTGTTTGGAAGCGCATTGCGTCTATCAAAACAAATTGGGCCGAAAGTTAGCAAAAAGTGTTTGGCGTCAGTTGGTAGCAAGAGGCCACACGGGAGGCAGCGTCTTAGCCCGGCTAGCTCAGTTGGTAGAGCATGAGACTCTTAATCTCAGGGTCGTGGGTTCGAGCCCCACGTTGGGCGTATGGCATCGCAACGTTTTGGCCCAGTCAGTGGCATTCATGCGCACTGCACGGCCCCACCTTTACCATATCGACTGGCTTCTCTTCCATTCCCTCTACAAACGGGGAAATGTTTCGAGCTTATCTTTCTAGTGGTCAATTCGTATGGCAGCAAGTTGACCTTGCGCTGGGGCGTGGTTCTTATCAGCGCCACGTGTGACACGAATTGGATAGAGATAGTGGCACAGGCCCCGGACAGCCTTGCGTTGGTGGTATAGTGGTGAGCATAGCTGCCTTCCAAGCAGTTGACCCGGGTTCGATTCCCGGCCAACGCACTCCTATCCCTTTTTGGCCTTGCAAAGCGGCCCTAAGCAAAGACCCAAGTCATCCAGGTCCTTGAAGAAAGCTCCTAAGATATCCTGGCTTAGCGACAACTGTGGAGACTTTCTTCGGCATTCGAAAAGTCTCTGGCCTTATGCTTTAACTCGCTCAGGAGGTCCAGCATTATCCAGGGCCAAGGTTCAGCCATTTTGACTACTGATTCCCAAAGAGAATCAACTCTGTCACACACAACATTGCTAAGTATCTGGCAACAACGCTAACACCCTTAGCTGGCATCATATTGCACCATTTGCTATTCGGTGACGAAGGCATCGAATAGCAAATGACCCGCTTTGGACTGTGTCTTGCAAGGCAAGGAAAGGGGTGCATTTGGGCAAGGAGGCCTACAGGAAACCTACCCACACACACCGCTATCTGCTTTTTGGCTCACACCACCCACTGGAACCCAAGCTGGGGCTTCTTAGGACTCTGCAATATCGGGCTGACGCGGTAACAACAAAAAGAGTCTACAGACCCTCTCAGGTGTGCTTTGAAAGCTTGTGGCTAGCCAGACTGGGTCTTGGCTAAACATCCACAAGGTCACGAAAACAAACTGGGGAGAAGCAGAACATTTGGAGAAATATAGTCACCCCCGTAAGCCACTGGAGTGTCAGAAAAACTCCGGAGGATCTTTAACAACAATTGCATCGCTGTGTACTTCAAGTCCAGCAATACACTGGGACGGAAGCTTGTACATCGGCACTATCTGCACTGCCCATTTTGAACATCGCTCTAGCTAGCCAAGCGATTTGACAACAATTGTCACCTTTAGCCACGCCGATCTAGGCACCAATAGCTATGCAGGCTTCCTGCCACCAACAATGGGATCATCTAACTTGAACAGGGCGGTTCTACAATTTTCACACCTCCCCCTGTTCTTGGACAATCAACATCGACACATTCACATGGTGATTGTCTTAAGGTGTGACTAGAAGTGCTGCAGTTATCTTCCTGAGCCAAAGAAGTGGCTCGATCAACTATGTAAACCTCTTCAACAAACGGCTAGTACATTTGCAAGGGTCTCCAGTGAACGCTTGTTTGTCTGCTCAGTTGCCGGTCACCTGAAGAGAGCCAAAGGACACGCTTTGTTTTAGCCTTCGGGCCCCACTGAGGTAATGGAGAAAACATGAGCGTCCCTGGGTGGGCTCGAACCACCAACCTTTCGGTTAACAGCCGAACGCGCTAACCGATTGTGCCACAGAGACTGCACGCCGAGGGCCGGCGCACCGGCCGAGGGAGACATGAATAATAAAAACAAAGTTCCTTAAAAGGCTTCCCAATTGCACATTTCTAGAGTGCCTTCTAGAGTGCCTTCTAGTTAAAGGGGGAGAGAGGCAGGGTAAAAGAGGGCATCCTTCGAGCCGGAATCGAACCAGCGACCTAAGGATTACTACGTTGACGCTACAGTCCTCCGCTCTACCAGCTGAGCTATCGAAGGGGCCGCCGGTGGGTCGCAGCCCGTGACTCCTTGCATTCAAAGCCAGCGCTTTGCCCTTTGCGTTAGTCCTTCTGCCTTGAGGGATTGGTCTATGCCGCCTCTGCCTGAAAGGTCAAATGCCTTGGCAGCTGTGATGTGGGAAAGCTCGGCTTCACGTTTTGCACAGCGAGAAAACACAATCGAAGCACCTACCGCGTTTTGTTGGGAGCCCAAAAACCACAGCAGCAACGGTGATGTACCTCCCTGACAGCAAGTAAGCGCAGGAGTGTTTGGAAGCGCATTGCGTCTATCAAAACAAATTGGGCCGAAAGTTAGCAAAAAGTGTTTGGCGTCAGTTGGTAGCAAGAGGCCACACGGGAGGCAGCGTCTTAGCCCGGCTAGCTCAGTCGGTAGAGCATGAGACTCTTAATCTCAGGGTCGTGGGTTCGAGCCCCACGTTGGGCGTATGGCATCGCAACGTTTTGGCCCAGTCAGTGGCATTCATGCGCACTGCACGGCCCCACCTTTACCATATCGACTGGCTTCTCTTCCATTCCCTCTACAAACGGGGAAATGTTTCGAGCTTATCTTTCTAGTGGTCAATTCGTATGGCAGCAAGTTGACCTTGCGCTGGGGCGTGGTTCTTATCAGCGCCACGTGTGACACGAATTGGATAGAGATAGTGGCACAGGCCCCAGACAGCCTTGCGTTGGTGGTATAGTGGTGAGCATAGCTGCCTTCCAAGCAGTTGACCCGGGTTCGATTCCCGGCCAACGCACTCCTATCCCTTTTTGGCCTTGCAAAGCGGCCCTAAGCAAAGACCCAAGTCATCCAGGTCCTTGAAGAAAGCTCCTAAGATATCCTGGCTTAGCGACAACTGTGGAGACTTTCTTCGGCATTCGAAAAGTCTCTGGCCTTATGCTTTAACTCGCTCAGGAGGTCCAGCATTATCCAGGGCCAAGGTTCAGCCATTTTGACTACTGATTCCCAAAGAGAATCAACTCTGTCACACACAACATTGCTAAGTATCTGGCAACAACGCTAACACCCTTAGCTGGCATCATATTGCACCATTTGCTATTCGGTGACGAAGGCATCGAATAGCAAATGACCCGCTTTGGACTGTGTCTTGCAAGGCAAGGAAAGGGGTGCATTTGGGCAAGGAGGCCTACAGGAAACCTACCCACACACACCGCTATCTGCTTTTTGGCTCACACCACCCACTGGAACCCAAGCTGGGGCTTCTTAGGACTCTGCAATATCGGGCTGACGCGGTAACAACAAAAAGAGTCTACAGACCCTCTCAGGTGTGCTTTGAAAGCTTGTGGCTAGCCAGACTGGGTCTTGGCTAAACATCCACAAGGTCACGAAAACAAACTGGGGAGAAGCAGAACATTTGGAGAAATATAGTCACCCCCGTAAGCCACTGGAGTGTCAGAAAAACTCCGGAGGATCTTTAACAACAATTGCATCGCTGTGTACTTCAAGTCCAGCAATACACTGGGACGGAAGCTTGTACATCGGCACTATCTGCACTGCCCATTTTGAACATCGCTCTAGCTAGCCAAGCGATTTGACAACAATTGTCACCTTTAGCCACGCCGATCTAGGCACCAATAGCTATGCAGGCTTCCTGCCACCAACAATGGGATCATCTAACTTGAACAGGGCGGTTCTACAATTTTCACACCTCCCCCTGTTCTTGGACAATCAACATCGACACATTCACATGGTGATTGTCTTAAGGTGTGACTAGAAGTGCTGCAGTTATCTTCCTGAGCCAAAGAAGTGGCTCGATCAACTATGTAAACCTCTTCAACAAACGGCTAGTACATTTGCAAGGGTCTCCAGTGAACGCTTGTTTGTCTGCTCAGTTGCCGGTCACCTGAAGAGAGCCAAAGGACACGCTTTGTTTTAGCCTTCGGGCCCCACTGAGGTAATGGAGAAAACATGAGCGTCCCTGGGTGGGCTCGAACCACCAACCTTTTGGTTAACAGCCGAACGCGCTAACCGATTGCGCCACAGAGACTGCACGCCGAGGGCCGGCGCACCGGCCGAGGGAGACATGAATAATAAAAACAAAGTTCCTTAAAAGGCTTCCCAATTGCACATTTCTAGAGTGCCTTCTAGAGTGCCTTCTAGTTAAAGGGGGAGAGAGGCAGGGTAAAAGAGGGCATCCTTCGAGCCGGAATCGAACCAGCGACCTAAGGATTACTACGTTGACGCTACAGTCCTCCGCTCTACCAGCTGAGCTATCGAAGGGGCCGCCGGTGGGTCGTAGCCCGTGACTCCTTGCATTCAAAGCCAGCGCTTTGCCCTTTGCGTTAGTCCTTCTGCCTTGAGGGATTGGTCTATGCCGCCTCTGCCTGAAAGGTCAAATGCCTTGGCAGCTGTGATGTGGGAAAGCTCGGCTTCACGTTTTGCACAGCGAGAAAACACAATCGAAGCACCTACCGCGTTTTGTTGGGAGCCCAAAAACCACAGCAGCAACGGTGATGTACCTCCCTGACAGCAAGTAAGCGCAGGAGTGTTGGAAGCGCATTGCGTCTATCAAAACAAATTGGGCCGAAAGTTAGCAAAAAGTGTTTGGCGTCAGTTGGTAGCAAGAGGCCACACGGGAGGCAGCGTCTTAGCCCGGCTAGCTCAGTCGGTAGAGCATGAGACTCTTAATCTCAGGGTCGTGGGTTCGAGCCCCACGTTGGGCGTATGGCATCGCAACGTTTTGGCCCAGTCAGTGGCATTCATGCGCACTGCACGGCCCCACCTTTACCATATCGACTGGCTTCTCTTCCATTCCCTCTACAAACGGGGAAATGTTTCGAGCTTATCTTTCTAGTGGTCAATTCGTATGGCAGCAAGTTGACCTTGCGCTGGGGCGTGGTTCTTATCAGCGCCACGTGTGACACGAATTGGATAGAGATAGTGGCACAGGTCCCGGACAGCCTTGCGTTGGTGGTATAGTGGTGAGCATAGCTGCCTTCCAAGCAGTTGACCCGGGTTCGATTCCCGGCCAACGCACTCCTATCCCTTTTTGGCCTTGCAAAGCGGCCCTAAGCAAAGACCCAAGTCATCCAGGTCCTTGAAGAAAGCTCCTAAGATATCCTGGCTTAGCGACAACTGTGGAGACTTTCTTCGGCATTCGAAAAGTCTCTGGCCTTATGCTTTAACTCGCTCAGGAGGTCCAGCATTATCCAGGGCCAAGGTTCAGCCATTTTGACTACTGATTCCCAAAGAGAATCAACTCTGTCACACACAACATTGCTAAGTATCTGGCAACAACGCTAACACCCTTAGCTGGCATCATATTGCACCATTTGCTATTCGGTGACGAAGGCATCGAATAGCAAATGACCCGCTTTGGACTGTGTCTTGCAAGGCAAGGAAAGGGGTGCATTTGGGCAAGGAGGCCTACAGGAAACCTACCCACACACACCGCTATCTGCTTTTTGGCTCACACCACCCACTGGAACCCAAGCTGGGGCTTCTTAGGACTCTGCAATATCGGGCTGACGCGGTAACAACAAAAAGAGTCTACAGACCCTCTCAGGTGTGCTTTGAAAGCTTGTGGCTAGCCAGACTGGGTCTTGGCTAAACATCCACAAGGTCACGAAAACAAACTGGGGAGAAGCAGAACATTTGGAGAAATATAGTCACCCCCGTAAGCCACTGGAGTGTCAGAAAAACTCCGGAGGATCTTTAACAACAATTGCATCGCTGTGTACTTCAAGTCCAGCAATACACTGGGACGGAAGCTTGTACATCGGCACTATCTGCACTGCCCATTTTGAACATCGCTCTAGCTAGCCAAGCGATTTGACAACAATTGTCACCTTTAGCCACGCCGATCTAGGCACCAATAGCTATGCAGGCTTCCTGCCACCAACAATGGGATCATCTAACTTGAACAGGGCGGTTCTACAATTTTCACACCTCCCCCTGTTCTTGGACAATCAACATCGACACATTCACATGGTGATTGTCTTAAGGTGTGACTAGAAGTGCTGCAGTTATCTTCCTGAGCCAAAGAAGTGGCTCGATCAACTATGTAAACCTCTTCAACAAACGGCTAGTACATTTGCAAGGGTCTCCAGTGAACGCTTGTTTGTCTGCTCAGTTGCCGGTCACCTGAAGAGAGCCAAAGGACACGCTTTGTTTTAGCCTTCGGGCCCCACTGAGGTAATGGAGAAAACATGAGCGTCCCTGGGTGGGCTCGAACCACCAACCTTTCGGTTAACAGCCGAACGCGCTAACCGATTGCGCCACAGAGACTGCACGCCGAGGGCCGGCGCACCGGCCGAGGGAGACATGAATAATAAAAACAAAGTTCCTTAAAAGGCTTCCCAATTGCACATTTCTAGAGTGCCTTCTAGAGTGCCTTCTAGTTAAAGGGGGAGAGAGGCAGGGTAAAAGAGGGCATCCTTCGAGCCGGAATCGAACCAGCGACCTAAGGATTACTACGTTGACGCTACAGTCCTCCACTCTACCAGCTGAGCTATCGAAGGGGCCGCCGGTGGGTCGTAGCCCGTGACTCCTTGCATTCAAAGCCAGCGCTTTGCCCTTTGCGTTAGTCCTTCTGCCTTGAGGGATTGGTCTATGCCGCCTCTGCCTGAAAGGTCAAATGCCTTGGCAGCTGTGATGTGGGAAAGCTCGGCTTCACGTTTTGCACAGCGAGAAAACACAATCGAAGCACCTACCGCGTTTTGTTGGGAGCCCAAAAACCACAGCAGCAACGGTGATGTACCTCCCTGACAGCAAGTAAGCGCAGGAGTGTTTGGAAGCGCATTGCGTCTATCAAAACAAATTGGGCCGAAAGTTAGCAAAAAGTGTTTGGCGTCAGTTGGTAGCAAGAGGCCACACGGGAGGCAGCGTCTTAGCCCGGCTAGCTCAGTCGGTAGAGCATGAGACTCTTAATCTCAGGGTCGTGGGTTCGAGCCCCACGTTGGGCGTATGGCATCGCAACGTTTTGGCCCAGTCAGTGGCATTCATGCGCACTGCACGGCCCCACCTTTACCATATCGACTGGCTTCTCTTCCATTCCCTCTACAAACGGGGAAATGTTTCGAGCTTATCTTTCTAGTGGTCAATTCGTATGGCAGCAAGTTGACCTTGCGCTGGGGCGTGGTTCTTATCAGCGCCACGTGTGACACGAATTGGATAGAGATAGTGGCACAGGCCCCGGACAGCCTTGCGTTGGTGGTATAGTGGTGAGCATAGCTGCCTTCCAAGCAGTTGACCCGGGTTCGATTCCCGGCCAACGCACTCCTATCCCTTTTTGGCCTTGCAAAGCGGCCCTAAGCAAAGACCCAAGTCATCCAGGTCCTTGAAGAAAGCTCCTAAGATATCCTGGCTTAGCGACAACTGTGGAGACTTTCTTCGGCATTCGAAAAGTCTCTGGCCTTATGCTTTAACTCGCTCAGGAGGTCCAGCATTATCCAGGGCCAAGGTTCAGCCATTTTGACTACTGATTCCCAAAGAGAATCAACTCTGTCACACACAACATTGCTAAGTATCTGGCAACAACGCTAACACCCTTAGCTGGCATCATATTGCACCATTTGCTATTCGGTGACGAAGGCATCGAATAGCAAATGACCCGCTTTGGACTGTGTCTTGCAAGGCAAGGAAAGGGGTGCATTTGGGCAAGGAGGCCTACAGGAAACCTACCCACACACACCGCTATCTGCTTTTTGGCTCACACCACCCACTGGAACCCAAGCTGGGGCTTCTTAGGACTCTGCAATATCGGGCTGACGCGGTAACAACAAAAAGAGTCTACAGACCCTCTCAGGTGTGCTTTGAAAGCTTGTGGCTAGCCAGACTGGGTCTTGGCTAAACATCCACAAGGTCACGAAAACAAACTGGGGAGAAGCAGAACATTTGGAGAAATATAGTCACCCCCGTAAGCCACTGGAGTGTCAGAAAAACTCCGGAGGATCTTTAACAACAATTGCATCGCTGTGTACTTCAAGTCCAGCAATACACTGGGACGGAAGCTTGTACATCGGCACTATCTGCACTGCCCATTTTGAACATCGCTCTAGCTAGCCAAGCGATTTGACAACAATTGTCACCTTTAGCCACGCCGATCTAGGCACCAATAGCTATGCAGGCTTCCTGCCACCAACAATGGGATCATCTAACTTGAACAGGGCGGTTCTACAATTTTCACACCTCCCCCTGTTCTTGGACAATCAACATCGACACATTCACATGGTGATTGTCTTAAGGTGTGACTAGAAGTGCTGCAGTTATCTTCCTGAGCCAAAGAAGTGGCTCGATCAACTATGTAAACCTCTTCAACAAACGGCTAGTACATTTGCAAGGGTCTCCAGTGAACGCTTGTTTGTCTGCTCAGTTGCCGGTCACCTGAAGAGAGCCAAAGGACACGCTTTGTTTTAGCCTTCGGGCCCCACTGAGGTAATGGAGAAAACATGAGCGTCCCTGGGTGGGCTCGAACCACCAACCTTTCGGTTAACAGCCGAACGCGCTAACCGATTGCGCCACAGAGACTGCACGCCGAGGGCCGGCGCACCGGCCGAGGGAGACATGAATAATAAAAACAAAGTTCCTTAAAAGGCTTCCCAATTGCACATTTCTAGAGTGCCTTCTAGAGTGCCTTCTAGTTAAAGGGGGAGAGAGGCAGGGTAAAAGAGGGCATCCTTCGAGCCGGAATCGAACCAGCGACCTAAGGATTACTACGTTGACGCTACAGTCCTCCGCTCTACCAGCTGAGCTATCGAAGGGGCCGCCGGTGGGTCGTAGCCCGTGACTCCTTGCATTCAAAGCCAGCGCTTTGCCCTTTGCGTTAGTCCTTCTGCCTTGAGGGATTGGCCTATGCCGCCTCTGCCTGAAAGGTCAAATGCCTTGGCAGCTGTGATGTGGGAAAGCTCGGCTTCACGTTTTGCACAGCGAGAAAACACAATCGAAGCACCTACCGCGTTTTGTTGGGAGCCCAAAAACCACAGCAGCAACGGTGATGTACCTCCCTGACAGCAAGTAAGCGCAGGAGTGTTTGGAAGCGCATTGCGTCTATCAAAACAAATTGGGCCGAAAGTTAGCAAAAAGTGTTTGGCGTCAGTTGGTAGCAAGAGGCCACACGGGAGGCAGCGTCTTAGCCCGGCTAGCTCAGTCGGTAGAGCATGAGACTCTTAATCTCAGGGTCGTGGGTTCGAGCCCCACGTTGGGCGTATGGCATCGCAACGTTTTGGCCCAGTCAGTGGCATTCATGCGCACTGCACGGCCCCACCTTTACCATATCGACTGGCTTCTCTTCCATTCCCTCTACAAACGGGGAAATGTTTCGAGCTTATCTTTCTAGTGGTCAATTCGTATGGCAGCAAGTTGACCTTGCGCTGGGGCGTGGTTCTTATCAGCGCCACGTGTGACACGAATTGGATAGAGATAGTGGCACAGGCCCCGGACAGCCTTGCGTTGGTGGTATAGTGGTGAGCATAGCTGCCTTCCAAGCAGTTGACCCGGGTTCGATTCCCGGCCAACGCACTCCTATCCCTTTTTGGCCTTGCAAAGCGGCCCTAAGCAAAGACCCAAGTCATCCAGGTCCTTGAAGAAAGCTCCTAAGATATCCTGGCTTAGCGACAACTGTGGAGACTTTCTTCGGCATTCGAAAAGTCTCTGGCCTTATGCTTTAACTCGCTCAGGAGGTCCAGCATTATCCAGGGCCAAGGTTCAGCCATTTTGACTACTGATTCCCAAAGAGAATCAACTCTGTCACACACAACATTGCTAAGTATCTGGCAACAACGCTAACACCCTTAGCTGGCATCATATTGCACCATTTGCTATTCGGTGACGAAGGCATCGAATAGCAAATGACCCGCTTTGGACTGTGTCTTGCAAGGCAAGGAAAGGGGTGCATTTGGGCAAGGAGGCCTACAGGAAACCTACCCACACACACCGCTATCTGCTTTTTGGCTCACACCACCCACTGGAACCCAAGCTGGGGCTTCTTAGGACTCTGCAATATCGGGCTGACGCGGTAACAACAAAAAGAGTCTACAGACCCTCTCAGGTGTGCTTTGAAAGCTTGTGGCTAGCCAGACTGGGTCTTGGCTAAACATCCACAAGGTCACGAAAACAAACTGGGGAGAAGCAGAACATTTGGAGAAATATAGTCACCCCCGTAAGCCACTGGAGTGTCAGAAAAACTCCGGAGGATCTTTAACAACAATTGCATCGCTGTGTACTTCAAGTCCAGCAATACACTGGGACGGAAGCTTGTACATCGGCACTATCTGCACTGCCCATTTTGAACATCGCTCTAGCTAGCCAAGCGATTTGACAACAATTGTCACCTTTAGCCACGCCGATCTAGGCACCAATAGCTATGCAGGCTTCCTGCCACCAACAATGGGATCATCTAACTTGAACAGGGCGGTTCTACAATTTTCACACCTCCCCCTGTTCTTGGACAATCAACATCGACACATTCACATGGTGATTGTCTTAAGGTGTGACTAGAAGTGCTGCAGTTATCTTCCTGAGCCAAAGAAGTGGCTCGATCAACTATGTAAACCTCTTCAACAAACGGCTAGTACATTTGCAAGGGTCTCCAGTGAACGCTTGTTTGTCTGCTCAGTTGCCGGTCACCTGAAGAGAGCCAAAGGACACGCTTTGTTTTAGCCTTCGGGCCCCACTGAGGTAATGGAGAAAACATGAGCGTCCCTGGGTGGGCTCGAACCACCAACCTTTCGGTTAACAGCCGAACGCGCTAACCGATTGCGCCACAGAGACTGCACGCCGAGGGCCGGCGCACCGGCCGAGGGAGACATGAATAATAAAAACAAAGTTCCTTAAAAGGCTTCCCAATTGCACATTTCTAGAGTGCCTTCTAGAGTGCCTTCTAGTTAAAGGGGGAGAGAGGCAGGGTAAAAGAGGGCATCCTTCGAGCCGGAATCGAACCAGCGACCTAAGGATTACTACGTTGACGCTACAGTCCTCCGCTCTACCAGCTGAGCTATCGAAGGGGCCGCCGGTGGGTCGTAGCCCGTGACTCCTTGCATTCAAAGCCAGCGCTTTGCCCTTTGCGTTAGTCCTTCTGCCTTGAGGGATTGGCCTATGCCGCCTCTGCCTGAAAGGTCAAATGCCTTGGCAGCTGTGATGTGGGAAAGCTCGGCTTCACGTTTTGCACAGCGAGAAAACACAATCGAAGCACCTACCGCGTTTTGTTGGGAGCCCAAAAACCACAGCAGCAACGGTGATGTACCTCCCTGACAGCAAGTAAGCGCAGGAGTGTTTGGAAGCGCATTGCGTCTATCAAAACAAATTGGGCCGAAAGTTAGCAAAAAGTGTTTGGCGTCAGTTGGTAGCAAGAGGCCACACGGGAGGCAGCGTCTTAGCCCGGCTAGCTCAGTCGGTAGAGCATGAGACTCTTAATCTCAGGGTCGTGGGTTCGAGCCCCACGTTGGGCGTATGGCATCGCAACGTTTTGGCCCAGTCAGTGGCATTCATGCGCACTGCACGGCCCCACCTTTACCATATCGACTGGCTTCTCTTCCATTCCCTCTACAAACGGGGAAATGTTTCGAGCTTATCTTTCTAGTGGTCAATTCGTATGGCAGCAAGTTGACCTTGCGCTGGGGCGTGGTTCTTATCAGCGCCACGTGTGACACGAATTGGATAGAGATAGTGGCACAGGCCCCGGACAGCCTTGCGTTGGTGGTATAGTGGTGAGCATAGCTGCCTTCCAAGCAGTTGACCCGGGTTCGATTCCCGGCCAACGCACTCCTATCCCTTTTTGGCCTTGCAAAGCGGCCCTAAGCAAAGACCCAAGTCATCCAGGTCCTTGAAGAAAGCTCCTAAGATATCCTGGCTTAGCGACAACTGTGGAGACTTTCTTCGGCATTCGAAAAGTCTCTGGCCTTATGCTTTAACTCGCTCAGGAGGTCCAGCATTATCCAGGGCCAAGGTTCAGCCATTTTGACTACTGATTCCCAAAGAGAATCAACTCTGTCACACACAACATTGCTAAGTATCTGGCAACAACGCTAACACCCTTAGCTGGCATCATATTGCACCATTTGCTATTCGGTGACGAAGGCATCGAATAGCAAATGACCCGCTTTGGACTGTGTCTTGCAAGGCAAGGAAAGGGGTGCATTTGGGCAAGGAGGCCTACAGGAAACCTACCCACACACACCGCTATCTGCTTTTTGGCTCACACCACCCACTGGAACCCAAGCTGGGGCTTCTTAGGACTCTGCAATATCGGGCTGACGCGGTAACAACAAAAAGAGTCTACAGACCCTCTCAGGTGTGCTTTGAAAGCTTGTGGCTAGCCAGACTGGGTCTTGGCTAAACATCCACAAGGTCACGAAAACAAACTGGGGAGAAGCAGAACATTTGGAGAAATATAGTCACCCCCGTAAGCCACTGGAGTGTCAGAAAAACTCCGGAGGATCTTTAACAACAATTGCATCGCTGTGTACTTCAAGTCCAGCAATACACTGGGACGGAAGCTTGTACATCGGCACTATCTGCACTGCCCATTTTGAACATCGCTCTAGCTAGCCAAGCGATTTGACAACAATTGTCACCTTTAGCCACGCCGATCTAGGCACCAATAGCTATGCAGGCTTCCTGCCACCAACAATGGGATCATCTAACTTGAACAGGGCGGTTCTACAATTTTCACACCTCCCCCTGTTCTTGGACAATCAACATCGACACATTCACATGGTGATTGTCTTAAGGTGTGACTAGAAGTGCTGCAGTTATCTTCCTGAGCCAAAGAAGTGGCTCGATCAACTATGTAAACCTCTTCAACAAACGGCTAGTACATTTGCAAGGGTCTCCAGTGAACGCTTGTTTGTCTGCTCAGTTGCCGGTCACCTGAAGAGAGCCAAAGGACACGCTTTGTTTTAGCCTTCGGGCCCCACTGAGGTAATGGAGAAAACATGAGCGTCCCTGGGTGGGCTCGAACCACCAACCTTTCGGTTAACAGCCGAACGCGCTAACCGATTGCGCCACAGAGACTGAACGCTGAGGGCTGGCGCACCGGCCGAGGGAGACATGAATAATAAAAACAAAGTTCCTTAAAAGGCTTCCCAATTGCACATTTCTAGAGTGCCTTCTAGAGTGCCTTCTAGTTAAAGGGGGAGAGAGGCAGGGTAAAAGAGGGCATCCTTCGAGCCGGAATCGAACCAGCGACCTAAGGATTACTACGTTGACGCTACAGTCCTCCGCTCTACCAGCTGAGCTATCGAAGGGGCCGCCGGTGGGTCGTAGCCCGTGACTCCTTGCATTCAAAGCCAGCGCTTTGCCCTTTGCGTTAGTCCTTCTGCCTTGAGGGATTGGTCTATGCCGCCTCTGCCTGAAAGGTCAAATGCCTTGGCAGCTGTGATGTGGGAAAGCTCGGCTTCACGTTTTGCACAGCGAGAAAACACAATCGAAGCACCTACCGCGTTTTGTTGGGAGCCCAAAAACCACAGCAGCAACGGTGATGTACCTCCCTGACAGCAAGTAAGCGCAGGAGTGTTTGGAAGCGCATTGCGTCTATCAAAACAAATTGGGCCGAAAGTTAGCAAAAAGTGTTTGGCGTCAGTTGGTAGCAAGAGGCCACACGGGAGGCAGCGTCTTAGCCCGGCTAGCTCAGTCGGTAGAGCATGAGACTCTTAATCTCAGGGTCGTGGGTTCGAGCCCCACGTTGGGCGTATGGCATCGCAACGTTTTGGCCCAGTCAGTGGCATTCATGCGCACTGCACGGCCCCACCTTTACCATATCGACTGGCTTCTCTTCCATTCCCTCTACAAACGGGGAAATGTTTCGAGCTTATCTTTCTAGTGGTCAATTCGTATGGCAGCAAGTTGACCTTGCGCTGGGGCGTGGTTCTTATCAGCGCCACGTGTGACACGAATTGGATAGAGATAGTGGCACAGGCCCCGGACAGCCTTGCGTTGGTGGTATAGTGGTGAGCATAGCTGCCTTCCAAGCAGTTGACCCGGGTTCGATTCCCGGCCAACGCACTCCTATCCCTTTTTGGCCTTGCAAAGCGGCCCTAAGCAAAGACCCAAGTCATCCAGGTCCTTGAAGAAAGCTCCTAAGATATCCTGGCTTAGCGACAACTGTGGAGACTTTCTTCGGCATTCGAAAAGTCTCTGGCCTTATGCTTTAACTCGCTCAGGAGGTCCAGCATTATCCAGGGCCAAGGTTCAGCCATTTTGACTACTGATTCCCAAAGAGAATCAACTCTGTCACACACAACATTGCTAAGTATCTGGCAACAACGCTAACACCCTTAGCTGGCATCATATTGCACCATTTGCTATTCGGTGACGAAGGCATCGAATAGCAAATGACCCGCTTTGGACTGTGTCTTGCAAGGCAAGGAAAGGGGTGCATTTGGGCAAGGAGGCCTACAGGAAACCTACCCACACACACCGCTATCTGCTTTTTGGCTCACACCACCCACTGGAACCCAAGCTGGGGCTTCTTAGGACTCTGCAATATCGGGCTGACGCGGTAACAACAAAAAGAGTCTACAGACCCTCTCAGGTGTGCTTTGAAAGCTTGTGGCTAGCCAGACTGGGTCTTGGCTAAACATCCACAAGGTCACGAAAACAAACTGGGGAGAAGCAGAACATTTGGAGAAATATAGTCACCCCCGTAAGCCACTGGAGTGTCAGAAAAACTCCGGAGGATCTTTAACAACAATTGCATCGCTGTGTACTTCAAGTCCAGCAATACACTGGGACGGAAGCTTGTACATCGGCACTATCTGCACTGCCCATTTTGAACATCGCTCTAGCTAGCCAAGCGATTTGACAACAATTGTCACCTTTAGCCACGCCGATCTAGGCACCAATAGCTATGCAGGCTTCCTGCCACCAACAATGGGATCATCTAACTTGAACAGGGCGGTTCTACAATTTTCACACCTCCCCCTGTTCTTGGACAATCAACATCGACACATTCACATGGTGATTGTCTTAAGGTGTGACTAGAAGTGCTGCAGTTATCTTCCTGAGCCAAAGAAGTGGCTCGATCAACTATGTAAACCTCTTCAACAAACGGCTAGTACATTTGCAAGGGTCTCCAGTGAACGCTTGTTTGTCTGCTCAGTTGCCGGTCACCTGAAGAGAGCCAAAGGACACGCTTTGTTTTAGCCTTCGGGCCCCACTGAGGTAATGGAGAAAACATGAGCGTCCCTGGGTGGGCTCGAACCACCAACCTTTCGGTTAACAGCCGAACGCGCTAACCGATTGCGCCACAGAGACTGAACGCTGAGGGCCGGCGCACCGGCCGAGGGAGACATGAATAATAAAAACAAAGTTCCTTAAAAGGCTTCCCAATTGCACATTTCTAGAGTGCCTTCTAGAGTGCCTTCTAGTTAAAGGGGGAGAGAGGCAGGGTAAAAGAGGGCATCCTTCGAGCCGGAATCGAACCAGCGACCTAAGGATTACTACGTTGACGCTACAGTCCTCCGCTCTACCAGCTGAGCTATCGAAGGGGCCGCCGGTGGGTCGTAGCCCGTGACTCCTTGCATTCAAAGCCAGCGCTTTGCCCTTTGCGTTAGTCCTTCTGCCTTGAGGGATTGGTCTATGCCGCCTCTGCCTGAAAGGTCAAATGCCTTGGCAGCTGTGATGTGGGAAAGCTCGGCTTCACGTTTTGCACAGCGAGAAAACACAATCGAAGCACCTACCGCGTTTTGTTGGGAGCCCAAAAACCACAGCAGCAACGGTGATGTACCTCCCTGACAGCAAGTAAGCGCAGGAGTGTTTGGAAGCGCATTGCGTCTATCAAAACAAATTGGGCCGAAAGTTAGCAAAAAGTGTTTGGCGTCAGTTGGTAGCAAGAGGCCACACGGGAGGCAGCGTCTTAGCCCGGCTAGCTCAGTCGGTAGAGCATGAGACTCTTAATCTCAGGGTCGTGGGTTCGAGCCCCACGTTGGGCGTATGGCATCGCAACGTTTTGGCCCAGTCAGTGGCATTCATGCGCACTGCACGGCCCCACCTTTACCATATCGACTGGCTTCTCTTCCATTCCCTCTACAAACGGGGAAATGTTTCGAGCTTATCTTTCTAGTGGTCAATTCGTATGGCAGCAAGTTGACCTTGCGCTGGGGCGTGGTTCTTATCAGCGCCACGTGTGACACGAATTGGATAGAGATAGTGGCACAGGCCCCGGACAGCCTTGCGTTGGTGGTATAGTGGTGAGCATAGCTGCCTTCCAAGCAGTTGACCCGGGTTCGATTCCCGGCCAACGCACTCCTATCCCTTTTTGGCCTTGCAAAGCGGCCCTAAGCAAAGACCCAAGTCATCCAGGTCCTTGAAGAAAGCTCCTAAGATATCCTGGCTTAGCGACAACTGTGGAGACTTTCTTCGGCATTCGAAAAGTCTCTGGCCTTATGCTTTAACTCGCTCAGGAGGTCCAGCATTATCCAGGGCCAAGGTTCAGCCATTTTGACTACTGATTCCCAAAGAGAATCAACTCTGTCACACACAACATTGCTAAGTATCTGGCAACAACGCTAACACCCTTAGCTGGCATCATATTGCACCATTTGCTATTCGGTGACGAAGGCATCGAATAGCAAATGACCCGCTTTGGACTGTGTCTTGCAAGGCAAGGAAAGGGGTGCATTTGGGCAAGGAGGCCTACAGGAAACCTACCCACACACACCGCTATCTGCTTTTTGGCTCACACCACCCACTGGAACCCAAGCTGGGGCTTCTTAGGACTCTGCAATATCGGGCTGACGCGGTAACAACAAAAAGAGTCTACAGACCCTCTCAGGTGTGCTTTGAAAGCTTGTGGCTAGCCAGACTGGGTCTTGGCTAAACATCCACAAGGTCACGAAAACAAACTGGGGAGAAGCAGAACATTTGGAGAAATATAGTCACCCCCGTAAGCCACTGGAGTGTCAGAAAAACTCCGGAGGATCTTTAACAACAATTGCATCGCTGTGTACTTCAAGTCCAGCAATACACTGGGACGGAAGCTTGTACATCGGCACTATCTGCACTGCCCATTTTGAACATCGCTCTAGCTAGCCAAGCGATTTGACAACAATTGTCACCTTTAGCCACGCCGATCTAGGCACCAATAGCTATGCAGGCTTCCTGCCACCAACAATGGGATCATCTAACTTGAACAGGGCGGTTCTACAATTTTCACACCTCCCCCTGTTCTTGGACAATCAACATCGACACATTCACATGGTGATTGTCTTAAGGTGTGACTAGAAGTGCTGCAGTTATCTTCCTGAGCCAAAGAAGTGGCTCGATCAACTATGTAAACCTCTTCAACAAACGGCTAGTACATTTGCAAGGGTCTCCAGTGAACGCTTGTTTGTCTGCTCAGTTGCCGGTCACCTGAAGAGAGCCAAAGGACACGCTTTGTTTTAGCCTTCGGGCCCCACTGAGGTAATGGAGAAAACATGAGCGTCCCTGGGTGGGCTCGAACCACCAACCTTTCGGTTAACAGCCGAACGCGCTAACCGATTGCGCCACAGAGACTGCACGCCGAGGGCCGGCGCACCGGCCGAGGGAGACATGAATAATAAAAACAAAGTTCCTTAAAAGGCTTCCCAATTGCACATTTCTAGAGTGCCTTCTAGAGTGCCTTCTAGTTAAAGGGGGAGAGAGGCAGGGTAAAAGAGGGCATCCTTCGAGCCGGAATCGAACCAGCGACCTAAGGATTACTACGTTGACGCTACAGTCCTCCGCTCTACCAGCTGAGCTATCGAAGGGGCCGCCGGTGGGTCGTAGCCCGTGACTCCTTGCATTCAAAGCCAGCGCTTTGCCCTTTGCGTTAGTCCTTCTGCCTTGAGGGATTGGTCTATGCCGCCTCTGCCTGAAAGGTCAAATGCCTTGGCAGCTGTGATGTGGGAAAGCTCGGCTTCACGTTTTGCACAGCGAGAAAACACAATCGAAGCACCTACCGCGTTTTGTTGGGAGCCCAAAAACCACAGCAGCAACGGTGATGTACCTCCCTGACAGCAAGTAAGCGCAGGAGTGTTTGGAAGCGCATTGCGTCTATCAAAACAAATTGGGCCGAAAGTTAGCAAAAAGTGTTTGGCGTCAGTTGGTAGCAAGAGGCCACACGGGAGGCAGCGTCTTAGCCCGGCTAGCTCAGTCGGTAGAGCATGAGACTCTTAATCTCAGGGTCGTGGGTTCGAGCCCCACGTTGGGCGTATGGCATCGCAACGTTTTGGCCCAGTCAGTGGCATTCATGCGCACTGCACGGCCCCACCTTTACCATATCGACTGGCTTCTCTTCCATTCCCTCTACAAACGGGGAAATGTTTCGAGCTTATCTTTCTAGTGGTCAATTCGTATGGCAGCAAGTTGACCTTGCGCTGGGGCGTGGTTCTTATCAGCGCCACGTGTGACACGAATTGGATAGAGATAGTGGCACAGGCCCCGGACAGCCTTGCGTTGGTGGTATAGTGGTGAGCATAGCTGCCTTCCAAGCAGTTGACCCGGGTTCGATTCCCGGCCAACGCACTCCTATCCCTTTTTGGCCTTGCAAAGCGGCCCTAAGCAAAGACCCAAGTCATCCAGGTCCTTGAAGAAAGCTCCTAAGATATCCTGGCTTAGCGACAACTGTGGAGACTTTCTTCGGCATTCGAAAAGTCTCTGGCCTTATGCTTTAACTCGCTCAGGAGGTCCAGCATTATCCAGGGCCAAGGTTCAGCCATTTTGACTACTGATTCCCAAAGAGAATCAACTCTGTCACACACAACATTGCTAAGTATCTGGCAACAACGCTAACACCCTTAGCTGGCATCATATTGCACCATTTGCTATTCGGTGACGAAGGCATCGAATAGCAAATGACCCGCTTTGGACTGTGTCTTGCAAGGCAAGGAAAGGGGTGCATTTGGGCAAGGAGGCCTACAGGAAACCTACCCACACACACCGCTATCTGCTTTTTGGCTCACACCACCCACTGGAACCCAAGCTGGGGCTTCTTAGGACTCTGCAATATCGGGCTGACGCGGTAACAACAAAAAGAGTCTACAGACCCTCTCAGGTGTGCTTTGAAAGCTTGTGGCTAGCCAGACTGGGTCTTGGCTAAACATCCACAAGGTCACGAAAACAAACTGGGGAGAAGCAGAACATTTGGAGAAATATAGTCACCCCCGTAAGCCACTGGAGTGTCAGAAAAACTCCGGAGGATCTTTAACAACAATTGCATCGCTGTGTACTTCAAGTCCAGCAATACACTGGGACGGAAGCTTGTACATCGGCACTATCTGCACTGCCCATTTTGAACATCGCTCTAGCTAGCCAAGCGATTTGACAACAATTGTCACCTTTAGCCACGCCGATCTAGGCACCAATAGCTATGCAGGCTTCCTGCCACCAACAATGGGATCATCTAACTTGAACAGGGCGGTTCTACAATTTTCACACCTCCCCCTGTTCTTGGACAATCAACATCGACACATTCACATGGTGATTGTCTTAAGGTGTGACTAGAAGTGCTGCAGTTATCTTCCTGAGCCAAAGAAGTGGCTCGATCAACTATGTAAACCTCTTCAACAAACGGCTAGTACATTTGCAAGGGTCTCCAGTGAACGCTTGTTTGTCTGCTCAGTTGCCGGTCACCTGAAGAGAGCCAAAGGACACGCTTTGTTTTAGCCTTCGGGCCCCACTGAGGTAATGGAGAAAACATGAGCGTCCCTGGGTGGGCTCGAACCACCAACCTTTCGGTTAACAGCCGAACGCGCTAACCGATTGCGCCACAGAGACTGCACGCCGAGGGCCGGCGCACCGGCCGAGGGAGACATGAATAATAAAAACAAAGTTCCTTAAAAGGCTTCCCAATTGCACATTTCTAGAGTGCCTTCTAGAGTGCCTTCTAGTTAAAGGGGGAGAGAGGCAGGGTAAAAGAGGGCATCCTTCGAGCCGGAATCGAACCAGCGACCTAAGGATTACTACGTTGACGCTACAGTCCTCCGCTCTACCAGCTGAGCTATCGAAGGGGCCGCCGGTGGGTCGTAGCCCGTGACTCCTTGCATTCAAAGCCAGCGCTTTGCCCTTTGCGTTAGTCCTTCTGCCTTGAGGGATTGGTCTATGCCGCCTCTGCCTGAAAGGTCAAATGCCTTGGCAGCTGTGATGTGGGAAAGCTCGGCTTCACGTTTTGCACAGCGAGAAAACACAATCGAAGCACCTACCGCGTTTTGTTGGGAGCCCAAAAACCACAGCAGCAACGGTGATGTACCTCCCTGACAGCAAGTAAGCGCAGGAGTGTTTGGAAGCGCATTGCGTCTATCAAAACAAATTGGGCCGAAAGTTAGCAAAAAGTGTTTGGCGTCAGTTGGTAGCAAGAGGCCACACGGGAGGCAGCGTCTTAGCCCGGCTAGCTCAGTCGGTAGAGCATGAGACTCTTAATCCCAGGGTCGTGGGTTCGAGCCCCACGTTGGGCGTATGGCATCGCAACGTTTTGGCCCAGTCAGTGGCATTCATGCGCACTGCACGGCCCCACCTTTACCATATCGACTGGCTTCTCTTCCATTCCCTCTACAAACGGGGAAATGTTTCGAGCTTATCTTTCTAGTGGTCAATTCGTATGGCAGCAAGTTGACCTTGCGCTGGGGCGTGGTTCTTATCAGCGCCACGTGTGACACGAATTGGATAGAGATAGTGGCACAGGCCCCGGACAGCCTTGCGTTGGTGGTATAGTGGTGAGCATAGCTGCCTTCCAAGCAGTTGACCCGGGTTCGATTCCCGGCCAACGCACTCCTATCCCTTTTTGGCCTTGCAAAGCGGCCCTAAGCAAAGACCCAAGTCATCCAGGTCCTTGAAGAAAGCTCCTAAGATATCCTGGCTTAGCGACAACTGTGGAGACTTTCTTCGGCATTCGAAAAGTCTCTGGCCTTATGCTTTAACTCGCTCAGGAGGTCCAGCATTATCCAGGGCCAAGGTTCAGCCATTTTGACTACTGATTCCCAAAGAGAATCAACTCTGTCACACACAACATTGCTAAGTATCTGGCAACAACGCTAACACCCTTAGCTGGCATCATATTGCACCATTTGCTATTCGGTGACGAAGGCATCGAATAGCAAATGACCCGCTTTGGACTGTGTCTTGCAAGGCAAGGAAAGGGGTGCATTTGGGCAAGGAGGCCTACAGGAAACCTACCCACACACACCGCTATCTGCTTTTTGGCTCACACCACCCACTGGAACCCAAGCTGGGGCTTCTTAGGACTCTGCAATATCGGGCTGACGCGGTAACAACAAAAAGAGTCTACAGACCCTCTCAGGTGTGCTTTGAAAGCTTGTGGCTAGCCAGACTGGGTCTTGGCTAAACATCCACAAGGTCACGAAAACAAACTGGGGAGAAGCAGAACATTTGGAGAAATATAGTCACCCCCGTAAGCCACTGGAGTGTCAGAAAAACTCCGGAGGATCTTTAACAACAATTGCATCGCTGTGTACTTCAAGTCCAGCAATACACTGGGACGGAAGCTTGTACATCGGCACTATCTGCACTGCCCATTTTGAACATCGCTCTAGCTAGCCAAGCGATTTGACAACAATTGTCACCTTTAGCCACGCCGATCTAGGCACCAATAGCTATGCAGGCTTCCTGCCACCAACAATGGGATCATCTAACTTGAACAGGGCGGTTCTACAATTTTCACACCTCCCCCTGTTCTTGGACAATCAACATCGACACATTCACATGGTGATTGTCTTAAGGTGTGACTAGAAGTGCTGCAGTTATCTTCCTGAGCCAAAGAAGTGGCTCGATCAACTATGTAAACCTCTTCAACAAACGGCTAGTACATTTGCAAGGGTCTCCAGTGAACGCTTGTTTGTCTGCTCAGTTGCCGGTCACCTGAAGAGAGCCAAAGGACACGCTTTGTTTTAGCCTTCGGGCCCCACTGAGGTAATGGAGAAAACATGAGCGTCCCTGGGTGGGCTCGAACCACCAACCTTTCGGTTAACAGCCGAACGCGCTAACCGATTGCGCCACAGAGACTGCACGCCGAGGGCCGGCGCACCGGCCGAGGGAGACATGAATAATAAAAACAAAGTTCCTTAAAAGGCTTCCCAATTGCACATTTCTAGAGTGCCTTCTAGAGTGCCTTCTAGTTAAAGGGGGAGAGAGGCAGGGTAAAAGAGGGCATCCTTCGAGCCGGAATCGAACCAGCGACCTAAGGATTACTACGTTGACGCTACAGTCCTCCGCTCTACCAGCTGAGCTATCGAAGGGGCCGCCGGTGGGTCGTAGCCCGTGACTCCTTGCATTCAAAGCCAGCGCTTTGCCCTTTGCGTTAGTCCTTCTGCCTTGAGGGATTGGTCTATGCCGCCTCTGCCTGAAAGGTCAAATGCCTTGGCAGCTGTGATGTGGGAAAGCTCGGCTTCACGTTTTGCACAGCGAGAAAACACAATCGAAGCACCTACCGCGTTTTGTTGGGAGCCCAAAAACCACAGCAGCAACGGTGATGTACCTCCCTGACAGCAAGTAAGCGCAGGAGTGTTTGGAAGCGCATTGCGTCTATCAAAACAAATTGGGCCGAAAGTTAGCAAAAAGTGTTTGGCGTCAGTTGGTAGCAAGAGGCCACACGGGAGGCAGCGTCTTAGCCCGGCTAGCTCAGTCGGTAGAGCATGAGACTCTTAATCCCAGGGTCGTGGGTTCGAGCCCCACGTTGGGCGTATGGCATCGCAACGTTTTGGCCCAGTCAGTGGCATTCATGCGCACTGCACGGCCCCACCTTTACCATATCGACTGGCTTCTCTTCCATTCCCTCTACAAACGGGGAAATGTTTCGAGCTTATCTTTCTAGTGGTCAATTCGTATGGCAGCAAGTTGACCTTGCGCTGGGGCGTGGTTCTTATCAGCGCCACGTGTGACACGAATTGGATAGAGATAGTGGCACAGGCCCCGGACAGCCTTGCGTTGGTGGTATAGTGGTGAGCATAGCTGCCTTCCAAGCAGTTGACCCGGGTTCGATTCCCGGCCAACGCACTCCTATCCCTTTTTGGCCTTGCAAAGCGGCCCTAAGCAAAGACCCAAGTCATCCAGGTCCTTGAAGAAAGCTCCTAAGATATCCTGGCTTAGCGACAACTGTGGAGACTTTCTTCGGCATTCGAAAAGTCTCTGGCCTTATGCTTTAACTCGCTCAGGAGGTCCAGCATTATCCAGGGCCAAGGTTCAGCCATTTTGACTACTGATTCCCAAAGAGAATCAACTCTGTCACACACAACATTGCTAAGTATCTGGCAACAACGCTAACACCCTTAGCTGGCATCATATTGCACCATTTGCTATTCGGTGACGAAGGCATCGAATAGCAAATGACCCGCTTTGGACTGTGTCTTGCAAGGCAAGGAAAGGGGTGCATTTGGGCAAGGAGGCCTACAGGAAACCTACCCACACACACCGCTATCTGCTTTTTGGCTCACACCACCCACTGGAACCCAAGCTGGGGCTTCTTAGGACTCTGCAATATCGGGCTGACGCGGTAACAACAAAAAGAGTCTACAGACCCTCTCAGGTGTGCTTTGAAAGCTTGTGGCTAGCCAGACTGGGTCTTGGCTAAACATCCACAAGGTCACGAAAACAAACTGGGGAGAAGCAGAACATTTGGAGAAATATAGTCACCCCCGTAAGCCACTGGAGTGTCAGAAAAACTCCGGAGGATCTTTAACAACAATTGCATCGCTGTGTACTTCAAGTCCAGCAATACACTGGGACGGAAGCTTGTACATCGGCACTATCTGCACTGCCCATTTTGAACATCGCTCTAGCTAGCCAAGCGATTTGACAACAATTGTCACCTTTAGCCACGCCGATCTAGGCACCAATAGCTATGCAGGCTTCCTGCCACCAACAATGGGATCATCTAACTTGAACAGGGCGGTTCTACAATTTTCACACCTCCCCCTGTTCTTGGACAATCAACATCGACACATTCACATGGTGATTGTCTTAAGGTGTGACTAGAAGTTCCTGAGCCAAAGAAGTGGCTCGATCAACTATGTAAACCTCTTCAACAAACGGCTAGTACATTTGCAAGGGTCTCCAGTGAACGCTTGTTTGTCTGCTCAGTTGCCGGTCACCTGAAGAGAGCCAAAGGACACGCTTTGTTTTAGCCTTCGGGCCCCACTGAGGTAATGGAGAAAACATGAGCGTCCCTGGGTGGGCTCGAACCACCAACCTTTCGGTTAACAGCCGAACGCGCTAACCGATTGCGCCACAGAGACTGCACGCCGAGGGCCGGCGCACCGGCCGAGGGAGACATGAATAATAAAAACAAAGTTCCTTAAAAGGCTTCCCAATTGCACATTTCTAGAGTGCCTTCTAGAGTGCCTTCTAGTTAAAGGGGGAGAGAGGCAGGGTAAAAGAGGGCATCCTTCGAGCCGGAATCGAACCAGCGACCTAAGGATTACTACGTTGACGCTACAGTCCTCCGCTCTACCAGCTGAGCTATCGAAGGGGCCGCCGGTGGGTCGTAGCCCGTGACTCCTTGCATTCAAAGCCAGCGCTTTGCCCTTTGCGTTAGTCCTTCTGCCTTGAGGGATTGGTCTATGCCGCCTCTGCCTGAAAGGTCAAATGCCTTGGCAGCTGTGATGTGGGAAAGCTCGGCTTCACGTTTTGCACAGCGAGAAAACACAATCGAAGCACCTACCGCGTTTTGTTGGGAGCCCAAAAACCACAGCAGCAACGGTGATGTACCTCCCTGACAGCAAGTAAGCGCAGGAGTGTTTGGAAGCGCATTGCGTCTATCAAAACAAATTGGGCCGAAAGTTAGCAAAAAGTGTTTGGCGTCAGTTGGTAGCAAGAGGCCACACGGGAGGCAGCGTCTTAGCCCGGCTAGCTCAGTCGGTAGAGCATGAGACTCTTAATCTCAGGGTCGTGGGTTCGAGCCCCACGTTGGGCGTATGGCATCGCAACGTTTTGGCCCAGTCAGTGGCATTCATGCGCACTGCACGGCCCCACCTTTACCATATCGACTGGCTTCTCTTCCATTCCCTCTACAAACGGGGAAATGTTTCGAGCTTATCTTTCTAGTGGTCAATTCGTATGGCAGCAAGTTGACCTTGCGCTGGGGCGTGGTTCTTATCAGCGCCACGTGTGACACGAATTGGATAGAGATAGTGGCACAGGCCCCGGACAGCCTTGCGTTGGTGGTATAGTGGTGAGCATAGCTGCCTTCCAAGCAGTTGACCCGGGTTCGATTCCCGGCCAACGCACTCCTATCCCTTTTTGGCCTTGCAAAGCGGCCCTAAGCAAAGACCCAAGTCATCCAGGTCCTTGAAGAAAGCTCCTAAGATATCCTGGCTTAGCGACAACTGTGGAGACTTTCTTCGGCATTCGAAAAGTCTCTGGCCTTATGCTTTAACTCGCTCAGGAGGTCCAGCATTATCCAGGGCCAAGGTTCAGCCATTTTGACTACTGATTCCCAAAGAGAATCAACTCTGTCACACACAACATTGCTAAGTATCTGGCAACAACGCTAACACCCTTAGCTGGCATCATATTGCACCATTTGCTATTCGGTGACGAAGGCATCGAATAGCAAATGACCCGCTTTGGACTGTGTCTTGCAAGGCAAGGAAAGGGGTGCATTTGGGCAAGGAGGCCTACAGGAAACCTACCCACACACACCGCTATCTGCTTTTTGGCTCACACCACCCACTGGAACCCAAGCTGGGGCTTCTTAGGACTCTGCAATATCGGGCTGACGCGGTAACAACAAAAAGAGTCTACAGACCCTCTCAGGTGTGCTTTGAAAGCTTGTGGCTAGCCAGACTGGGTCTTGGCTAAACATCCACAAGGTCACGAAAACAAACTGGGGAGAAGCAGAACATTTGGAGAAATATAGTCACCCCCGTAAGCCACTGGAGTGTCAGAAAAACTCCGGAGGATCTTTAACAACAATTGCATCGCTGTGTACTTCAAGTCCAGCAATACACTGGGACGGAAGCTTGTACATCGGCACTATCTGCACTGCCCATTTTGAACATCGCTCTAGCTAGCCAAGCGATTTGACAACAATTGTCACCTTTAGCCACGCCGATCTAGGCACCAATAGCTATGCAGGCTTCCTGCCACCAACAATGGGATCATCTAACTTGAACAGGGCGGTTCTACAATTTTCACACCTCCCCCTGTTCTTGGACAATCAACATCGACACATTCACATGGTGATTGTCTTAAGGTGTGACTAGAAGTGCTGCAGTTATCTTCCTGAGCCAAAGAAGTGGCTCGATCAACTATGTAAACCTCTTCAACAAACGGCTAGTACATTTGCAAGGGTCTCCAGTGAACGCTTGTTTGTCTGCTCAGTTGCCGGTCACCTGAAGAGAGCCAAAGGACACGCTTTGTTTTAGCCTTCGGGCCCCACTGAGGTAATGGAGAAAACATGAGCGTCCCTGGGTGGGCTCGAACCACCAACCTTTCGGTTAACAGCCGAACGCGCTAACCGATTGCGCCACAGAGACTGCACGCCGAGGGCCGGCGCACCGGCCGAGGGAGACATGAATAATAAAAACAAAGTTCCTTAAAAGGCTTCCCAATTGCACATTTCTAGAGTGCCTTCTAGAGTGCCTTCTAGTTAAAGGGGGAGAGAGGCAGGGTAAAAGAGGGCATCCTTCGAGCCGGAATCGAACCAGCGACCTAAGGATTACTACGTTGACGCTACAGTCCTCCGCTCTACCAGCTGAGCTATCGAAGGGGCCGCCGGTGGGTCGTAGCCCGTGACTCCTTGCATTCAAAGCCAGCGCTTTGCCCTTTGCGTTAGTCCTTCTGCCTTGAGGGATTGGTCTATGCCGCCTCTGCCTGAAAGGTCAAATGCCTTGGCAGCTGTGATGTGGGAAAGCTCGGCTTCACGTTTTGCACAGCGAGAAAACACAATCGAAGCACCTACCGCGTTTTGTTGGGAGCCCAAAAACCACAGCAGCAACGGTGATGTACCTCCCTGACAGCAAGTAAGCGCAGGAGTGTTTGGAAGCGCATTGCGTCTATCAAAACAAATTGGGCCGAAAGTTAGCAAAAAGTGTTTGGCGTCAGTTGGTAGCAAGAGGCCACACGGGAGGCAGCGTCTTAGCCCGGCTAGCTCAGTCGGTAGAGCATGAGACTCTTAATCTCAGGGTCGTGGGTTCGAGCCCCACGTTGGGCGTATGGCATCGCAACGTTTTGGCCCAGTCAGTGGCATTCATGCGCACTGCACGGCCCCACCTTTACCATATCGACTGGCTTCTCTTCCATTCCCTCTACAAACGGGGAAATGTTTCGAGCTTATCTTTCTAGTGGTCAATTCGTATGGCAGCAAGTTGACCTTGCGCTGGGGCGTGGTTCTTATCAGCGCCACGTGTGACACGAATTGGATAGAGATAGTGGCACAGGCCCCGGACAGCCTTGCGTTGGTGGTATAGTGGTGAGCATAGCTGCCTTCCAAGCAGTTGACCCGGGTTCGATTCCCGGCCAACGCACTCCTATCCCTTTTTGGCCTTGCAAAGCGGCCCTAAGCAAAGACCCAAGTCATCCAGGTCCTTGAAGAAAGCTCCTAAGATATCCTGGCTTAGCGACAACTGTGGAGACTTTCTTCGGCATTCGAAAAGTCTCTGGCCTTATGCTTTAACTCGCTCAGGAGGTCCAGCATTATCCAGGGCCAAGGTTCAGCCATTTTGACTACTGATTCCCAAAGAGAATCAACTCTGTCACACACAACATTGCTAAGTATCTGGCAACAACGCTAACACCCTTAGCTGGCATCATATTGCACCATTTGCTATTCGGTGACGAAGGCATCGAATAGCAAATGACCCGCTTTGGACTGTGTCTTGCAAGGCAAGGAAAGGGGTGCATTTGGGCAAGGAGGCCTACAGGAAACCTACCCACACACACCGCTATCTGCTTTTTGGCTCACACCACCCACTGGAACCCAAGCTGGGGCTTCTTAGGACTCTGCAATATCGGGCTGACGCGGTAACAACAAAAAGAGTCTACAGACCCTCTCAGGTGTGCTTTGAAAGCTTGTGGCTAGCCAGACTGGGTCTTGGCTAAACATCCACAAGGTCACGAAAACAAACTGGGGAGAAGCAGAACATTTGGAGAAATATAGTCACCCCCGTAAGCCACTGGAGTGTCAGAAAAACTCCGGAGGATCTTTAACAACAATTGCATCGCTGTGTACTTCAAGTCCAGCAATACACTGGGACGGAAGCTTGTACATCGGCACTATCTGCACTGCCCATTTTGAACATCGCTCTAGCTAGCCAAGCGATTTGACAACAATTGTCACCTTTAGCCACGCCGATCTAGGCACCAATAGCTATGCAGGCTTCCTGCCACCAACAATGGGATCATCTAACTTGAACAGGGCGGTTCTACAATTTTCACACCTCCCCCTGTTCTTGGACAATCAACATCGACACATTCACATGGTGATTGTCTTAAGGTGTGACTAGAAGTGCTGCAGTTATCTTCCTGAGCCAAAGAAGTGGCTCGATCAACTATGTAAACCTCTTCAACAAACGGCTAGTACATTTGCAAGGGTCTCCAGTGAACGCTTGTTTGTCTGCTCAGTTGCCGGTCACCTGAAGAGAGCCAAAGGACACGCTTTGTTTTAGCCTTCGGGCCCCACTGAGGTAATGGAGAAAACATGAGCGTCCCTGGGTGGGCTCGAACCACCAACCTTTCGGTTAACAGCCGAACGCGCTAACCGATTGCGCCACAGAGACTGCACGCCGAGGGCCGGCGCACCGGCCGAGGGAGACATGAATAATAAAAACAAAGTTCCTTAAAAGGCTTCCCAATTGCACATTTCTAGAGTGCCTTCTAGAGTGCCTTCTAGTTAAAGGGGGAGAGAGGCAGGGTAAAAGAGGGCATCCTTCGAGCCGGAATCGAACCAGCGACCTAAGGATTACTACGTTGACGCTACAGTCCTCCGCTCTACCAGCTGAGCTATCGAAGGGGCCGCCGGTGGGTCGTAGCCCGTGACTCCTTGCATTCAAAGCCAGCGCTTTGCCCTTTGCGTTAGTCCTTCTGCCTTGAGGGATTGGTCTATGCCGCCTCTGCCTGAAAGGTCAAATGCCTTGGCAGCTGTGATGTGGGAAAGCTCGGCTTCACGTTTTGCACAGCGAGAAAACACAATCGAAGCACCTACCGCGTTTTGTTGGGAGCCCAAAAACCACAGCAGCAACGGTGATGTACCTCCCTGACAGCAAGTAAGCGCAGGAGTGTTTGGAAGCGCATTGCGTCTATCAAAACAAATTGGGCCGAAAGTTAGCAAAAAGTGTTTGGCGTCAGTTGGTAGCAAGAGGCCACACGGGAGGCAGCGTCTTAGCCCGGCTAGCTCAGTCGGTAGAGCATGAGACTCTTAATCTCAGGGTCGTGGGTTCGAGCCCCACGTTGGGCGTATGGCATCGCAACGTTTTGGCCCAGTCAGTGGCATTCATGCGCACTGCACGGCCCCACCTTTACCATATCGACTGGCTTCTCTTCCATTCCCTCTACAAACGGGGAAATGTTTCGAGCTTATCTTTCTAGTGGTCAATTCGTATGGCAGCAAGTTGACCTTGCGCTGGGGCGTGGTTCTTATCAGCGCCACGTGTGACACGAATTGGATAGAGATAGTGGCACAGGCCCCGGACAGCCTTGCGTTGGTGGTATAGTGGTGAGCATAGCTGCCTTCCAAGCAGTTGACCCGGGTTCGATTCCCGGCCAACGCACTCCTATCCCTTTTTGGCCTTGCAAAGCGGCCCTAAGCAAAGACCCAAGTCATCCAGGTCCTTGAAGAAAGCTCCTAAGATATCCTGGCTTAGCGACAACTGTGGAGACTTTCTTCGGCATTCGAAAAGTCTCTGGCCTTATGCTTTAACTCGCTCAGGAGGTCCAGCATTATCCAGGGCCAAGGTTCAGCCATTTTGACTACTGATTCCCAAAGAGAATCAACTCTGTCACACACAACATTGCTAAGTATCTGGCAACAACGCTAACACCCTTAGCTGGCATCATATTGCACCATTTGCTATTCGGTGACGAAGGCATCGAATAGCAAATGACCCGCTTTGGACTGTGTCTTGCAAGGCAAGGAAAGGGGTGCATTTGGGCAAGGAGGCCTACAGGAAACCTACCCACACACACCGCTATCTGCTTTTTGGCTCACACCACCCACTGGAACCCAAGCTGGGGCTTCTTAGGACTCTGCAATATCGGGCTGACGCGGTAACAACAAAAAGAGTCTACAGACCCTCTCAGGTGTGCTTTGAAAGCTTGTGGCTAGCCAGACTGGGTCTTGGCTAAACATCCACAAGGTCACGAAAACAAACTGGGGAGAAGCAGAACATTTGGAGAAATATAGTCACCCCCGTAAGCCACTGGAGTGTCAGAAAAACTCCGGAGGATCTTTAACAACAATTGCATCGCTGTGTACTTCAAGTCCAGCAATACACTGGGACGGAAGCTTGTACATCGGCACTATCTGCACTGCCCATTTTGAACATCGCTCTAGCTAGCCAAGCGATTTGACAACAATTGTCACCTTTAGCCACGCCGATCTAGGCACCAATAGCTATGCAGGCTTCCTGCCACCAACAATGGGATCATCTAACTTGAACAGGGCGGTTCTACAATTTTCACACCTCCCCCTGTTCTTGGACAATCAACATCGACACATTCACATGGTGATTGTCTTAAGGTGTGACTAGAAGTGCTGCAGTTATCTTCCTGAGCCAAAGAAGTGGCTCGATCAACTATGTAAACCTCTTCAACAAACGGCTAGTACATTTGCAAGGGTCTCCAGTGAACGCTTGTTTGTCTGCTCAGTTGCCGGTCACCTGAAGAGAGCCAAAGGACACGCTTTGTTTTAGCCTTCGGGCCCCACTGAGGTAATGGAGAAAACATGAGCGTCCCTGGGTGGGCTCGAACCACCAACCTTCCGGTTAACAGCCGAACGCGCTAACCGATTGCGCCACAGAGACTGCACGCTGAGGGCCGGCGCACCGGCCGAGGGAGACATGAATAATAAAAACAAAGTTCCTTAAAAGGCTTCCCAATTGCACATTTCTAGAGTGCCTTCTAGAGTGCCTTCTAGTTAAAGGGGGAGAGAGGCAGGGTAAAAGAGGGCATCCTTCGAGCCGGAATCGAACCAGCGACCTAAGGATTACTACGTTGACGCTACAGTCCTCCGCTCTACCAGCTGAGCTATCGAAGGGGCCGCCGGTGGGTCGTAGCCCGTGACTCCTTGCATTCAAAGCCAGCGCTTTGCCCTTTGCGTTAGTCCTTCTGCCTTGAGGGATTGGTCTATGCCGCCTCTGCCTGAAAGGTCAAATGCCTTGGCAGCTGTGATGTGGGAAAGCTCGGCTTCACGTTTTGCACAGCGAGAAAACACAATCGAAGCACCTACCGCGTTTTGTTGGGAGCCCAAAAACCACAGCAGCAACGGTGATGTACCTCCCTGACAGCAAGTAAGCGCAGGAGTGTTTGGAAGCGCATTGCGTCTATCAAAACAAATTGGGCCGAAAGTTAGCAAAAAGTGTTTGGCGTCAGTTGGTAGCAAGAGGCCACACGGGAGGCAGCGTCTTAGCCCGGCTAGCTCAGTCGGTAGAGCATGAGACTCTTAATCTCAGGGTCGTGGGTTCGAGCCCCACGTTGGGCGTATGGCATCGCAACGTTTTGGCCCAGTCAGTGGCATTCATGCGCACTGCACGGCCCCACCTTTACCATATCGACTGGCTTCTCTTCCATTCCCTCTACAAACGGGGAAATGTTTCGAGCTTATCTTTCTAGTGGTCAATTCGTATGGCAGCAAGTTGACCTTGCGCTGGGGCGTGGTTCTTATCAGCGCCACGTGTGACACGAATTGGATAGAGATAGTGGCACAGGCCCCGGACAGCCTTGCGTTGGTGGTATAGTGGTGAGCATAGCTGCCTTCCAAGCAGTTGACCCGGGTTTGATTCCCGGCCAACGCACTCCTATCCCTTTTTGGCCTTGCAAAGCGGCCCTAAGCAAAGACCCAAGTCATCCAGGTCCTTGAAGAAAGCTCCTAAGATATCCTGGCTTAGCGACAACTGTGGAGACTTTCTTCGGCATTCGAAAAGTCTCTGGCCTTATGCTTTAACTCACTCAGGAGGTCCAGCATTATCCAGGGCCAAGGTTCAGCCATTTTGACTACTGATTCCCAAAGAGAATCAACTCTGTCACACACAACATTGCTAAGTATCTGGCAACAACGCTAACACCCTTAGCTGGCATCATATTGCACCATTTGCTATTCGGTGACGAAGGCATCGAATAGCAAATGACCCGCTTTGGACTGTGTCTTGCAAGGCAAGGAAAGGGGTGCATTTGGGCAAGGAGGCCTACAGGAAACCTACCCACACACACCGCTATCTGCTTTTTGGCTCACACCACCCACTGGAACCCAAGCTGGGGCTTCTTAGGACTCTGCAATATCGGGCTGATGCGGTAACAACAAAAAGAGTCTACAGACCCTCTCAGGTGTGCTTTGAAAGCTTGTGGCTAGCCAGACTGGGTCTTGGCTAAACATCCACAAGGTCACGAAAACAAACTGGGGAGAAGCAGAACATTTGGAGAAATATAGTCACCCCCGTAAGCCACTGGAGTGTCAGAAAAACTCCGGAGGATCTTTAACAACAATTGCATCGCTGTGTACTTCAAGTCCAGCAATACACTGGGACGGAAGCTTGTACATCGGCACTATCTGCACTGCCCATTTTGAACATCGCTCTAGCTAGCCAAGCGATTTGACAACAATTGTCACCTTTAGCCACGCCGATCTAGGCACCAATAGCTATGCAGGCTTCCTGCCACCAACAATGGGATCATCTAACTTGAACAGGGCGGTTCTACAATTTTCACACCTCCCCCTGTTCTTGGACAATCAACATCGACACATTCACATGGTGATTGTCTTAAGGTGTGACTAGAAGCGCTGCAGTTATCTTCCTGAGCCAAAGAAGTGGCTCGATCAACTATGTAAACCTCTTCAACAAACGGCTAGTACATTTGCAAGGGTCTCCAGTGAACGCTTGTTTGTCTGCTCAGTTGCCGGTCACCTGAAGAGAGCCAAAGGACACGCTTTGTTTTAGCCTTCGGGCCCCACTGAGGTAATGGAGAAAACATGAGCGTCCCTGGGTGGGCTCGAACCACCAACCTTTCGGTTAACAGCCGAACGCGCTAACCGATTGCGCCACAGAGACTGCACGCCGAGGGCCGGCGCACCGGCCGAGGGAGACATGAATAATAAAAACAAAGTTCCTTAAAAGGCTTCCCAATTGCACATTTCTAGAGTGCCTTCTAGAGTGCCTTCTAGTTAAAGGGGGAGAGAGGCAGGGTAAAAGAGGGCATCCTTCGAGCCGGAATCGAACCAGCGACCTAAGGATTACTACGTTGACGCTACAGTCCTCCGCTCTACCAGCTGAGCTATCGAAGGGGCCGCCGGTGGGTCGTAGCCCGTGACTCCTTGCATTCAAAGCCAGCGCTTTGCCCTTTGCGTTAGTCCTTCTGCCTTGAGGGATTGGTCTATGCCGCCTCTGCCTGAAAGGTCAAATGCCTTGGCAGCTGTGATGTGGGAAAGCTCGGCTTCACGTTTTGCACAGCGAGAAAACACAATCGAAGCACCTACCGCGTTTTGTTGGGAGCCCAAAAACCACAGCAGCAACGGTGATGTACCTCCCTGACAGCAAGTAAGCGCAGGAGTGTTTGGAAGCGCATTGCGTCTATCAAAACAAATTGGGCCGAAAGTTAGCAAAAAGTGTTTGGCGTCAGTTGGTAGCAAGAGGCCACACGGGAGGCAGCGTCTTAGCCCGGCTAGCTCAGTCGGTAGAGCATGAGACTCTTAATCTCAGGGTCGTGGGTTCGAGCCCCACGTTGGGCGTATGGCATCGCAACGTTTTGGCCCAGTCAGTGGCATTCATGCGCACTGCACGGCCCCACCTTTACCATATCGACTGGCTTCTCTTCCATTCCCTCTACAAACGGGGAAATGTTTCGAGCTTATCTTTCTAGTGGTCAATTCGTATGGCAGCAAGTTGACCTTGCGCTGGGGCGTGGTTCTTATCAGCGCCACGTGTGACACGAATTGGATAGAGATAGTGGCACAGGCCCCGGACAGCCTTGCGTTGGTGGTATAGTGGTGAGCATAGCTGCCTTCCAAGCAGTTGACCCGGGTTCGATTCCCGGCCAACGCACTCCTATCCCTTTTTGGCCTTGCAAAGCGGCCCTAAGCAAAGACCCAAGTCATCCAGGTCCTTGAAGAAAGCTCCTAAGATATCCTGGCTTAGCGACAACTGTGGAGACTTTCTTCGGCATTCGAAAAGTCTCTGGCCTTATGCTTTAACTCGCTCAGGAGGTCCAGCATTATCCAGGGCCAAGGTTCAGCCATTTTGACTACTGATTCCCAAAGAGAATCAACTCTGTCACACACAACATTGCTAAGTATCTGGCAACAACGCTAACACCCTTAGCTGGCATCATATTGCACCATTTGCTATTCGGTGACGAAGGCATCGAATAGCAAATGACCCGCTTTGGACTGTGTCTTGCAAGGCAAGGAAAGGGGTGCATTTGGGCAAGGAGGCCTACAGGAAACCTACCCACACACACCGCTATCTGCTTTTTGGCTCACACCACCCACTGGAACCCAAGCTGGGGCTTCTTAGGACTCTGCAATATCGGGCTGACGCGGTAACAACAAAAAGAGTCTACAGACCCTCTCAGGTGTGCTTTGAAAGCTTGTGGCTAGCCAGACTGGGTCTTGGCTAAACATCCACAAGGTCACGAAAACAAACTGGGGAGAAGCAGAACATTTGGAGAAATATAGTCACCCCCGTAAGCCACTGGAGTGTCAGAAAAACTCCGGAGGATCTTTAACAACAATTGCATCGCTGTGTACTTCAAGTCCAGCAATACACTGGGACGGAAGCTTGTACATCGGCACTATCTGCACTGCCCATTTTGAACATCGCTCTAGCTAGCCAAGCGATTTGACAACAATTGTCACCTTTAGCCACGCCGATCTAGGCACCAATAGCTATGCAGGCTTCCTGCCACCAACAATGGGATCATCTAACTTGAACAGGGCGGTTCTACAATTTTCACACCTCCCCCTGTTCTTGGACAATCAACATCGACACATTCACATGGTGATTGTCTTAAGGTGTGACTAGAAGTGCTGCAGTTATCTTCCTGAGCCAAAGAAGTGGCTCGATCAACTATGTAAACCTCTTCAACAAACGGCTAGTACATTTGCAAGGGTCTCCAGTGAACGCTTGTTTGTCTGCTCAGTTGCCGGTCACCTGAAGAGAGCCAAAGGACACGCTTTGTTTTAGCCTTCGGGCCCCACTGAGGTAATGGAGAAAACATGAGCGTCCCTGGGTGGGCTCGAACCACCAACCTTTCGGTTAACAGCCGAACGCGCTAACCGATTGCGCCACAGAGACTGCACGCCGAGGGCCGGCGCACCGGCCGAGGGAGACATGAATAATAAAAACAAAGTTCCTTAAAAGGCTTCCCAATTGCACATTTCTAGAGTGCCTTCTAGAGTGCCTTCTAGTTAAAGGGGGAGAGAGGCAGGGTAAAAGAGGGCATCCTTCGAGCCGGAATCGAACCAGCGACCTAAGGATTACTACGTTGACGCTACAGTCCTCCGCTCTACCAGCTGAGCTATCGAAGGGGCCGCCGGTGGGTCGTAGCCCGTGACTCCTTGCATTCAAAGCCAGCGCTTTGCCCTTTGCGTTAGTCCTTCTGCCTTGAGGGATTGGTCTATGCCGCCTCTGCCTGAAAGGTCAAATGCCTTGGCAGCTGTGATGTGGGAAAGCTCGGCTTCACGTTTTGCACAGCGAGAAAACACAATCGAAGCACCTACCGCGTTTTGTTGGGAGCCCAAAAACCACAGCAGCAACGGTGATGTACCTCCCTGACAGCAAGTAAGCGCAGGAGTGTTTGGAAGCGCATTGCGTCTATCAAAACAAATTGGGCCGAAAGTTAGCAAAAAGTGTTTGGCGTCAGTTGGTAGCAAGAGGCCACACGGGAGGCAGCGTCTTAGCCCGGCTAGCTCAGTCGGTAGAGCATGAGACTCTTAATCTCAGGGTCGTGGGTTCGAGCCCCACGTTGGGCGTATGGCATCGCAACGTTTTGGCCCAGTCAGTGGCATTCATGCGCACTGCACGGCCCCACCTTTACCATATCGACTGGCTTCTCTTCCATTCCCTCTACAAACGGGGAAATGTTTCGAGCTTATCTTTCTAGTGGTCAATTCGTATGGCAGCAAGTTGACCTTGCGCTGGGGCGTGGTTCTTATCAGCGCCACGTGTGACACGAATTGGATAGAGATAGTGGCACAGGCCCCGGACAGCCTTGCGTTGGTGGTATAGTGGTGAGCATAGCTGCCTTCCAAGCAGTTGACCCGGGTTCGATTCCCGGCCAACGCACTCCTATCCCTTTTTGGCCTTGCAAAGCGGCCCTAAGCAAAGACCCAAGTCATCCAGGTCCTTGAAGAAAGCTCCTAAGATATCCTGGCTTAGCGACAACTGTGGAGACTTTCTTCGGCATTCGAAAAGTCTCTGGCCTTATGCTTTAACTCGCTCAGGAGGTCCAGCATTATCCAGGGCCAAGGTTCAGCCATTTTGACTACTGATTCCCAAAGAGAATCAACTCTGTCACACACAACATTGCTAAGTATCTGGCAACAACGCTAACACCCTTAGCTGGCATCATATTGCACCATTTGCTATTCGGTGACGAAGGCATCGAATAGCAAATGACCCGCTTTGGACTGTGTCTTGCAAGGCAAGGAAAGGGGTGCATTTGGGCAAGGAGGCCTACAGGAAACCTACCCACACACACCGCTATCTGCTTTTTGGCTCACACCACCCACTGGAACCCAAGCTGGGGCTTCTTAGGACTCTGCAATATCGGGCTGACGCGGTAACAACAAAAAGAGTCTACAGACCCTCTCAGGTGTGCTTTGAAAGCTTGTGGCTAGCCAGACTGGGTCTTGGCTAAACATCCACAAGGTCACGAAAACAAACTGGGGAGAAGCAGAACATTTGGAGAAATATAGTCACCCCCGTAAGCCACTGGAGTGTCAGAAAAACTCCGGAGGATCTTTAACAACAATTGCATCGCTGTGTACTTCAAGTCCAGCAATACACTGGGACGGAAGCTTGTACATCGGCACTATCTGCACTGCCCATTTTGAACATCGCTCTAGCTAGCCAAGCGATTTGACAACAATTGTCACCTTTAGCCACGCCGATCTAGGCACCAATAGCTATGCAGGCTTCCTGCCACCAACAATGGGATCATCTAACTTGAACAGGGCGGTTCTACAATTTTCACACCTCCCCCTGTTCTTGGACAATCAACATCGACACATTCACATGGTGATTGTCTTAAGGTGTGACTAGAAGTGCTGCAGTTATCTTCCTGAGCCAAAGAAGTGGCTCGATCAACTATGTAAACCTCTTCAACAAACGGCTAGTACATTTGCAAGGGTCTCCAGTGAACGCTTGTTTGTCTGCTCAGTTGCCGGTCACCTGAAGAGAGCCAAAGGACACGCTTTGTTTTAGCCTTCGGGCCCCACTGAGGTAATGGAGAAAACATGAGCGTCCCTGGGTGGGCTCGAACCACCAACCTTCCGGTTAACAGCCGAACGCGCTAACCGATTGCGCCACAGAGACTGCACGCTGAGGGCCGGCGCACCGGCCGAGGGAGACATGAATAATAAAAACAAAGTTCCTTAAAAGGCTTCCCAATTGCACATTTCTAGAGTGCCTTCTAGAGTGCCTTCTAGTTAAAGGGGGAGAGAGGCAGGGTAAAAGAGGGCATCCTTCGAGCCGGAATCGAACCAGCGACCTAAGGATTACTACGTTGACGCTACAGTCCTCCGCTCTACCAGCTGAGCTATCGAAGGGGCCGCCGGTGGGTCGTAGCCCGTGACTCCTTGCATTCAAAGCCAGCGCTTTGCCCTTTGCGTTAGTCCTTCTGCCTTGAGGGATTGGTCTATGCCGCCTCTGCCTGAAAGGTCAAATGCCTTGGCAGCTGTGATGTGGGAAAGCTCGGCTTCACGTTTTGCACAGCGAGAAAACACAATCGAAGCACCTACCGCGTTTTGTTGGGAGCCCAAAAACCACAGCAGCAACGGTGATGTACCTCCCTGACAGCAAGTAAGCGCAGGAGTGTTTGGAAGCGCATTGCGTCTATCAAAACAAATTGGGCCGAAAGTTAGCAAAAAGTGTTTGGCGTCAGTTGGTAGCAAGAGGCCACACGGGAGGCAGCGTCTTAGCCCGGCTAGCTCAGTCGGTAGAGCATGAGACTCTTAATCTCAGGGTCGTGGGTTCGAGCCCCACGTTGGGCGTATGGCATCGCAACGTTTTGGCCCAGTCAGTGGCATTCATGCGCACTGCACGGCCCCACCTTTACCATATCGACTGGCTTCTCTTCCATTCCCTCTACAAACGGGGAAATGTTTCGAGCTTATCTTTCTAGTGGTCAATTCGTATGGCAGCAAGTTGACCTTGCGCTGGGGCGTGGTTCTTATCAGCGCCACGTGTGACACGAATTGGATAGAGATAGTGGCACAGGCCCCGGACAGCCTTGCGTTGGTGGTATAGTGGTGAGCATAGCTGCCTTCCAAGCAGTTGACCCGGGTTTGATTCCCGGCCAACGCACTCCTATCCCTTTTTGGCCTTGCAAAGCGGCCCTAAGCAAAGACCCAAGTCATCCAGGTCCTTGAAGAAAGCTCCTAAGATATCCTGGCTTAGCGACAACTGTGGAGACTTTCTTCGGCATTCGAAAAGTCTCTGGCCTTATGCTTTAACTCACTCAGGAGGTCCAGCATTATCCAGGGCCAAGGTTCAGCCATTTTGACTACTGATTCCCAAAGAGAATCAACTCTGTCACACACAACATTGCTAAGTATCTGGCAACAACGCTAACACCCTTAGCTGGCATCATATTGCACCATTTGCTATTCGGTGACGAAGGCATCGAATAGCAAATGACCCGCTTTGGACTGTGTCTTGCAAGGCAAGGAAAGGGGTGCATTTGGGCAAGGAGGCCTACAGGAAACCTACCCACACACACCGCTATCTGCTTTTTGGCTCACACCACCCACTGGAACCCAAGCTGGGGCTTCTTAGGACTCTGCAATATCGGGCTGATGCGGTAACAACAAAAAGAGTCTACAGACCCTCTCAGGTGTGCTTTGAAAGCTTGTGGCTAGCCAGACTGGGTCTTGGCTAAACATCCACAAGGTCACGAAAACAAACTGGGGAGAAGCAGAACATTTGGAGAAATATAGTCACCCCCGTAAGCCACTGGAGTGTCAGAAAAACTCCGGAGGATCTTTAACAACAATTGCATCGCTGTGTACTTCAAGTCCAGCAATACACTGGGACGGAAGCTTGTACATCGGCACTATCTGCACTGCCCATTTTGAACATCGCTCTAGCTAGCCAAGCGATTTGACAACAATTGTCACCTTTAGCCACGCCGATCTAGGCACCAATAGCTATGCAGGCTTCCTGCCACCAACAATGGGATCATCTAACTTGAACAGGGCGGTTCTACAATTTTCACACCTCCCCCTGTTCTTGGACAATCAACATCGACACATTCACATGGTGATTGTCTTAAGGTGTGACTAGAAGCGCTGCAGTTATCTTCCTGAGCCAAAGAAGTGGCTCGATCAACTATGTAAACCTCTTCAACAAACGGCTAGTACATTTGCAAGGGTCTCCAGTGAACGCTTGTTTGTCTGCTCAGTTGCCGGTCACCTGAAGAGAGCCAAAGGACACGCTTTGTTTTAGCCTTCGGGCCCCACTGAGGTAATGGAGAAAACATGAGCGTCCCTGGGTGGGCTCGAACCACCAACCTTTTGGTTAACAGCCGAACGCGCTAACCGATTGCGCCACAGAGACTGCACGCCGAGGGCCGGCGCACCGGCCGAGGGAGACATGAATAATAAAAACAAAGTTCCTTAAAAGGCTTCCCAATTGCACATTTCTAGAGTGCCTTCTAGAGTGCCTTCTAGTTAAAGGGGGAGAGAGGCAGGGTAAAAGAGGGCATCCTTCGAGCCGGAATCGAACCAGCGACCTAAGGATTACTACGTTGACGCTACAGTCCTCCGCTCTACCAGCTGAGCTATCGAAGGGGCCGCCGGTGGGTCGTAGCCCGTGACTCCTTGCATTCAAAGCCAGCGCTTTGCCCTTTGCGTTAGTCCTTCTGCCTTGAGGGATTGGTCTATGCCGCCTCTGCCTGAAAGGTCAAATGCCTTGGCAGCTGTGATGTGGGAAAGCTCGGCTTCACGTTTTGCACAGCGAGAAAACACAATCGAAGCACCTACCGCGTTTTGTTGGGAGCCCAAAAACCACAGCAGCAACGGTGATGTACCTCCCTGACAGCAAGTAAGCGCAGGAGTGTTTGGAAGCGCATTGCGTCTATCAAAACAAATTGGGCCGAAAGTTAGCAAAAAGTGTTTGGCGTCAGTTGGTAGCAAGAGGCCACACGGGAGGCAGCGTCTTAGCCCGGCTAGCTCAGTCGGTAGAGCATGAGACTCTTAATCTCAGGGTCGTGGGTTCGAGCCCCACGTTGGGCGTATGGCATCGCAACGTTTTGGCCCAGTCAGTGGCATTCATGCGCACTGCACGGCCCCACCTTTACCATATCGACTGGCTTCTCTTCCATTCCCTCTACAAACGGGGAAATGTTTCGAGCTTATCTTTCTAGTGGTCAATTCGTATGGCAGCAAGTTGACCTTGCGCTGGGGCGTGGTTCTTATCAGCGCCACGTGTGACACGAATTGGATAGAGATAGTGGCACAGGCCCCGGACAGCCTTGCGTTGGTGGTATAGTGGTGAGCATAGCTGCCTTCCAAGCAGTTGACCCGGGTTCGATTCCCGGCCAATGCACTCCTATCCCTTTTTGGCCTTGCAAAGCGGCCCTAAGCAAAGACCCAAGTCATCCAGGTCCTTGAAGAAAGCTCCTAAGATATCCTGGCTTAGCGACAACTGTGGAGACTTTCTTCGGCATTCGAAAAGTCTCTGGCCTTATGCTTTAACTCGCTCAGGAGGTCCAGCATTATCCAGGGCCAAGGTTCAGCCATTTTGACTACTGATTCCCAAAGAGAATCAACTCTGTCACACACAACATTGCTAAGTATCTGGCAACAACGCTAACACCCTTAGCTGGCATCATATTGCACCATTTGCTATTCGGTGACGAAGGCATCGAATAGCAAATGACCCGCTTTGGACTGTGTCTTGCAAGGCAAGGAAAGGGGTGCATTTGGGCAAGGAGGCCTACAGGAAACCTACCCACACACACCGCTATCTGCTTTTTGGCTCACACCACCCACTGGAACCCAAGCTGGGGCTTCTTAGGACTCTGCAATATCGGGCTGACGCGGTAACAACAAAAAGAGTCTACAGACCCTCTCAGGTGTGCTTTGAAAGCTTGTGGCTAGCCAGACTGGGTCTTGGCTAAACATCCACAAGGTCACGAAAACAAACTGGGGAGAAGCAGAACATTTGGAGAAATATAGTCACCCCCGTAAGCCACTGGAGTGTCAGAAAAACTCCGGAGGATCTTTAACAACAATTGCATCGCTGTGTACTTCAAGTCCAGCAATACACTGGGACGGAAGCTTGTACATCGGCACTATCTGCACTGCCCATTTTGAACATCGCTCTAGCTAGCCAAGCGATTTGACAACAATTGTCACCTTTAGCCACGCCGATCTAGGCACCAATAGCTATGCAGGCTTCCTGCCACCAACAATGGGATCATCTAACTTGAACAGGGCGGTTCTACAATTTTCACACCTCCCCCTGTTCTTGGACAATCAACATCGACACATTCACATGGTGATTGTCTTAAGGTGTGACTAGAAGTGCTGCAGTTATCTTCCTGAGCCAAAGAAGTGGCTCGATCAACTATGTAAACCTCTTCAACAAACGGCTAGTACATTTGCAAGGGTCTCCAGTGAACGCTTGTTTGTCTGCTCAGTTGCCGGTCACCTGAAGAGAGCCAAAGGACACGCTTTGTTTTAGCCTTCGGGCCCCACTGAGGTAATGGAGAAAACATGAGCGTCCCTGGGTGGGCTCGAACCACCAACCTTTCGGTTAACAGCCGAACGCGCTAACCGATTGCGCCACAGAGACTGCACGCCGAGGGCCGGCGCACCGGCCGAGGGAGACATGAATAATAAAAACAAAGTTCCTTAAAAGGCTTCCCAATTGCACATTTCTAGAGTGCCTTCTAGAGTGCCTTCTAGTTAAAGGGGGAGAGAGGCAGGGTAAAAGAGGGCATCCTTCGAGCCGGAATCGAACCAGCGACCTAAGGATTACTACGTTGACGCTACAGTCCTCCGCTCTACCAGCTGAGCTATCGAAGGGGCCGCCGGTGGGTCGTAGCCCGTGACTCCTTGCATTCAAAGCCAGCGCTTTGCCCTTTGCGTTAGTCCTTCTGCCTTGAGGGATTGGTCTATGCCGCCTCTGCCTGAAAGGTCAAATGCCTTGGCAGCTGTGATGTGGGAAAGCTCGGCTTCACGTTTTGCACAGCGAGAAAACACAATCGAAGCACCTACCGCGTTTTGTTGGGAGCCCAAAAACCACAGCAGCAACGGTGATGTACCTCCCTGACAGCAAGTAAGCGCAGGAGTGTTTGGAAGCGCATTGCGTCTATCAAAACAAATTGGGCCGAAAGTTAGCAAAAAGTGTTTGGCGTCAGTTGGTAGCAAGAGGCCACACGGGAGGCAGCGTCTTAGCCCGGCTAGCTCAGTCGGTAGAGCATGAGACTCTTAATCTCAGGGTCGTGGGTTCGAGCCCCACGTTGGGCGTATGGCATCGCAACGTTTTGGCCCAGTCAGTGGCATTCATGCGCACTGCACGGCCCCACCTTTACCATATCGACTGGCTTCTCTTCCATTCCCTCTACAAACGGGGAAATGTTTCGAGCTTATCTTTCTAGTGGTCAATTCGTATGGCAGCAAGTTGACCTTGCGCTGGGGCGTGGTTCTTATCAGCGCCACGTGTGACACGAATTGGATAGAGATAGTGGCACAGGCCCCGGACAGCCTTGCGTTGGTGGTATAGTGGTGAGCATAGCTGCCTTCCAAGCAGTTGACCCGGGTTCGATTCCCGGCCAACGCACTCCTATCCCTTTTTGGCCTTGCAAAGCGGCCCTAAGCAAAGACCCAAGTCATCCAGGTCCTTGAAGAAAGCTCCTAAGATATCCTGGCTTAGCGACAACTGTGGAGACTTTCTTCGGCATTCGAAAAGTCTCTGGCCTTATGCTTTAACTCGCTCAGGAGGTCCAGCATTATCCAGGGCCAAGGTTCAGCCATTTTGACTACTGATTCCCAAAGAGAATCAACTCTGTCACACACAACATTGCTAAGTATCTGGCAACAACGCTAACACCCTTAGCTGGCATCATATTGCACCATTTGCTATTCGGTGACGAAGGCATCGAATAGCAAATGACCCGCTTTGGACTGTGTCTTGCAAGGCAAGGAAAGGGGTGCATTTGGGCAAGGAGGCCTACAGGAAACCTACCCACACACACCGCTATCTGCTTTTTGGCTCACACCACCCACTGGAACCCAAGCTGGGGCTTCTTAGGACTCTGCAATATCGGGCTGACGCGGTAACAACAAAAAGAGTCTACAGACCCTCTCAGGTGTGCTTTGAAAGCTTGTGGCTAGCCAGACTGGGTCTTGGCTAAACATCCACAAGGTCACGAAAACAAACTGGGGAGAAGCAGAACATTTGGAGAAATATAGTCACCCCCGTAAGCCACTGGAGTGTCAGAAAAACTCCGGAGGATCTTTAACAACAATTGCATCGCTGTGTACTTCAAGTCCAGCAATACACTGGGACGGAAGCTTGTACATCGGCACTATCTGCACTGCCCATTTTGAACATCGCTCTAGCTAGCCAAGCGATTTGACAACAATTGTCACCTTTAGCCACGCCGATCTAGGCACCAATAGCTATGCAGGCTTCCTGCCACCAACAATGGGATCATCTAACTTGAACAGGGCGGTTCTACAATTTTCACACCTCCCCCTGTTCTTGGACAATCAACATCGACACATTCACATGGTGATTGTCTTAAGGTGTGACTAGAAGTGCTGCAGTTATCTTCCTGAGCCAAAGAAGTGGCTCGATCAACTATGTAAACCTCTTCAACAAACGGCTAGTACATTTGCAAGGGTCTCCAGTGAACGCTTGTTTGTCTGCTCAGTTGCCGGTCACCTGAAGAGAGCCAAAGGACACGCTTTGTTTTAGCCTTCGGGCCCCACTGAGGTAATGGAGAAAACATGAGCGTCCCTGGGTGGGCTCGAACCACCAACCTTTCGGTTAACAGCCGAACGCGCTAACCGATTGCGCCACAGAGACTGCACGCCGAGGGCCGGCGCACCGGCCGAGGGAGACATGAATAATAAAAACAAAGTTCCTTAAAAGGCTTCCCAATTGCACATTTCTAGAGTGCCTTCTAGAGTGCCTTCTAGTTAAAGGGGGAGAGAGGCAGGGTAAAAGAGGGCATCCTTCGAGCCGGAATCGAACCAGCGACCTAAGGATTACTACGTTGACGCTACAGTCCTCCGCTCTACCAGCTGAGCTATCGAAGGGGCCGCCGGTGGGTCGTAGCCCGTGACTCCTTGCATTCAAAGCCAGCGCTTTGCCCTTTGCGTTAGTCCTTCTGCCTTGAGGGATTGGTCTATGCCGCCTCTGCCTGAAAGGTCAAATGCCTTGGCAGCTGTGATGTGGGAAAGCTCGGCTTCACGTTTTGCACAGCGAGAAAACACAATCGAAGCACCTACCGCGTTTTGTTGGGAGCCCAAAAACCACAGCAGCAACGGTGATGTACCTCCCTGACAGCAAGTAAGCGCAGGAGTGTTTGGAAGCGCATTGCGTCTATCAAAACAAATTGGGCCGAAAGTTAGCAAAAAGTGTTTGGCGTCAGTTGGTAGCAAGAGGCCACACGGGAGGCAGCGTCTTAGCCCGGCTAGCTCAGTCGGTAGAGCATGAGACTCTTAATCTCAGGGTCGTGGGTTCGAGCCCCACGTTGGGCGTATGGCATCGCAACGTTTTGGCCCAGTCAGTGGCATTCATGCGCACTGCACGGCCCCACCTTTACCATATCGACTGGCTTCTCTTCCATTCCCTCTACAAACGGGGAAATGTTTCGAGCTTATCTTTCTAGTGGTCAATTCGTATGGCAGCAAGTTGACCTTGCGCTGGGGCGTGGTTCTTATCAGCGCCACGTGTGACACGAATTGGATAGAGATAGTGGCACAGGCCCCGGACAGCCTTGCGTTGGTGGTATAGTGGTGAGCATAGCTGCCTTCCAAGCAGTTGACCCGGGTTCGATTCCCGGCCAACGCACTCCTATCCCTTTTTGGCCTTGCAAAGCGGCCCTAAGCAAAGACCCAAGTCATCCAGGTCCTTGAAGAAAGCTCCTAAGATATCCTGGCTTAGCGACAACTGTGGAGACTTTCTTCGGCATTCGAAAAGTCTCTGGCCTTATGCTTTAACTCGCTCAGGAGGTCCAGCATTATCCAGGGCCAAGGTTCAGCCATTTTGACTACTGATTCCCAAAGAGAATCAACTCTGTCACACACAACATTGCTAAGTATCTGGCAACAACGCTAACACCCTTAGCTGGCATCATATTGCACCATTTGCTATTCGGTGACAAAGGCATCGAATAGCAAATGACCCGCTTTGGACTGTGTCTTGCAAGGCAAGGAAAGGGGTGCATTTGGGCAAGGAGGCCTACAGGAAACCTACCCACACACACCGCTATCTGCTTTTTGGCTCACACCACCCACTGGAACCCAAGCTGGGGCTTCTTAGGACTCTGCAATATCGGGCTGACGCGGTAACAACAAAAAGAGTCTACAGACCCTCTCAGGTGTGCTTTGAAAGCTTGTGGCTAGCCAGACTGGGTCTTGGCTAAACATCCACAAGGTCACGAAAACAAACTGGGGAGAAGCAGAACATTTGGAGAAATATAGTCACCCCCGTAAGCCACTGGAGTGTCAGAAAAACTCCGGAGGATCTTTAACAACAATTGCATCGCTGTGTACTTCAAGTCCAGCAATACACTGGGACGGAAGCTTGTACATCGGCACTATCTGCACTGCCCATTTTGAACATCGCTCTAGCTAGCCAAGCGATTTGACAACAATTGTCACCTTTAGCCACGCCGATCTAGGCACCAATAGCTATGCAGGCTTCCTGCCACCAACAATGGGATCATCTAACTTGAACAGGGCGGTTCTACAATTTTCACACCTCCCCCTGTTCTTGGACAATCAACATCGACACATTCACATGGTGATTGTCTTAAGGTGTGACTAGAAGTGCTGCAGTTATCTTCCTGAGCCAAAGAAGTGGCTCGATCAACTATGTAAACCTCTTCAACAAACGGCTAGTACATTTGCAAGGGTCTCCAGTGAACGCTTGTTTGTCTGCTCAGTTGCCGGTCACCTGAAGAGAGCCAAAGGACACGCTTTGTTTTAGCCTTCGGGCCCCACTGAGGTAATGGAGAAAACATGAGCGTCCCTGGGTGGGCTCGAACCACCAACCTTTCGGTTAACAGCCGAACGCGCTAACCGATTGCGCCACAGAGACTGCACGCCGAGGGCCGGCGCACCGGCCGAGGGAGACATGAATAATAAAAACAAAGTTCCTTAAAAGGCTTCCCAATTGCACATTTCTAGAGTGCCTTCTAGAGTGCCTTCTAGTTAAAGGGGGAGAGAGGCAGGGTAAAAGAGGGCATCCTTCGAGCCGGAATCGAACCAGCGACCTAAGGATTACTACGTTGACGCTACAGTCCTCCGCTCTACCAGCTGAGCTATCGAAGGGGCCGCCGGTGGGTCGTAGCCCGTGACTCCTTGCATTCAAAGCCAGCGCTTTGCCCTTTGCGTTAGTCCTTCTGCCTTGAGGGATTGGTCTATGCCGCCTCTGCCTGAAAGGTCAAATGCCTTGGCAGCTGTGATGTGGGAAAGCTCGGCTTCACGTTTTGCACAGCGAGAAAACACAATCGAAGCACCTACCGCGTTTTGTTGGGAGCCCAAAAACCACAGCAGCAACGGTGATGTACCTCCCTGACAGCAAGTAAGCGCAGGAGTGTTTGGAAGCGCATTGCGTCTATCAAAACAAATTGGGCCGAAAGTTAGCAAAAAGTGTTTGGCGTCAGTTGGTAGCAAGAGGCCACACGGGAGGCAGCGTCTTAGCCCGGCTAGCTCAGTCGGTAGAGCATGAGACTCTTAATCTCAGGGTCGTGGGTTCGAGCCCCACGTTGGGCGTATGGCATCGCAACGTTTTGGCCCAGTCAGTGGCATTCATGCGCACTGCACGGCCCCACCTTTACCATATCGACTGGCTTCTCTTCCATTCCCTCTACAAACGGGGAAATGTTTCGAGCTTATCTTTCTAGTGGTCAATTCGTATGGCAGCAAGTTGACCTTGCGCTGGGGCGTGGTTCTTATCAGCGCCACGTGTGACACGAATTGGATAGAGATAGTGGCACAGGCCCCGGACAGCCTTGCGTTGGTGGTATAGTGGTGAGCATAGCTGCCTTCCAAGCAGTTGACCCGGGTTCGATTCCCGGCCAACGCACTCCTATCCCTTTTTGGCCTTGCAAAGCGGCCCTAAGCAAAGACCCAAGTCATCCAGGTCCTTGAAGAAAGCTCCTAAGATATCCTGGCTTAGCGACAACTGTGGAGACTTTCTTCGGCATTCGAAAAGTCTCTGGCCTTATGCTTTAACTCGCTCAGGAGGTCCAGCATTATCCAGGGCCAAGGTTCAGCCATTTTGACTACTGATTCCCAAAGAGAATCAACTCTGTCACACACAACATTGCTAAGTATCTGGCAACAACGCTAACACCCTTAGCTGGCATCATATTGCACCATTTGCTATTCGGTGACGAAGGCATCGAATAGCAAATGACCCGCTTTGGACTGTGTCTTGCAAGGCAAGGAAAGGGGTGCATTTGGGCAAGGAGGCCTACAGGAAACCTACCCACACACACCGCTATCTGCTTTTTGGCTCACACCACCCACTGGAACCCAAGCTGGGGCTTCTTAGGACTCTGCAATATCGGGCTGACGCGGTAACAACAAAAAGAGTCTACAGACCCTCTCAGGTGTGCTTTGAAAGCTTGTGGCTAGCCAGACTGGGTCTTGGCTAAACATCCACAAGGTCACGAAAACAAACTGGGGAGAAGCAGAACATTTGGAGAAATATAGTCACCCCCGTAAGCCACTGGAGTGTCAGAAAAACTCCGGAGGATCTTTAACAACAATTGCATCGCTGTGTACTTCAAGTCCAGCAATACACTGGGACGGAAGCTTGTACATCGGCACTATCTGCACTGCCCATTTTGAACATCGCTCTAGCTAGCCAAGCGATTTGACAACAATTGTCACCTTTAGCCACGCCGATCTAGGCACCAATAGCTATGCAGGCTTCCTGCCACCAACAATGGGATCATCTAACTTGAACAGGGCGGTTCTACAATTTTCACACCTCCCCCTGTTCTTGGACAATCAACATCGACACATTCACATGGTGATTGTCTTAAGGTGTGACTAGAAGTGCTGCAGTTATCTTCCTGAGCCAAAGAAGTGGCTCGATCAACTATGTAAACCTCTTCAACAAACGGCTAGTACATTTGCAAGGGTCTCCAGTGAACGCTTGTTTGTCTGCTCAGTTGCCGGTCACCTGAAGAGAGCCAAAGGACACGCTTTGTTTTAGCCTTCGGGCCCCACTGAGGTAATGGAGAAAACATGAGCGTCCCTGGGTGGGCTCGAACCACCAACCTTTCGGTTAACAGCCGAACACGCTAACCGATTGCGCCACAGAGACTGCACGCCGAGGGCCGGCGCACCGGCCGAGGGAGACATGAATAATAAAAACAAAGTTCCTTAAAAGGCTTCCCAATTGCACATTTCTAGAGTGCCTTCTAGAGTGCCTTCTAGTTAAAGGGGGAGAGAGGCAGGGTAAAAGAGGGCATCCTTCGAGCCGGAATCGAACCAGCGACCTAAGGATTACTACGTTGACGCTACAGTCCTCCGCTCTACCAGCTGAGCTATCGAAGGGGCCGCCGGTGGGTCGTAGCCCGTGACTCCTTGCATTCAAAGCCAGCGCTTTGCCCTTTGCGTTAGTCCTTCTGCCTTGAGGGATTGGTCTATGCCGCCTCTGCCTGAAAGGTCAAATGCCTTGGCAGCTGTGATGTGGGAAAGCTCGGCTTCACGTTTTGCACAGCGAGAAAACACAATCGAAGCACCTACCGCGTTTTGTTGGGAGCCCAAAAACCACAGCAGCAACGGTGATGTACCTCCCTGACAGCAAGTAAGCGCAGGAGTGTTTGGAAGCGCATTGCGTCTATCAAAACAAATTGGGCCGAAAGTTAGCAAAAAGTGTTTGGCGTCAGTTGGTAGCAAGAGGCCACACGGGAGGCAGCGTCTTAGCCCGGCTAGCTCAGTCGGTAGAGCATGAGACTCTTAATCTCAGGGTCGTGGGTTCGAGCCCCACGTTGGGCGTATGGCATCGCAACGTTTTGGCCCAGTCAGTGGCATTCATGCGCACTGCACGGCCCCACCTTTACCATATCGACTGGCTTCTCTTCCATTCCCTCTACAAACGGGGAAATGTTTCGAGCTTATCTTTCTAGTGGTCAATTCGTATGGCAGCAAGTTGACCTTGCGCTGGGGCGTGGTTCTTATCAGCGCCACGTGTGACACGAATTGGATAGAGATAGTGGCACAGGCCCCAGACAGCCTTGCGTTGGTGGTATAGTGGTGAGCATAGCTGCCTTCCAAGCAGTTGACCCGGGTTCGATTCCCGGCCAACGCACTCCTATCCCTTTTTGGCCTTGCAAAGCGGCCCTAAGCAAAGACCCAAGTCATCCAGGTCCTTGAAGAAAGCTCCTAAGATATCCTGGCTTAGCGACAACTGTGGAGACTTTCTTCGGCATTCGAAAAGTCTCTGGCCTTATGCTTTAACTCGCTCAGGAGGTCCAGCATTATCCAGGGCCAAGGTTCAGCCATTTTGACTACTGATTCCCAAAGAGAATCAACTCTGTCACACACAACATTGCTAAGTATCTGGCAACAACGCTAACACCCTTAGCTGGCATCATATTGCACCATTTGCTATTCGGTGACGAAGGCATCGAATAGCAAATGACCCGCTTTGGACTGTGTCTTGCAAGGCAAGGAAAGGGGTGCATTTGGGCAAGGAGGCCTACAGGAAACCTACCCACACACACCGCTATCTGCTTTTTGGCTCACACCACCCACTGGAACCCAAGCTGGGGCTTCTTAGGACTCTGCAATATCGGGCTGACGCGGTAACAACAAAAAGAGTCTACAGACCCTCTCAGGTGTGCTTTGAAAGCTTGTGGCTAGCCAGACTGGGTCTTGGCTAAACATCCACAAGGTCACGAAAACAAACTGGGGAGAAGCAGAACATTTGGAGAAATATAGTCACCCCCGTAAGCCACTGGAGTGTCAGAAAAACTCCGGAGGATCTTTAACAACAATTGCATCGCTGTGTACTTCAAGTCCAGCAATACACTGGGACGGAAGCTTGTACATCGGCACTATCTGCACTGCCCATTTTGAACATCGCTCTAGCTAGCCAAGCGATTTGACAACAATTGTCACCTTTAGCCACGCCGATCTAGGCACCAATAGCTATGCAGGCTTCCTGCCACCAACAATGGGATCATCTAACTTGAACAGGGCGGTTCTACAATTTTCACACCTCCCCCTGTTCTTGGACAATCAACATCGACACATTCACATGGTGATTGTCTTAAGGTGTGACTAGAAGTGCTGCAGTTATCTTCCTGAGCCAAAGAAGTGGCTCGATCAACTATGTAAACCTCTTCAACAAACGGCTAGTACATTTGCAAGGGTCTCCAGTGAACGCTTGTTTGTCTGCTCAGTTGCCGGTCACCTGAAGAGAGCCAAAGGACACGCTTTGTTTTAGCCTTCGGGCCCCACTGAGGTAATGGAGAAAACATGAGCGTCCCTGGGTGGGCTCGAACCACCAACCTTTCGGTTAACAGCCGAACGCGCTAACCGATTGCGCCACAGAGACTGCACGCCGAGGGCCGGCGCACCGGCCGAGGGAGACATGAATAATAAAAACAAAGTTCCTTAAAAGGCTTCCCAATTGCACATTTCTAGAGTGCCTTCTAGAGTGCCTTCTAGTTAAAGGGGGAGAGAGGCAGGGTAAAAGAGGGCATCCTTCGAGCCGGAATCGAACCAGCGACCTAAGGATTACTACGTTGACGCTACAGTCCTCCGCTCTACCAGCTGAGCTATCGAAGGGGCCGCCGGTGGGTCGTAGCCCGTGACTCCTTGCATTCAAAGCCAGCGCTTTGCCCTTTGCGTTAGTCCTTCTGCCTTGAGGGATTGGTCTATGCCGCCTCTGCCTGAAAGGTCAAATGCCTTGGCAGCTGTGATGTGGGAAAGCTCGGCTTCACGTTTTGCACAGCGAGAAAACACAATCGAAGCACCTACCGCATTTTGTTGGGAGCCCAAAAACCACAGCAGCAACGGTGATGTACCTCCCTGACAGCAAGTAAGCGCAGGAGTGTTTGGAAGCGCATTGCGTCTATCAAAACAAATTGGGCCGAAAGTTAGCAAAAAGTGTTTGGCGTCAGTTGGTAGCAAGAGGCCACACGGGAGGCAGCGTCTTAGCCCGGCTAGCTCAGTCGGTAGAGCATGAGACTCTTAATCTCAGGGTCGTGGGTTCGAGCCCCACGTTGGGCGTATGGCATCGCAACGTTTTGGCCCAGTCAGTGGCATTCATGCGCACTGCACGGCCCCACCTTTACCATATCGACTGGCTTCTCTTCCATTCCCTCTACAAACGGGGAAATGTTTCGAGCTTATCTTTCTAGTGGTCAATTCGTATGGCAGCAAGTTGACCTTGCGCTGGGGCGTGGTTCTTATCAGCGCCACGTGTGACACGAATTGGATAGAGATAGTGGCACAGGCCCCGGACAGCCTTGCGTTGGTGGTATAGTGGTGAGCATAGCTGCCTTCCAAGCAGTTGACCCGGGTTCGATTCCCGGCCAACGCACTCCTATCCCTTTTTGGCCTTGCAAAGCGGCCCTAAGCAAAGACCCAAGTCATCCAGGTCCTTGAAGAAAGCTCCTAAGATATCCTGGCTTAGCGACAACTGTGGAGACTTTCTTCGGCATTCGAAAAGTCTCTGGCCTTATGCTTTAACTCGCTCAGGAGGTCCAGCATTATCCAGGGCCAAGGTTCAGCCATTTTGACTACTGATTCCCAAAGAGAATCAACTCTGTCACACACAACATTGCTAAGTATCTGGCAACAACGCTAACACCCTTAGCTGGCATCATATTGCACCATTTGCTATTCGGTGACGAAGGCATCGAATAGCAAATGACCCGCTTTGGACTGTGTCTTGCAAGGCAAGGAAAGGGGTGCATTTGGGCAAGGAGGCCTACAGGAAACCTACCCACACACACCGCTATCTGCTTTTTGGCTCACACCACCCACTGGAACCCAAGCTGGGGCTTCTTAGGACTCTGCAATATCGGGCTGACGCGGTAACAACAAAAAGAGTCTACAGACCCTCTCAGGTGTGCTTTGAAAGCTTGTGGCTAGCCAGACTGGGTCTTGGCTAAACATCCACAAGGTCACGAAAACAAACTGGGGAGAAGCAGAACATTTGGAGAAATATAGTCACCCCCGTAAGCCACTGGAGTGTCAGAAAAACTCCGGAGGATCTTTAACAACAATTGCATCGCTGTGTACTTCAAGTCCAGCAATACACTGGGACGGAAGCTTGTACATCGGCACTATCTGCACTGCCCATTTTGAACATCGCTCTAGCTAGCCAAGCGATTTGACAACAATTGTCACCTTTAGCCACGCCGATCTAGGCACCAATAGCTATGCAGGCTTCCTGCCACCAACAATGGGATCATCTAACTTGAACAGGGCGGTTCTACAATTTTCACACCTCCCCCTGTTCTTGGACAATCAACATCGACACATTCACATGGTGATTGTCTTAAGGTGTGACTAGAAGTGCTGCAGTTATCTTCCTGAGCCAAAGAAGTGGCTCGATCAACTATGTAAACCTCTTCAACAAACGGCTAGTACATTTGCAAGGGTCTCCAGTGAACGCTTGTTTGTCTGCTCAGTTGCCGGTCACCTGAAGAGAGCCAAAGGACACGCTTTGTTTTAGCCTTCGGGCCCCACTGAGGTAATGGAGAAAACATGAGCGTCCCTGGGTGGGCTCGAACCACCAACCTTTCGGTTAACAGCCGAACGCGCTAACCGATTGCGCCACAGAGACTGCACGCCGAGGGCCGGCGCACCGGCCGAGGGAGACATGAATAATAAAAACAAAGTTCCTTAAAAGGCTTCCCAATTGCACATTTCTAGAGTGCCTTCTAGAGTGCCTTCTAGTTAAAGGGGGAGAGAGGCAGGGTAAAAGAGGGCATCCTTCGAGCCGGAATCGAACCAGCGACCTAAGGATTACTACGTTGACGCTACAGTCCTCCGCTCTACCAGCTGAGCTATCGAAGGGGCCGCCGGTGGGTCGTAGCCCGTGACTCCTTGCATTCAAAGCCAGCGCTTTGCCCTTTGCGTTAGTCCTTCTGCCTTGAGGGATTGGTCTATGCCGCCTCTGCCTGAAAGGTCAAATGCCTTGGCAGCTGTGATGTGGGAAAGCTCGGCTTCACGTTTTGCACAGCGAGAAAACACAATCGAAGCACCTACCGCGTTTTGTTGGGAGCCCAAAAACCACAGCAGCAACGGTGATGTACCTCCCTGACAGCAAGTAAGCGCAGGAGTGTTTGGAAGCGCATTGCGTCTATCAAAACAAATTGGGCCGAAAGTTAGCAAAAAGTGTTTGGCGTCAGTTGGTAGCAAGAGGCCACACGGGAGGCAGCGTCTTAGCCCGGCTAGCTCAGTCGGTAGAGCATGAGACTCTTAATCTCAGGGTCGTGGGTTCGAGCCCCACGTTGGGCGTATGGCATCGCAACGTTTTGGCCCAGTCAGTGGCATTCATGCGCACTGCACGGCCCCACCTTTACCATATCGACTGGCTTCTCTTCCATTCCCTCTACAAACGGGGAAATGTTTCGAGCTTATCTTTCTAGTGGTCAATTCGTATGGCAGCAAGTTGACCTTGCGCTGGGGCGTGGTTCTTATCAGCGCCACGTGTGACACGAATTGGATAGAGATAGTGGCACAGGCCCCGGACAGCCTTGCGTTGGTGGTATAGTGGTGAGCATAGCTACCTTCAAAGCAGTTGACCCGGGTTCGATTCCCGGCCAACGCACTCCTATCCCTTTTTGGCCTTGCAAAGCGGCCCTAAGCAAAGACCCAAGTCATCCAGGTCCTTGAAGAAAGCTCCTAAGATATCCTGGCTTAGCGACAACTGTGGAGACTTTCTTCGGCATTCGAAAAGTCTCTGGCCTTATGCTTTAACTCGCTCAGGAGGTCCAGCATTATCCAGGGCCAAGGTTCAGCCATTTTGACTACTGATTCCCAAAGAGAATCAACTCTGTCACACACAACATTGCTAAGTATCTGGCAACAACGCTAACACCCTTAGCTGGCATCATATTGCACCATTTGCTATTCGGTGACGAAGGCATCGAATAGCAAATGACCCGCTTTGGACTGTGTCTTGCAAGGCAAGGAAAGGGGTGCATTTGGGCAAGGAGGCCTACAGGAAACCTACCCACACACACCGCTATCTGCTTTTTGGCTCACACCACCCACTGGAACCCAAGCTGGGGCTTCTTAGGACTCTGCAATATCGGGCTGACACGGTAACAACAAAAAGAGTCTACAGACCCTCTCAGGTGTGCTTTGAAAGCTTGTGGCTAGCCAGACTGGGTCTTGGCTAAACATCCACAAGGTCACGAAAACAAACTGGGGAGAAGCAGAACATTTGGAGAAATATAGTCACCCCCGTAAGCCACTGGAGTGTCAGAAAAACTCCGGAGGATCTTTAACAACAATTGCATCGCTGTGTACTTCAAGTCCAGCAATACACTGGGACGGAAGCTTGTACATCGGCACTATCTGCACTGCCCATTTTGAACATCGCTCTAGCTAGCCAAGCGATTTGACAACAATTGTCACCTTTAGCCACGCCGATCTAGGCACCAATAGCTATGCAGGCTTCCTGCCACCAACAATGGGATCATCTAACTTGAACAGGGCGGTTCTACAATTTTCACACCTCCCCCTGTTCTTGGACAATCAACATCGACACATTCACATGGTGATTGTCTTAAGGTGTGACTAGAAGTGCTGCAGTTATCTTCCTGAGCCAAAGAAGTGGCTCGATCAACTATGTAAACCTCTTCAACAAACGGCTAGTACATTTGCAAGGGTCTCCAGTGAACGCTTGTTTGTCTGCTCAGTTGCCGGTCACCTGAAGAGAGCCAAAGGACACGCTTTGTTTTAGCCTTCGGGCCCCACTGAGGTAATGGAGAAAACATGAGCGTCCCTGGGTGGGCTCGAACCACCAACCTTTCGGTTAACAGCCGAACGCGCTAACCGATTGCGCCACAGAGACTGCACGCCGAGGGCCGGCGCACCGGCCGAGGGAGACATGAATAATAAAAACAAAGTTCCTTAAAAGGCTTCCCAATTGCACATTTCTAGAGTGCCTTCTAGAGTGCCTTCTAGTTAAAGGGGGAGAGAGGCAGGGTAAAAGAGGGCATCCTTCGAGCCGGAATCGAACCAGCGACCTAAGGATTACTACGTTGACGCTACAGTCCTCCGCTCTACCAGCTGAGCTATCGAAGGGCCCGCCGCTGGGTCGTAGCCCGTGACTCCTTGCATTCAAAGCCAGCGCTTTGCCCTTTGCGTTAGTCCTTCTGCCTTGAGGGATTGGTCTATGCCGCCTCTGCCTGAAAGGTCAAATGCCTTGGCAGCTGTTATGTGGGAAAGCTCGGCTTCACGTTTTGCACAGCGAGAAAACACAATCGAAGCACCTACCGCGTTTTGTTGGGAGCCCAAAAACCACAGCAGCAACGGTGATGTACCTCCCTGACAGCAAGTAAGCGCAGGAGTGTTTGGAAGCGCATTGCGTCTATCAAAACAAATTGGGCCGAAAGTTAGCAAAAAGTGTTTGGCGTCAGTTGGTAGCAAGAGGCCACACGGGAGGCAGCGTCTTAGCCCGGCTAGCTCAGTCGGTAGAGCATGAGACTCTTAATCTCAGGGTCGTGGGTTCGAGCCCCACGTTGGGCGTATGGCATCGCAACGTTTTGGCCCAGTCAGTGGCATTCATGCGCACTGCACGGCCCCACCTTTACCATATCGACTGGCTTCTCTTCCATTCCCTCTACAAACGGGGAAATGTTTCGAGCTTATCTTTCTAGTGGTCAATTCGTATGGCAGCAAGTTGACCTTGCGCTGGGGCGTGGTTCTTATCAGCGCCACGTGTGACACGAATTGGATAGAGATAGTGGCACAGGCCCCGGACAGCCTTGCGTTGGTGGTATAGTGGTGAGCATAGCTGCCTTCCAAGCAGTTGACCCGGGTTCGATTCCCGGCCAACGCACTCCTATCCCTTTTTGGCCTTGCAAAGCGGCCCTAAGCAAAGACCCAAGTCATCCAGGTCCTTGAAGAAAGCTCCTAAGATATCCTGGCTTAGCGACAACTGTGGAGACTTTCTTCGGCATTCGAAAAGTCTCTGGCCTTATGCTTTAACTCGCTCAGGAGGTCCAGCATTATCCAGGGCCAAGGTTCAGCCATTTTGACTACTGATTCCCAAAGAGAATCAACTCTGTCACACACAACATTGCTAAGTATCTGGCAACAACGCTAACACCCTTAGCTGGCATCATATTGCACCATTTGCTATTCGGTGACGAAGGCATCGAATAGCAAATGACCCGCTTTGGACTGTGTCTTGCAAGGCAAGGAAAGGGGTGCATTTGGGCAAGGAGGCCTACAGGAAACCTACCCACACACACCGCTATCTGCTTTTTGGCTCACACCACCCACTGGAACCCAAGCTGGGGCTTCTTAGGACTCTGCAATATCGGGCTGACGCGGTAACAACAAAAAGAGTCTACAGACCCTCTCAGGTGTGCTTTGAAAGCTTGTGGCTAGCCAGACTGGGTCTTGGCTAAACATCCACAAGGTCACAAAAACAAACTGGGGAGAAGCAGAACATTTGGAGAAATATAGTCACCCCCGTAAGCCACTGGAGTGTCAGAAAAACTCCGGAGGATCTTTAACAACAATTGCATCGCTGTGTACTTCAAGTCCAGCAATACACTGGGACGGAAGCTTGTACATCGGCACTATCTGCACTGCCCATTTTGAACATCGCTCTAGCTAGCCAAGCGATTTGACAACAATTGTCACCTTTAGCCACGCCGATCTAGGCACCAATAGCTATGCAGGCTTCCTGCCACCAACAATGGGATCATCTAACTTGAACAGGGCGGTTCTACAATTTTCACACCTCCCCCTGTTCTTGGACAATCAACATCGACACATTCACATGGTGATTGTCTTAAGGTGTGACTAGAAGTGCTGCAGTTATCTTCCTGAGCCAAAGAAGTGGCTCGATCAACTATGTAAACCTCTTCAACAAACGGCTAGTACATTTGCAAGGGTCTCCAGTGAACGCTTGTTTGTCTGCTCAGTTGCCGGTCACCTGAAGAGAGCCAAAGGACACGCTTTGTTTTAGCCTTCGGGCCCCACTGAGGTAATGGAGAAAACATGAGCGTCCCTGGGTGGGCTCGAACCACCAACCTTTCGGTTAACAGCCGAACGCGCTAACCGATTGCGCCACAGAGACTGCACGCCGAGGGCCGGCGCACCGGCCGAGGGAGACATGAATAATAAAAACAAAGTTCCTTAAAAGGCTTCCCAATTGCACATTTCTAGAGTGCCTTCTAGAGTGCCTTCTAGTTAAAGGGGGAGAGAGGCAGGGTAAAAGAGGGCATCCTTCGAGCCGGAATCGAACCAGCGACCTAAGGATTACTACGTTGACGCTACAGTATGGCATCGCAACGTTTTGGCCCAGTCAGTGGCATTCATGCGCACTGCACGGCCCCACCTTTACCATATCGACTGGCTTCTCTTCCATTCCCTCTACAAACGGGGAAATGTTTCGAGCTTATCTTTCTAGTGGTCAATTCGTATGGCAGCAAGTTGACCTTGCGCTGGGGCGTGGTTCTTATCAGCGCCACGTGTGACACGAATTGGATAGAGATAGTGGCACAGGCCCCGGACAGCCTTGCGTTGGTGGTATAGTGGTGAGCATAGCTGCCTTCCAAGCAGTTGACCCGGGTTCGATTCCCGGCCAACGCACTCCTATCCCTTTTTGGCCTTGCAAAGCGGCCCTAAGCAAAGACCCAAGTCATCCAGGTCCTTGAAGAAAGCTCCTAAGATATCCTGGCTTAGCGACAACTGTGGAGACTTTCTTCGGCATTCGAAAAGTCTCTGGCCTTATGCTTTAACTCGCTCAGGAGGTCCAGCATTATCCAGGGCCAAGGTTCAGCCATTTTGACTACTGATTCCCAAAGAGAATCAACTCTGTCACACACAACATTGCTAAGTATCTGGCAACAACGCTAACACCCTTAGCTGGCATCATATTGCACCATTTGCTATTCGGTGACGAAGGCATCGAATAGCAAATGACCCGCTTTGGACTGTGTCTTGCAAGGCAAGGAAAGGGGTGCATTTGGGCAAGGAGGCCTACAGGAAACCTACCCACACACACCGCTATCTGCTTTTTGGCTCACACCACCCACTGGAACCCAAGCTGGGGCTTCTTAGGACTCTGCAATATCGGGCTGACGCGGTAACAACAAAAAGAGTCTACAGACCCTCTCAGGTGTGCTTTGAAAGCTTGTGGCTAGCCAGACTGGGTCTTGGCTAAACATCCACAAGGTCACGAAAACAAACTGGGGAGAAGCAGAACATTTGGAGAAATATAGTCACCCCCGTAAGCCACTGGAGTGTCAGAAAAACTCCGGAGGATCTTTAACAACAATTGCATCGCTGTGTACTTCAAGTCCAGCAATACACTGGGACGGAAGCTTGTACATCGGCACTATCTGCACTGCCCATTTTGAACATCGCTCTAGCTAGCCAAGCGATTTGACAAAAATTGTCACCTTTAGCCACGCCGATCTAGGCACCAATAGCTATGCAGGCTTCCTGCCACCAACAATGGGATCATCTAACTTGAACAGGGCGGTTCTACAATTTTCACACCTCCCCCTGTTCTTGGACAATCAACATCGACACATTCACATGGTGATTGTCTTAAGGTGTGACTAGAAGTGCTGCAGTTATCTTCCTGAGCCAAAGAAGTGGCTCGATCAACTATGTAAACCTCTTCAACAAACGGCTAGTACATTTGCAAGGGTCTCCAGTGAACGCTTGTTTGTCTGCTCAGTTGCCGGTCACCTGAAGAGAGCCAAAGGACACGCTTTGTTTTAGCCTTCGGGCCCCACTGAGGTAATGGAGAAAACATGAGCGTCCCTGGGTGGGCTCGAACCACCAACCTTTCGGTTAACAGCCGAACGCGCTAACCGATTGCGCCACAGAGACTGCACGCCGAGGGCCGGCGCACCGGCCGAGGGAGACATGAATAATAAAAACAAAGTTCCTTAAAAGGCTTCCCAATTGCACATTTCTAGAGTGCCTTCTAGAGTGCCTTCTAGTTAAAGGGGGAGAGAGGCAGGGTAAAAGAGGGCATCCTTCGAGCCGGAATCGAACCAGCGACCTAAGGATTACTACGTTGACGCTACAGTCCTCCGCTCTACCAGCTGAGCTATCGAAGGGGCCGCCGGTGGGTCGTAGCCCGTGACTCCTTGCATTCAAAGCCAGCGCTTTGCCCTTTGCGTTAGTCCTTCTGCCTTGAGGGATTGGTCTATGCCGCCTCTGCCTGAAAGGTCAAATGCCTTGGCAGCTGTGATGTGGGAAAGCTCGGCTTCACGTTTTGCACAGCGAGAAAACACAATCGAAGCACCTACCGCGTTTTGTTGGGAGCCCAAAAACCACAGCAGCAACGGTGATGTACCTCCCTGACAGCAAGTAAGCGCAGGAGTGTTTGGAAGCGCATTGCGTCTATCAAAACAAATTGGGCCGAAAGTTAGCAAAAAGTGTTTGGCGTCAGTTGGTAGCAAGAGGCCACACGGGAGGCAGCGTCTTAGCCCGGCTAGCTCAGTCGGTAGAGCATGAGACTCTTAATCCCAGGGTCGTGGGTTCGAGCCCCACGTTGGGCGTATGGCATCGCAACGTTTTGGCCCAGTCAGTGGCATTCATGCGCACTGCACGGCCCCACCTTTACCATATCGACTGGCTTCTCTTCCATTCCCTCTACAAACGGGGAAATGTTTCGAGCTTATCTTTCTAGTGGTCAATTCGTATGGCAGCAAGTTGACCTTGCGCTGGGGCGTGGTTCTTATCAGCGCCACGTGTGACACGAATTGGATAGAGATAGTGGCACAGGCCCCAGACAGCCTTGCGTTGGTGGTATAGTGGTGAGCATAGCTGCCTTCCAAGCAGTTGACCCGGGTTCGATTCCCGGCCAACGCACTCCTATCCCTTTTTGGCCTTGCAAAGCGGCCCTAAGCAAAGACCCAAGTCATCCAGGTCCTTGAAGAAAGCTCCTAAGATATCCTGGCTTAGCGACAACTGTGGAGACTTTCTTCGGCATTCGAAAAGTCTCTGGCCTTATGCTTTAACTCGCTCAGGAGGTCCAGCATTATCCAGGGCCAAGGTTCAGCCATTTTGACTACTGATTCCCAAAGAGAATCAACTCTGTCACACACAACATTGCTAAGTATCTGGCAACAACGCTAACACCCTTAGCTGGCATCATATTGCACCATTTGCTATTCGGTGACGAAGGCATCGAATAGCAAATGACCCGCTTTGGACTGTGTCTTGCAAGGCAAGGAAAGGGGTGCATTTGGGCAAGGAGGCCTACAGGAAACCTACCCACACACACCGCTATCTGCTTTTTGGCTCACACCACCCACTGGAACCCAAGCTGGGGCTTCTTAGGACTCTGCAATATCGGGCTGACGCGGTAACAACAAAAAGAGTCTACAGACCCTCTCAGGTGTGCTTTGAAAGCTTGTGGCTAGCCAGACTGGGTCTTGGCTAAACATCCACAAGGTCACGAAAACAAACTGGGGAGAAGCAGAACATTTGGAGAAATATAGTCACCCCCGTAAGCCACTGGAGTGTCAGAAAAACTCCGGAGGATCTTTAACAACAATTGCATCGCTGTGTACTTCAAGTCCAGCAATACACTGGGACGGAAGCTTGTACATCGGCACTATCTGCACTGCCCATTTTGAACATCGCTCTAGCTAGCCAAGCGATTTGACAACAATTGTCACCTTTAGCCACGCCGATCTAGGCACCAATAGCTATGCAGGCTTCCTGCCACCAACAATGGGATCATCTAACTTGAACAGGGCGGTTCTACAATTTTCACACCTCCCCCTGTTCTTGGACAATCAACATCGACACATTCACATGGTGATTGTCTTAAGGTGTGACTAGAAGTGCTGCAGTTATCTTCCTGAGCCAAAGAAGTGGCTCGATCAACTATGTAAACCTCTTCAACAAACGGCTAGTACATTTGCAAGGGTCTCCAGTGAACGCTTGTTTGTCTGCTCAGTTGCCGGTCACCTGAAGAGAGCCAAAGGACACGCTTTGTTTTAGCCTTCGGGCCCCACTGAGGTAATGGAGAAAACATGAGCGTCCCTGGGTGGGCTCGAACCACCAACCTTTCGGTTAACAGCCGAACGCGCTAACCGATTGCGCCACAGAGACTGCACGCCGAGGGCCGGCGCACCGGCCGAGGGAGACATGAATAATAAAAACAAAGTTCCTTAAAAGGCTTCCCAATTGCACATTTCTAGAGTGCCTTCTAGAGTGCCTTCTAGTTAAAGGGGGAGAGAGGCAGGGTAAAAGAGGGCATCCTTCGAGCCGGAATCGAACCAGCGACCTAAGGATTACTACGTTGACGCTACAGTCCTCCGCTCTACCAGCTGAGCTATCGAAGGGGCCGCCGGTGGGTCGTAGCCCGTGACTCCTTGCATTCAAAGCCAGCGCTTTGCCCTTTGCGTTAGTCCTTCTGCCTTGAGGGATTGGTCTATGCCGCCTCTGCCTGAAAGGTCAAATGCCTTGGCAGCTGTGATGTGGGAAAGCTCGGCTTCACGTTTTGCACAGCGAGAAAACACAATCGAAGCACCTACCGCGTTTTGTTGGGAGCCCAAAAACCACAGCAGCAACGGTGATGTACCTCCCTGACAGCAAGTAAGCGCAGGAGTGTTTGGAAGCCCTCTACAAACGGGGAAATGTTTCGAGCTTATCTTTCTAGTGGTCAATTCGTATGGCAGCAAGTTGACCTTGCGCTGGGGCGTGGTTCTTATCAGCGCCACGTGTGACACGAATTGGATAGAGATAGTGGCACAGGCCCCAGACAGCCTTGCGTTGGTGGTATAGTGGTGAGCATAGCTGCCTTCCAAGCAGTTGACCCGGGTTCGATTCCCGGCCAACGCACTCCTATCCCTTTTTGGCCTTGCAAAGCGGCCCTAAGCAAAGACCCAAGTCATCCAGGTCCTTGAAGAAAGCTCCTAAGATATCCTGGCTTAGCGACAACTGTGGAGACTTTCTTCGGCATTCGAAAAGTCTCTGGCCTTATGCTTTAACTCGCTCAGGAGGTCCAGCATTATCCAGGGCCAAGGTTCAGCCATTTTGACTACTGATTCCCAAAGAGAATCAACTCTGTCACACACAACATTGCTAAGTATCTGGCAACAACGCTAACACCCTTAGCTGGCATCATATTGCACCATTTGCTATTCGGTGACGAAGGCATCGAATAGCAAATGACCCGCTTTGGACTGTGTCTTGCAAGGCAAGGAAAGGGGTGCATTTGGGCAAGGAGGCCTACAGGAAACCTACCCACACACACCGCTATCTGCTTTTTGGCTCACACCACCCACTGGAACCCAAGCTGGGGCTTCTTAGGACTCTGCAATATCGGGCTGACGCGGTAACAACAAAAAGAGTCTACAGACCCTCTCAGGTGTGCTTTGAAAGCTTGTGGCTAGCCAGACTGGGTCTTGGCTAAACATCCACAAGGTCACGAAAACAAACTGGGGAGAAGCAGAACATTTGGAGAAATATAGTCACCCCCGTAAGCCACTGGAGTGTCAGAAAAACTCCGGAGGATCTTTAACAACAATTGCATCGCTGTGTACTTCAAGTCCAGCAATACACTGGGACGGAAGCTTGTACATCGGCACTATCTGCACTGCCCATTTTGAACATCGCTCTAGCTAGCCAAGCGATTTGACAACAATTGTCACCTTTAGCCACGCCGATCTAGGCACCAATAGCTATGCAGGCTTCCTGCCACCAACAATGGGATCATCTAACTTGAACAGGGCGGTTCTACAATTTTCACACCTCCCCCTGTTCTTGGACAATCAACATCGACACATTCACATGGTGATTGTCTTAAGGTGTGACTAGAAGTGCTGCAGTTATCTTCCTGAGCCAAAGAAGTGGCTCGATCAACTATGTAAACCTCTTCAACAAACGGCTAGTACATTTGCAAGGGTCTCCAGTGAACGCTTGTTTGTCTGCTCAGTTGCCGGTCACCTGAAGAGAGCCAAAGGACACGCTTTGTTTTAGCCTTCGGGCCCCACTGAGGTAATGGAGAAAACATGAGCGTCCCTGGGTGGGCTCGAACCACCAACCTTTCGGTTAACAGCCGAACGCGCTAACCGATTGCGCCACAGAGACTGCACGCTGAGGGCCGGCGCACCGGCCGAGGGAGACATGAATAATAAAAACAAAGTTCCTTAAAAGGCTTCCCAATTGCACATTTCTAGAGTGCCTTCTAGAGTGCCTTCTAGTTAAAGGGGGAGAGAGGCAGGGTAAAAGAGGGCATCCTTCGAGCCGGAATCGAACCAGCGACCTAAGGATTACTACGTTGACGCTATAGTCCTCCGCTCTACCAGCTGAGCTATCGAAGGGCCCGCCGGTGGGTCGTAGCCCGTGACTCCTTGCATTCAAAGCCAGCGCTTTGCCCTTTGCGTTAGTCCTTCTGCCTTGAGGGATTGGTCTATGCCGCCTCTGCCTGAAAGGTCAAATGCCTTGGCAGCTGTGATGTGGGAAAGCTCGGCTTCACGTTTTGCACAGCGAGAAAACACAATCGAAGCACCTACCGCGTTTTGTTGGGAGCCCAAAAACCACAGCAGCAACGGTGATGTACCTCCCTGACAGCAAGTAAGCGCAGGAGTGTTTGGAAGCGCATTGCATCTATCAAAACAAATTGGGCCGAAAGTTAGCAAAAAGTGTTTGGCGTCAGTTGGTAGCAAGAGGCCACACGGGAGGCAGCGTCTTAGCCCGGCTAGCTCAGTCGGTAGAGCATGAGACTCTTAATCTCAGGGTCATGGGTTCGAGCCCCACGTTGGGCGTATGGCATCGCAACGTTTTGGCCCAGTCAGTGGCATTCATGCGCACTGCACGGCCCCACCTTTACCATATCGACTGGCTTCTCTTCCATTCCCTCTACAAACGGGGAAATGTTTCGAGCTTATCTTTCTAGTGGTCAATTCGTATGGCAGCAAGTTGACCTTGCGCTGGGGCGTGGTTCTTATCAGCGCCACGTGTGACACGAATTGGATAGAGATAGTGGCACAGGCCCCGGACAGCCTTGCGTTGGTGGTATAGTGGTGAGCATAGCTGCCTTCCAAGCAGTTGACCCGGGTTCGATTCCCGGCCAACGCACTCCTATCCTTTTTGGCCTTGCAAAGCGGCCCTAAGCAAAGACCCAAGTCATCCAGGTCCTTGAAGAAAGCTCCTAAGATATCCTGGCTTAGCGACAACTGTGGAGACTTTCTTCGGCATTCGAAAAGTCTCTGGCCTTATGCTTTAACTCGCTCAGGAGGTCCAGCATTATCCAGGGCCAAGGTTCAGCCATTTTGACTACTGATTCCCAAAGAGAATCAACTCTGTCACACACAACATTGCTAAGTATCTGGCAACAACGCTAACACCCTTAGCTGGCATCATATTGCACCATTTGCTATTCGGTGACGAAGGCATCGAATAGCAAATGACCCGCTTTGGACTGTGTCTTGCAAGGCAAGGAAAGGGGTGCATTTGGGCAAGGAGGCCTACAGGAAACCTACCCACACACACCGCTATCTGCTTTTTGGCTCACACCACCCACTGGAACCCAAGCTGGGGCTTCTTAGGACTCTGCAATATCGGGCTGACGCGGTAACAACAAAAAGAGTCTACAGACCCTCTCAGGTGTGCTTTGAAAGCTTGTGGCTAGCCAGACTGGGTCTTGGCTAAACATCCACAAGGTCACGAAAACAAACTGGGGAGAAGCAGAACATTTGGAGAAATATAGTCACCCCCGTAAGCCACTGGAGTGTCAGAAAAACTCCGGAGGATCTTTAACAACAATTGCATCGCTGTGTACTTCAAGTCCAGCAATACACTGGGACGGAAGCTTGTACATCGGCACTATCTGCACTGCCCATTTTGAACATCGCTCTAGCTAGCCAAGCGATTTGACAACAATTGTCACCTTTAGCCACGCCGATCTAGGCACCAATAGCTATGCAGGCTTCCTGCCACCAACAATGGGATCATCTAACTTGAACAGGGCGGTTCTACAATTTTCACACCTCCCCCTGTTCTTGGACAATCAACATCGACACATTCACATGGTGATTGTCTTAAGGTGTGACTAGAAGTGCTGCAGTTATCTTCCTGAGCCAAAGAAGTGGCTCGATCAACTATGTAAACCTCTTCAACAAACGGCTAGTACATTTGCAAGGGTCTCCAGTGAACGCTTGTTTGTCTGCTCAGTTGCCGGTCACCTGAAGAGAGCCAAAGGACACGCTTTGTTTTAGCCTTCGGGCCCCACTGAGGTAATGGAGAAAACATGAGCGTCCCTGGGTGGGCTCGAACCACCAACCTTTCGGTTAACAGCCGAACGCGCTAACCGATTGCGCCACAGAGACTGCACGCCGAGGGCCGGCGCACCGGCCGAGGGAGACATGAATAATAAAAACAAAGTTCCTTAAAAGGCTTCCCAATTGCACATTTCTAGAGTGCCTTCTAGAGTGCCTTCTAGTTAAAGGGGGAGAGAGGCAGGGTAAAAGAGGGCATCCTTCGAGCCGGAATCGAACCAGCGACCTAAGGATTACTACGTTGACGCTACAGTCCTCCGCTCTACCAGCTGAGCTATCGAAGGGGCCGCCGGTGGGTCGTAGCCCGTGACTCCTTGCATTCAAAGCCAGCGCTTTGCCCTTTGCGTTAGTCCTTCTGCCTTGAGGGATTGGTCTATGCCGCCTCTGCCTGAAAGGTCAAATGCCTTGGCAGCTGTGATGTGGGAAAGCTCGGCTTCACGTTTTGCACAGCGAGAAAACACAATCGAAGCACCTACCGCGTTTTGTTGGGAGCCCAAAAACCACAGCAGCAACGGTGATGTACCTCCCTGACAGCAAGTAAGCGCAGGAGTGTTTGGAAGCGCATTGCGTCTATCAAAACAAATTGGGCCGAAAGTTAGCAAAAAGTGTTTGGCGTCAGTTGGTAGCAAGAGGCCACACGGGAGGCAGCGTCTTAGCCCGGCTAGCTCAGTCGGTAGAGCATGAGACTCTTAATCTCAGGGTCGTGGGTTCGAGCCCCACGTTGGGCGTATGGCATCGCAACGTTTTGGCCCAGTCAGTGGCATTCATGCGCACTGCACGGCCCCACCTTTACCATATCGACTGGCTTCTCTTCCATTCCCTCTACAAACGGGGAAATGTTTCGAGCTTATCTTTCTAGTGGTCAATTCGTATGGCAGCAAGTTGACCTTGCGCTGGGGCGTGGTTCTTATCAGCGCCACGTGTGACACGAATTGGATAGAGATAGTGGCACAGGCCCCAGACAGCCTTGCGTTGGTGGTATAGTGGTGAGCATAGCTGCCTTCCAAGCAGTTGACCCGGGTTCGATTCCCGGCCAACGCACTCCTATCCCTTTTTGGCCTTGCAAAGCGGCCCTAAGCAAAGACCCAAGTCATCCAGGTCCTTGAAGAAAGCTCCTAAGATATCCTGGCTTAGCGACAACTGTGGAGACTTTCTTCGGCATTCGAAAAGTCTCTGGCCTTATGCTTTAACTCGCTCAGGAGGTCCAGCATTATCCAGGGCCAAGGTTCAGCCATTTTGACTACTGATTCCCAAAGAGAATCAACTCTGTCACACACAACATTGCTAAGTATCTGGCAACAACGCTAACACCCTTAGCTGGCATCATATTGCACCATTTGCTATTCGGTGACGAAGGCATCGAATAGCAAATGACCCGCTTTGGACTGTGTCTTGCAAGGCAAGGAAAGGGGTGCATTTGGGCAAGGAGGCCTACAGGAAACCTACCCACACACACCGCTATCTGCTTTTTGGCTCACACCACCCACTGGAACCCAAGCTGGGGCTTCTTAGGACTCTGCAATATCGGGCTGACGCGGTAACAACAAAAAGAGTCTACAGACCCTCTCAGGTGTGCTTTGAAAGCTTGTGGCTAGCCAGACTGGGTCTTGGCTAAACATCCACAAGGTCACGAAAACAAACTGGGGAGAAGCAGAACATTTGGAGAAATATAGTCACCCCCGTAAGCCACTGGAGTGTCAGAAAAACTCCGGAGGATCTTTAACAACAATTGCATCGCTGTGTACTTCAAGTCCAGCAATACACTGGGACGGAAGCTTGTACATCGGCACTATCTGCACTGCCCATTTTGAACATCGCTCTAGCTAGCCAAGCGATTTGACAACAATTGTCACCTTTAGCCATGCCGATCTAGGCACCAATAGCTATGCAGGCTTCCTGCCACCAACAATGGGATCATCTAACTTGAACAGGGCGGTTCTACAATTTTCACACCTCCCCCTGTTCTTGGACAATCAACATCGACACATTCACATGGTGATTGTCTTAAGGTGTGACTAGAAGTGCTGCAGTTATCTTCCTGAGCCAAAGAAGTGGCTCGATCAACTATGTAAACCTCTTCAACAAACGGCTAGTACATTTGCAAGGGTCTCCAGTGAACGCTTGTTTGTCTGCTCAGTTGCCGGTCACCTGAAGAGAGCCAAAGGACACGCTTTGTTTTAGCCTTCGGGCCCCACTGAGGTAATGGAGAAAACATGAGCGTCCCTGGGTGGGCTCGAACCACCAACCTTTCGGTTAACAGCCGAACGCGCTAACCGATTGCGCCACAGAGACTGCACGCCGAGGGCCGGCGCACCGGCCGAGGGAGACATGAATAATAAAAACAAAGTTCCTTAAAAGGCTTCCCAATTGCACATTTCTAGAGTGCCTTCTAGAGTGCCTTCTAGTTAAAGGGGGAGAGAGGCAGGGTAAAAGAGGGCATCCTTCGAGCCGGAATCGAACCAGCGACCTAAGGATTACTACGTTGACGCTACAGTCCTCCGCTCTACCAGCTGAGCTATCGAAGGGGCCGCCGGTGGGTCGTAGCCCGTGACTCCTTGCATTCAAAGCCAGTGCTTTGCCCTTTGCGTTAGTCCTTCTGCCTTGAGGGATTGGTCTATGCCGCCTCTGCCTGAAAGGTCAAATGCCTTGGCAGCTGTGATGTGGGAAAGCTCGGCTTCACGTTTTGCACAGCGAGAAAACACAATCGAAGCACCTACCGCGTTTTGTTGGGAGCCCAAAAACCACAGCAGCAACGGTGATGTACCTCCCTGACAGCAAGTAAGCGCAGGAGTGTTTGGAAGCGCATTGCGTCTATCAAAACAAATTGGGCCGAAAGTTAGCAAAAAGTGTTTGGCGTCAGTTGGTAGCAAGAGGCCACACGGGAGGCAGCGTCTTAGCCCGGCTAGCTCAGTCGGTAGAGCATGAGACTCTTAATCTCAGGGTCGTGGGTTCGAGCCCCACGTTGGGCGTATGGCATCGCAACGTTTTGGCCCAGTCAGTGGCATTCATGCGCACTGCACGGCCCCACCTTTACCATATCGACTGGCTTCTCTTCCATTCCCTCTACAAACGGGGAAATGTTTCGAGCTTATCTTTCTAGTGGTCAATTCGTATGGCAGCAAGTTGACCTTGCGCTGGGGCGTGGTTCTTATCAGCGCCACGTGTGACACGAATTGGATAGAGATAGTGGCACAGGCCCCGGACAGCCTTGCGTTGGTGGTATAGTGGTGAGCATAGCTGCCTTCCAAGCAGTTGACCCGGGTTCGATTCCTGGCCAACGCACTCCTATCCCTTTTTGGCCTTGCAAAGCGGCCCTAAGCAAAGACCCAAGTCATCCAGGTCCTTGAAGAAAGCTCCTAAGATATCCTGGCTTAGCGACAACTGTGGAGACTTTCTTCGGCATTCGAAAAGTCTCTGGCCTTATGCTTTAACTCGCTCAGGAGGTCCAGCATTATCCAGGGCCAAGGTTCAGCTATTTTGACTACTGATTCCCAAAGAGAATCAACTCTGTCACACACAACATTGCTAAGTATCTGGCAACAACGCTAACACCCTTAGCTGGCATCATATTGCACCATTTGCTATTCGGTGACGAAGGCATCGAATAGCAAATGACCCGCTTTGGACTGTGTCTTGCAAGGCAAGGAAAGGGGTGCATTTGGGCAAGGAGGCCTACAGGAAACCTACCCACACACACCGCTATCTGCTTTTTGGCTCACACCACCCACTGGAACCCAAGCTGGGGCTTCTTAGGACTCTGCAATATCGGGCTGACGCGGTAACAACAAAAAGAGTCTACAGACCCTCTCAGGTGTGCTTTGAAAGCTTGTGGCTAGCCAGACTGGGTCTTGGCTAAACATCCACAAGGTCACGAAAACAAACTGGGGAGAAGCAGAACATTTGGAGAAATATAGTCACCCCCGTAAGCCACTGGAGTGTCAGAAAAACTCCGGAGGATCTTTAACAACAATTGCATCGCTGTGTACTTCAAGTCCAGCAATACACTGGGACGGAAGCTTGTACATCGGCACTATCTGCACTGCCCATTTTGAACATCGCTCTAGCTAGCCAAGCGATTTGACAACAATTGTCACCTTTAGCCACGCCGATCTAGGCACCAATAGCTATGCAGGCTTCCTGCCACCAACAATGGGATCATCTAACTTGAACAGGGCGGTTCTACAATTTTCACACCTCCCCCTGTTCTTGGACAATCAACATCGACACATTCACATGGTGATTGTCTTAAGGTGTGACTAGAAGTGCTGCAGTTATCTTCCTGAGCCAAAGAAGTGGCTCGATCAACTATGTAAACCTCTTCAACAAACGGCTAGTACATTTGCAAGGGTCTCCAGTGAACGCTTGTTTGTCTGCTCAGTTGCCGGTCACCTGAAGAGAGCCAAAGGACACGCTTTGTTTTAGCCTTCGGGCCCCACTGAGGTAATGGAGAAAACATGAGCGTCCCTGGGTGGGCTCGAACCACCAACCTTTCGGTTAACAGCCGAACGCGCTAACCGATTGCGCCACAGAGACTGCACGCCGAGGGCCGGCGCACCGGCCGAGGGAGACATGAATAATAAAAACAAAGTTCCTTAAAAGGCTTCCCAATTGCACATTTCTAGAGTGCCTTCTAGAGTGCCTTCTAGTTAAAGGGGGAGAGAGGCAGGGTAAAAGAGGGCATCCTTCGAGCCGGAATCGAACCAGCGACCTAAGGATTACTACGTTGACGCTACAGTCCTCCGCTCTACCAGCTGAGCTATCGAAGGGGCCGCCGGTGGGTCGTAGCCCGTGACTCCTTGCATTCAAAGCCAGCGCTTTGCCCTTTGCGTTAGTCCTTCTGCCTTGAGGGATTGGTCTATGCCGCCTCTGCCTGAAAGGTCAAATGCCTTGGCAGCTGTGATGTGGGAAAGCTCGGCTTCACGTTTTGCACAGCGAGAAAACACAATCGAAGCACCTACCGCGTTTTGTTGGGAGCCCAAAAACCACAGCAGCAACGGTGATGTACCTCCCTGACAGCAAGTAAGCGCAGGAGTGTTTGGAAGCGCATTGCGTCTATCAAAACAAATTGGGCCGAAAGTTAGCAAAAAGTGTTTGGCGTCAGTTGGTAGCAAGAGGCCACACGGGAGGCAGCGTCTTAGCCCGGCTAGCTCAGTCGGTAGAGCATGAGACTCTTAATCTCAGGGTCGTGGGTTCGAGCCCCACGTTGGGCGTATGGCATCGCAACGTTTTGGCCCAGTCAGTGGCATTCATGCGCACTGCACGGCCCCACCTTTACCATATCGACTGGCTTCTCTTCCATTCCCTCTACAAACGGGGAAATGTTTCGAGCTTATCTTTCTAGTGGTCAATTCGTATGGCAGCAAGTTGACCTTGCGCTGGGGCGTGGTTCTTATCAGCGCCACGTGTGACACGAATTGGATAGAGATAGTGGCACAGGCCCCGGACAGCCTTGCGTTGGTGGTATAGTGGTGAGCATAGCTGCCTTCCAAGCAGTTGACCCGGGTTCGATTCCCGGCCAACGCACTCCTATCCCTTTTTGGCCTTGCAAAGCGGCCCTAAGCAAAGACCCAAGTCATCCAGGTCCTTGAAGAAAGCTCCTAAGATATCCTGGCTTAGCGACAACTGTGGAGACTTTCTTCGGCATTCGAAAAGTCTCTGGCCTTATGCTTTAACTCGCTCAGGAGGTCCAGCATTATCCAGGGCCAAGGTTCAGCCATTTTGACTACTGATTCCCAAAGAGAATCAACTCTGTCACACACAACATTGCTAAGTATCTGGCAACAACGCTAACACCCTTAGCTGGCATCATATTGCACCATTTGCTATTCGGTGACGAAGGCATCGAATAGCAAATGACCCGCTTTGGACTGTGTCTTGCAAGGCAAGGAAAGGGGTGCATTTGGGCAAGGAGGCCTACAGGAAACCTACCCACACACACCGCTATCTGCTTTTTGGCTCACACCACCCACTGGAACCCAAGCTGGGGCTTCTTAGGACTCTGCAATATCGGGCTGACGCGGTAACAACAAAAAGAGTCTACAGACCCTCTCAGGTGTGCTTTGAAAGCTTGTGGCTAGCCAGACTGGGTCTTGGCTAAACATCCACAAGGTCACGAAAACAAACTGGGGAGAAGCAGAACATTTGGAGAAATATAGTCACCCCCGTAAGCCACTGGAGTGTCAGAAAAACTCCGGAGGATCTTTAACAACAATTGCATCGCTGTGTACTTCAAGTCCAGCAATACACTGGGACGGAAGCTTGTACATCGGCACTATCTGCACTGCCCATTTTGAACATCGCTCTAGCTAGCCAAGCGATTTGACAACAATTGTCACCTTTAGCCACGCCGATCTAGGCACCAATAGCTATGCAGGCTTCCTGCCACCAACAATGGGATCATCTAACTTGAACAGGGCGGTTCTACAATTTTCACACCTCCCCCTGTTCTTGGACAATCAACATCGACACATTCACATGGTGATTGTCTTAAGGTGTGACTAGAAGTGCTGCAGTTATCTTCCTGAGCCAAAGAAGTGGCTCGATCAACTATGTAAACCTCTTCAACAAACGGCTAGTACATTTGCAAGGGTCTCCAGTGAACGCTTGTTTGTCTGCTCAGTTGCCGGTCACCTGAAGAGAGCCAAAGGACACGCTTTGTTTTAGCCTTCGGGCCCCACTGAGGTAATGGAGAAAACATGAGCGTCCCTGGGTGGGCTCGAACCACCAACCTTTCGGTTAACAGCCGAACGCGCTAACCGATTGCGCCACAGAGACTGCACGCCGAGGGCCGGCGCACCGGCCGAGGGAGACATGAATAATAAAAACAAAGTTCCTTAAAAGGCTTCCCAATTGCACATTTCTAGAGTGCCTTCTAGAGTGCCTTCTAGTTAAAGGGGGAGAGAGGCAGGGTAAAAGAGGGCATCCTTCGAGCCGGAATCGAACCAGCGACCTAAGGATTACTACGTTGACGCTACAGTCCTCCGCTCTACCAGCTGAGCTATCGAAGGGCCCGCCGGTGGGTCGTAGCCCGTGACTCCTTGCATTCAAAGCCAGCGCTTTGCCCTTTGCGTTAGTCCTTCTGCCTTGAGGGATTGGTCTATGCCGCCTCTGCCTGAAAGGTCAAATGCCTTGGCAGCTGTGATGTGGGAAAGCTCGGCTTCACGTTTTGCACAGCGAGAAAACACAATCGAAGCACCTACCGCGTTTTGTTGGGAGCCCAAAAACCACAGCAGCAACGGTGATGTACCTCCCTGACAGCAAGTAAGCGCAGGAGTGTTTGGAAGCGCATTGCGTCTATCAAAACAAATTGGGCCGAAAGTTAGCAAAAAGTGTTTGGCGTCAGTTGGTAGCAAGAGGCCACACGGGAGGCAGCGTCTTAGCCCGGCTAGCTCAGTCGGTAGAGCATGAGACTCTTAATCTCAGGGTCGTGGGTTCGAGCCCCACGTTGGGCGTATGGCATCGCAACGTTTTGGCCCAGTCAGTGGCATTCATGCGCACTGCACGGCCCCACCTTTACCATATCGACTGGCTTCTCTTCCATTCCCTCTACAAACGGGGAAATGTTTCGAGCTTATCTTTCTAGTGGTCAATTCGTATGGCAGCAAGTTGACCTTGCGCTGGGGCGTGGTTCTTATCAGCGCCACGTGTGACACGAATTGGATAGAGATAGTGGCACAGGCCCCGGACAGCCTTGCGTTGGTGGTATAGTGGTGAGCATAGCTGCCTTCCAAGCAGTTGACCCGGGTTCGATTCCCGGCCAACGCACTCCTATCCCTTTTTGGCCTTGCAAAGCGGCCCTAAGCAAAGACCCAAGTCATCCAGGTCCTTGAAGAAAGCTCCTAAGATATCCTGGCTTAGCGACAACTGTGGAGACTTTCTTCGGCATTCGAAAAGTCTCTGGCCTTATGCTTTAACTCGCTCAGGAGGTCCAGCATTATCCAGGGCCAAGGTTCAGCCATTTTGACTACTGATTCCCAAAGAGAATCAACTCTGTCACACACAACATTGCTAAGTATCTGGCAACAACGCTAACACCCTTAGCTGGCATCATATTGCACCATTTGCTATTCGGTGACGAAGGCATCGAATAGCAAATGACCCGCTTTGGACTGTGTCTTGCAAGGCAAGGAAAGGGGTGCATTTGGGCAAGGAGGCCTACAGGAAACCTACCCACACACACCGCTATCTGCTTTTTGGCTCACACCACCCACTGGAACCCAAGCTGGGGCTTCTTAGGACTCTGCAATATCGGGCTGACGCGGTAACAACAAAAAGAGTCTACAGACCCTCTCAGGTGTGCTTTGAAAGCTTGTGGCTAGCCAGACTGGGTCTTGGCTAAACATCCACAAGGTCACGAAAACAAACTGGGGAGAAGCAGAACATTTGGAGAAATATAGTCACCCCCGTAAGCCACTGGAGTGTCAGAAAAACTCTGGAGGATCTTTAACAACAATTGCATCGCTGTGTACTTCAAGTCCAGCAATACACTGGGACGGAAGCTTGTACATCGGCACTATCTGCACTGCCCATTTTGAACATCGCTCTAGCTAGCCAAGCGATTTGACAACAATTGTCACCTTTAGCCACGCCGATCTAGGCACCAATAGCTATGCAGGCTTCCTGCCACCAACAATGGGATCATCTAACTTGAACAGGGCGGTTCTACAATTTTCACACCTCCCCCTGTTCTTGGACAATCAACATCGACACATTCACATGGTGATTGTCTTAAGGTGTGACTAGAAGTGCTGCAGTTATCTTCCTGAGCCAAAGAAGTGGCTCGATCAACTATGTAAACCTCTTCAACAAACGGCTAGTACATTTGCAAGGGTCTCCAGTGAACGCTTGTTTGTCTGCTCAGTTGCCGGTCACCTGAAGAGAGCCAAAGGACACGCTTTGTTTTAGCCTTCGGGCCCCACTGAGGTAATGGAGAAAACATGAGCGTCCCTGGGTGGGCTCGAACCACCAACCTTTTGGTTAACAGCCGAACGCGCTAACCGATTGCGCCACAGAGACTGCACGCCGAGGGCCGGCGCACCGGCCGAGGGAGACATGAATAATAAAAACAAAGTTCCTTAAAAGGCTTCCCAATTGCACATTTCTAGAGTGCCTTCTAGAGTGCCTTCTAGTTAAAGGGGGAGAGAGGCAGGGTAAAAGAGGGCATCCTTCGAGCCGGAATCGAACCAGCGACCTAAGGATTACTACGTTGACGCTACAGTCCTCCGCTCTACCAGCTGAGCTATCGAAGGGCCCGCCGGTGGGTCGTAGCCCGTGACTCCTTGCATTCAAAGCCAGTGCTTTGCCCTTTGCGTTAGTCCTTCTGCCTTGAGGGATTGGTCTATGCCGCCTCTGCCTGAAAGGTCAAATGCCTTGGCAGCTGTGATGTGGGAAAGCTCGGCTTCACGTTTTGCACAGCGAGAAAACACAATCGAAGCACCTACCGCGTTTTGTTGGGAGCCCAAAAACCACAGCAGCAACGGTGATGTACCTCCCTGACAGCAAGTAAGCGCAGGAGTGTTTGGAAGCGCATTGCGTCTATCAAAACAAATTGGGCCGAAAGTTAGCAAAAAGTGTTTGGCGTCAGTTGGTAGCAAGAGGCCACACGGGAGGCAGCGTCTTAGCCCGGCTAGCTCAGTCGGTAGAGCATGAGACTCTTAATCTCAGGGTCGTGGGTTCGAGCCCCACGTTGGGCGTATGGCATCGCAACGTTTTGGCCCAGTCAGTGGCATTCATGCGCACTGCACGGCCCCACCTTTACCATATCGACTGGCTTCTCTTCCATTCCCTCTACAAACGGGGAAATGTTTCGAGCTTATCTTTCTAGTGGTCAATTCGTATGGCAGCAAGTTGACCTTGCGCTGGGGCGTGGTTCTTATCAGCGCCACGTGTGACACGAATTGGATAGAGATAGTGGCACAGGCCCCGGACAGCCTTGCGTTGGTGGTATAGTGGTGAGCATAGCTGCCTTCCAAGCAGTTGACCCGGGTTCGATTCCCGGCCAACGCACTCCTATCCCTTTTTGGCCTTGCAAAGCGGCCCTAAGCAAAGACCCAAGTCATCCAGGTCCTTGAAGAAAGCTCCTAAGATATCCTGGCTTAGCGACAACTGTGGAGACTTTCTTCGGCATTCGAAAAGTCTCTGGCCTTATGCTTTAACTCGCTCAGGAGGTCCAGCATTATCCAGGGCCAAGGTTCAGCCATTTTGACTACTGATTCCCAAAGAGAATCAACTCTGTCACACACAACATTGCTAAGTATCTGGCAACAACGCTAACACCCTTAGCTGGCATCATATTGCACCATTTGCTATTCGGTGACGAAGGCATCGAATAGCAAATGACCCGCTTTGGACTGTGTCTTGCAAGGCAAGGAAAGGGGTGCATTTGGGCAAGGAGGCCTACAGGAAACCTACCCACACACACCGCTATCTGCTTTTTGGCTCACACCACCCACTGGAACCCAAGCTGGGGCTTCTTAGGACTCTGCAATATCGGGCTGACGCGGTAACAACAAAAAGAGTCTACAGACCCTCTCAGGTGTGCTTTGAAAGCTTGTGGCTAGCCAGACTGGGTCTTGGCTAAACATCCACAAGGTCACGAAAACAAACTGGGGAGAAGCAGAACATTTGGAGAAATATAGTCACCCCCGTAAGCCACTGGAGTGTCAGAAAAACTCCGGAGGATCTTTAACAACAATTGCATCGCTGTGTACTTCAAGTCCAGCAATACACTGGGACGGAAGCTTGTACATCGGCACTATCTGCACTGCCCATTTTGAACATCGCTCTAGCTAGCCAAGCGATTTGACAACAATTGTCACCTTTAGCCACGCCGATCTAGGCACCAATAGCTATGCAGGCTTCCTGCCACCAACAATGGGATCATCTAACTTGAACAGGGCGGTTCTACAATTTTCACACCTCCCCCTGTTCTTGGACAATCAACATCGACACATTCACATGGTGATTGTCTTAAGGTGTGACTAGAAGTGCTGCAGTTATCTTCCTGAGCCAAAGAAGTGGCTCGATCAACTATGTAAACCTCTTCAACAAACGGCTAGTACATTTGCAAGGGTCTCCAGTGAACGCTTGTTTGTCTGCTCAGTTGCCGGTCACCTGAAGAGAGCCAAAGGACACGCTTTGTTTTAGCCTTCGGGCCCCACTGAGGTAATGGAGAAAACATGAGCGTCCCTGGGTGGGCTCGAACCACCAACCTTTCGGTTAACAGCCGAACGCGCTAACCGATTGCGCCACAGAGACTGCACGCCGAGGGCCGGCGCACCGGCCGAGGGAGACATGAATAATAAAAACAAAGTTCCTTAAAAGGCTTCCCAATTGCACATTTCTAGAGTGCCTTCTAGAGTGCCTTCTAGTTAAAGGGGGAGAGAGGCAGGGTAAAAGAGGGCATCCTTCGAGCCGGAATCGAACCAGCGACCTAAGGATTACTACGTTGACGCTACAGTCCTCCGCTCTACCAGCTGAGCTATCGAAGGGCCCGCCGGTGGGTCGTAGCCCGTGACTCCTTGCATTCAAAGCCAGCGCTTTGCCCTTTGCGTTAGTCCTTCTGCCTTGAGGGATTGGTCTATGCCGCCTCTGCCTGAAAGGTCAAATGCCTTGGCAGCTGTGATGTGGGAAAGCTCGGCTTCACGTTTTGCACAGCGAGAAAACACAATCGAAGCACCTACCGCGTTTTGTTGGGAGCCCAAAAACCACAGCAGCAACGGTGATGTACCTCCCTGACAGCAAGTAAGCGCAGGAGTGTTTGGAAGCGCATTGCGTCTATCAAAACAAATTGGGCCGAAAGTTAGCAAAAAGTGTTTGGCGTCAGTTGGTAGCAAGAGGCCACACGGGAGGCAGTGTCTTAGCCCGGCTAGCTCAGTCGGTAGAGCATGAGACTCTTAATCTCAGGGTCGTGGGTTCGAGCCCCACGTTGGGCGTATGGCATCGCAACGTTTTGGCCCAGTCAGTGGCATTCATGCGCACTGCACGGCCCCACCTTTACCATATCGACTGGCTTCTCTTCCATTCCCTCTACAAACGGGGAAATGTTTCGAGCTTATCTTTCTAGTGGTCAATTCGTATGGCAGCAAGTTGACCTTGCGCTGGGGCGTGGTTCTTATCAGCGCCACGTGTGACACGAATTGGATAGAGATAGTGGCACAGGCCCCGGACAGCCTTGCGTTGGTGGTATAGTGGTGAGCATAGCTGCCTTCCAAGCAGTTGACCCGGGTTTGATTCCCGGCCAACGCACTCCTATCCCTTTTTGGCCTTGCAAAGCGGCCCTAAGCAAAGACCCAAGTCATCCAGGTCCTTGAAGAAAGCTCCTAAGATATCCTGGCTTAGCGACAACTGTGGAGACTTTCTTCGGCATTCGAAAAGTCTCTGGCCTTATGCTTTAACTCGCTCAGGAGGTCCAGCATTATCCAGGGCCAAGGTTCAGCCATTTTGACTACTGATTCCCAAAGAGAATCAACTCTGTCACACACAACATTGCTAAGTATCTGGCAACAACGCTAACACCCTTAGCTGGCATCATATTGCACCATTTGCTATTCGGTGACGAAGGCATCGAATAGCAAATGACCCGCTTTGGACTGTGTCTTGCAAGGCAAGGAAAGGGGTGCATTTGGGCAAGGAGGCCTACAGGAAACCTACCCACACACACCGCTATCTGCTTTTTGGCTCACACCACCCACTGGAACCCAAGCTGGGGCTTCTTAGGACTCTGCAATATTGGGCTGACGCGGTAACAACAAAAAGAGTCTACAGACCCTCTCAGGTGTGCTTTGAAAGCTTGTGGCTAGCCAGACTGGGTCTTGGCTAAACATCCACAAGGTCACGAAAACAAACTGGGGAGAAGCAGAACATTTGGAGAAATATAGTCACCCCCGTAAGCCACTGGAGTGTCAGAAAAACTCCGGAGGATCTTTAACAACAATTGCATCGCTGTGTACTTCAAGTCCAGCAATACACTGGGACGGAAGCTTGTACATCGGCACTATCTGCACTGCCCATTTTGAACATCGCTCTAGCTAGCCAAGCGATTTGACAACAATTGTCACCTTTAGCCACGCCGATCTAGGCACCAATAGCTATGCAGGCTTCCTGCCACCAACAATGGGATCATCTAACTTGAACAGGGCGGTTCTACAATTTTCACACCTCCCCCTGTTCTTGGACAATCAACATCGACACATTCACATGGTGATTGTCTTAAGGTGTGACTAGAAGTGCTGCAGTTATCTTCCTGAGCCAAAGAAGTGGCTCGATCAACTATGTAAACCTCTTCAACAAACGGCTAGTACATTTGCAAGGGTCTCCAGTGAACGCTTGTTTGTCTGCTCAGTTGCCGGTCACCTGAAGAGAGCCAAAGGACACGCTTTGTTTTAGCCTTCGGGCCCCACTGAGGTAATGGAGAAAACATGAGCGTCCCTGGGTGGGCTCGAACCACCAACCTTTCGGTTAACAGCCGAACGCGCTAACCGATTGCGCCACAGAGACTGCACCCCAAGGCCGGCGCACCGGCCGAGGGAGACATGAATAATAAAAACAAAGTTCCTTAAAAGGCTTCCCAATTGCACATTTCTAGAGTGCCTTCTAGAGTGCCTTCTAGTTAAAGGGGGAGAGAGGCAGGGTAAAAGAGGGCATCCTTCGAGCCGGAATCGAACCAGCGACCTAAGGATTACTACGTTGACGCTACAGTCCTCCGCTCTACCAGCTGAGCTATCGAAGGGGCCGCCGGTGGGTCGTAGCCCGTGACTCCTTGCATTCAAAGCCAGCGCTTTGCCCTTTGCGTTAGTCCTTCTGCCTTGAGGGATTGGTCTATGCCGCCTCTGCCTGAAAGGTCAAATGCCTTGGCAGCTGTGATGTGGGAAAGCTCGGCTTCACGTTTTGCACAGCGAGAAAACACAATCGAAGCACCTACCGCGTTTTGTTGGGAGCCCAAAAACCACAGCAGCAACGGTGATGTACCTCCCTGACAGCAAGTAAGCGCAGGAGTGTTTGGAAGCGCATTGCGTCTATCAAAACAAATTGGGCCGAAAGTTAGCAAAAAGTGTTTGGCGTCAGTTGGTAGCAAGAGGCCACACGGGAGGCAGCGTCTTAGCCCGGCTAGCTCAGTCGGTAGAGCATGAGACTCTTAATCTCAGGGTCGTGGGTTCGAGCCCCATGTTGGGCGTATGGCATCGCAACGTTTTGGCCCAGTCAGTGGCATTCATGCGCACTGCACGGCCCCACCTTTACCATATCGACTGGCTTCTCTTCCATTCCCTCTACAAACGGGGAAATGTTTCGAGCTTATCTTTCTAGTGGTCAATTCGTATGGCAGCAAGTTGACCTTGCGCTGGGGCGTGGTTCTTATCAGCGCCACGTGTGACACGAATTGGATAGAGATAGTGGCACAGGCCCCGGACAGCCTTGCGTTGGTGGTATAGTGGTGAGCATAGCTGCCTTCCAAGCAGTTGACCCGGGTTCGATTCCCGGCCAACGCACTCCTATCCCTTTTTGGCCTTGCAAAGCGGCCCTAAGCAAAGACCCAAGTCATCCAGGTCCTTGAAGAAAGCTCCTAAGATATCCTGGCTTAGCGACAACTGTGGAGACTTTCTTCGGCATTCGAAAAGTCTCTGGCCTTATGCTTTAACTCGCTCAGGAGGTCCAGCATTATCCAGGGCCAAGGTTCAGCCATTTTGACTACTGATTCCCAAAGAGAATCAACTCTGTCACACACAACATTGCTAAGTATCTGGCAACAACGCTAACACCCTTAGCTGGCATCATATTGCACCATTTGCTATTCGGTGACGAAGGCATCGAATAGCAAATGACCCGCTTTGGACTGTGTCTTGCAAGGCAAGGAAAGGGGTGCATTTGGGCAAGGAGGCCTACAGGAAACCTACCCACACACACCGCTATCTGCTTTTTGGCTCACACCACCCACTGGAACCCAAGCTGGGGCTTCTTAGGACTCTGCAATATCGGGCTGACGCGGTAACAACAAAAAGAGTCTACAGACCCTCTCAGGTGTGCTTTGAAAGCTTGTGGCTAGCCAGACTGGGTCTTGGCTAAACATCCACAAGGTCACGAAAACAAACTGGGGAGAAGCAGAACATTTGGAGAAATATAGTCACCCCCGTAAGCCACTGGAGTGTCAGAAAAACTCCGGAGGATCTTTAACAACAATTGCATCGCTGTGTACTTCAAGTCCAGCAATACACTGGGACGGAAGCTTGTACATCGGCACTATCTGCACTGCCCATTTTGAACATCGCTCTAGCTAGCCAAGCGATTTGACAACAATTGTCACCTTTAGCCACGCCGATCTAGGCACCAATAGCTATGCAGGCTTCCTGCCACCAACAATGGGATCATCTAACTTGAACAGGGCGGTTCTACAATTTTCACACCTCCCCCTGTTCTTGGACAATCAACATCGACACATTCACATGGTGATTGTCTTAAGGTGTGACTAGAAGTGCTGCAGTTATCTTCCTGAGCCAAAGAAGTGGCTCGATCAACTATGTAAACCTCTTCAACAAACGGCTAGTACATTTGCAAGGGTCTCCAGTGAACGCTTGTTTGTCTGCTCAGTTGCCGGTCACCTGAAGAGAGCCAAAGGACACGCTTTGTTTTAGCCTTCGGGCCCCACTGAGGTAATGGAGAAAACATGAGCGTCCCTGGGTGGGCTCGAACCACCAACCTTTCGGTTAACAGCCGAACGCGCTAACCGATTGCGCCACAGAGACTGCACGCCGAGGGCCGGCGCACCGGCCGAGGGAGACATGAATAATAAAAACAAAGTTCCTTAAAAGGCTTCCCAATTGCACATTTCTAGAGTGCCTTCTAGAGTGCCTTCTAGTTAAAGGGGGAGAGAGGCAGGGTAAAAGAGGGCATCCTTCGAGCCGGAATCGAACCAGCGACCTAAGGATTACTACGTTGACGCTACAGTCCTCCGCTCTACCAGCTGAGCTATCGAAGGGGCCGCCGGTGGGTCGTAGCCCGTGACTCCTTGCATTCAAAGCCAGCGCTTTGCCCTTTGCGTTAGTCCTTCTGCCTTGAGGGATTGGTCTATGCCGCCTCTGCCTGAAAGGTCAAATGCCTTGGCAGCTGTGATGTGGGAAAGCTCGGCTTCACGTTTTGCACAGCGAGAAAACACAATCGAAGCACCTACCGCGTTTTGTTGGGAGCCCAAAAACCACAGCAGCAACGGTGATGTACCTCCCTGACAGCAAGTAAGCGCAGGAGTGTTTGGAAGCGCATTGCGTCTATCAAAACAAATTGGGCCGAAAGTTAGCAAAAAGTGTTTGGCGTCAGTTGGTAGCAAGAGGCCACACGGGAGGCAGCGTCTTAGCCCGGCTAGCTCAGTCGGTAGAGCATGAGACTCTTAATCTCAGGGTCGTGGGTTCGAGCCCCACGTTGGGCGTATGGCATCGCAACGTTTTGGCCCAGTCAGTGGCATTCATGCGCACTGCACGGCCCCACCTTTACCATATCGACTGGCTTCTCTTCCATTCCCTCTACAAACGGGGAAATGTTTCGAGCTTATCTTTCTAGTGGTCAATTCGTATGGCAGCAAGTTGACCTTGCGCTGGGGCGTGGTTCTTATCAGCGCCACGTGTGACACGAATTGGATAGAGATAGTGGCACAGGCCCCGGACAGCCTTGCGTTGGTGGTATAGTGGTGAGCATAGCTGCCTTCCAAGCAGTTGACCCGGGTTCGATTCCCGGCCAACGCACTCCTATCCCTTTTTGGCCTTGCAAAGCGGCCCTAAGCAAAGACCCAAGTCATCCAGGTCCTTGAAGAAAGCTCCTAAGATATCCTGGCTTAGCGACAACTGTGGAGACTTTCTTCGGCATTCGAAAAGTCTCTGGCCTTATGCTTTAACTCGCTCAGGAGGTCCAGCATTATCCAGGGCCAAGGTTCAGCCATTTTGACTACTGATTCCCAAAGAGAATCAACTCTGTCACACACAACATTGCTAAGTATCTGGCAACAACGCTAACACCCTTAGCTGGCATCATATTGCACCATTTGCTATTCGGTGACGAAGGCATCGAATAGCAAATGACCCGCTTTGGACTGTGTCTTGCAAGGCAAGGAAAGGGGTGCATTTGGGCAAGGAGGCCTACAGGAAACCTACCCACACACACCGCTATCTGCTTTTTGGCTCACACCACCCACTGGAACCCAAGCTGGGGCTTCTTAGGACTCTGCAATATCGGGCTGACGCGGTAACAACAAAAAGAGTCTACAGACCCTCTCAGGTGTGCTTTGAAAGCTTGTGGCTAGCCAGACTGGGTCTTGGCTAAACATCCACAAGGTCACGAAAACAAACTGGGGAGAAGCAGAACATTTGGAGAAATATAGTCACCCCCGTAAGCCACTGGAGTGTCAGAAAAACTCTGGAGGATCTTTAACAACAATTGCATCGCTGTGTACTTCAAGTCCAGCAATACACTGGGACGGAAGCTTGTACATCGGCACTATCTGCACTGCCCATTTTGAACATCGCTCTAGCTAGCCAAGCGATTTGACAACAATTGTCACCTTTAGCCACGCCGATCTAGGCACCAATAGCTATGCAGGCTTCCTGCCACCAACAATGGGATCATCTAACTTGAACAGGGCGGTTCTACAATTTTCACACCTCCCCCTGTTCTTGGACAATCAACATCGACACATTCACATGGTGATTGTCTTAAGGTGTGACTAGAAGTGCTGCAGTTATCTTCCTGAGCCAAAGAAGTGGCTCGATCAACTATGTAAACCTCTTCAACAAACGGCTAGTACATTTGCAAGGGTCTCCAGTGAACGCTTGTTTGTCTGCTCAGTTGCCGGTCACCTGAAGAGAGCCAAAGGACACGCTTTGTTTTAGCCTTCGGGCCCCACTGAGGTAATGGAGAAAACGTGAGCGTCCCTGGGTGGGCTCGAACCACCAACCTTTCGGTTAACAGCCGAACACGCTAACCGATTGCGCCACAGAGACTGCACGCCGAGGGCCGGCGCACCGGCCGAGGGAGACATGAATAATAAAAACAAAGTTCCTTAAAAGGCTTCCCAATTGCACATTTCTAGAGTGCCTTCTAGAGTGCCTTCTAGTTAAAGGGGGAGAGAGGCAGGGTAAAAGAGGGCATCCTTCGAGCCGGAATCGAACCAGTGACCTAAGGATTACTACGTTGACGCTACAGTCCTCCGCTCTACCAGCTGAGCTATCGAAGGGCCCGCCGGTGGGTCGTAGCCCGTGAATCCTTGCATTCAAAGCCAGCGCTTTGCCCTTTGCGTTAGTCCTTCTGCCTTGAGGGATTGGTCTATGCCGCCTCTGCCTGAAAGGTCAAATGCCTTGGCAGCTGTGATGTGGGAAAGCTCGGCTTCACGTTTTGCACAGCGAGAAAACACAATCGAAGCACCTACCGCGTTTTGTTGGGAGCCCAAAAACCACAGCAGCAACGGTGATGTACCTCCCTGACAGCAAGTAAGCGCAGGAGTGTTTGGAAGCGCATTGCGTCTATCAAAACAAATTGGGCCGAAAGTTAGCAAAAAGTGTTTGGCGTCAGTTGGTAGCAAGAGGCCACACGGGAGGCAGCGTCTTAGCCCGGCTAGCTCAGTCGGTAGAGCATGAGACTCTTAATCTCAGGGTCGTGGGTTCGAGCCCCACGTTGGGCGTATGGCATCGCAACGTTTTGGCCCAGTCAGTGGCATTCATGCGCACTGCACGGCCCCACCTTTACCATATCGACTGGCTTCTCTTCCATTCCCTCTACAAACGGGGAAATGTTTCGAGCTTATCTTTCTAGTGGTCAATTCGTATGGCAGCAAGTTGACCTTGCGCTGGGGCGTGGTTCTTATCAGCGCCACGTGTGACACGAATTGGATAGAGATAGTGGCACAGGCCCCGGACAGCCTTGCGTTGGTGGTATAGTGGTGAGCATAGCTGCCTTCCAAGCAGTTGACCCGGGTTTGATTCCCGGCCAACGCACTCCTATCCCTTTTTGGCCTTGCAAAGCGGCCCTAAGCAAAGACCCAAGTCATCCAGGTCCTTGAAGAAAGCTCCTAAGATATCCTGGCTTAGCGACAACTGTGGAGACTTTCTTCGGCATTCGAAAAGTCTCTGGCCTTATGCTTTAACTCGCTCAGGAGGTCCAGCATTATCCAGGGCCAAGGTTCAGCCATTTTGACTACTGATTCCCAAAGAGAATCAACTCTGTCACACACAACATTGCTAAGTATCTGGCAACAACGCTAACACCCTTAGCTGGCATCATATTGCACCATTTGCTATTCGGTGACGAAGGCATCGAATAGCAAATGACCCGCTTTGGACTGTGTCTTGCAAGGCAAGGAAAGGGGTGCATTTGGGCAAGGAGGCCTACAGGAAACCTACCCACACACACCGCTATCTGCTTTTTGGCTCACACCACCCACTGGAACCCAAGCTGGGGCTTCTTAGGACTCTGCAATATCGGGCTGACGCGGTAACAACAAAAAGAGTCTACAGACCCTCTCAGGTGTGCTTTGAAAGCTTGTGGCTAGCCAGACTGGGTCTTGGCTAAACATCCACAAGGTCACGAAAACAAACTGGGGAGAAGCAGAACATTTGGAGAAATATAGTCACCCCCGTAAGCCACTGGAGTGTCAGAAAAACTCCGGAGGATCTTTAACAACAATTGCATCGCTGTGTACTTCAAGTCCAGCAATACACTGGGACGGAAGCTTGTACATCGGCACTATCTGCACTGCCCATTTTGAACATCGCTCTAGCTAGCCAAGCGATTTGACAACAATTGTCACCTTTAGCCACGCCGATCTAGGCACCAATAGCTATGCAGGCTTCCTGCCACCAACAATGGGATCATCTAACTTGAACAGGGCGGTTCTACAATTTTCACACCTCCCCCTGTTCTTGGACAATCAACATCGACACATTCACATGGTGATTGTCTTAAGGTGTGACTAGAAGTGCTGCAGTTATCTTCCTGAGCAAAAGAAGTGGCTCGATCAACTATGTAAACCTCTTCAACAAACGGCTAGTACATTTGCAAGGGTCTCCAGTGAACGCTTGTTTGTCTGCTCAGTTGCCGGTCACCTGAAGAGAGCCAAAGGACACGCTTTGTTTTAGCCTTCGGGCCCCACTGAGGTAATGGAGAAAACATGAGCGTCCCTGGGTGGGCTCGAACCACCAACCTTTCGGTTAACAGCCGAACGCGCTAACCGATTGCGCCACAGAGACTGCACGCCGAGGGCCGGCGCACCGGCCGAGGGAGACATGAATAATAAAAACAAAGTTCCTTAAAAGGCTTCCCAATTGCACATTTCTAGAGTGCCTTCTAGAGTGCCTTCTAGTTAAAGGGGGAGAGAGGCAGGGTAAAAGAGGGCATCCTTCGAGCCGGAATCGAACCAGCGACCTAAGGATTACTACGTTGACGCTACAGTCCTCCGCTCTACCAGCTGAGCTATCGAAGGGGCCGCCGGTGGGTCGTAGCCCGTGACTCCTTGCATTCAAAGCCAGCGCTTTGCCCTTTGCGTTAGTCCTTCTGCCTTGAGGGATTGGTCTATGCCGCCTCTGCCTGAAAGGTCAAATGCCTTGGCAGCTGTGATGTGGGAAAGCTCGGCTTCACGTTTTGCACAGCGAGAAAACACAATCGAAGCACCTACCGCGTTTTGTTGGGAGCCCAAAAACCACAGCAGCAACGGTGATGTACCTCCCTGACAGCAAGTAAGCGCAGGAGTGTTTGGAAGCGCATTGCGTCTATCAAAACAAATTGGGCCGAAAGTTAGCAAAAAGTGTTTGGCGTCAGTTGGTAGCAAGAGGCCACACGGGAGGCAGCGTCTTAGCCCGGCTAGCTCAGTCGGTAGAGCATGAGACTCTTAATCTCAGGGTCGTGGGTTCGAGCCCCACGTTGGGCGTATGGCATCGCAACGTTTTGGCCCAGTCAGTGGCATTCATGCGCACTGCACGGCCCCACCTTTACCATATCGACTGGCTTCTCTTCCATTCCCTCTACAAACGGGGAAATGTTTCGAGCTTATCTTTCTAGTGGTCAATTCGTATGGCAGCAAGTTGACCTTGCGCTGGGGCGTGGTTCTTATCAGCGCCACGTGTGACACGAATTGGATAGAGATAGTGGCACAGGCCCCAGACAGCCTTGCGTTGGTGGTATAGTGGTGAGCATAGCTGCCTTCCAAGCAGTTGACCCGGGTTCGATTCCCGGCCAACGCACTCCTATCCCTTTTTGGCCTTGCAAAGCGGCCCTAAGCAAAGACCCAAGTCATCCAGGTCCTTGAAGAAAGCTCCTAAGATATCCTGGCTTAGCGACAACTGTGGAGACTTTCTTCGGCATTCGAAAAGTCTCTGGCCTTATGCTTTAACTCGCTCAGGAGGTCCAGCATTATCCAGGGCCAAGGTTCAGCCATTTTGACTACTGATTCCCAAAGAGAATCAACTCTGTCACACACAACATTGCTAAGTATCTGGCAACAACGCTAACACCCTTAGCTGGCATCATATTGCACCATTTGCTATTCGGTGACGAAGGCATCGAATAGCAAATGACCCGCTTTGGACTGTGTCTTGCAAGGCAAGGAAAGGGGTGCATTTGGGCAAGGAGGCCTACAGGAAACCTACCCACACACACCGCTATCTGCTTTTTGGCTCACACCACCCACTGGAACCCAAGCTGGGGCTTCTTAGGACTCTGCAATATCGGGCTGACGCGGTAACAACAAAAAGAGTCTACAGACCCTCTCAGGTGTGCTTTGAAAGCTTGTGGCTAGCCAGACTGGGTCTTGGCTAAACATCCACAAGGTCACGAAAACAAACTGGGGAGAAGCAGAACATTTGGAGAAATATAGTCACCCCCGTAAGCCACTGGAGTGTCAGAAAAACTCCGGAGGATCTTTAACAACAATTGCATCGCTGTGTACTTCAAGTCCAGCAATACACTGGGACGGAAGCTTGTACATCGGCACTATCTGCACTGCCCATTTTGAACATCGCTCTAGCTAGCCAAGCGATTTGACAACAATTGTCACCTTTAGCCACGCCGATCTAGGCACCAATAGCTATGCAGGCTTCCTGCCACCAACAATGGGATCATCTAACTTGAACAGGGCGGTTCTACAATTTTCACACCTCCCCCTGTTCTTGGACAATCAACATCGACACATTCACATGGTGATTGTCTTAAGGTGTGACTAGAAGTGCTGCAGTTATCTTCCTGAGCCAAAGAAGTGGCTCGATCAACTATGTAAACCTCTTCAACAAACGGCTAGTACATTTGCAAGGGTCTCCAGTGAACGCTTGTTTGTCTGCTCAGTTGCCGGTCACCTGAAGAGAGCCAAAGGACACGCTTTGTTTTAGCCTTCGGGCCCCACTGAGGTAATGGAGAAAACATGAGCGTCCCTGGGTGGGCTCGAACCACCAACCTTTCGGTTAACAGCCGAACGCGCTAACCGATTGCGCCACAGAGACTGCACGCCGAGGGCCGGTGCACCGGCCGAGGGAGACATGAATAATAAAAACAAAGTTCCTTAAAAGGCTTCCCAATTGCACATTTCTAGAGTGCCTTCTAGAGTGCCTTCTAGTTAAAGGGGGAGAGAGGCAGGGTAAAAGAGGGCATCCTTCGAGCCGGAATCGAACCAGCGACCTAAGGATTACTACGTTGACGCTACAGTCCTCCGCTCTACCAGCTGAGCTATCGAAGGGGCCGCCGGTGGGTCGTAGCCCGTGACTCCTTGCATTCAAAGCCAGCGCTTTGCCCTTTGCGTTAGTCCTTCTGCCTTGAGGGATTGGTCTATGCCGCCTCTGCCTGAAAGGTCAAATGCCTTGGCAGCTGTGATGTGGGAAAGCTCGGCTTCACGTTTTGCACAGCGAGAAAACACAATCGAAGCACCTACCGCGTTTTGTTGGGAGCCCAAAAACCACAGCAGCAACGGTGATGTACCTCCCTGACAGCAAGTAAGCGCAGGAGTGTTTGGAAGCGCATTGCGTCTATCAAAACAAATTGGGCCGAAAGTTAGCAAAAAGTGTTTGGCGTCAGTTGGTAGCAAGAGGCCACACGGGAGGCAGCGTCTTAGCCCGGCTAGCTCAGTCGGTAGAGCATGAGACTCTTAATCTCAGGGTCGTGGGTTCGAGCCCCACGTTGGGCGTATGGCATCGCAACGTTTTGGCCCAGTCAGTGGCATTCATGCGCACTGCACGGCCCCACCTTTACCATATCGACTGGCTTCTCTTCCATTCCCTCTACAAACGGGGAAATGTTTCGAGCTTATCTTTCTAGTGGTCAATTCGTATGGCAGCAAGTTGACCTTGCGCTGGGGCGTGGTTCTTATCAGCGCCACGTGTGACACGAATTGGATAGAGATAGTGGCACAGGCCCCGGACAGCCTTGCGTTGGTGGTATAGTGGTGAGCATAGCTGCCTTCCAAGCAGTTGACCCGGGTTCGATTCCCGGCCAACGCACTCCTATCCCTTTTTGGCCTTGCAAAGCGGCCCTAAGCAAAGACCCAAGTCATCCAGGTCCTTGAAGAAAGCTCCTAAGATATCCTGGCTTAGCGACAACTGTGGAGACTTTCTTCGGCATTCGAAAAGTCTCTGGCCTTATGCTTTAACTCGCTCAGGAGGTCCAGCATTATCCAGGGCCAAGGTTCAGCCATTTTGACTACTGATTCCCAAAGAGAATCAACTCTGTCACACACAACATTGCTAAGTATCTGGCAACAACGCTAACACCCTTAGCTGGCATCATATTGCACCATTTGCTATTCGGTGACGAAGGCATCGAATAGCAAATGACCCGCTTTGGACTGTGTCTTGCAAGGCAAGGAAAGGGGTGCATTTGGGCAAGGAGGCCTACAGGAAACCTACCCACACACACCGCTATCTGCTTTTTGGCTCACACCACCCACTGGAACCCAAGCTGGGGCTTCTTAGGACTCTGCAATATCGGGCTGACGCGGTAACAACAAAAAGAGTCTACAGACCCTCTCAGGTGTGCTTTGAAAGCTTGTGGCTAGCCAGACTGGGTCTTGGCTAAACATCCACAAGGTCACGAAAACAAACTGGGGAGAAGCAGAACATTTGGAGAAATATAGTCACCCCCGTAAGCCACTGGAGTGTCAGAAAAACTCCGGAGGATCTTTAACAACAATTGCATCGCTGTGTACTTCAAGTCCAGCAATACACTGGGACGGAAGCTTGTACATCGGCACTATCTGCACTGCCCATTTTGAACATCGCTCTAGCTAGCCAAGCGATTTGACAACAATTGTCACCTTTAGCCACGCCGATCTAGGCACCAATAGCTATGCAGGCTTCCTGCCACCAACAATGGGATCATCTAACTTGAACAGGGCGGTTCTACAATTTTCACACCTCCCCCTGTTCTTGGACAATCAACATCGACACATTCACATGGTGATTGTCTTAAGGTGTGACTAGAAGTGCTGCAGTTATCTTCCTGAGCCAAAGAAGTGGCTCGATCAACTATGTAAACCTCTTCAACAAACGGCTAGTACATTTGCAAGGGTCTCCAGTGAACGCTTGTTTGTCTGCTCAGTTGCCGGTCACCTGAAGAGAGCCAAAGGACACGCTTTGTTTTAGCCTTCGGGCCCCACTGAGGTAATGGAGAAAACATGAGCGTCCCTGGGTGGGCTCGAACCACCAACCTTTCGGTTAACAGCCGAACGTGCTAACCGATTGCGCCACAGAGACTGCACGCCGAGGGCTGGCGCACCGGCCGAGGGAGACATGAATAATAAAAACAAAGTTCCTTAAAAGGCTTCCCAATTGCACATTTCTAGAGTGCCTTCTAGAGTGCCTTCTAGTTAAAGGGGGAGAGAGGCAGGGTAAAAGAGGGCATCCTTCGAGCCGGAATCGAACCAGCGACCTAAGGATTACTACGTTGACGCTACAGTCCTCCGCTCTACCAACTGAGCTATCGAAGGGGCCGCCGGTGGGTCGTAGCCCGTGACTCCTTGCATTCAAAGCCAGCGCTTTGCCCTTTGCATTAGTCCTTCTGCCTTGAGGGATTGGTCTATGCCGCCTCTGCCTGAAAGGTCAAATGCCTTGGCAGCTGTGATGTGGGAAAGCTCGGCTTCACGTTTTGCACAGCGAGAAAACACAATCGAAGCACCTACCGCGTTTTGTTGGGAGCCCAAAAACCACAGCAGCAACGGTGATGTACCTCCCTGACAGCAAGTAAGCGCAGGAGTGTTTGGAAGCGCATTGCGTCTATCAAAACAAATTGGGCCGAAAGTTAGCAAAAAGTGTTTGGCGTCAGTTGGTAGCAAGAGGCCACACGGGAGGCAGCGTCTTAGCCCGGCTAGCTCAGTCGGTAGAGCATGAGACTCTTAATCTCAGGGTCGTGGGTTCGAGCCCCACGTTGGGCGTATGGCATCGCAACGTTTTGGCCCAGTCAGTGGCATTCATGCGCACTGCACGGCCCCACCTTTACCATATCGACTGGCTTCTCTTCCATTCCCTCTACAAACGGGGAAATGTTTCGAGCTTATCTTTCTAGTGGTCAATTCGTATGGCAGCAAGTTGACCTTGCGCTGGGGCGTGGTTCTTATCAGCGCCACGTGTGACACGAATTGGATAGAGATAGTGGCACAGGCCCCAGACAGCCTTGCGTTGGTGGTATAGTGGTGAGCATAGCTGCCTTCCAAGCAGTTGACCCGGGTTCGATTCCCGGCCAACGCACTCCTATCCCTTTTGGCCTTGCAAAGCGGCCCTAAGCAAAGACCCAAGTCATCCAGGTCCTTGAAGAAAGCTCCTAAGATATCCTGGCTTAGCGACAACTGTGGAGACTTTCTTCGGCATTCGAAAAGTCTCTGGCCTTATGCTTTAACTCGCTCAGGAGGTCCAGCATTATCCAGGGCCAAGGTTCAGCCATTTTGACTACTGATTCCCAAAGAGAATCAACTCTGTCACACACAACATTGCTAAGTATCTGGCAACAACGCTAACACCCTTAGCTGGCATCATATTGCACCATTTGCTATTCGGTGACGAAGGCATCGAATAGCAAATGACCCGCTTTGGACTGTGTCTTGCAAGGCAAGGAAAGGGGTGCATTTGGGCAAGGAGGCCTACAGGAAACCTACCCACACACACCGCTATCTGCTTTTTGGCTCACACCACCCACTGGAACCCAAGCTGGGGCTTCTTAGGACTCTGCAATATCGGGCTGACGCGGTAACAACAAAAAGAGTCTACAGACCCTCTCAGGTGTGCTTTGAAAGCTTGTGGCTAGCCAGACTGGGTCTTGGCTAAACATCCACAAGGTCACGAAAACAAACTGGGGAGAAGCAGAACATTTGGAGAAATATAGTCACCCCCGTAAGCCACTGGAGTGTCAGAAAAACTCCGGAGGATCTTTAACAACAATTGCATCGCTGTGTACTTCAAGTCCAGCAATACACTGGGACGGAAGCTTGTACATCGGCACTATCTGCACTGCCCATTTTGAACATCGCTCTAGCTAGCCAAGCGATTTGACAACAATTGTCACCTTTAGCCACGCCGATCTAGGCACCAATAGCTATGCAGGCTTCCTGCCACCAACAATGGGATCATCTAACTTGAACAGGGCGGTTCTACAATTTTCACACCTCCCCCTGTTCTTGGACAATCAACATCGACACATTCACATGGTGATTGTCTTAAGGTGTGACTAGAAGTGCTGCAGTTATCTTCCTGAGCCAAAGAAGTGGCTCGATCAACTATGTAAACCTCTTCAACAAACGGCTAGTACATTTGCAAGGGTCTCCAGTGAACGCTTGTTTGTCTGCTCAGTTGCCGGTCACCTGAAGAGAGCCAAAGGACACGCTTTGTTTTAGCCTTCGGGCCCCACTGAGGTAATGGAGAAAACATGAGCGTCCCTGGGTGGGCTCGAACCACCAACCTTTCGGTTAACAGCTGAACGCGCTAACCGATTGCGCCACAGAGACTGCACGCCGAGGGCCGGCGCACCGGCCGAGGGAGACATGAATAATAAAAACAAAGTTCCTTAAAAGGCTTCCCAATTGCACATTTCTAGAGTGCCTTCTAGAGTGCCTTCTAGTTAAAGGGGGAGAGAGGCAGGGTAAAAGAGGGCATCCTTCGAGCCGGAATCGAACCAGCGACCTAAGGATTACTACGTTGACGCTACAGTCCTCCGCTCTACCAGCTGAGCTATCGAAGGGGCCGCCGGTGGGACGTAGCCCGTGACTCCTTGCATTCAAAGCCAGCGCTTTGCCCTTTGCGTTAGTCCTTCTGCCTTGAGGGATTGGTCTATGCCGCCTCTGCCTGAAAGGTCAAATGCCTTGGCAGCTGTGATGTGGGAAAGCTCGGCTTCACGTTTTGCACAGCGAGAAAACACAATCGAAGCACCTACCGCGTTTTGTTGGGAGCCCAAAAACCACAGCAGCAACGGTGATGTACCTCCCTGACAGCAAGTAAGCGCAGGAGTGTTTGGAAGCGCATTGCGTCTATCAAAACAAATTGGGCCGAAAGTTAGCAAAAAGTGTTTGGCGTCAGTTGGTAGCAAGAGGCCACACGGGAGGCAGCGTCTTAGCCCGGCTAGCTCAGTCGGTAGAGCATGAGACTCTTAATCTCAGGGTCGTGGGTTCGAGCCCCACGTTGGGCGTATGGCATCGCAACGTTTTGGCCCAGTCAGTGGCATTCATGCGCACTGCACGGCCCCACCTTTACCATATCGACTGGCTTCTCTTCCATTCCCTCTACAAACGGGGAAATGTTTCGAGCTTATCTTTCTAGTGGTCAATTCGTATGGCAGCAAGTTGACCTTGCGCTGGGGCGTGGTTCTTATCAGCGCCACGTGTGACACGAATTGGATAGAGATAGTGGCACAGGCCCCAGACAGCCTTGCGTTGGTGGTATAGTGGTGAGCATAGCTGCCTTCCAAGCAGTTGACCCGGGTTCGATTCCCGGCCAACGCACTCCTATCCCTTTTTGGCCTTGCAAAGCGGCCCTAAGCAAAGACCCAAGTCATCCAGGTCCTTGAAGAAAGCTCCTAAGATATCCTGGCTTAGCGACAACTGTGGAGACTTTCTTCGGCATTCGAAAAGTCTCTGGCCTTATGCTTTAACTCGCTCAGGAGGTCCAGCATTATCCAGGGCCAAGGTTCAGCCATTTTGACTACTGATTCCCAAAGAGAATCAACTCTGTCACACACAACATTGCTAAGTATCTGGCAACAACGCTAACACCCTTAGCTGGCATCATATTGCACCATTTGCTATTCGGTGACGAAGGCATCGAATAGCAAATGACCCGCTTTGGACTGTGTCTTGCAAGGCAAGGAAAGGGGTGCATTTGGGCAAGGAGGCCTACAGGAAACCTACCCACACACACCGCTATCTGCTTTTTGGCTCACACCACCCACTGGAACCCAAGCTGGGGCTTCTTAGGACTCTGCAATATCGGGCTGACGCGGTAACAACAAAAAGAGTCTACAGACCCTCTCAGGTGTGCTTTGAAAGCTTGTGGCTAGCCAGACTGGGTCTTGGCTAAACATCCACAAGGTCACGAAAACAAACTGGGGAGAAGCAGAACATTTGGAGAAATATAGTCACCCCCGTAAGCCACTGGAGTGTCAGAAAAACTCCGGAGGATCTTTAACAACAATTGCATCGCTGTGTACTTCAAGTCCAGCAATACACTGGGACGGAAGCTTGTACATCGGCACTATCTGCACTGCCCATTTTGAACATCGCTCTAGCTAGCCAAGCGATTTGACAACAATTGTCACCTTTAGCCACGCCGATCTAGGCACCAATAGCTATGCAGGCTTCCTGCCACCAACAATGGGATCATCTAACTTGAACAGGGCGGTTCTACAATTTTCACACCTCCCCCTGTTCTTGGACAATCAACATCGACACATTCACATGGTGATTGTCTTAAGGTGTGACTAGAAGTGCTGCAGTTATCTTCCTGAGCCAAAGAAGTGGCTCGATCAACTATGTAAACCTCTTCAACAAACGGCTAGTACATTTGCAAGGGTCTCCAGTGAACGCTTGTTTGTCTGCTCAGTTGCCGGTCACCTGAAGAGAGCCAAAGGACACGCTTTGTTTTAGCCTTCGGGCCCCACTGAGGTAATGGAGAAAACATGAGCGTCCCTGGGTGGGCTCGAACCACCAACCTTTCGGTTAACAGCCGAACGCGCTAACCGATTGCGCCACAGAGACTGCACGCCGAGGGCCAGCGCACCGGCCGAGGGAGACATGAATAATAAAAACAAAGTTCCTTAAAAGGCTTCCCAATTGCACATTTCTAGAGTGCCTTCTAGAGTGCCTTCTAGTTAAAGGGGGAGAGAGGCAGGGTAAAAGAGGGCATCCTTCGAGCCGGAATCGAACCAGCGACCTAAGGATTACTACGTTGACGCTACAGTCCTCCGCTCTACCAGCTGAGCTATCGAAGGGGCCGCCGGTGGGTCGTAGCCCGTGACTCCTTGCATTCAAAGCCAGCGCTTTGCCCTTTGCGTTAGTCCTTCTGCCTTGAGGGATTGGTCTATGCCGCCTCTGCCTGAAAGGTCAAATGCCTTGGCAGCTGTGATGTGGGAAAGCTCGGCTTCACGTTTTGCACAGCGAGAAAACACAATCGAAGCACCTACCGCGTTTTGTTGGGAGCCCAAAAACCACAGCAGCAACGGTGATGTACCTCCCTGACAGCAAGTAAGCGCAGGAGTGTTTGGAAGCGCATTGCGTCTATCAAAACAAATTGGGCCGAAAGTTAGCAAAAAGTGTTTGGCGTCAGTTGGTAGCAAGAGGCCACACGGGAGGCAGCGTCTTAGCCCGGCTAGCTCAGTCGGTAGAGCATGAGACTCTTAATCTCAGGGTCGTGGGTTCGAGCCCCACGTTGGGCGTATGGCATCGCAACGTTTTGGCCCAGTCAGTGGCATTCATGCGCACTGCACGGCCCCACCTTTACCATATCGACTGGCTTCTCTTCCATTCCCTCTACAAACGGGGAAATGTTTCGAGCTTATCTTTCTAGTGGTCAATTCGTATGGCAGCAAGTTGACCTTGCGCTGGGGCGTGGTTCTTATCAGCGCCACGTGTGACACGAATTGGATAGAGATAGTGGCACAGGCCCCGGACAGCCTTGCGTTGGTGGTATAGTGGTGAGCATAGCTGCCTTCCAAGCAGTTGACCCGGGTTCGATTCCTGGCCAACGCACTCCTATCCCTTTTTGGCCTTGCAAAGCGGCCCTAAGCAAAGACCCAATTCATCCAGGTCCTTGAAAAAAGCTCCTAAGATATCCTGGCTTAGCGACAACTGTGGAGACTTTCTTCGGCATTCGAAAAGTCTCTGGCCTTATGCTTTAACTCGCTCAGGAGGTCCAGCATTATCCAGGGCCAAGGTTCAGCCATTTTGACTACTGATTCCCAAAGAGAATCAACTCTGTCACACACAACATTGCTAAGTATCTGGCAACAACGCTAACACCCTTAGCTGGCATCATATTGCACCATTTGCTATTCGGTGACGAAGGCATCGAATAGCAAATGACCCGCTTTGGACTGTGTCTTGCAAGGCAAGGAAAGGGGTGCATTTGGGCAAGGAGGCCTACAGGAAACCTACCCACACACACCGCTATCTGCTTTTTGGCTCACACCACCCACTGGAACCCAAGCTGGGGCTTCTTAGGACTCTGCAATATCGGGCTGACGCGGTAACAACAAAAAGAGTCTACAGACCCTCTCAGGTGTGCTTTGAAAGCTTGTGGCTAGCCAGACTGGGTCTTGGCTAAACATCCACAAGGTCACGAAAACAAACTGGGGAGAAGCAGAACATTTGGAGAAATATAGTCACCCCCGTAAGCCACTGGAGTGTCAGAAAAACTCCGGAGGATCTTTAACAACAATTGCATCGCTGTGTACTTCAAGTCCAGCAATACACTGGGACGGAAGCTTGTACATCGGCACTATCTGCACTGCCCATTTTGAACATCGCTCTAGCTAGCCAAGCGATTTGACAACAATTGTCACCTTTAGCCACGCCGATCTAGGCACCAATAGCTATGCAGGCTTCCTGCCACCAACAATGGGATCATCTAACTTGAACAGGGCGGTTCTACAATTTTCACACCTCCCCCTGTTCTTGGACAATCAACATCGACACATTCACATGGTGATTGTCTTAAGGTGTGACTAGAAGTGCTGCAGTTATCTTCCTGAGCCAAAGAAGTGGCTCGATCAACTATGTAAACCTCTTCAACAAACGGCTAGTACATTTGCAAGGGTCTCCAGTGAACGCTTGTTTGTCTGCTCAGTTGCCGGTCACCTGAAGAGAGCCAAAGGACACGCTTTGTTTTAGCCTTCGGGCCCCACTGAGGTAATGGAGAAAACATGAGCGTCCCTGGGTGGGCTCGAACCACCAACCTTTCGGTTAACAGCCGAACGCGCTAACCGATTGCGCCACAGAGACTGCACGCCGAGGGCCGGCGCACCGGCCGAGGGAGACATGAATAATAAAAACAAAGTTCCTTAAAAGGCTTCCCAATTGCACATTTCTAGAGTGCCTTCTAGAGTGCCTTCTAGTTAAAGGGGGAGAGAGGCAGGGTAAAAGAGGGCATCCTTCGAGCCGGAATCGAACCAGCGACCTAAGGATTACTACGTTGACGCTACAGTCCTCCGCTCTACCAGCTGAGCTATCGAAGGGGCCGCCGGTGGGTCGTAGCCCGTGACTCCTTGCATTCAAAGCCAGCGCTTTGCCCTTTGCGTTAGTCCTTCTGCCTTGAGGGATTGGTCTATGCCGCCTCTGCCTGAAAGGTCAAATGCCTTGGCAGCTGTGATGTGGGAAAGCTCGGCTTCACGTTTTGCACAGCGAGAAAACACAATCGAAGCACCTACCGCGTTTTGTTGGGAGCCCAAAAACCACAGCAGCAACGGTGATGTACCTCCCTGACAGCAAGTAAGCGCAGGAGTGTTTGGAAGCGCATTGCGTCTATCAAAACAAATTGGGCCGAAAGTTAGCAAAAAGTGTTTGGCGTCAGTTGGTAGCAAGAGGCCACACGGGAGGCAGCGTCTTAGCCCGGCTAGCTCAGTCGGTAGAGCATGAGACTCTTAATCTCAGGGTCGTGGGTTCGAGCCCCACGTTGGGCGTATGGCATCGCAACGTTTTGGCCCAGTCAGTGGCATTCATGCGCACTGCACGGCCCCACCTTTACCATATCGACTGGCTTCTCTTCCATTCCCTCTACAAACGGGGAAATGTTTCGAGCTTATCTTTCTAGTGGTCAATTCGTATGGCAGCAAGTTGACCTTGCGCTGGGGCGTGGTTCTTATCAGCGCCACGTGTGACACGAATTGGATAGAGATAGTGGCACAGGCCCCGGACAGCCTTGCGTTGGTGGTATAGTGGTGAGCATAGCTGCCTTCCAAGCAGTTGACCCGGGTTCGATTCCCGGCCAACGCACTCCTATCCCTTTTTGGCCTTGCAAAGCGGCCCTAAGCAAAGACCCAAGTCATCCAGGTCCTTGAAGAAAGCTCCTAAGATATCCTGGCTTAGCGACAACTGTGGAGACTTTCTTCGGCATTCGAAAAGTCTCTGGCCTTATGCTTTAACTCGCTCAGGAGGTCCAGCATTATCCAGGGCCAAGGTTCAGCCATTTTGACTACTGATTCCCAAAGAGAATCAACTCTGTCACACACAACATTGCTAAGTATCTGGCAACAACGCTAACACCCTTAGCTGGCATCATATTGCACCATTTGCTATTCGGTGACGAAGGCATCGAATAGCAAATGACCCGCTTTGGACTGTGTCTTGCAAGGCAAGGAAAGGGGTGCATTTGGGCAAGGAGGCCTACAGGAAACCTACCCACACACACCGCTATCTGCTTTTTGGCTCACACCACCCACTGGAACCCAAGCTGGGGCTTCTTAGGACTCTGCAATATCGGGCTGACGCGGTAACAACAAAAAGAGTCTACAGACCCTCTCAGGTGTGCTTTGAAAGCTTGTGGCTAGCCAGACTGGGTCTTGGCTAAACATCCACAAGGTCACGAAAACAAACTGGGGAGAAGCAGAACATTTGGAGAAATATAGTCACCCCCGTAAGCCACTGGAGTGTCAGAAAAACTCCGGAGGATCTTTAACAACAATTGCATCGCTGTGTACTTCAAGTCCAGCAATACACTGGGACGGAAGCTTGTACATCGGCACTATCTGCACTGCCCATTTTGAACATCGCTCTAGCTAGCCAAGCGATTTGACAACAATTGTCACCTTTAGCCACGCCGATCTAGGCACCAATAGCTATGCAGGCTTCCTGCCACCAACAATGGGATCATCTAACTTGAACAGGGCGGTTCTACAATTTTCACACCTCCCCCTGTTCTTGGACAATCAACATCGACACATTCACATGGTGATTGTCTTAAGGTGTGACTAGAAGTGCTGCAGTTATCTTCCTGAGCCAAAGAAGTGGCTCGATCAACTATGTAAACCTCTTCAACAAACGGCTAGTACATTTGCAAGGGTCTCCAGTGAACGCTTGTTTGTCTGCTCAGTTGCCGGTCACCTGAAGAGAGCCAAAGGACACGCTTTGTTTTAGCCTTCGGGCCCCACTGAGGTAATGGAGAAAACATGAGCGTCCCTGGGTGGGCTCGAACCACCAACCTTTCGGTTAACAGCCGAACGCGCTAACCGATTGCGCCACAGAGACTGCACGCCGAGGGCCGGCGCACCGGCCGAGGGAGACATGAATAATAAAAACAAAGTTCCTTAAAAGGCTTCCCAATTGCACATTTCTAGAGTGCCTTCTAGAGTGCCTTCTAGTTAAAGGGGGAGAGAGGCAGGGTAAAAGAGGGCATCCTTCGAGCCGGAATCGAACCAGCGACCTAAGGATTACTACGTTGACGCTACAGTCCTCCGCTCTACCAGCTGAGCTATCGAAGGGGCCGCCGGTGGGTCGTAGCCCGTGACTCCTTGCATTCAAAGCCAGCGCTTTGCCCTTTGCGTTAGTCCTTCTGCCTTGAGGGATTGGTCTATGCCGCCTCTGCCTGAAAGGTCAAATGCCTTGGCAGCTGTGATGTGGGAAAGCTCGGCTTCACGTTTTGCACAGCGAGAAAACACAATCGAAGCACCTACCGCGTTTTGTTGGGAGCCCAAAAACCACAGCAGCAACGGTGATGTACCTCCCTGACAGCAAGTAAGCGCAGGAGTGTTTGGAAGCGCATTGCGTCTATCAAAACAAATTGGGCCGAAAGTTAGCAAAAAGTGTTTGGCGTCAGTTGGTAGCAAGAGGCCACACGGGAGGCAGCGTCTTAGCCCGGCTAGCTCAGTCGGTAGAGCATGAGACTCTTAATCTCAGGGTCGTGGGTTCGAGCCCCACGTTGGGCGTATGGCATCGCAACGTTTTGGCCCAGTCAGTGGCATTCATGCGCACTGCACGGCCCCACCTTTACCATATCGACTGGCTTCTCTTCCATTCCCTCTACAAACGGGGAAATGTTTCGAGCTTATCTTTCTAGTGGTCAATTCGTATGGCAGCAAGTTGACCTTGCGCTGGGGCGTGGTTCTTATCAGCGCCACGTGTGACACGAATTGGATAGAGATAGTGGCACAGGCCCCGGACAGCCTTGCGTTGGTGGTATAGTGGTGAGCATAGCTGCCTTCCAAGCAGTTGACCCGGGTTCGATTCCCGGCCAACGCACTCCTATCCCTTTTTGGCCTTGCAAAGCGGCCCTAAGCAAAGACCCAAGTCATCCAGGTCCTTGAAGAAAGCTCCTAAGATATCCTGGCTTAGCGACAACTGTGGAGACTTTCTTCGGCATTCGAAAAGTCTCTGGCCTTATGCTTTAACTCGCTCAGGAGGTCCAGCATTATCCAGGGCCAAGGTTCAGCCATTTTGACTACTGATTCCCAAAGAGAATCAACTCTGTCACACACAACATTGCTAAGTATCTGGCAACAACGCTAACACCCTTAGCTGGCATCATATTGCACCATTTGCTATTCGGTGACGAAGGCATCGAATAGCAAATGACCCGCTTTGGACTGTGTCTTGCAAGGCAAGGAAAGGGGTGCATTTGGGCAAGGAGGCCTACAGGAAACCTACCCACACACACCGCTATCTGCTTTTTGGCTCACACCACCCACTGGAACCCAAGCTGGGGCTTCTTAGGACTCTGCAATATCGGGCTGACGCGGTAACAACAAAAAGAGTCTACAGACCCTCTCAGGTGTGCTTTGAAAGCTTGTGGCTAGCCAGACTGGGTCTTGGCTAAACATCCACAAGGTCACGAAAACAAACTGGGGAGAAGCAGAACATTTGGAGAAATATAGTCACCCCCGTAAGCCACTGGAGTGTCAGAAAAACTCCGGAGGATCTTTAACAACAATTGCATCGCTGTGTACTTCAAGTCCAGCAATACACTGGGACGGAAGCTTGTACATCGGCACTATCTGCACTGCCCATTTTGAACATCGCTCTAGCTAGCCAAGCGATTTGACAACAATTGTCACCTTTAGCCACGCCGATCTAGGCACCAATAGCTATGCAGGCTTCCTGCCACCAACAATGGGATCATCTAACTTGAACAGGGCGGTTCTACAATTTTCACACCTCCCCCTGTTCTTGGACAATCAACATCGACACATTCACATGGTGATTGTCTTAAGGTGTGACTAGAAGTGCTGCAGTTATCTTCCTGAGCCAAAGAAGTGGCTCGATCAACTATGTAAACCTCTTCAACAAACGGCTAGTACATTTGCAAGGGTCTCCAGTGAACGCTTGTTTGTCTGCTCAGTTGCCGGTCACCTGAAGAGAGCCAAAGGACACGCTTTGTTTTAGCCTTCGGGCCCCACTGAGGTAATGGAGAAAACATGAGCGTCCCTGGGTGGGCTCGAACCACCAACCTTTCGGTTAACAGCCGAACGCGCTAACCGATTGCGCCACAGAGACTGCACGCCGAGGGACGGCGCACCGGCCGAGGGAGACATGAATAATAAAAACAAAGTTCCTTAAAAGGCTTCCCAATTGCACATTTCTAGAGTGCCTTCTAGAGTGCCTTCTAGTTAAAGGGGGAGAGAGGCAGGGTAAAAGAGGGCATCCTTCGAGCCGGAATCGAACCAGCGACCTAAGGATTACTACGTTGACGCTACAGTCCTCCGCTCTACCAGCTGAGCTATCGAAGGGGCCGCCGGTGGGTCGTAGCCCGTGACTCCTTGCATTCAAAGCCAGCGCTTTGCCCTTTGCGTTAGTCCTTCTGCCTTGAGGGATTGGTCTATGCCGCCTCTGCCTGAAAGGTCAAATGCCTTGGCAGCTGTGATGTGGGAAAGCTCGGCTTCACGTTTTGCACAGCGAGAAAACACAATCGAAGCACCTACCGCGTTTTGTTGGGAGCCCAAAAACCACAGCAGCAACGGTGATGTACCTCCCTGACAGCAAGTAAGCGCAGGAGTGTTTGGAAGCGCATTGCGTCTATCAAAACAAATTGGGCCGAAAGTTAGCAAAAAGTGTTTGGCGTCAGTTGGTAGCAAGAGGCCACACGGGAGGCAGCGTCTTAGCCCGGCTAGCTCAGTCGGTAGAGCATGAGACTCTTAATCTCAGGGTCGTGGGTTCGAGCCCCACGTTGGGCGTATGGCATCGCAACGTTTTGGCCCAGTCAGTGGCATTCATGCGCACTGCACGGCCCCACCTTTACCATATCGACTGGCTTCTCTTCCATTCCCTCTACAAACGGGGAAATGTTTCGAGCTTATCTTTCTAGTGGTCAATTCGTATGGCAGCAAGTTGACCTTGCGCTGGGGCGTGGTTCTTATCAGCGCCACGTGTGACACGAATTGGATAGAGATAGTGGCACAGGCCCCGGACAGCCTTGCGTTGGTGGTATAGTGGTGAGCATAGCTGCCTTCCAAGCAGTTGACCCGGGTTCGATTCCCGGCCAACGCACTCCTATCCCTTTTTGGCCTTGCAAAGCGGCCCTAAGCAAAGACCCAAGTCATCCAGGTCCTTGAAGAAAGCTCCTAAGATATCCTGGCTTAGCGACAACTGTGGAGACTTTCTTCGGCATTCGAAAAGTCTCTGGCCTTATGCTTTAACTCGCTCAGGAGGTCCAGCATTATCCAGGGCCAAGGTTCAGCCATTTTGACTACTGATTCCCAAAGAGAATCAACTCTGTCACACACAACATTGCTAAGTATCTGGCAACAACGCTAACACCCTTAGCTGGCATCATATTGCACCATTTGCTATTCGGTGACGAAGGCATCGAATAGCAAATGACCCGCTTTGGACTGTGTCTTGCAAGGCAAGGAAAGGGGTGCATTTGGGCAAGGAGGCCTACAGGAAACCTACCCACACACACCGCTATCTGCTTTTTGGCTCACACCACCCACTGGAACCCAAGCTGGGGCTTCTTAGGACTCTGCAATATCGGGCTGACGCGGTAACAACAAAAAGAGTCTACAGACCCTCTCAGGTGTGCTTTGAAAGCTTGTGGCTAGCCAGACTGGGTCTTGGCTAAACATCCACAAGGTCACGAAAACAAACTGGGGAGAAGCAGAACATTTGGAGAAATATAGTCACCCCCGTAAGCCACTGGAGTGTCAGAAAAACTCCGGAGGATCTTTAACAACAATTGCATCGCTGTGTACTTCAAGTCCAGCAATACACTGGGACGGAAGCTTGTACATCGGCACTATCTGCACTGCCCATTTTGAACATCGCTCTAGCTAGCCAAGCGATTTGACAACAATTGTCACCTTTAGCCACGCCGATCTAGGCACCAATAGCTATGCAGGCTTCCTGCCACCAACAATGGGATCATCTAACTTGAACAGGGCGGTTCTACAATTTTCACACCTCCCCCTGTTCTTGGACAATCAACATCGACACATTCACATGGTGATTGTCTTAAGGTGTGACTAGAAGTGCTGCAGTTATCTTCCTGAGCCAAAGAAGTGGCTCGATCAACTATGTAAACCTCTTCAACAAACGGCTAGTACATTTGCAAGGGTCTCCAGTGAACGCTTGTTTGTCTGCTCAGTTGCCGGTCACCTGAAGAGAGCCAAAGGACACGCTTTGTTTTAGCCTTCGGGCCCCACTGAGGTAATGGAGAAAACATGAGCGTCCCTGGGTGGGCTCGAACCACCAACCTTTCGGTTAACAGCCGAACGCGCTAACCGATTGCGCCACAGAGACTGCACGCCGAGGGCCGGCGCACCGGCCGAGGGAGACATGAATAATAAAAACAAAGTTCCTTAAAAGGCTTCCCAATTGCACATTTCTAGAGTGCCTTCTAGAGTGCCTTCTAGTTAAAGGGGGAGAGAGGCAGGGTAAAAGAGGGCATCCTTCGAGCCGGAATCGAACCAGCGACCTAAGGATTACTACGTTGACGCTACAGTCCTCCGCTCTACCAGCTGAGCTATCGAAGGGGCCGCCGGTGGGTCGTAGCCCGTGACTCCTTGCATTCAAAGCCAGCGCTTTGCCCTTTGCGTTAGTCCTTCTGCCTTGAGGGATTGGTCTATGCCGCCTCTGCCTGAAAGGTCAAATGCCTTGGCAGCTGTGATGTGGGAAAGCTCGGCTTCACGTTTTGCACAGCGAGAAAACACAATCGAAGCACCTACCGCGTTTTGTTGGGAGCCCAAAAACCACAGCAGCAACGGTGATGTACCTCCCTGACAGCAAGTAAGCGCAGGAGTGTTTGGAAGCGCATTGCGTCTATCAAAACAAATTGGGCCGAAAGTTAGCAAAAAGTGTTTGGCGTCAGTTGGTAGCAAGAGGCCACACGGGAGGCAGCGTCTTAGCCCGGCTAGCTCAGTCGGTAGAGCATGAGACTCTTAATCTCAGGGTCGTGGGTTCGAGCCCCACGTTGGGCGTATGGCATCGCAACGTTTTGGCCCAGTCAGTGGCATTCATGCGCACTGCACGGCCCCACCTTTACCATATCGACTGGCTTCTCTTCCATTCCCTCTACAAACGGGGAAATGTTTCGAGCTTATCTTTCTAGTGGTCAATTCGTATGGCAGCAAGTTGACCTTGCGCTGGGGCGTGGTTCTTATCAGCGCCACGTGTGACACGAATTGGATAGAGATAGTGGCACAGGCCCCGGACAGCCTTGCGTTGGTGGTATAGTGGTGAGCATAGCTGCCTTCCAAGCAGTTGACCCGGGTTCGATTCCCGGCCAACGCACTCCTATCCCTTTTTGGCCTTGCAAAGCGGCCCTAAGCAAAGACCCAAGTCATCCAGGTCCTTGAAGAAAGCTCCTAAGATATCCTGGCTTAGCGACAACTGTGGAGACTTTCTTCGGCATTCGAAAAGTCTCTGGCCTTATGCTTTAACTCGCTCAGGAGGTCCAGCATTATCCAGGGCCAAGGTTCAGCCATTTTGACTACTGATTCCCAAAGAGAATCAACTCTGTCACACACAACATTGCTAAGTATCTGGCAACAACGCTAACACCCTTAGCTGGCATCATATTGCACCATTTGCTATTCGGTGACGAAGGCATCGAATAGCAAATGACCCGCTTTGGACTGTGTCTTGCAAGGCAAGGAAAGGGGTGCATTTGGGCAAGGAGGCCTACAGGAAACCTACCCACACACACCGCTATCTGCTTTTTGGCTCACACCACCCACTGGAACCCAAGCTGGGGCTTCTTAGGACTCTGCAATATCGGGCTGACGCGGTAACAACAAAAAGAGTCTACAGACCCTCTCAGGTGTGCTTTGAAAGCTTGTGGCTAGCCAGACTGGGTCTTGGCTAAACATCCACAAGGTCACGAAAACAAACTGGGGAGAAGCAGAACATTTGGAGAAATATAGTCACCCCCGTAAGCCACTGGAGTGTCAGAAAAACTCCGGAGGATCTTTAACAACAATTGCATCGCTGTGTACTTCAAGTCCAGCAATACACTGGGACGGAAGCTTGTACATCGGCACTATCTGCACTGCCCATTTTGAACATCGCTCTAGCTAGCCAAGCGATTTGACAACAATTGTCACCTTTAGCCACGCCGATCTAGGCACCAATAGCTATGCAGGCTTCCTGCCACCAACAATGGGATCATCTAACTTGAACAGGGCGGTTCTACAATTTTCACACCTCCCCCTGTTCTTGGACAATCAACATCGACACATTCACATGGTGATTGTCTTAAGGTGTGACTAGAAGTGCTGCAGTTATCTTCCTGAGCCAAAGAAGTGGCTCGATCAACTATGTAAACCTCTTCAACAAACGGCTAGTACATTTGCAAGGGTCTCCAGTGAACGCTTGTTTGTCTGCTCAGTTGCCGGTCACCTGAAGAGAGCCAAAGGACACGCTTTGTTTTAGCCTTCGGGCCCCACTGAGGTAATGGAGAAAACATGAGCGTCCCTGGGTGGGCTTGAACCACCAACCTTTCGGTTAACAGCCGAACGCGCTAACCGATTGCGCCACAGAGACTGCACGCCGAGGGCCGGCGCACCGGCCGAGGGAGACATGAATAATAAAAACAAAGTTCCTTAAAAGGCTTCCCAATTGCACATTTCTAGAGTGCCTTCTAGAGTGCCTTCTAGTTAAAGGGGGAGAGAGGCAGGGTAAAAGAGGGCATCCTTCGAGCCGGAATCGAACCAGCGACCTAAGGATTACTACGTTGACGCTACAGTCCTCCGCTCTACCAGCTGAGCTATCGAAGGGGCCGCCGGTGGGTCGTAGCCCGTGACTCCTTGCATTCAAAGCCAGCGCTTTGCCCTTTGCGTTAGTCCTTCTGCCTTGAGGGATTGGTCTATGCCGCCTCTGCCTGAAAGGTCAAATGCCTTGGCAGCTGTGATGTGGGAAAGCTCGGCTTCACGTTTTGCACAGCGAGAAAACACAATCGAAGCACCTACCGCGTTTTGTTGGGAGCCCAAAAACCACAGCAGCAACGGTGATGTACCTCCCTGACAGCAAGTAAGCGCAGGAGTGTTTGGAAGCGCATTGCGTCTATCAAAACAAATTGGGCCGAAAGTTAGCAAAAAGTGTTTGGCGTCAGTTGGTAGCAAGAGGCCACACGGGAGGCAGCGTCTTAGCCCGGCTAGCTCAGTCGGTAGAGCATGAGACTCTTAATCTCAGGGTCGTGGGTTCGAGCCCCACGTTGGGCGTATGGCATCGCAACGTTTTGGCCCAGTCAGTGGCATTCATGCGCACTGCACGGCCCCACCTTTACCATATCGACTGGCTTCTCTTCCATTCCCTCTACAAACGGGGAAATGTTTCGAGCTTATCTTTCTAGTGGTCAATTCGTATGGCAGCAAGTTGACCTTGCGCTGGGGCGTGGTTCTTATCAGCGCCACGTGTGACACGAATTGGATAGAGATAGTGGCACAGGCCCCGGACAGCCTTGCGTTGGTGGTATAGTGGTGAGCATAGCTGCCTTCCAAGCAGTTGACCCGGGTTCGATTCCCGGCCAACGCACTCCTATCCCTTTTTGGCCTTGCAAAGCGGCCCTAAGCAAAGACCCAAGTCATCCAGGTCCTTGAAGAAAGCTCCTAAGATATCCTGGCTTAGCGACAACTGTGGAGACTTTCTTCGGCATTCGAAAAGTCTCTGGCCTTATGCTTTAACTCGCTCAGGAGGTCCAGCATTATCCAGGGCCAAGGTTCAGCCATTTTGACTACTGATTCCCAAAGAGAATCAACTCTGTCACACACAACATTGCTAAGTATCTGGCAACAACGCTAACACCCTTAGCTGGCATCATATTGCACCATTTGCTATTCGGTGACGAAGGCATCGAATAGCAAATGACCCGCTTTGGACTGTGTCTTGCAAGGCAAGGAAAGGGGTGCATTTGGGCAAGGAGGCCTACAGGAAACCTACCCACACACACCGCTATCTGCTTTTTGGCTCACACCACCCACTGGAACCCAAGCTGGGGCTTCTTAGGACTCTGCAATATCGGGCTGACGCGGTAACAACAAAAAGAGTCTACAGACCCTCTCAGGTGTGCTTTGAAAGCTTGTGGCTAGCCAGACTGGGTCTTGACTAAACATCCACAAGGTCACGAAAACAAACTGGGGAGAAGCAGAACATTTGGAGAAATATAGTCACCCCCGTAAGCCACTGGAGTGTCAGAAAAACTCCGGAGGATCTTTAACAACAATTGCATCGCTGTGTACTTCAAGTCCAGCAATACACTGGGACGGAAGCTTGTACATCGGCACTATCTGCACTGCCCATTTTGAACATCGCTCTAGCTAGCCAAGCGATTTGACAACAATTGTCACCTTTAGCCACGCCGATCTAGGCACCAATAGCTATGCAGGCTTCCTGCCACCAACAATGGGATCATCTAACTTGAACAGGGCGGTTCTACAATTTTCACACCTCCCCCTGTTCTTGGACAATCAACATCGACACATTCACATGGTGATTGTCTTAAGGTGTGACTAGAAGTGCTGCAGTTATCTTCCTGAGCCAAAGAAGTGGCTCGATCAACTATGTAAACCTCTTCAACAAACGGCTAGTACATTTGCAAGGGTCTCCAGTGAACGCTTGTTTGTCTGCTCAGTTGCCGGTCACCTGAAGAGAGCCAAAGGACACGCTTTGTTTTAGCCTTCGGGCCCCACTGAGGTAATGGAGAAAACATGAGCGTCCCTGGGTGGGCTCGAACCACCAACCTTTCGGTTAACAGCCGAACGCGCTAATCGATTGCGCCACAGAGACTGCACGCCGAGGGCCGGCGCACCGGCCGAGGGAGACATGAATAATAAAAACAAAGTTCCTTAAAAGGCTTCCCAATTGCACATTTCTAGAGTGCCTTCTAGAGTGCCTTCTAGTTAAAGGGGGAGAGAGGCAGGGTAAAAGAGGGCATCCTTCGAGCCGGAATCGAACCAGCGACCTAAGGATTACTACGTTGACGCTACAGTCCTCCGCTCTACCAGCTGAGCTATCGAAGGGCCCGCCGGTGGGTCGTAGCCCGTGACTCCTTGCATTCAAAGCCAGCGCTTTGCCCTTTGCGTTAGTCCTTCTGCCTTGAGGGATTGGTCTATGCCGCCTCTGCCTGAAAGGTCAAATGCCTTGGCAGCTGTGATGTGGGAAAGCTCGGCTTCACGTTTTGCACAGCGAGAAAACACAATCGAAGCACCTACCGCGTTTTGTTGGGAGCCCAAAAACCACAGCAGCAACGGTGATGTACCTCCCTGACAGCAAGTAAGCGCAGGAGTGTTTGGAAGCGCATTGCGTCTATCAAAACAAATTGGGCCGAAAGTTAGCAAAAAGTGTTTGGCGTCAGTTGGTAGCAAGAGGCCACACGGGAGGCAGCGTCTTAGCCCGGCTAGCTCAGTCGGTAGAGCATGAGACTCTTAATCTCAGGGTCGTGGGTTCGAGCCCCACGTTGGGCGTATGGCATCGCAACGTTTTGGCCCAGTCAGTGGCATTCATGCGCACTGCACGGCCCCACCTTTACCATATCGACTGGCTTCTCTTCCATTCCCTCTACAAACGGGGAAATGTTTCGAGCTTATCTTTCTAGTGGTCAATTCGTATGGCAGCAAGTTGACCTTGCGCTGGGGCGTGGTTCTTATCAGCGCCACGTGTGACACGAATTGGATAGAGATAGTGGCACAGGCCCCGGACAGCCTTGCGTTGGTGGTATAGTGGTGAGCATAGCTGCCTTCCAAGCAGTTGACCCGGGTTCGATTCCCGGCCAACGCACTCCTATCCCTTTTTGGCCTTGCAAAGCGGCCCTAAGCAAAGACCCAAGTCATCCAGGTCCTTGAAGAAAGCTCCTAAGATATCCTGGCTTAGCGACAACTGTGGAGACTTTCTTCGGCATTCGAAAAGTCTCTGGCCTTATGCTTTAACTCGCTCAGGAGGTCCAGCATTATCCAGGGCCAAGGTTCAGCCATTTTGACTACTGATTCCCAAAGAGAATCAACTCTGTCACACACAACATTGCTAAGTATCTGGCAACAACGCTAACACCCTTAGCTGGCATCATATTGCACCATTTGCTATTCGGTGACGAAGGCATCGAATAGCAAATGACCCGCTTTGGACTGTGTCTTGCAAGGCAAGGAAAGGGGTGCATTTGGGCAAGGAGGCCTACAGGAAACCTACCCACACACACCGCTATCTGCTTTTTGGCTCACACCACCCACTGGAACCCAAGCTGGGGCTTCTTAGGACTCTGCAATATCGGGCTGACGCGGTAACAACAAAAAGAGTCTACAGACCCTCTCAGGTGTGCTTTGAAAGCTTGTGGCTAGCCAGACTGGGTCTTGGCTAAACATCCACAAGGTCACGAAAACAAACTGGGGAGAAGCAGAACATTTGGAGAAATATAGTCACCCCCGTAAGCCACTGGAGTGTCAGAAAAACTCCGGAGGATCTTTAACAACAATTGCATCGCTGTGTACTTCAAGTCCAGCAATACACTGGGACGGAAGCTTGTACATCGGCACTATCTGCACTGCCCATTTTGAACATCGCTCTAGCTAGCCAAGCGATTTGACAACAATTGTCACCTTTAGCCACGCCGATCTAGGCACCAATAGCTATGCAGGCTTCCTGCCACCAACAATGGGATCATCTAACTTGAACAGGGCGGTTCTACAATTTTCACACCTCCCCCTGTTCTTGGACAATCAACATCGACACATTCACATGGTGATTGTCTTAAGGTGTGACTAGAAGTGCTGCAGTTATCTTCCTGAGCCAAAGAAGTGGCTCGATCAACTATGTAAACCTCTTCAACAAACGGCTAGTACATTTGCAAGGGTCTCCAGTGAACGCTTGTTTGTCTGCTCAGTTGCCGGTCACCTGAAGAGAGCCAAAGGACACGCTTTGTTTTAGCCTTCGGGCCCCACTGAGGTAATGGAGAAAACATGAGCGTCCCTGGGTGGGCTCGAACCACCAACCTTTCGGTTAACAGCCGAACGCGCTAACCGATTGCGCCACAGAGACTGCACGCCGAGGGCCGGCGCACCGGCCGAGGGAGACATGAATAATAAAAACAAAGTTCCTTAAAAGGCTTCCCAATTGCACATTTCTAGAGTGCCTTCTAGAGTGCCTTCTAGTTAAAGGGGGAGAGAGGCAGGGTAAAAGAGGGCATCCTTCGAGCCGGAATCGAACCAGCGACCTAAGGATTACTACGTTGACGCTACAGTCCTCCGCTCTACCAGCTGAGCTATCGAAGGGCCCGCCGGTGGGTCGTAGCCCGTGACTCCTTGCATTCAAAGCCAGCGCTTTGCCCTTTGCGTTAGTCCTTCTGCCTTGAGGGATTGGTCTATGCCGCCTCTGCCTGAAAGGTCAAATGCCTTGGCAGCTGTGATGTGGGAAAGCTCGGCTTCACGTTTTGCACAGCGAGAAAACACAATCGAAGCACCTACCGCGTTTTGTTGGGAGCCCAAAAACCACAGCAGCAACGGTGATGTACCTCCCTGACAGCAAGTAAGCGCAGGAGTGTTTGGAAGCGCATTGCGTCTATCAAAACAAATTGGGCCGAAAGTTAGCAAAAAGTGTTTGGCGTCAGTTGGTAGCAAGAGGCCACACGGGAGGCAGCGTCTTAGCCCGGCTAGCTCAGTCGGTAGAGCATGAGACTCTTAATCTCAGGGTCGTGGGTTCGAGCCCCACGTTGGGCGTATGGCATCGCAACGTTTTGGCCCAGTCAGTGGCATTCATGCGCACTGCACGGCCCCACCTTTACCATATCGACTGGCTTCTCTTCCATTCCCTCTACAAACGGGGAAATGTTTCGAGCTTATCTTTCTAGTGGTCAATTCGTATGGCAGCAAGTTGACCTTGCGCTGGGGCGTGGTTCTTATCAGCGCCACGTGTGACACGAATTGGATAGAGATAGTGGCACAGGCCCCGGACAGCCTTGCGTTGGTGGTATAGTGGTGAGCATAGCTGCCTTCCAAGCAGTTGACCCGGGTTCGATTCCCGGCCAACGCACTCCTATCCCTTTTTGGCCTTGCAAAGCGGCCCTAAGCAAAGACCCAAGTCATCCAGGTCCTTGAAGAAAGCTCCTAAGATATCCTGGCTTAGCGACAACTGTGGAGACTTTCTTCGGCATTCGAAAAGTCTCTGGCCTTATGCTTTAACTCGCTCAGGAGGTCCAGCATTATCCAGGGCCAAGGTTCAGCCATTTTGACTACTGATTCCCAAAGAGAATCAACTCTGTCACACACAACATTGCTAAGTATCTGGCAACAACGCTAACACCCTTAGCTGGCATCATATTGCACCATTTGCTATTCGGTGACAAAGGCATCGAATAGCAAATGACCCGCTTTGGACTGTGTCTTGCAAGGCAAGGAAAAGGGTGCATTTGGGCAAGGAGGCCTACAGGAAACCTACCCACACACACCGCTATCTGCTTTTTGGCTCACACCACCCACTGGAACCCAAGCTGGGGCTTCTTAGGACTCTGCAATATCGGGCTGACGCGGTAACAACAAAAAGAGTCTACAGACCCTCTCAGGTGTGCTTTGAAAGCTTGTGGCTAGCCAGACTGGGTCTTGGCTAAACATCCACAAGGTCACGAAAACAAACTGGGGAGAAGCAGAACATTTGGAGAAATATAGTCACCCCCGTAAGCCACTGGAGTGTCAGAAAAACTCCGGAGGATCTTTAACAACAATTGCATCGCTGTGTACTTCAAGTCCAGCAATACACTGGGACGGAAGCTTGTACATCGGCACTATCTGCACTGCCCATTTTGAACATCGCTCTAGCTAGCCAAGCGATTTGACAACAATTGTCACCTTTAGCCACGCCGATCTAGGCACCAATAGCTATGCAGGCTTCCTGCCACCAACAATGGGATCATCTAACTTGAACAGGGCGGTTCTACAATTTTCACACCTCCCCCTGTTCTTGGACAATCAACATCGACACATTCACATGGTGATTGTCTTAAGGTGTGACTAGAAGTGCTGCAGTTATCTTCCTGAGCCAAAGAAGTGGCTCGATCAACTATGTAAACCTCTTCAACAAACGGCTAGTACATTTGCAAGGGTCTCCAGTGAACGCTTGTTTGTCTGCTCAGTTGCCGGTCACCTGAAGAGAGCCAAAGGACACGCTTTGTTTTAGCCTTCGGGCCCCACTGAGGTAATGGAGAAAACATGAGCGTCCCTGGGTGGGCTCGAACCACCAACCTTTCGGTTAACAGCCGAACGCGCTAACCGATTGCGCCACAGAGACTGCACGCCGAGGGCCGGCGCACCGGCCGAGGGAGACATGAATAATAAAAACAAAGTTCCTTAAAAGGCTTCCCAATTGCACATTTCTAGAGTGCCTTCTAGAGTGCCTTCTAGTTAAAGGGGGAGAGAGGCAGGGTAAAAGAGGGCATCCTTCGAGCCGGAATCGAACCAGCGACCTAAGGATTACTACGTTGACGCTACAGTCCTCCGCTCTACCAGCTGAGCTATCGAAGGGGCCGCCGGTGGGTCGTAGCCCGTGACTCCTTGCATTCAAAGCCAGCGCTTTGCCCTTTGCGTTAGTCCTTCTGCCTTGAGGGATTGGTCTATGCCGCCTCTGCCTGAAAGGTCAAATGCCTTGGCAGCTGTGATGTGGGAAAGCTCGGCTTCACGTTTTGCACAGCGAGAAAACACAATCGAAGCACCTACCGCGTTTTGTTGGGAGCCCAAAAACCACAGCAGCAACGGTGATGTACCTCCCTGACAGCAAGTAAGCGCAGGAGTGTTTGGAAGCGCATTGCGTCTATCAAAACAAATTGGGCCGAAAGTTAGCAAAAAGTGTTTGGCGTCAGTTGGTAGCAAAAGGCCACACGGGAGGCAGCGTCTTAGCCCGGCTAGCTCAGTCGGTAGAGCATGAGACTCTTAATCTCAGGGTCGTGGGTTCGAGCCCCACGTTGGGCGTATGGCATCGCAACGTTTTGGCCCAGTCAGTGGCATTCATGCGCACTGCACGGCCCCACCTTTACCATATCGACTGGCTTCTCTTCCATTCCCTCTACAAACGGGGAAATGTTTCGAGCTTATCTTTCTAGTGGTCAATTCGTATGGCAGCAAGTTGACCTTGCGCTGGGGCGTGGTTCTTATCAGCGCCACGTGTGACACGAATTGGATAGAGATAGTGGCACAGGCCCCGGACAGCCTTGCGTTGGTGGTATAGTGGTGAGCATAGCTGCCTTCCAAGCAGTTGACCCGGGTTCGATTCCCGGCCAACGCACTCCTATCCCTTTTTGGCCTTGCAAAGCGGCCCTAAGCAAAGACCCAAGTCATCCAGGTCCTTGAAGAAAGCTCCTAAGATATCCTGGCTTAGCGACAACTGTGGAGACTTTCTTCGGCATTCGAAAAGTCTCTGGCCTTATGCTTTAACTCGCTCAGGAGGTCCAGCATTATCCAGGGCCAAGGTTCAGCCATTTTGACTACTGATTCCCAAAGAGAATCAACTCTGTCACACACAACATTGCTAAGTATCTGGCAACAACGCTAACACCCTTAGCTGGCATCATATTGCACCATTTGCTATTCGGTGACGAAGGCATCGAATAGCAAATGACCCGCTTTGGACTGTGTCTTGCAAGGCAAGGAAAGGGGTGCATTTGGGCAAGGAGGCCTACAGGAAACCTACCCACACACACCGCTATCTGCTTTTTGGCTCACACCACCCACTGGAACCCAAGCTGGGGCTTCTTAGGACTCTGCAATATCGGGCTGACGCGGTAACAACAAAAAGAGTCTACAGACCCTCTCAGGTGTGCTTTGAAAGCTTGTGGCTAGCCAGACTGGGTCTTGGCTAAACATCCACAAGGTCACGAAAACAAACTGGGGAGAAGCAGAACATTTGGAGAAATATAGTCACCCCCGTAAGCCACTGGAGTGTCAGAAAAACTCCGGAGGATCTTTAACAACAATTGCATCGCTGTGTACTTCAAGTCCAGCAATACACTGGGACGGAAGCTTGTACATCGGCACTATCTGCACTGCCCATTTTGAACATCGCTCTAGTTAGCCAAGCGATTTGACAACAATTGTCACCTTTAGCCACGCCGATCTAGGCACCAATAGCTATGCAGGCTTCCTGCCACCAACAATGGGATCATCTAACTTGAACAGGGCGGTTCTACAATTTTCACACCTCCCCCTGTTCTTGGACAATCAACATCGACACATTCACATGGTGATTGTCTTAAGGTGTGACTAGAAGTGCTGCAGTTATCTTCCTGAGCCAAAGAAGTGGCTCGATCAACTATGTAAACCTCTTCAACAAACGGCTAGTACATTTGCAAGGGTCTCCAGTGAACGCTTGTTTGTCTGCTCAGTTGCCGGTCACCTGAAGAGAGCCAAAGGACACGCTTTGTTTTAGCCTTCGGGCCCCACTGAGGTAATGGAGAAAACATGAGCGTCCCTGGGTGGGCTCGAACCACCAACCTTTCGGTTAACAGCCGAACGCGCTAACCGATTGCGCCACAGAGACTGCACGCCGAGGGCCGGCGCACCGGCCGAGGGAGACATGAATAATAAAAACAAAGTTCCTTAAAAGGCTTCCCAATTGCACATTTCTAGAGTGCCTTCTAGAGTGCCTTCTAGTTAAAGGGGGAGAGAGGCAGGGTAAAAGAGGGCATCCTTCGAGCCGGAATCGAACCAGCGACCTAAGGATTACTACGTTGACGCTACAGTCCTCCGCTCTACCAGCTGAGCTATCGAAGGGCCCGCCGGTGGGTCGTAGCCCGTGACTCCTTGCATTCAAAGCCAGCGCTTTGCCCTTTGCGTTAGTCCTTCTGCCTTGAGGGATTGGTCTATGCCGCCTCTGCCTGAAAGGTCAAATGCCTTGGCAGCTGTGATGTGGGAAAGCTCGGCTTCACGTTTTGCACAGCGAGAAAACACAATCGAAGCACCTACCGCGTTTTGTTGGGAGCCCAAAAACCACAGCAGCAACGGTGATGTACCTCCCTGACAGCAAGTAAGCGCAGGAGTGTTTGGAAGCGCATTGCGTCTATCAAAACAAATTGGGCCGAAAGTTAGCAAAAAGTGTTTGGCGTCAGTTGGTAGCAAGAGGCCACACGGGAGGCAGCGTCTTAGCCCGGCTAGCTCAGTCGGTAGAGCATGAGACTCTTAATCTCAGGGTCGTGGGTTCGAGCCCCACGTTGGGCGTATGGCATCGCAACGTTTTGGCCCAGTCAGTGGCATTCATGCGCACTGCACGGCCCCACCTTTACCATATCGACTGGCTTCTCTTCCATTCCCTCTACAAACGGGGAAATGTTTCGAGCTTATCTTTCTAGTAGTCAATTCGTATGGCAGCAAGTTGACCTTGCGCTGGGGCGTGGTTCTTATCAGTGCCACGTGTGACACGAATTGGATAGAGATAGTGGCACAGGCCCCGGACAGCCTTGCGTTGGTGGTATAGTGGTGAGCATAGCTGCCTTCCAAGCAGTTGACCCGGGTTCGATTCCCGGCCAACGCACTCCTATCCCTTTTTGGCCTTGCAAAGCGGCCCTAAGCAAAGACCCAAGTCATCCAGGTCCTTGAAGAAAGCTCCTAAGATATCCTGGCTTAGCGACAACTGTGGAGACTTTCTTCGGCATTCGAAAAGTCTCTGGCCTTATGCTTTAACTCGCTCAGGAGGTCCAGCATTATCCAGGGCCAAGGTTCAGCCATTTTGACTACTGATTCCCAAAGAGAATCAACTCTGTCACACACAACATTGCTAAGTATCTGGCAACAACGCTAACACCCTTAGCTGGCATCATATTGCACCATTTGCTATTCGGTGACGAAGGCATCGAATAGCAAATGACCCGCTTTGGACTGTGTCTTGCAAGGCAAGGAAAAGGGTGCATTTGGGCAAGGAGGCCTACAGGAAACCTACCCACACACACCGCTATCTGCTTTTTGGCTCACACCACCCACTGGAACCCAAGCTGGGGCTTCTTAGGACTCTGCAATATCGGGCTGACGCGGTAACAACAAAAAGAGTCTACAGACCCTCTCAGGTGTGCTTTGAAAGCTTGTGGCTAGCCAGACTGGGTCTTGGCTAAACATCCACAAGGTCACGAAAACAAACTGGGGAGAAGCAGAACATTTGGAGAAATATAGTCACCCCCGTAAGCCACTGGAGTGTCAGAAAAACTCCGGAGGATCTTTAACAACAATTGCATCGCTGTGTACTTCAAGTCCAGCAATACACTGGGACGGAAGCTTGTACATCGGCACTATCTGCACTGCCCATTTTGAACATCGCTCTAGCTAGCCAAGCGATTTGACAACAATTGTCACCTTTAGCCACGCCGATCTAGGCACCAATAGCTATGCAGGCTTCCTGCCACCAACAATGGGATCATCTAACTTGAACAGGGCGGTTCTACAATTTTCACACCTCCCCCTGTTCTTGGACAATCAACATCGACACATTCACATGGTGATTGTCTTAAGGTGTGACTAGAAGTGCTGCAGTTATCTTCCTGAGCCAAAGAAGTGGCTCGATCAACTATGTAAACCTCTTCAACAAACGGCTAGTACATTTGCAAGGGTCTCCAGTGAACGCTTGTTTGTCTGCTCAGTTGCCGGTCACCTGAAGAGAGCCAAAGGACACGCTTTGTTTTAGCCTTCGGGCCCCACTGAGGTAATGGAGAAAACATGAGCGTCCCTGGGTGGGCTCGAACCACCAACCTTTCGGTTAACAGCCGAACGCGCTAACCGATTGCGCCACAGAGACTGCACGCCGAGGGCCGGCGCACCGGCCGAGGGAGACATGAATAATAAAAACAAAGTTCCTTAAAAGGCTTCCCAATTGCACATTTCTAGAGTGCCTTCTAGAGTGCCTTCTAGTTAAAGGGGGAGAGAGGCAGGGTAAAAGAGGGCATCCTTCGAGCCGGAATCGAACCAGCGACCTAAGGATTACTACGTTGACGCTACAGTCCTCCGCTCTACCAGCTGAGCTATCGAAGGGGCCGCCGGTGGGTCGTAGCCCGTGACTCCTTGCATTCAAAGCCAGCGCTTTGCCCTTTGCGTTAGTCCTTCTGCCTTGAGGGATTGGTCTATGCCGCCTCTGCCTGAAAGGTCAAATGCCTTGGCAGCTGTGATGTGGGAAAGCTCGGCTTCACGTTTTGCACAGCGAGAAAACACAATCGAAGCACCTACCGCGTTTTGTTGGGAGCCCAAAAACCACAGCAGCAACGGTGATGTACCTCCCTGACAGCAAGTAAGCGCAGGAGTGTTTGGAAGCGCATTGCGTCTATCAAAACAAATTGGGCCGAAAGTTAGCAAAAAGTGTTTGGCGTCAGTTGGTAGCAAGAGGCCACACGGGAGGCAGCGTCTTAGCCCGGCTAGCTCAGTCGGTAGAGCATGAGACTCTTAATCTCAGGGTCGTGGGTTCGAGCCCCACGTTGGGCGTATGGCATCGCAACGTTTTGGCCCAGTCAGTGGCATTCATGCGCACTGCACGGCCCCACCTTTACCATATCGACTGGCTTCTCTTCCATTCCCTCTACAAACGGGGAAATGTTTCGAGCTTATCTTTCTAGTAGTCAATTCGTATGGCAGCAAGTTGACCTTGCGCTGGGGCGTGGTTCTTATCAGCGCCACGTGTGACACGAATTGGATAGAGATAGTGGCACAGGCCCCGGACAGCCTTGCGTTGGTGGTATAGTGGTGAGCATAGCTGCCTTCCAAGCAGTTGACCCGGGTTCGATTCCCGGCCAACGCACTCCTATCCCTTTTTGGCCTTGCAAAGCGGCCCTAAGCAAAGACCCAAGTCATCCAGGTCCTTGAAGAAAGCTCCTAAGATATCCTGGCTTAGCGACAACTGTGGAGACTTTCTTCGGCATTCGAAAAGTCTCTGGCCTTATGCTTTAACTCGCTCAGGAGGTCCAGCATTATCCAGGGCCAAGGTTCAGCCATTTTGACTACTGATTCCCAAAGAGAATCAACTCTGTCACACACAACATTGCTAAGTATCTGGCAACAACGCTAACACCCTTAGCTGGCATCATATTGCACCATTTGCTATTCGGTGACGAAGGCATCGAATAGCAAATGACCCGCTTTGGACTGTGTCTTGCAAGGCAAGGAAAAGGGTGCATTTGGGCAAGGAGGCCTACAGGAAACCTACCCACACACACCGCTATCTGCTTTTTGGCTCACACCACCCACTGGAACCCAAGCTGGGGCTTCTTAGGACTCTGCAATATCGGGCTGACGCGGTAACAACAAAAAGAGTCTACAGACCCTCTCAGGTGTGCTTTGAAAGCTTGTGGCTAGCCAGACTGGGTCTTGGCTAAACATCCACAAGGTCACGAAAACAAACTGGGGAGAAGCAGAACATTTGGAGAAATATAGTCACCCCCGTAAGCCACTGGAGTGTCAGAAAAACTCCGGAGGATCTTTAACAACAATTGCATCGCTGTGTACTTCAAGTCCAGCAATACACTGGGACGGAAGCTTGTACATCGGCACTATCTGCACTGCCCATTTTGAACATCGCTCTAGCTAGCCAAGCGATTTGACAACAATTGTCACCTTTAGCCACGCCGATCTAGGCACCAATAGCTATGCAGGCTTCCTGCCACCAACAATGGGATCATCTAACTTGAACAGGGCGGTTCTACAATTTTCACACCTCCCCCTGTTCTTGGACAATCAACATCGACACATTCACATGGTGATTGTCTTAAGGTGTGACTAGAAGTGCTGCAGTTATCTTCCTGAGCCAAAGAAGTGGCTCGATCAACTATGTAAACCTCTTCAACAAACGGCTAGTACATTTGCAAGGGTCTCCAGTGAACGCTTGTTTGTCTGCTCAGTTGCCGGTCACCTGAAGAGAGCCAAAGGACACGCTTTGTTTTAGCCTTCGGGCCCCACTGAGGTAATGGAGAAAACATGAGCGTCCCTGGGTGGGCTCGAACCACCAACCTTTCGGTTAACAGCCGAACGCGCTAACCGATTGCGCCACAGAGACTGCACGCCGAGGGCCGGCGCACCGGCCGAGGGAGACATGAATAATAAAAACAAAGTTCCTTAAAAGGCTTCCCAATTGCACATTTCTAGAGTGCCTTCTAGAGTGCCTTCTAGTTAAAGGGGGAGAGAGGCAGGGTAAAAGAGGGCATCCTTCGAGCCGGAATCGAACCAGCGACCTAAGGATTACTACGTTGACGCTACAGTCCTCCGCTCTACCAGCTGAGCTATCGAAGGGGCCGCCGGTGGGTCGTAGCCCGTGACTCCTTGCATTCAAAGCCAGCGCTTTGCCCTTTGCGTTAGTCCTTCTGCCTTGAGGGATTGGTCTATGCCGCCTCTGCCTGAAAGGTCAAATGCCTTGGCAGCTGTGATGTGGGAAAGCTCGGCTTCACGTTTTGCACAGCGAGAAAACACAATCGAAGCACCTACCGCGTTTTGTTGGGAGCCCAAAAACCACAGCAGCAACGGTGATGTACCTCCCTGACAGCAAGTAAGCGCAGGAGTGTTTGGAAGCGCATTGCGTCTATCAAAACAAATTGGGCCGAAAGTTAGCAAAAAGTGTTTGGCGTCAGTTGGTAGCAAAAGGCCACACGGGAGGCAGCGTCTTAGCCCGGCTAGCTCAGTCGGTAGAGCATGAGACTCTTAATCTCAGGGTCGTGGGTTCGAGCCCCACGTTGGGCGTATGGCATCGCAACGTTTTGGCCCAGTCAGTGGCATTCATGCGCACTGCACGGCCCCACCTTTACCATATCGACTGGCTTCTCTTCCATTCCCTCTACAAACGGGGAAATGTTTCGAGCTTATCTTTCTAGTGGTCAATTCGTATGGCAGCAAGTTGACCTTGCGCTGGGGCGTGGTTCTTATCAGCGCCACGTGTGACACGAATTGGATAGAGATAGTGGCACAGGCCCCGGACAGCCTTGCGTTGGTGGTATAGTGGTGAGCATAGCTGCCTTCCAAGCAGTTGACCCGGGTTCGATTCCCGGCCAACGCACTCCTATCCCTTTTTGGCCTTGCAAAGCGGCCCTAAGCAAAGACCCAAGTCATCCAGGTCCTTGAAGAAAGCTCCTAAGATATCCTGGCTTAGCGACAACTGTGGAGACTTTCTTCGGCATTCGAAAAGTCTCTGGCCTTATGCTTTAACTCGCTCAGGAGGTCCAGCATTATCCAGGGCCAAGGTTCAGCCATTTTGACTACTGATTCCCAAAGAGAATCAACTCTGTCACACACAACATTGCTAAGTATCTGGCAACAACGCTAACACCCTTAGCTGGCATCATATTGCACCATTTGCTATTCGGTGACGAAGGCATCGAATAGCAAATGACCCGCTTTGGACTGTGTCTTGCAAGGCAAGGAAAGGGGTGCATTTGGGCAAGGAGGCCTACAGGAAACCTACCCACACACACCGCTATCTGCTTTTTGGCTCACACCACCCACTGGAACCCAAGCTGGGGCTTCTTAGGACTCTGCAATATCGGGCTGACGCGGTAACAACAAAAAGAGTCTACAGACCCTCTCAGGTGTGCTTTGAAAGCTTGTGGCTAGCCAGACTGGGTCTTGGCTAAACATCCACAAGGTCACGAAAACAAACTGGGGAGAAGCAGAACATTTGGAGAAATATAGTCACCCCCGTAAGCCACTGGAGTGTCAGAAAAACTCCGGAGGATCTTTAACAACAATTGCATCGCTGTGTACTTCAAGTCCAGCAATACACTGGGACGGAAGCTTGTACATCGGCACTATCTGCACTGCCCATTTTGAACATCGCTCTAGCTAGCCAAGCGATTTGACAACAATTGTCACCTTTAGCCACGCCGATCTAGGCACCAATAGCTATGCAGGCTTCCTGCCACCAACAATGGGATCATCTAACTTGAACAGGGCGGTTCTACAATTTTCACACCTCCCCCTGTTCTTGGACAATCAACATCGACACATTCACATGGTGATTGTCTTAAGGTGTGACTAGAAGTGCTGCAGTTATCTTCCTGAGCCAAAGAAGTGGCTCGATCAACTATGTAAACCTCTTCAACAAACGGCTAGTACATTTGCAAGGGTCTCCAGTGAACGCTTGTTTGTCTGCTCAGTTGCCGGTCACCTGAAGAGAGCCAAAGGACACGCTTTGTTTTAGCCTTCGGGCCCCACTGAGGTAATGGAGAAAACATGAGCGTCCCTGGGTGGGCTCGAACCACCAACCTTTCGGTTAACAGCCGAACGCGCTAACCGATTGCGCCACAGAGACTGCACGCCGAGGGCCGGCGCACCGGCCGAGGGAGACATGAATAATAAAAACAAAGTTCCTTAAAAGGCTTCCCAATTGCACATTTCTAGAGTGCCTTCTAGAGTGCCTTCTAGTTAAAGGGGGAGAGAGGCAGGGTAAAAGAGGGCATCCTTCGAGCCGGAATCGAACCAGCGACCTAAGGATTACTACGTTGACGCTACAGTCCTCCGCTCTACCAGCTGAGCTATCGAAGGGCCCGCCGGTGGGTCGTAGCCCGTGACTCCTTGCATTCAAAGCCAGCGCTTTGCCCTTTGCGTTAGTCCTTCTGCCTTGAGGGATTGGTCTATGCCGCCTCTGCCTGAAAGGTCAAATGCCTTGGCAGCTGTGATGTGGGAAAGCTCGGCTTCACGTTTTGCACAGCGAGAAAACACAATCGAAGCACCTACCGCGTTTTGTTGGGAGCCCAAAAACCACAGCAGCAACGGTGATGTACCTCCCTGACAGCAAGTAAGCGCAGGAGTGTTTGGAAGCGCATTGCGTCTATCAAAACAAATTGGGCCGAAAGTTAGCAAAAAGTGTTTGGCGTCAGTTGGTAGCAAGAGGCCACACGGGAGGCAGCGTCTTAGCCCGGCTAGCTCAGTCGGTAGAGCATGAGACTCTTAATCTCAGGGTCGTGGGTTCGAGCCCCACGTTGGGCGTATGGCATCGCAACGTTTTGGCCCAGTCAGTGGCATTCATGCGCACTGCACGGCCCCACCTTTACCATATCGACTGGCTTCTCTTCCATTCCCTCTACAAACGGGGAAATGTTTCGAGCTTATCTTTCTAGTGGTCAATTCGTATGGCAGCAAGTTGACCTTGCGCTGGGGCGTGGTTCTTATCAGCGCCACGTGTGACACGAATTGGATAGAGATAGTGGCACAGGCCCCGGACAGCCTTGCGTTGGTGGTATAGTGGTGAGCATAGCTGCCTTCCAAGCAGTTGACCCGGGTTCGATTCCCGGCCAACGCACTCCTATCCCTTTTTGGCCTTGCAAAGCGGCCCTAAGCAAAGACCCAAGTCACCCAGGTCCTTGAAGAAAGCTCCTAAGATATCCTGGCTTAGCGACAACTGTGGAGACTTTCTTCGGCATTCGAAAAGTCTCTGGCCTTATGCTTTAACTCGCTCAGGAGGTCCAGCATTATCCAGGGCCAAGGTTCAGCCATTTTGACTACTGATTCCCAAAGAGAATCAACTCTGTCACACACAACATTGCTAAGTATCTGGCAACAACGCTAACACCCTTAGCTGGCATCATATTGCACCATTTGCTATTCGGTGACGAAGGCATCGAATAGCAAATGACCCGCTTTGGACTGTGTCTTGCAAGGCAAGGAAAAGGGTGCATTTGGGCAAGGAGGCCTACAGGAAACCTACCCACACACACCGCTATCTGCTTTTTGGCTCACACCACCCACTGGAACCCAAGCTGGGGCTTCTTAGGACTCTGCAATATCGGGCTGACGCGGTAACAACAAAAAGAGTCTACAGACCCTCTCAGGTGTGCTTTGAAAGCTTGTGGCTAGCCAGACTGGGTCTTGGCTAAACATCCACAAGGTCACGAAAACAAACTGGGGAGAAGCAGAACATTTGGAGAAATATAGTCACCCCCGTAAGCCACTGGAGTGTCAGAAAAACTCCGGAGGATCTTTAACAACAATTGCATCGCTGTGTACTTCAAGTCCAGCAATACACTGGGACGGAAGCTTGTACATCGGCACTATCTGCACTGCCCATTTTGAACATCGCTCTAGCTAGCCAAGCGATTTGACAACAATTGTCACCTTTAGCCACGTCGATCTAGGCACCAATAGCTATGCAGGCTTCCTGCCACCAACAATGGGATCATCTAACTTGAACAGGGCGGTTCTACAATTTTCACACCTCCCCCTGTTCTTGGACAATCAACATCGACACATTCACATGGTGATTGTCTTAAGGTGTGACTAGAAGTGCTGCAGTTATCTTCCTGAGCCAAAGAAGTGGCTCGATCAACTATGTAAACCTCTTCAACAAACGGCTAGTACATTTGCAAGGGTCTCCAGTGAACGCTTGTTTGTCTGCTCAGTTGCCGGTCACCTGAAGAGAGCCAAAGGACACGCTTTGTTTTAGCCTTCGGGCCCCACTGAGGTAATGGAGAAAACATGAGCGTCCCTGGGTGGGCTCGAACCACCAACCTTTCGGTTAACAGCCGAACGCGCTAACCGATTGCGCCACAGAGACTGCACGCCGAGGGCCGGCGCACCGGCCGAGGGAGACATGAATAATAAAAACAAAGTTCCTTAAAAGGCTTCCCAATTGCACATTTCTAGAGTGCCTTCTAGAGTGCCTTCTAGTTAAAGGGGGAGAGAGGCAGGGTAAAAGAGGGCATCCTTCGAGCCGGAATCGAACCAGCGACCTAAGGATTACTACGTTGACGCTACAGTCCTCCGCTCTACCAGCTGAGCTATCGAAGGGGCCGCCGGTGGGTCGTAGCCCGTGACTCCTTGCATTCAAAGCCAGCGCTTTGCCCTTTGCGTTAGTCCTTCTGCCTTGAGGGATTGGTCTATGCCGCCTCTGCCTGAAAGGTCAAATGCCTTGGCAGCTGTGATGTGGGAAAGCTCGGCTTCACGTTTTGCACAGCGAGAAAACACAATCGAAGCACCTACCGCGTTTTGTTGGGAGCCCAAAAACCACAGCAGCAACGGTGATGTACCTCCCTGACAGCAAGTAAGCGCAGGAGTGTTTGGAAGCGCATTGCGTCTATCAAAACAAATTGGGCCGAAAGTTAGCAAAAAGTGTTTGGCGTCAGTTGGTAGCAAAAGGCCACACGGGAGGCAGCGTCTTAGCCCGGCTAGCTCAGTCGGTAGAGCATGAGACTCTTAATCTCAGGGTCGTGGGTTCGAGCCCCACGTTGGGCGTATGGCATCGCAACGTTTTGGCCCAGTCAGTGGCATTCATGCGCACTGCACGGCCCCACCTTTACCATATCGACTGGCTTCTCTTCCATTCCCTCTACAAACGGGGAAATGTTTCGAGCTTATCTTTCTAGTGGTCAATTCGTATGGCAGCAAGTTGACCTTGCGCTGGGGCGTGGTTCTTATCAGCGCCACGTGTGACACGAATTGGATAGAGATAGTGGCACAGGCCCCGGACAGCCTTGCGTTGGTGGTATAGTGGTGAGCATAGCTGCCTTCCAAGCAGTTGACCCGGGTTCGATTCCCGGCCAACGCACTCCTATCCCTTTTTGGCCTTGCAAAGCGGCCCTAAGCAAAGACCCAAGTCATCCAGGTCCTTGAAGAAAGCTCCTAAGATATCCTGGCTTAGCGACAACTGTGGAGACTTTCTTCGGCATTCGAAAAGTCTCTGGCCTTATGCTTTAACTCGCTCAGGAGGTCCAGCATTATCCAGGGCCAAGGTTCAGCCATTTTGACTACTGATTCCCAAAGAGAATCAACTCTGTCACACACAACATTGCTAAGTATCTGGCAACAACGCTAACACCCTTAGCTGGCATCATATTGCACCATTTGCTATTCGGTGACGAAGGCATCGAATAGCAAATGACCCGCTTTGGACTGTGTCTTGCAAGGCAAGGAAAAGGGTGCATTTGGGCAAGGAGGCCTACAGGAAACCTACCCACACACACCGCTATCTGCTTTTTGGCTCACACCACCCACTGGAACCCAAGCTGGGGCTTCTTAGGACTCTGCAATATCGGGCTGACGCGGTAACAACAAAAAGAGTCTACAGACCCTCTCAGGTGTGCTTTGAAAGCTTGTGGCTAGCCAGACTGGGTCTTGGCTAAACATCCACAAGGTCACGAAAACAAACTGGGGAGAAGCAGAACATTTGGAGAAATATAGTCACCCCCGTAAGCCACTGGAGTGTCAGAAAAACTCCGGAGGATCTTTAACAACAATTGCATCGCTGTGTACTTCAAGTCCAGCAATACACTGGGACGGAAGCTTGTACATCGGCACTATCTGCACTGCCCATTTTGAACATCGCTCTAGCTAGCCAAGCGATTTGACAACAATTGTCACCTTTAGCCACGCCGATCTAGGCACCAATAGCTATGCAGGCTTCCTGCCACCAACAATGGGATCATCTAACTTGAACAGGGCGGTTCTACAATTTTCACACCTCCCCCTGTTCTTGGACAATCAACATCGACACATTCACATGGTGATTGTCTTAAGGTGTGACTAGAAGTGCTGCAGTTATCTTCCTGAGCCAAAGAAGTGGCTCGATCAACTATGTAAACCTCTTCAACAAACGGCTAGTACATTTGCAAGGGTCTCCAGTGAACGCTTGTTTGTCTGCTCAGTTGCCGGTCACCTGAAGAGAGCCAAAGGACACGCTTTGTTTTAGCCTTCGGGCCCCACTGAGGTAATGGAGAAAACATGAGCGTCCCTGGGTGGGCTCGAACCACCAACCTTTCGGTTAACAGCCGAACGCGCTAACCGATTGCGCCACAGAGACTGCACGCCGAGGGCCGGCGCACCGGCCGAGGGAGACATGAATAATAAAAACAAAGTTCCTTAAAAGGCTTCCCAATTGCACATTTCTAGAGTGCCTTCTAGAGTGCCTTCTAGTTAAAGGGGGAGAGAGGCAGGGTAAAAGAGGGCATCCTTCGAGCCGGAATCGAACCAGCGACCTAAGGATTACTACGTTGACGCTACAGTCCTCCGCTCTACCAGCTGAGCTATCGAAGGGGCCGCCGGTGGGTCGTAGCCCGTGACTCCTTGCATTCAAAGCCAGCGCTTTGCCCTTTGCGTTAGTCCTTCTGCCTTGAGGGATTGGTCTATGCCGCCTCTGCCTGAAAGGTCAAATGCCTTGGCAGCTGTGATGTGGGAAAGCTCGGCTTCACGTTTTGCACAGCGAGAAAACACAATCGAAGCACCTACCGCGTTTTGTTGGGAGCCCAAAAACCACAGCAGCAACGGTGATGTACCTCCCTGACAGCAAGTAAGCGCAGGAGTGTTTGGAAGCGCATTGCGTCTATCAAAACAAATTGGGCCGAAAGTTAGCAAAAAGTGTTTGGCGTCAGTTGGTAGCAAGAGGCCACACGGGAGGCAGCGTCTTAGCCCGGCTAGCTCAGTCGGTAGAGCATGAGACTCTTAATCTCAGGGTCGTGGGTTCGAGCCCCACGTTGGGCGTATGGCATCGCAACGTTTTGGCCCAGTCAGTGGCATTCATGCGCACTGCACGGCCCCACCTTTACCATATCGACTGGCTTCTCTTCCATTCCCTCTACAAACGGGGAAATGTTTCGAGCTTATCTTTCTAGTAGTCAATTCGTATGGCAGCAAGTTGACCTTGCGCTGGGGCGTGGTTCTTATCAGCGCCACGTGTGACACGAATTGGATAGAGATAGTGGCACAGGCCCCGGACAGCCTTGCGTTGGTGGTATAGTGGTGAGCATAGCTGCCTTCCAAGCAGTTGACCCGGGTTCGATTCCCGGCCAACGCACTCCTATCCCTTTTTGGCCTTGCAAAGCGGCCCTAAGCAAAGACCCAAGTCATCCAGGTCCTTGAAGAAAGCTCCTAAGATATCCTGGCTTAGCGACAACTGTGGAGACTTTCTTCGGCATTCGAAAAGTCTCTGGCCTTATGCTTTAACTCGCTCAGGAGGTCCAGCATTATCCAGGGCCAAGGTTCAGCCATTTTGACTACTGATTCCCAAAGAGAATCAACTCTGTCACACACAACATTGCTAAGTATCTGGCAACAACGCTAACACCCTTAGCTGGCATCATATTGCACCATTTGCTATTCGGTGACGAAGGCATCGAATAGCAAATGACCCGCTTTGGACTGTGTCTTGCAAGGCAAGGAAAAGGGTGCATTTGGGCAAGGAGGCCTACAGGAAACCTACCCACACACACCGCTATCTGCTTTTTGGCTCACACCACCCACTGGAACCCAAGCTGGGGCTTCTTAGGACTCTGCAATATCGGGCTGACGCGGTAACAACAAAAAGAGTCTACAGACCCTCTCAGGTGTGCTTTGAAAGCTTGTGGCTAGCCAGACTGGGTCTTGGCTAAACATCCACAAGGTCACGAAAACAAACTGGGGAGAAGCAGAACATTTGGAGAAATATAGTCACCCCCGTAAGCCACTGGAGTGTCAGAAAAACTCCGGAGGATCTTTAACAACAATTGCATCGCTGTGTACTTCAAGTCCAGCAATACACTGGGACGGAAGCTTGTACATCGGCACTATCTGCACTGCCCATTTTGAACATCGCTCTAGCTAGCCAAGCGATTTGACAACAATTGTCACCTTTAGCCACGCCGATCTAGGCACCAATAGCTATGCAGGCTTCCTGCCACCAACAATGGGATCATCTAACTTGAACAGGGCGGTTCTACAATTTTCACACCTCCCCCTGTTCTTGGACAATCAACATCGACACATTCACATGGTGATTGTCTTAAGGTGTGACTAGAAGTGCTGCAGTTATCTTCCTGAGCCAAAGAAGTGGCTCGATCAACTATGTAAACCTCTTCAACAAACGGCTAGTACATTTGCAAGGGTCTCCAGTGAACGCTTGTTTGTCTGCTCAGTTGCCGGTCACCTGAAGAGAGCCAAAGGACACGCTTTGTTTTAGCCTTCGGGCCCCACTGAGGTAATGGAGAAAACATGAGCGTCCCTGGGTGGGCTCGAACCACCAAGCTTTCGGTTAACAGCCGAACGCGCTAACCGATTGCGCCACAGAGACTGCACGCCGAGGGCCGGCGCACCGGCCGAGGGAGACATGAATAATAAAAACAAAGTTCCTTAAAAGGCTTCCCAATTGCACATTTCTAGAGTGCCTTCTAGAGTGCCTTCTAGTTAAAGGGGGAGAGAGGCAGGGTAAAAGAGGGCATCCTTCGAGCTGGAATCGAACCAGCGACCTAAGGATTACTACGTTGACGCTACAGTCCTCCGCTCTACCAGCTGAGCTATCGAAGGGGCCGCCGGTGGGTCGTAGCCCGTGACTCCTTGCATTCAAAGCCAGCGCTTTGCCCTTTGCGTTAGTCCTTCTGCCTTGAGGGATTGGTCTATGCCGCCTCTGCCTGAAAGGTCAAATGCCTTGGCAGCTGTGATGTGGGAAAGCTCGGCTTCACGTTTTGCACAGCGAGAAAACACAATCGAAGCACCTACCGCGTTTTGTTGGGAGCCCAAAAACCACAGCAGCAACGGTGATGTACCTCCCTGACAGCAAGTAAGCGCAGGAGTGTTTGGAAGCGCATTGCGTCTATCAAAACAAATTGGGCCGAAAGTTAGCAAAAAGTGTTTGGCGTCAGTTGGTAGCAAGAGGCCACACGGGAGGCAGCGTCTTAGCCCGGCTAGCTCAGTCGGTAGAGCATGAGACTCTTAATCTCAGGGTCGTGGGTTCGAGCCCCACGTTGGGCGTATGGCATCGCAACGTTTTGGCCCAGTCAGTGGCATTCATGCGCACTGCACGGCCCCACCTTTACCATATCGACTGGCTTCTCTTCCATTCCCTCTACAAACGGGGAAATGTTTCGAGCTTATCTTTCTAGTAGTCAATTCGTATGGCAGCAAGTTGACCTTGCGCTGGGGCGTGGTTCTTATCAGCGCCACGTGTGACACGAATTGGATAGAGATAGTGGCACAGGCCCCAGACAGCCTTGCGTTGGTGGTATAGTGGTGAGCATAGCTGCCTTCCAAGCAGTTGACCCGGGTTCGATTCCCGGCCAACGCACTCCTATCCCTTTTTGGCCTTGCAAAGCGGCCCTAAGCAAAGACCCAAGTCATCCAGGTCCTTGAAGAAAGCTCCTAAGATATCCTGGCTTAGCGACAACTGTGGAGACTTTCTTCGGCATTCGAAAAGTCTCTGGCCTTATGCTTTAACTCGCTCAGGAGGTCCAGCATTATCCAGGGCCAAGGTTCAGCCATTTTGACTACTGATTCCCAAAGAGAATCAACTCTGTCACACACAACATTGCTAAGTATCTGGCAACAACGCTAACATCCTTAGCTGGCATCATATTGCACCATTTGCTATTCGGTGACGAAGGCATCGAATAGCAAATGACCCGCTTTGGACTGTGTCTTGCAAGGCAAGGAAAAGGGTGCATTTGGGCAAGGAGGCCTACAGGAAACCTACCCACACACACCGCTATCTGCTTTTTGGCTCACACCACCCACTGGAACCCAAGCTGGGGCTTCTTAGGACTCTGCAATATCGGGCTGACGCGGTAACAACAAAAAGAGTCTACAGACCCTCTCAGGTGTGCTTTGAAAGCTTGTGGCTAGCCAGACTGGGTCTTGGCTAAACATCCACAAGGTCACGAAAACAAACTGGGGAGAAGCAGAACATTTGGAGAAATATAGTCACCCCCGTAAGCCACTGGAGTGTCAGAAAAACTCCGGAGGATCTTTAACAACAATTGCATCGCTGTGTACTTCAAGTCCAGCAATACACTGGGACGGAAGCTTGTACATCGGCACTATCTGCACTGCCCATTTTGAACATCGCTCTAGCTAGCCAAGCGATTTGACAACAATTGTCACCTTTAGCCACGCCGATCTAGGCACCAATAGCTATGCAGGCTTCCTGCCACCAACAATGGGATCATCTAACTTGAACAGGGCGGTTCTACAATTTTCACACCTCCCCCTGTTCTTGGACAATCAACATCGACACATTCACATGGTGATTGTCTTAAGGTGTGACTAGAAGTGCTGCAGTTATCTTCCTGAGCCAAAGAAGTGGCTCGATCAACTATGTAAACCTCTTCAACAAACGGCTAGTACATTTGCAAGGGTCTCCAGTGAACGCTTGTTTGTCTGCTCAGTTGCCGGTCACCTGAAGAGAGCCAAAGGACACGCTTTGTTTTAGCCTTCGGGCCCCACTGAGGTAATGGAGAAAACATGAGCGTCCCTGGGTGGGCTCGAACCACCAACCTTTCGGTTAACAGCCGAACGCGCTAACCGATTGCGCCACAGAGACTGCACGCCGAGGGCCGGCGCACCGGCCGAGGGAGACATGAATAATAAAAACAAAGTTCCTTAAAAGGCTTCCCAATTGCACATTTCTAGAGTGCCTTCTAGAGTGCCTTCTAGTTAAAGGGGGAGAGAGGCAGGGTAAAAGAGGGCATCCTTCGAGCCGGAATCGAACCAGCGACCTAAGGATTACTACGTTGACGCTACAGTCCTCCGCTCTACCAGCTGAGCTATCGAAGGGGCCGCCGGTGGGTCGTAGCCCGTGACTCCTTGCATTCAAAGCCAGCGCTTTGCCCTTTGCGTTAGTCCTTCTGCCTTGAGGGATTGGTCTATGCCGCCTCTGCCTGAAAGGTCAAATGCCTTGGCAGCTGTGATGTGGGAAAGCTCGGCTTCACGTTTTGCACAGCGAGAAAACACAATCGAAGCACCTACCGCGTTTTGTTGGGAGCCCAAAAACCACAGCAGCAACGGTGATGTACCTCCCTGACAGCAAGTAAGCGCAGGAGTGTTTGGAAGCGCATTGCGTCTATCAAAACAAATTGGGCCGAAAGTTAGCAAAAAGTGTTTGGCGTCAGTTGGTAGCAAAAGGCCACACGGGAGGCAGCGTCTTAGCCCGGCTAGCTCAGTCGGTAGAGCATGAGACTCTTAATCTCAGGGTCGTGGGTTCGAGCCCCACGTTGGGCGTATGGCATCGCAACGTTTTGGCCCAGTCAGTGGCATTCATGCGCACTGCACGGCCCCACCTTTACCATATCGACTGGCTTCTCTTCCATTCCCTCTACAAACGGGGAAATGTTTCGAGCTTATCTTTCTAGTGGTCAATTCGTATGGCAGCAAGTTGACCTTGCGCTGGGGCGTGGTTCTTATCAGCGCCACGTGTGACACGAATTGGATAGAGATAGTGGCACAGGCCCCGGACAGCCTTGCGTTGGTGGTATAGTGGTGAGCATAGCTGCCTTCCAAGCAGTTGACCCGGGTTCGATTCCCGGCCAACGCACTCCTATCCCTTTTTGGCCTTGCAAAGCGGCCCTAAGCAAAGACCCAAGTCATCCAGGTCCTTGAAGAAAGCTCCTAAGATATCCTGGCTTAGCGACAACTGTGGAGACTTTCTTCGGCATTCGAAAAGTCTCTGGCCTTATGCTTTAACTCGCTCAGGAGGTCCAGCATTATCCAGGGCCAAGGTTCAGCCATTTTGACTACTGATTCCCAAAGAGAATCAACTCTGTCACACACAACATTGCTAAGTATCTGGCAACAACGCTAACACCCTTAGCTGGCATCATATTGCACCATTTGCTATTCGGTGACGAAGGCATCGAATAGCAAATGACCCGCTTTGGACTGTGTCTTGCAAGGCAAGGAAAGGGGTGCATTTGGGCAAGGAGGCCTACAGGAAACCTACCCACACACACCGCTATCTGCTTTTTGGCTCACACCACCCACTGGAACCCAAGCTGGGGCTTCTTAGGACTCTGCAATATCGGGCTGACGCGGTAACAACAAAAAGAGTCTACAGACCCTCTCAGGTGTGCTTTGAAAGCTTGTGGCTAGCCAGACTGGGTCTTGGCTAAACATCCACAAGGTCACGAAAACAAACTGGGGAGAAGCAGAACATTTGGAGAAATATAGTCACCCCCGTAAGCCACTGGAGTGTCAGAAAAACTCCGGAGGATCTTTAACAACAATTGCATCGCTGTGTACTTCAAGTCCAGCAATACACTGGGACGGAAGCTTGTACATCGGCACTATCTGCACTGCCCATTTTGAACATCGCTCTAGCTAGCCAAGCGATTTGACAACAATTGTCACCTTTAGCCACGCCGATCTAGGCACCAATAGCTATGCAGGCTTCCTGCCACCAACAATGGGATCATCTAACTTGAACAGGGCGGTTCTACAATTTTCACACCTCCCCCTGTTCTTGGACAATCAACATCGACACATTCACATGGTGATTGTCTTAAGGTGTGACTAGAAGTGCTGCAGTTATCTTCCTGAGCCAAAGAAGTGGCTCGATCAACTATGTAAACCTCTTCAACAAACGGCTAGTACATTTGCAAGGGTCTCCAGTGAACGCTTGTTTGTCTGCTCAGTTGCCGGTCACCTGAAGAGAGCCAAAGGACACGCTTTGTTTTAGCCTTCGGGCCCCACTGAGGTAATGGAGAAAACATGAGCGTCCCTGGGTGGGCTCGAACCACCAACCTTTCGGTTAACAGCCGAACGCGCTAACCGATTGCGCCACAGAGACTGCACGCCGAGGGCCGGCGCACCGGCCGAGGGAGACATGAATAATAAAAACAAAGTTCCTTAAAAGGCTTCCCAATTGCACATTTCTAGAGTGCCTTCTAGAGTGCCTTCTAGTTAAAGGGGGAGAGAGGCAGGGTAAAAGAGGGCATCCTTCGAGCCGGAATCGAACCAGCGACCTAAGGATTACTACGTTGACGCTACAGTCCTCCGCTCTACCAGCTGAGCTATCGAAGGGCCCGCCGGTGGGTCGTAGCCCGTGACTCCTTGCATTCAAAGCCAGCGCTTTGCCCTTTGCGTTAGTCCTTCTGCCTTGAGGGATTGGTCTATGCCGCCTCTGCCTGAAAGGTCAAATGCCTTGGCAGCTGTGATGTGGGAAAGCTCGGCTTCACGTTTTGCACAGCGAGAAAACACAATCGAAGCACCTACCGCGTTTTGTTGGGAGCCCAAAAACCACAGCAGCAACGGTGATGTACCTCCCTGACAGCAAGTAAGCGCAGGAGTGTTTGGAAGCGCATTGCGTCTATCAAAACAAATTGGGCCGAAAGTTAGCAAAAAGTGTTTGGCGTCAGTTGGTAGCAAGAGGCCACACGGGAGGCAGCGTCTTAGCCCGGCTAGCTCAGTCGGTAGAGCATGAGACTCTTAATCTCAGGGTCGTGGGTTCGAGCCCCACGTTGGGCGTATGGCATCGCAACGTTTTGGCCCAGTCAGTGGCATTCATGCGCACTGCACGGCCCCACCTTTACCATATCGACTGGCTTCTCTTCCATTCCCTCTACAAACGGGGAAATGTTTCGAGCTTATCTTTCTAGTGGTCAATTCGTATGGCAGCAAGTTGACCTTGCGCTGGGGCGTGGTTCTTATCAGCGCCACGTGTGACATGAATTGGATAGAGATAGTGGCACAGGCCCCGGACAGCCTTGCGTTGGTGGTATAGTGGTGAGCATAGCTGCCTTCCAAGCAGTTGACCCGGGTTCGATTCCCGGCCAACGCACTCCTATCCCTTTTTGGCCTTGCAAAGCGGCCCTAAGCAAAGACCCAAGTCATCCAGGTCCTTGAAGAAAGCTCCTAAGATATCCTGGCTTAGCGACAACTGTGGAGACTTTCTTCGGCATTCGAAAAGTCTCTGGCCTTATGCTTTAACTCGCTCAGGAGGTCCAGCATTATCCAGGGCCAAGGTTCAGCCATTTTGACTACTGATTCCCAAAGAGAATCAACTCTGTCACACACAACATTGCTAAGTATCTGGCAACAACGCTAACACCCTTAGCTGGCATCATATTGCACCATTTGCTATTCGGTGACGAAGGCATCGAATAGCAAATGACCCGCTTTGGACTGTGTCTTGCAAGGCAAGGAAAGGGGTGCATTTGGGCAAGGAGGCCTACAGGAAACCTACCCACACACACCGCTATCTGCTTTTTGGCTCACACCACCCACTGGAACCCAAGCTGGGGCTTCTTAGGACTCTGCAATATCGGGCTGACGCGGTAACAACAAAAAGAGTCTACAGACCCTCTCAGGTGTGCTTTGAAAGCTTGTGGCTAGCCAGACTGGGTCTTGGCTAAACATCCACAAGGTCACGAAAACAAACTGGGGAGAAGCAGAACATTTGGAGAAATATAGTCACCCCCGTAAGCCACTGGAGTGTCAGAAAAACTCCGGAGGATCTTTAACAACAATTGCATCGCTGTGTACTTCAAGTCCAGCAATACACTGGGACGGAAGCTTGTACATCGGCACTATCTGCACTGCCCATTTTGAACATCGCTCTAGCTAGCCAAGCGATTTGACAACAATTGTCACCTTTAGCCACGCCGATCTAGGCACCAATAGCTATGCAGGCTTCCTGCCACCAACAATGGGATCATCTAACTTGAACAGGGCGGTTCTACAATTTTCACACCTCCCCCTGTTCTTGGACAATCAACATCGACACATTCACATGGTGATTGTCTTAAGGTGTGACTAGAAGTGCTGCAGTTATCTTCCTGAGCCAAAGAAGTGGCTCGATCAACTATGTAAACCTCTTCAACAAACGGCTAGTACATTTGCAAGGGTCTCCAGTGAACGCTTGTTTGTCTGCTCAGTTGCCGGTCACCTGAAGAGAGCCAAAGGACACGCTTTGTTTTAGCCTTCGGGCCCCACTGAGGTAATGGAGAAAACATGAGCGTCCCTGGGTGGGCTCGAACCACCAACCTTTCGGTTAACAGCCGAACGCGCTAACCGATTGCGCCACAGAGACTGCACGCCGAGGGCCGGCGCACCGGCCGAGGGAGACATGAATAATAAAAACAAAGTTCCTTAAAAGGCTTCCCAATTGCACATTTCTAGAGTGCCTTCTAGAGTGCCTTCTAGTTAAAGGGGGAGAGAGGCAGGGTAAAAGAGGGCATCCTTCGAGCCGGAATCGAACCAGCGACCTAAGGATTACTACGTTGACGCTACAGTCCTCCGCTCTACCAGCTGAGCTATCGAAGGGGCCGCCGGTGGGTCGTAGCCCGTGACTCCTTGCATTCAAAGCCAGCGCTTTGCCCTTTGCGTTAGTCCTTCTGCCTTGAGGGATTGGTCTATGCCGCCTCTGCCTGAAAGGTCAAATGCCTTGGCAGCTGTGATGTGGGAAAGCTCGGCTTCACGTTTTGCACAGCGAGAAAACACAATCGAAGCACCTACCGCGTTTTGTTGGGAGCCCAAAAACCACAGCAGCAACGGTGATGTACCTCCCTGACAGCAAGTAAGCGCAGGAGTGTTTGGAAGCGCATTGCGTCTATCAAAACAAATTGGGCCGAAAGTTAGCAAAAAGTGTTTGGCGTCAGTTGGTAGCAAGAGGCCACACGGGAGGCAGCGTCTTAGCCCGGCTAGCTCAGTCGGTAGAGCATGAGACTCTTAATCTCAGGGTCGTGGGTTCGAGCCCCACGTTGGGCGTATGGCATCGCAACGTTTTGGCCCAGTCAGTGGCATTCATGCGCACTGCACGGCCCCACCTTTACCATATCGACTGGCTTCTCTTCCATTCCCTCTACAAACGGGGAAATGTTTCGAGCTTATCTTTCTAGTGGTCAATTCGTATGGCAGCAAGTTGACCTTGCGCTGGGGCGTGGTTCTTATCAGCGCCACGTGTGACACGAATTGGATAGAGATAGTGGCACAGGCCCCGGACAGCCTTGCGTTGGTGGTATAGTGGTGAGCATAGCTGCCTTCCAAGCAGTTGACCCGGGTTCGATTCCCGGCCAACGCACTCCTATCCCTTTTTGGCCTTGCAAAGCGGCCCTAAGCAAAGACCCAAGTCATCCAGGTCCTTGAAGAAAGCTCCTAAGATATCCTGGCTTAGCGACAACTGTGGAGACTTTCTTCGGCATTCGAAAAGTCTCTGGCCTTATGCTTTAACTCGCTCAGGAGGTCCAGCATTATCCAGGGCCAAGGTTCAGCCATTTTGACTACTGATTCCCAAAGAGAATCAACTCTGTCACACACAACATTGCTAAGTATCTGGCAACAACGCTAACACCCTTAGCTGGCATCATATTGCACCATTTGCTATTCGGTGACGAAGGCATCGAATAGCAAATGACCCGCTTTGGACTGTGTCTTGCAAGGCAAGGAAAGGGGTGCATTTGGGCAAGGAGGCCTACAGGAAACCTACCCACACACACCGCTATCTGCTTTTTGGCTCACACCACCCACTGGAACCCAAGCTGGGGCTTCTTAGGACTCTGCAATATCGGGCTGACGCGGTAACAACAAAAAGAGTCTACAGACCCTCTCAGGTGTGCTTTGAAAGCTTGTGGCTAGCCAGACTGGGTCTTGGCTAAACATCCACAAGGTCACGAAAACAAACTGGGGAGAAGCAGAACATTTGGAGAAATATAGTCACCCCCGTAAGCCACTGGAGTGTCAGAAAAACTCCGGAGGATCTTTAACAACAATTGCATCGCTGTGTACTTCAAGTCCAGCAATACACTGGGACGGAAGCTTGTACATCGGCACTATCTGCACTGCCCATTTTGAACATCGCTCTAGCTAGCCAAGCGATTTGACAACAATTGTCACCTTTAGCCACGCCGATCTAGGCACCAATAGCTATGCAGGCTTCCTGCCACCAACAATGGGATCATCTAACTTGAACAGGGCGGTTCTACAATTTTCACACCTCCCCCTGTTCTTGGACAATCAACATCGACACATTCACATGGTGATTGTCTTAAGGTGTGACTAGAAGTGCTGCAGTTATCTTCCTGAGCCAAAGAAGTGGCTCGATCAACTATGTAAACCTCTTCAACAAACGGCTAGTACATTTGCAAGGGTCTCCAGTGAACGCTTGTTTGTCTGCTCAGTTGCCGGTCACCTGAAGAGAGCCAAAGGACACGCTTTGTTTTAGCCTTCGGGCCCCACTGAGGTAATGGAGAAAACATGAGCGTCCCTGGGTGGGCTCGAACCACCAACCTTTCGGTTAACAGCCGAACGCGCTAACCGATTGCGCCACAGAGACTGCACGCCGAGGGCCGGCGCACCGGCCGAGGGAGACATGAATAATAAAAACAAAGTTCCTTAAAAGGCTTCCCAATTGCACATTTCTAGAGTGCCTTCTAGAGTGCCTTCTAGTTAAAGGGGGAGAGAGGCAGGGTAAAAGAGGGCATCCTTCGAGCCGGAATCGAACCAGCGACCTAAGGATTACTACGTTGACGCTACAGTCCTCCGCTCTACCAGCTGAGCTATCGAAGGGGCCGCCGGTGGGTCGTAGCCCGTGACTCCTTGCATTCAAAGCCAGCGCTTTGCCCTTTGCGTTAGTCCTTCTGCCTTGAGGGATTGGTCTATGCCGCCTCTGCCTGAAAGGTCAAATGCCTTGGCAGCTGTGATGTGGGAAAGCTCGGCTTCACATTTTGCACAGCGAGAAAACACAATCGAAGCACCTACCGCGTTTTGTTGGGAGCCCAAAAACCACAGCAGCAACGGTGATGTACCTCCCTGACAGCAAGTAAGCGCAGGAGTGTTTGGAAGCGCATTGCGTCTATCAAAACAAATTGGGCCGAAAGTTAGCAAAAAGTGTTTGGCGTCAGTTGGTAGCAAGAGGCCACACGGGAGGCAGCGTCTTAGCCCGGCTAGCTCAGTCGGTAGAGCATGAGACTCTTAATCTCAGGGTCGTGGGTTCGAGCCCCACGTTGGGCGTATGGCATCGCAACGTTTTGGCCCAGTCAGTGGCATTCATGCGCACTGCACGGCCCCACCTTTACCATATCGACTGGCTTCTCTTCCATTCCCTCTACAAACGGGGAAATGTTTCGAGCTTATCTTTCTAGTGGTCAATTCGTATGGCAGCAAGTTGACCTTGCGCTGGGGCGTGGTTCTTATCAGCGCCACGTGTGACACGAATTGGATAGAGATAGTGGCACAGGCCCCGGACAGCCTTGCGTTGGTGGTATAGTGGTGAGCATAGCTGCCTTCCAAGCAGTTGACCCGGGTTCGATTCCCGGCCAACGCACTCCTATCCCTTTTTGGCCTTGCAAAGCGGCCCTAAGCAAAGACCCAAGTCATCCAGGTCCTTGAAGAAAGCTCCTAAGATATCCTGGCTTAGCGACAACTGTGGAGACTTTCTTCGGCATTCGAAAAGTCTCTGGCCTTATGCTTTAACTCGCTCAGGAGGTCCAGCATTATCCAGGGCCAAGGTTCAGCCATTTTGACTACTGATTCCCAAAGAGAATCAACTCTGTCACACACAACATTGCTAAGTATCTGGCAACAACGCTAACACCCTTAGCTGGCATCATATTGCACCATTTGCTATTCGGTGACGAAGGCATCGAATAGCAAATGACCCGCTTTGGACTGTGTCTTGCAAGGCAAGGAAAGGGGTGCATTTGGGCAAGGAGGCCTACAGGAAACCTACCCACACACACCGCTATCTGCTTTTTGGCTCACACCACCCACTGGAACCCAAGCTGGGGCTTCTTAGGACTCTGCAATATCGGGCTGACGCGGTAACAACAAAAAGAGTCTACAGACCCTCTCAGGTGTGCTTTGAAAGCTTGTGGCTAGCCAGACTGGGTCTTGGCTAAACATCCACAAGGTCACGAAAACAAACTGGGGAGAAGCAGAACATTTGGAGAAATATAGTCACCCCCGTAAGCCACTGGAGTGTCAGAAAAACTCCGGAGGATCTTTAACAACAATTGCATCGCTGTGTACTTCAAGTCCAGCAATACACTGGGACGGAAGCTTGTACATCGGCACTATCTGCACTGCCCATTTTGAACATCGCTCTAGCTAGCCAAGCGATTTGACAACAATTGTCACCTTTAGCCACGCCGATCTAGGCACCAATAGCTATGCAGGCTTCCTGCCACCAACAATGGGATCATCTAACTTGAACAGGGCGGTTCTACAATTTTCACACCTCCCCCTGTTCTTGGACAATCAACATCGACACATTCACATGGTGATTGTCTTAAGGTGTGACTAGAAGTGCTGCAGTTATCTTCCTGAGCCAAAGAAGTGGCTCGATCAACTATGTAAACCTCTTCAACAAACGGCTAGTACATTTGCAAGGGTCTCCAGTGAACGCTTGTTTGTCTGCTCAGTTGCCGGTCACCTGAAGAGAGCCAAAGGACACGCTTTGTTTTAGCCTTCGGGCCCCACTGAGGTAATGGAGAAAACATGAGCGTCCCTGGGTGGGCTCGAACCACCAACCTTTCGGTTAACAGCCGAACGCGCTAACCGATTGCGCCACAGAGACTGCACGCCGAGGGCCGGCGCACCGGCCGAGGGAGACATGAATAATAAAAACAAAGTTCCTTAAAAGGCTTCCCAATTGCACATTTCTAGAGTGCCTTCTAGAGTGCCTTCTAGTTAAAGGGGGAGAGAGGCAGGGTAAAAGAGGGCATCCTTCGAGCCGGAATCGAACCAGCGACCTAAGGATTACTACGTTGACGCTACAGTCCTCCGCTCTACCAGCTGAGCTATCGAAGGGGCCGCCGGTGGGTCGTAGCCCGTGACTCCTTGCATTCAAAGCCAGCGCTTTGCCCTTTGCGTTAGTCCTTCTGCCTTGAGGGATTGGTCTATGCCGCCTCTGCCTGAAAGGTCAAATGCCTTGGCAGCTGTGATGTGGGAAAGCTCGGCTTCACGTTTTGCACAGCGAGAAAACACAATCGAAGCACCTACCGCGTTTTGTTGGGAGCCCAAAAACCACAGCAGCAACGGTGATGTACCTCCCTGACAGCAAGTAAGCGCAGGAGTGTTTGGAAGCGCATTGCGTCTATCAAAACAAATTGGGCCGAAAGTTAGCAAAAAGTGTTTGGCGTCAGTTGGTAGCAAGAGGCCACACGGGAGGCAGCGTCTTAGCCCGGCTAGCTCAGTCGGTAGAGCATGAGACTCTTAATCTCAGGGTCGTGGGTTCGAGCCCCACGTTGGGCGTATGGCATCGCAACGTTTTGGCCCAGTCAGTGGCATTCATGCGCACTGCACGGCCCCACCTTTACCATATCGACTGGCTTCTCTTCCATTCCCTCTACAAACGGGGAAATGTTTCGAGCTTATCTTTCTAGTGGTCAATTCGTATGGCAGCAAGTTGACCTTGCGCTGGGGCGTGGTTCTTATCAGCGCCACGTGTGACACGAATTGGATAGAGATAGTGGCACAGGCCCCGGACAGCCTTGCGTTGGTGGTATAGTGGTGAGCATAGCTGCCTTCCAAGCAGTTGACCCGGGTTCGATTCCCGGCCAACGCACTCCTATCCCTTTTTGGCCTTGCAAAGCGGCCCTAAGCAAAGACCCAAGTCATCCAGGTCCTTGAAGAAAGCTCCTAAGATATCCTGGCTTAGCGACAACTGTGGAGACTTTCTTCGGCATTCGAAAAGTCTCTGGCCTTATGCTTTAACTCGCTCAGGAGGTCCAGCATTATCCAGGGCCAAGGTTCAGCCATTTTGACTACTGATTCCCAAAGAGAATCAACTCTGTCACACACAACATTGCTAAGTATCTGGCAACAACGCTAACACCCTTAGCTGGCATCATATTGCACCATTTGCTATTCGGTGACGAAGGCATCGAATAGCAAATGACCCGCTTTGGACTGTGTCTTGCAAGGCAAGGAAAGGGGTGCATTTGGGCAAGGAGGCCTACAGGAAACCTACCCACACACACCGCTATCTGCTTTTTGGCTCACACCACCCACTGGAACCCAAGCTGGGGCTTCTTAGGACTCTGCAATATCGGGCTGACGCGGTAACAACAAAAAGAGTCTACAGACCCTCTCAGGTGTGCTTTGAAAGCTTGTGGCTAGCCAGACTGGGTCTTGGCTAAACATCCACAAGGTCACGAAAACAAACTGGGGAGAAGCAGAACATTTGGAGAAATATAGTCACCCCCGTAAGCCACTGGAGTGTCAGAAAAACTCCGGAGGATCTTTAACAACAATTGCATCGCTGTGTACTTCAAGTCCAGCAATACACTGGGACGGAAGCTTGTACATCGGCACTATCTGCACTGCCCATTTTGAACATCGCTCTAGCTAGCCAAGCGATTTGACAACAATTGTCACCTTTAGCCACGCCGATCTAGGCACCAATAGCTATGCAGGCTTCCTGCCACCAACAATGGGATCATCTAACTTGAACAGGGCGGTTCTACAATTTTCACACCTCCCCCTGTTCTTGGACAATCAACATCGACACATTCACATGGTGATTGTCTTAAGGTGTGACTAGAAGTGCTGCAGTTATCTTCCTGAGCCAAAGAAGTGGCTCGATCAACTATGTAAACCTCTTCAACAAACGGCTAGTACATTTGCAAGGGTCTCCAGTGAACGCTTGTTTGTCTGCTCAGTTGCCGGTCACCTGAAGAGAGCCAAAGGACACGCTTTGTTTTAGCCTTCGGGCCCCACTGAGGTAATGGAGAAAACATGAGCGTCCCTGGGTGGGCTCGAACCACCAACCTTTCGGTTAACAGCCGAACGCGCTAACCGATTGCGCCACAGAGACTGCACGCCGAGGGCCGGCGCACCGGCCGAGGGAGACATGAATAATAAAAACAAAGTTCCTTAAAAGGCTTCCCAATTGCACATTTCTAGAGTGCCTTCTAGAGTGCCTTCTAGTTAAAGGGGGAGAGAGGCAGGGTAAAAGAGGGCATCCTTCGAGCCGGAATCGAACCAGCGACCTAAGGATTACTACGTTGACGCTACAGTCCTCCGCTCTACCAGCTGAGCTATCGAAGGGGCCGCCGGTGGGTCGTAGCCCGTGACTCCTTGCATTCAAAGCCAGCGCTTTGCCCTTTGCGTTAGTCCTTCTGCCTTGAGGGATTGGTCTATGCCGCCTCTGCCTGAAAGGTCAAATGCCTTGGCAGCTGTGATGTGGGAAAGCTCGGCTTCACGTTTTGCACAGCGAGAAAACACAATCGAAGCACCTACCGCGTTTTGTTGGGAGCCCAAAAACCACAGCAGCAACGGTGATGTACCTCCCTGACAGCAAGTAAGCGCAGGAGTGTTTGGAAGCGCATTGCGTCTATCAAAACAAATTGGGCCGAAAGTTAGCAAAAAGTGTTTGGCGTCAGTTGGTAGCAAGAGGCCACACGGGAGGCAGCGTCTTAGCCCGGCTAGCTCAGTCGGTAGAGCATGAGACTCTTAATCTCAGGGTCGTGGGTTCGAGCCCCACGTTGGGCGTATGGCATCGCAACGTTTTGGCCCAGTCAGTGGCATTCATGCGCACTGCACGGCCCCACCTTTACCATATCGACTGGCTTCTCTTCCATTCCCTCTACAAACGGGGAAATGTTTCGAGCTTATCTTTCTAGTGGTCAATTCGTATGGCAGCAAGTTGACCTTGCGCTGGGGCGTGGTTCTTATCAGCGCCACGTGTGACACGAATTGGATAGAGATAGTGGCACAGGCCCCGGACAGCCTTGCGTTGGTGGTATAGTGGTGAGCATAGCTGCCTTCCAAGCAGTTGACCCGGGTTCGATTCCCGGCCAACGCACTCCTATCCCTTTTTGGCCTTGCAAAGCGGCCCTAAGCAAAGACCCAAGTCATCCAGGTCCTTGAAGAAAGCTCCTAAGATATCCTGGCTTAGCGACAACTGTGGAGACTTTCTTCGGCATTCGAAAAGTCTCTGGCCTTATGCTTTAACTCGCTCAGGAGGTCCAGCATTATCCAGGGCCAAGGTTCAGCCATTTTGACTACTGATTCCCAAAGAGAATCAACTCTGTCACACACAACATTGCTAAGTATCTGGCAACAACGCTAACACCCTTAGCTGGCATCATATTGCACCATTTGCTATTCGGTGACGAAGGCATCGAATAGCAAATGACCCGCTTTGGACTGTGTCTTGCAAGGCAAGGAAAGGGGTGCATTTGGGCAAGGAGGCCTACAGGAAACCTACCCACACACACCGCTATCTGCTTTTTGGCTCACACCACCCACTGGAACCCAAGCTGGGGCTTCTTAGGACTCTGCAATATCGGGCTGACGCGGTAACAACAAAAAGAGTCTACAGACCCTCTCAGGTGTGCTTTGAAAGCTTGTGGCTAGCCAGACTGGGTCTTGGCTAAACATCCACAAGGTCACGAAAACAAACTGGGGAGAAGCAGAACATTTGGAGAAATATAGTCACCCCCGTAAGCCACTGGAGTGTCAGAAAAACTCCGGAGGATCTTTAACAACAATTGCATCGCTGTGTACTTCAAGTCCAGCAATACACTGGGACGGAAGCTTGTACATCGGCACTATCTGCACTGCCCATTTTGAACATCGCTCTAGCTAGCCAAGCGATTTGACAACAATTGTCACCTTTAGCCACGCCGATCTAGGCACCAATAGCTATGCAGGCTTCCTGCCACCAACAATGGGATCATCTAACTTGAACAGGGCGGTTCTACAATTTTCACACCTCCCCCTGTTCTTGGACAATCAACATCGACACATTCACATGGTGATTGTCTTAAGGTGTGACTAGAAGTGCTGCAGTTATCTTCCTGAGCCAAAGAAGTGGCTCGATCAACTATGTAAACCTCTTCAACAAACGGCTAGTACATTTGCAAGGGTCTCCAGTGAACGCTTGTTTGTCTGCTCAGTTGCCGGTCACCTGAAGAGAGCCAAAGGACACGCTTTGTTTTAGCCTTCGGGCCCCACTGAGGTAATGGAGAAAACATGAGCGTCCCTGGGTGGGCTCGAACCACCAACCTTTCGGTTAACAGCCGAACGCGCTAACCGATTGCGCCACAGAGACTGCACGCCGAGGGCCGGCGCACCGGCCGAGGGAGACATGAATAATAAAAACAAAGTTCCTTAAAAGGCTTCCCAATTGCACATTTCTAGAGTGCCTTCTAGAGTGCCTTCTAGTTAAAGGGGGAGAGAGGCAGGGTAAAAGAGGGCATCCTTCGAGGCGGAATCGAACCAGCGACCTAAGGATTACTACGTTGACGCTACAGTCCTCCGCTCTACCAGCTGAGCTATCGAAGGGCCCGCCGGTGGGTCGTAGCCCGTGACTCCTTGCATTCAAAGCCAGCGCTTTGCCCTTTGCGTTAGTCCTTCTGCCTTGAGGGATTGGTCTATGCCGCCTCTGCCTGAAAGGTCAAATGCCTTGGCAGCTGTGATGTGGGAAAGCTCGGCTTCACGTTTTGCACAGCGAGAAAACACAATCGAAGCACCTACCGCGTTTTGTTGGGAGCCCAAAAACCACAGCAGCAACGGTGATGTACCTCCCTGACAGCAAGTAAGCGCAGGAGTGTTTGGAAGCGCATTGCGTCTATCAAAACAAATTGGGCCGAAAGTTAGCAAAAAGTGTTTGGCGTCAGTTGGTAGCAAGAGGCCACACGGGAGGCAGCGTCTTAGCCCGGCTAGCTCAGTCGGTAGAGCATGAGACTCTTAATCTCAGGGTCGTGGGTTCAAGCCCCACGTTGGGCGTATGGCATCGCAACGTTTTGGCCCAGTCAGTGGCATTCATGCGCACTGCACGGCCCCACCTTTACCATATCGACTGGCTTCTCTTCCATTCCCTCTACAAACGGGGAAATGTTTCGAGCTTATCTTTCTAGTGGTCAATTCGTATGGCAGCAAGTTGACCTTGCGCTGGGGCGTGGTTCTTATCAGCGCCACGTGTGACACGAATTGGATAGAGATAGTGGCACAGGCCCCGGACAGCCTTGCGTTGGTGGTATAGTGGTGAGCATAGCTGCCTTCCAAGCAGTTGACCCGGGTTCGATTCCCGGCCAACGCACTCCTATCCCTTTTTGGCCTTGCAAAGCGGCCCTAAGCAAAGACCCAAGTCATCCAGGTCCTTGAAGAAAGCTCCTAAGATATCCTGGCTTAGCGACAACTGTGGAGACTTTCTTCGGCATTCGAAAAGTCTCTGGCCTTATGCTTTAACTCGCTCAGGAGGTCCAGCATTATCCAGGGCCAAGGTTCAGCCATTTTGACTACTGATTCCCAAAGAGAATCAACTCTGTCACACACAACATTGCTAAGTATCTGGCAACAACGCTAACACCCTTAGCTGGCATCATATTGCACCATTTGCTATTCGGTGACGAAGGCATCGAATAGCAAATGACCCGCTTTGGACTGTGTCTTGCAAGGCAAGGAAAGGGGTGCATTTGGGCAAGGAGGCCTACAGGAAACCTACCCACACACACCGCTATCTGCTTTTTGGCTCACACCACCCACTGGAACCCAAGCTGGGGCTTCTTAGGACTCTGCAATATCGGGCTGACGCGGTAACAACAAAAAGAGTCTACAGACCCTCTCAGGTGTGCTTTGAAAGCTTGTGGCTAGCCAGACTGGGTCTTGGCTAAACATCCACAAGGTCACGAAAACAAACTGGGGAGAAGCAGAACATTTGGAGAAATATAGTCACCCCCGTAAGCCACTGGAGTGTCAGAAAAACTCCGGAGGATCTTTAACAACAATTGCATCGCTGTGTACTTCAAGTCCAGCAATACACTGGGACGGAAGCTTGTACATCGGCACTATCTGCACTGCCCATTTTGAACATCGCTCTAGCTAGCCAAGCGATTTGACAACAATTGTCACCTTTAGCCACGCCGATCTAGGCACCAATAGCTATGCAGGCTTCCTGCCACCAACAATGGGATCATCTAACTTGAACAGGGCGGTTCTACAATTTTCACACCTCCCCCTGTTCTTGGACAATCAACATCGACACATTCACATGGTGATTGTCTTAAGGTGTGACTAGAAGTGCTGCAGTTATCTTCCTGAGCCAAAGAAGTGGCTCGATCAACTATGTAAACCTCTTCAACAAACGGCTAGTACATTTGCAAGGGTCTCCAGTGAACGCTTGTTTGTCTGCTCAGTTGCCGGTCACCTGAAGAGAGCCAAAGGACACGCTTTGTTTTAGCCTTCGGGCCCCACTGAGGTAATGGAGAAAACATGAGCGTCCCTGGGTGGGCTCGAACCACCAACCTTTCGGTTAACAGCCGAACGCGCTAACCGATTGCGCCACAGAGACTGCACGCCGAGGGCCGGCGCACCGGCCGAGGGAGACATGAATAATAAAAACAAAGTTCCTTAAAAGGCTTCCCAATTGCACATTTCTAGAGTGCCTTCTAGAGTGCCTTCTAGTTAAAGGGGGAGAGAGGCAGGGTAAAAGAGGGCATCCTTCGAGCCGGAATCGAACCAGCGACCTAAGGATTACTACGTTGACGCTACAGTCCTCCGCTCTACCAGCTGAGCTATCGAAGGGGCCGCCGGTGGGTCGTAGCCCGTGACTCCTTGCATTCAAAGCCAGCGCTTTGCCCTTTGCGTTAGTCCTTCTGCCTTGAGGGATTGGTCTATGCCGCCTCTGCCTGAAAGGTCAAATGCCTTGGCAGCTGTGATGTGGGAAAGCTCGGCTTCACGTTTTGCACAGCGAGAAAACACAATCGAAGCACCTACCGCGTTTTGTTGGGAGCCCAAAAACCACAGCAGCAACGGTGATGTACCTCCCTGACAGCAAGTAAGCGCAGGAGTGTTTGGAAGCGCATTGCGTCTATCAAAACAAATTGGGCCGAAAGTTAGCAAAAAGTGTTTGGCGTCAGTTGGTAGCAAGAGGCCACACGGGAGGCAGCGTCTTAGCCCGGCTAGCTCAGTCGGTAGAGCATGAGACTCTTAATCTCAGGGTCGTGGGTTCGAGCCCCACGTTGGGCGTATGGCATCGCATCGTTTTGGCCCAGTCAGTGGCATTCATGCGCACTGCACGGCCCCACCTTTACCATATCGACTGGCTTCTCTTCCATTCCCTCTACAAACGGGGAAATGTTTCGAGCTTATCTTTCTAGTGGTCAATTCGTATGGCAGCAAGTTGACCTTGCGCTGGGGCGTGGTTCTTATCAGCGCCACGTGTGACATGAATTGGATAGAGATAGTGGCACAGGCCCCGGACAGCCTTGCGTTGGTGGTATAGTGGTGAGCATAGCTGCCTTCCAAGCAGTTGACCCGGGTTCGATTCCCGGCCAACGCACTCCTATCCCTTTTTGGCCTTGCAAAGCGGCCCTAAGCAAAGACCCAAGTCATCCAGGTCCTTGAAGAAAGCTCCTAAGATATCCTGGCTTAGCGACAACCTACCCACACACACCGCTATCTGCTTTTTGGCTCACACCACCCACTGGAACCCAAGCTGGGGCTTCTTAGGACTCTGCAATATCGGGCTGACGCGGTAACAACAAAAAGAGTCTACAGACCCTCTCAGGTGTGCTTTGAAAGCTTGTGGCTAGCCAGACTGGGTCTTGGCTAAACATCCACAAGGTCACGAAAACAAACTGGGGAGAAGCAGAACATTTGGAGAAATATAGTCACCCCCGTAAGCCACTGGAGTGTCAGAAAAACTCCGGAGGATCTTTAACAACAATTGCATCGCTGTGTACTTCAAGTCCAGCAATACACTGGGACGGAAGCTTGTACATCGGCACTATCTGCACTGCCCATTTTGAACATCGCTCTAGCTAGCCAAGCGATTTGACAACAATTGTCACCTTTAGCCACGCCGATCTAGGCACCAATAGCTATGCAGGCTTCCTGCCACCAACAATGGGATCATCTAACTTGAACAGGGCGGTTCTACAATTTTCACACCTCCCCCTGTTCTTGGACAATCAACATCGACACATTCACATGGTGATTGTCTTAAGGTGTGACTAGAAGTGCTGCAGTTATCTTCCTGAGCCAAAGAAGTGGCTCGATCAACTATGTAAACCTCTTCAACAAACGGCTAGTACATTTGCAAGGGTCTCCAGTGAACGCTTGTTTGTCTGCTCAGTTGCCGGTCACCTGAAGAGAGCCAAAGGACACGCTTTGTTTTAGCCTTCGGGCCCCACTGAGGTAATGGAGAAAACATGAGCGTCCCTGGGTGGGCTCGAACCACCAACCTTTCGGTTAACAGCCGAACGCGCTAACCGATTGCGCCACAGAGACTGCACGCCGAGGGCCGGCGCACCGGCCGAGGGAGACATGAATAATAAAAACAAAGTTCCTTAAAAGGCTTCCCAATTGCACATTTCTAGAGTGCCTTCTAGAGTGCCTTCTAGTTAAAGGGGGAGAGAGGCAGGGTAAAAGAGAGCATCCTTCGAGCCGGAATCGAACCAGCGACCTAAGGATTACTACGTTGACGCTACAGTCCTCCGCTCTACCAGCTGAGCTATCGAAGGGCCCGCCGGTGGGTCGTAGCCCGTGACTCCTTGCATTCAAAGCCAGCGCTTTGCCCTTTGCGTTAGTCCTTCTGCCTTGAGGGATTGGTCTATGCCGCCTCTGCCTGAAAGGTCAAATGCCTTGGCAGCTGTGATGTGGGAAAGCTCGGCTTCACGTTTTGCACAGCGAGAAAACACAATCGAAGCACCTACCGCGTTTTGTTGGGAGCCCAAAAACCACAGCAGCAACGGTGATGTACCTCCCTGACAGCAAGTAAGCGCAGGAGTGTTTGGAAGCGCATTGCGTCTATCAAAACAAATTGGGCCGAAAGTTAGCAAAAAGTGTTTGGCGTCAGTTGGTAGCAAGAGGCCACACGGGAGGCAGCGTCTTAGCCCGGCTAGCTCAGTCGGTAGAGCATGAGACTCTTAATCTCAGGGTCGTGGGTTCGAGCCCCACGTTGGGCGTATGGCATCGCAATGTTTTGGCCCAGTCAGTGGCATTCATGCGCACTGCACGGCCCCACCTTTACCATATCGACTGGCTTCTCTTCCATTCCCTCTACAAACGGGGAAATGTTTCGAGCTTATCTTTCTAGTGGTCAATTCGTATGGCAGCAAGTTGACCTTGCGCTGGGGCGTGGTTCTTATCAGCGCCACGTGTGACACGAATTGGATAGAGATAGTGGCACAGGCCCCGGACAGCCTTGCGTTGGTGGTATAGTGGTGAGCATAGCTGCCTTCCAAGCAGTTGACCCGGGTTCGATTCCCGGCCAACGCACTCCTATCCCTTTTTGGCCTTGCAAAGCGGCCCTAAGCAAAGACCCAAGTCATCCAGGTCCTTGAAGAAAGCTCCTAAGATATCCTGGCTTAGCGACAACTGTGGAGACTTTCTTCGGCATTCGAAAAGTCTCTGGCCTTATGCTTTAACTCGCTCAGGAGGTCCAGCATTATCCAGGGCCAAGGTTCAGCCATTTTGACTACTGATTCCCAAAGAGAATCAACTCTGTCACACACAACATTGCTAAGTATCTGGCAACAACGCTAACACCCTTAGCTGGCATCATATTGCACCATTTGCTATTCGGTGACGAAGGCATCGAATAGCAAATGACCCGCTTTGGACTGTGTCTTGCAAGGCAAGGAAAGGGGTGCATTTGGGCAAGGAGGCCTACAGGAAACCTACCCACACACACCGCTATCTGCTTTTTGGCTCACACCACCCACTGGAACCCAAGCTGGGGCTTCTTAGGACTCTGCAATATCGGGCTGACGCGGTAACAACAAAAAGAGTCTACAGACCCTCTCAGGTGTGCTTTGAAAGCTTGTGGCTAGCCAGACTGGGTCTTGGCTAAACATCCACAAGGTCACGAAAACAAACTGGGGAGAAGCAGAACATTTGGAGAAATATAGTCACCCCCGTAAGCCACTGGAGTGTCAGAAAAACTCCGGAGGATCTTTAACAACAATTGCATCGCTGTGTACTTCAAGTCCAGCAATACACTGGGACGGAAGCTTGTACATCGGCACTATCTGCACTGCCCATTTTGAACATCGCTCTAGCTAGCCAAGCGATTTGACAACAATTGTCACCTTTAGCCACGCCGATCTAGGCACCAATAGCTATGCAGGCTTCCTGCCACCAACAATGGGATCATCTAACTTGAACAGGGCGGTTCTACAATTTTCACACCTCCCCCTGTTCTTGGACAATCAACATCGACACATTCACATGGTGATTGTCTTAAGGTGTGACTAGAAGTGCTGCAGTTATCTTCCTGAGCCAAAGAAGTGGCTCGATCAACTATGTAAACCTCTTCAACAAACGGCTAGTACATTTGCAAGGGTCTCCAGTGAACGCTTGTTTGTCTGCTCAGTTGCCGGTCACCTGAAGAGAGCCAAAGGACACGCTTTGTTTTAGCCTTCGGGCCCCACTGAGGTAATGGAGAAAACATGAGCGTCCCTGGGTGGGCTCGAACCACCAACCTTTCGGTTAACAGCCGAACGCGCTAACCGATTGCGCCACAGAGACTGCACGCCGAGGGCCGGCGCACCGGCCGAGGGAGACATGAATAATAAAAACAAAGTTCCTTAAAAGGCTTCCCAATTGCACATTTCTAGAGTGCCTTCTAGAGTGCCTTCTAGTTAAAGGGGGAGAGAGGCAGGGTAAAAGAGGGCATCCTTCGAGCCGGAATCGAACCAGCGACCTAAGGATTACTACGTTGACGCTACAGTCCTCCGCTCTACCAGCTGAGCTATCGAAGGGGCCGCCGGTGGGTCGTAGCCCGTGACTCCTTGCATTCAAAGCCAGCGCTTTGCCCTTTGCGTTAGTCCTTCTGCCTTGAGGGATTGGTCTATGCCGCCTCTGCCTGAAAGGTCAAATGCCTTGGCAGCTGTGATGTGGGAAAGCTCGGCTTCACGTTTTGCACAGCGAGAAAACACAATCGAAGCACCTACCGCGTTTTGTTGGGAGCCCAAAAACCACAGCAGCAACGGTGATGTACCTCCCTGACAGCAAGTAAGCGCAGGAGTGTTTGGAAGCGCATTGCGTCTATCAAAACAAATTGGGCCGAAAGTTAGCAAAAAGTGTTTGGCGTCAGTTGGTAGCAAGAGGCCACACGGGAGGCAGCGTCTTAGCCCGGCTAGCTCAGTCGGTAGAGCATGAGACTCTTAATCTCAGGGTCGTGGGTTCGAGCCCCACGTTGGGCGTATGGCATCGCAACGTTTTGGCCCAGTCAGTGGCATTCATGCGCACTGCACGGCCCCACCTTTACCATATCGACTGGCTTCTCTTCCATTCCCTCTACAAACGGGGAAATGTTTCGAGCTTATCTTTCTAGTGGTCAATTCGTATGGCAGCAAGTTGACCTTGCGCTGGGGCGTGGTTCTTATCAGCGCCACGTGTGACACGAATTGGATAGAGATAGTGGCACAGTCCCCGGACAGCCTTGCGTTGGTGGTATAGTGGTGAGCATAGCTGCCTTCCAAGCAGTTGACCCGGGTTCGATTCCCGGCCAACGCACTCCTATCCCTTTTTGGCCTTGCAAAGCGGCCCTAAGCAAAGACCCAAGTCATCCAGGTCCTTGAAGAAAGCTCCTAAGATATCCTGGCTTAGCGACAACTGTGGAGACTTTCTTCGGCATTCGAAAAGTCTCTGGCCTTATGCTTTAACTCGCTCAGGAGGTCCAGCATTATCCAGGGCCAAGGTTCAGCCATTTTGACTACTGATTCCCAAAGAGAATCAACTCTGTCACACACAACATTGCTAAGTATCTGGCAACAACGCTAACACCCTTAGCTGGCATCATATTGCACCATTTGCTATTCGGTGACGAAGGCATCGAATAGCAAATGACCCGCTTTGGACTGTGTCTTGCAAGGCAAGGAAAGGGGTGCATTTGGGCAAGGAGGCCTACAGGAAACCTACCCACACACACCGCTATCTGCTTTTTGGCTCACACCACCCACTGGAACCCAAGCTGGGGCTTCTTAGGACTCTGCAATATCGGGCTGACGCGGTAACAACAAAAAGAGTCTACAGACCCTCTCAGGTGTGCTTTGAAAGCTTGTGGCTAGCCAGACTGGGTCTTGGCTAAACATCCACAAGGTCACGAAAACAAACTGGGGAGAAGCAGAACATTTGGAGAAATATAGTCACCCCCGTAAGCCACTGGAGTGTCAGAAAAACTCCGGAGGATCTTTAACAACAATTGCATCGCTGTGTACTTCAAGTCCAGCAATACACTGGGACGGAAGCTTGTACATCGGCACTATCTGCACTGCCCATTTTGAACATCGCTCTAGCTAGCCAAGCGATTTGACAACAATTGTCACCTTTAGCCACGCCGATCTAGGCACCAATAGCTATGCAGGCTTCCTGCCACCAACAATGGGATCATCTAACTTGAACAGGGCGGTTCTACAATTTTCACACCTCCCCCTGTTCTTGGACAATCAACATCGACACATTCACATGGTGATTGTCTTAAGGTGTGACTAGAAGTGCTGCAGTTATCTTCCTGAGCCAAAGAAGTGGCTCGATCAACTATGTAAACCTCTTCAACAAACGGCTAGTACATTTGCAAGGGTCTCCAGTGAACGCTTGTTTGTCTGCTCAGTTGCCGGTCACCTGAAGAGAGCCAAAGGACACGCTTTGTTTTAGCCTTCGGGCCCCACTGAGGTAATGGAGAAAACATGAGCGTCCCTGGGTGGGCTCGAACCACCAACCTTTCGGTTAACAGCCGAACGCGCTAACCGATTGCGCCACAGAGACTGCACGCCGAGGGCCGGCGCACCGGCCGAGGGAGACATGAATAATAAAAACAAAGTTCCTTAAAAGGCTTCCCAATTGCACATTTCTAGAGTGCCTTCTAGAGTGCCTTCTAGTTAAAGGGGGAGAGAGGCAGGGTAAAAGAGGGCATCCTTCGAGCCGGAATCGAACCAGCGACCTAAGGATTACTACGTTGACGCTACAGTCCTCCGCTCTACCAGCTGAGCTATCGAAGGGGCCGCCGGTGGGTCGTAGCCCGTGACTCCTTGCATTCAAAGCCAGTGCTTTGCCCTTTGCGTTAGTCCTTCTGCCTTGAGGGATTGGTCTATGCCGCCTCTGCCTGAAAGGTCAAATGCCTTGGCAGCTGTGATGTGGGAAAGCTCGGCTTCACGTTTTGCACAGCGAGAAAACACAATCGAAGCACCTACCGCGTTTTGTTGGGAGCCCAAAAACCACAGCAGCAACGTTGATGTACCTCCCTGACAGCAAGTAAGCGCAGGAGTGTTTGGAAGCGCATTGCGTCTATCAAAACAAATTGGGCCGAAAGTTAGCAAAAAGTGTTTGGCGTCAGTTGGTAGCAAAAGGCCACACGGGAGGCAGCGTCTTAGCCCGGCTAGCTCAGTCGGTAGAGCATGAGACTCTTAATCTCAGGGTCGTGGGTTCGAGCCCCACAATGGGCGTATGGCATCGCAACGTTTTGGCCCAGTCAGTGGCATTCATGCGCACTGCACGGCCCCACCTTTACCATATCGACTGGCTTCTCTTCCATTCCCTCTACAAACGGGGAAATGTTTCGAGCTTATCTTTCTAGTGGTCAATTCGTATGGCAGCAAGTTGACCTTGCGCTGGGGCGTGGTTCTTATCAGCGCCACGTGTGACACGAATTGGATAGAGATAGTGGCACAGGCCCCGGACAGCCTTGCGTTGGTGGTATAGTGGTGAGCATAGCTGCCTTCCAAGCAGTTGACCCGGGTTCGATTCCCGGCCAACGCACTCCTATCCCTTTTTGGCCTTGCAAAGCGGCCCTAAGCAAAGACCCAAGTCATCCAGGTCCTTGAAGAAAGCTCCTAAGATATCCTGGCTTAGCGACAACTGTGGAGACTTTCTTCGGCATTCGAAAAGTCTCTGGCCTTATGCTTTAACTCGCTCAGGAGGTCCAGCATTATCCAGGGCCAAGGTTCAGCCATTTTGACTACTGATTCCCAAAGAGAATCAACTCTGTCACACACAACATTGCTAAGTATCTGGCAACAACGCTAACACCCTTAGCTGGCATCATATTGCACCATTTGCTATTCGGTGACGAAGGCATCGAATAGCAAATGACCCGCTTTGGACTGTGTCTTGCAAGGCAAGGAAAGGGGTGCATTTGGGCAAGGAGGCCTACAGGAAACCTACCCACACACACCGCTATCTGCTTTTTGGCTCACACCACCCACTGGAACCCAAGCTGGGGCTTCTTAGGACTCTGCAATATCGGGCTGACGCGGTAACAACAAAAAGAGTCTACAGACCCTCTCAGGTGTGCTTTGAAAGCTTGTGGCTAGCCAGACTGGGTCTTGGCTAAACATCCACAAGGTCACGAAAACAAACTGGGGAGAAGCAGAACATTTGGAGAAATATAGTCACCCCCGTAAGCCACTGGAGTGTCAGAAAAACTCCGGAGGATCTTTAACAACAATTGCATCGCTGTGTACTTCAAGTCCAGCAATACACTGGGACGGAAGCTTGTACATCGGCACTATCTGCACTGCCCATTTTGAACATCGCTCTAGCTAGCCAAGCGATTTGACAACAATTGTCACCTTTAGCCACGCCGATCTAGGCACCAATAGCTATGCAGGCTTCCTGCCACCAACAATGGGATCATCTAACTTGAACAGGGCGGTTCTACAATTTTCACACCTCCCCCTGTTCTTGGACAATCAACATCGACACATTCACATGGTGATTGTCTTAAGGTGTGACTAGAAGTGCTGCAGTTATCTTCCTGAGCCAAAGAAGTGGCTCGATCAACTATGTAAACCTCTTCAACAAACGGCTAGTACATTTGCAAGGGTCTCCAGTGAACGCTTGTTTGTCTGCTCAGTTGCCGGTCACCTGAAGAGAGCCAAAGGACACGCTTTGTTTTAGCCTTCGGGCCCCACTGAGGTAATGGAGAAAACATGAGCGTCCCTGGGTGGGCTCGAACCACCAACCTTTCGGTTAACAGCCGAACGCGCTAACCGATTGCGCCACAGAGACTGCACGCCGAGGGCCGGCGCACCGGCCGAGGGAGACATGAATAATAAAAACAAAGTTCCTTAAAAGGCTTCCCAATTGCACATTTCTAGAGTGCCTTCTAGAGTGCCTTCTAGTTAAAGGGGGAGAGAGGCAGGGTAAAAGAGGGCATCCTTCGAGCCGGAATCGAACCAGCGACCTAAGGATTACTACGTTGACGCTACAGTCCTCCGCTCTACCAGCTGAGCTATCGAAGGGCCCGCCGGTGGGTCGTAGCCCGTGACTCCTTGCATTCAAAGCCAGCGCTTTGCCCTTTGCGTTAGTCCTTCTGCCTTGAGGGATTGGTCTATGCCGCCTCTGCCTGAAAGGTCAAATGCCTTGGCAGCTGTGATGTGGGAAAGCTCGGCTTCACGTTTTGCACAGCGAGAAAACACAATCGAAGCACCTACCGCGTTTTGTTGGGAGCCCAAAAACCACAGCAGCAACGGTGATGTACCTCCCTGACAGCAAGTAAGCGCAGGAGTGTTTGGAAGCGCATTGCGTCTATCAAAACAAATTGGGCCGAAAGTTAGCAAAAAGTGTTTGGCGTCAGTTGGTAGCAAGAGGCCACACGGGAGGCAGCGTCTTAGCCCGGCTAGCTCAGTCGGTAGAGCATGAGACTCTTAATCTCAGGGTCGTGGGTTCGAGCCCCACGTTGGGCGTATGGCATCGCAACGTTTTGGCCCAGTCAGTGGCATTCATGCGCACTGCACGGCCCCACCTTTACCATATCGACTGGCTTCTCTTCCATTCCCTCTACAAATGGGGAAATGTTTCGAGCTTATCTTTCTAGTGGTCAATTCGTATGGCAGCAAGTTGACCTTGCGCTGGGGCGTGGTTCTTATCAGCGCCACGTGTGACACGAATTGGATAGAGATAGTGGCACAGGCCCCGGACAGCCTTGCGTTGGTGGTATAGTGGTGAGCATAGCTGCCTTCCAAGCAGTTGACCCGGGTTCGATTCCCGGCCAACGCACTCCTATCCCTTTTTGGCCTTGCAAAGCGGCCCTAAGCAAAGACCCAAGTCATCCAGGTCCTTGAAGAAAGCTCCTAAGATATCCTGGCTTAGCGACAACTGTGGAGACTTTCTTCGGCATTCGAAAAGTCTCTGGCCTTATGCTTTAACTCGCTCAGGAGGTCCAGCATTATCCAGGGCCAAGGTTCAGCCATTTTGACTACTGATTCCCAAAGAGAATCAACTCTGTCACACACAACATTGCTAAGTATCTGGCAACAACGCTAACACCCTTAGCTGGCATCATATTGCACCATTTGCTATTCGGTGACGAAGGCATCGAATAGCAAATGACCCGCTTTGGACTGTGTCTTGCAAGGCAAGGAAAGGGGTGCATTTGGGCAAGGAGGCCTACAGGAAACCTACCCACACACACCGCTATCTGCTTTTTGGCTCACACCACCCACTGGAACCCAAGCTGGGGCTTCTTAGGACTCTGCAATATCGGGCTGACGCGGTAACAACAAAAAGAGTCTACAGACCCTCTCAGGTGTGCTTTGAAAGCTTGTGGCTAGCCAGACTGGGTCTTGGCTAAACATCCACAAGGTCACGAAAACAAACTGGGGAGAAGCAGAACATTTGGAGAAATATAGTCACCCCCGTAAGCCACTGGAGTGTCAGAAAAACTCTGGAGGATCTTTAACAACAATTGCATCGCTGGGTACTTCAAGTCCAGCAATACACTGGGACGGAAGCTTGTACATCGGCACTATCTGCACTGCCCATTTTGAACATCGCTCTAGCTAGCCAAGCGATTTGACAACAATTGTCACCTTTAGCCACGCCGATCTAGGCACCAATAGCTATGCAGGCTTCCTGCCACCAACAATGGGATCATCTAACTTGAACAGGGCGGTTCTACAATTTTCACACCTCCCCCTGTTCTTGGACAATCAACATCGACACATTCACATGGTGATTGTCTTAAGGTGTGACTAGAAGTGCTGCAGTTATCTTCCTGAGCCAAAGAAGTGGCTCGATCAACTATGTAAACCTCTTCAACAAACGGCTAGTACATTTGCAAGGGTCTCCAGTGAACGCTTGTTTGTCTGCTCAGTTGCCGGTCACCTGAAGAGAGCCAAAGGACACGCTTTGTTTTAGCCTTCGGGCCCCACTGAGGTAATGGAGAAAACATGAGCGTCCCTGGGTGGGCTCGAACCACCAACCTTTCGGTTAACAGCCGAACGCGCTAACCGATTGCGCCACAGAGACTGCACGCCGAGGGCCGGCGCACCGGCCGAGGGAGACATGAATAATAAAAACAAAGTTCCTTAAAAGGCTTCCCAATTGCACATTTCTAGAGTGCCTTCTAGAGTGCCTTCTAGTTAAAGGGGGAGAGAGGCAGGGTAAAAGAGGGCATCCTTCGAGCCGGAATCGAACCAGCGACCTAAGGATTACTACGTTGACGCTACAGTCCTCCGCTCTACCAGCTGAGCTATCGAAGGGGCCGCCGGTGGGTCGTAGCCCGTGACTCCTTGCATTCAAAGCCAGCGCTTTGCCCTTTGCGTTAGTCCTTCTGCCTTGAGGGATTGGTCTATGCCGCCTCTGCCTGAAAGGTCAAATGCCTTGGCAGCTGTGATGTGGGAAAGCTCGGCTTCACGTTTTGCACAGCGAGAAAACACAATCGAAGCACCTACCGCGTTTTGTTGGGAGCCCAAAAACCACAGCAGCAACGGTGATGTACCTCCCTGACAGCAAGTAAGCGCAGGAGTGTTTGGAAGCGCATTGCGTCTATCAAAACAAATTGGGCCGAAAGTTAGCAAAAAGTGTTTGGCGTCAGTTGGTAGCAAGAGGCCACACGGGAGGCAGCGTCTTAGCCCGGCTAGCTCAGTCGGTAGAGCATGAGACTCTTAATCTCAGGGTCGTGGGTTCGAGCCCCACGTTGGGCGTATGGCATCGCAACGTTTTGGCCCAGTCAGTGGCATTCATGCGCACTGCACGGCCCCACCTTTACCATATCGACTGGCTTCTCTTCCATTCCCTCTACAAACGGGGAAATGTTTCGAGCTTATCTTTCTAGTGGTCAATTCGTATGGCAGCAAGTTGACCTTGCGCTGGGGCGTGGTTCTTATCAGCGCCACGTGTGACACGAATTGGATAGAGATAGTGGCACAGGCCCCGGACAGCCTTGCGTTGGTGGTATAGTGGTGAGCATAGCTGCCTTCCAAGCAGTTGACCCGGGTTCGATTCCCGGCCAACGCACTCCTATCCCTTTTTGGCCTTGCAAAGCGGCCCTAAGCAAAGACCCAAGTCATCCAGGTCCTTGAAGAAAGCTCCTAAGATATCCTGGCTTAGCGACAACTGTGGAGACTTTCTTCGGCATTCGAAAAGTCTCTGGCCTTATGCTTTAACTCGCTCAGGAGGTCCAGCATTATCCAGGGCCAAGGTTCAGCCATTTTGACTACTGATTCCCAAAGAGAATCAACTCTGTCACACACAACATTGCTAAGTATCTGGCAACAACGCTAACACCCTTAGCTGGCATCATATTGCACCATTTGCTATTCGGTGACGAAGGCATCGAATAGCAAATGACCCGCTTTGGACTGTGTCTTGCAAGGCAAGGAAAGGGGTGCATTTGGGCAAGGAGGCCTACAGGAAACCTACCCACACACACCGCTATCTGCTTTTTGGCTCACACCACCCACTGGAACCCAAGCTGGGGCTTCTTAGGACTCTGCAATATCGGGCTGACGCGGTAACAACAAAAAGAGTCTACAGACCCTCTCAGGTGTGCTTTGAAAGCTTGTGGCTAGCCAGACTGGGTCTTGGCTAAACATCCACAAGGTCACGAAAACAAACTGGGGAGAAGCAGAACATTTGGAGAAATATAGTCACCCCCGTAAGCCACTGGAGTGTCAGAAAAACTCCGGAGGATCTTTAACAACAATTGCATCGCTGTGTACTTCAAGTCCAGCAATACACTGGGACGGAAGCTTGTACATCGGCACTATCTGCACTGCCCATTTTGAACATCGCTCTAGCTAGCCAAGCGATTTGACAACAATTGTCACCTTTAGCCACGCCGATCTAGGCACCAATAGCTATGCAGGCTTCCTGCCACCAACAATGGGATCATCTAACTTGAACAGGGCGGTTCTACAATTTTCACACCTCCCCCTGTTCTTGGACAATCAACATCGACACATTCACATGGTGATTGTCTTAAGGTGTGACTAGAAGTGCTGCAGTTATCTTCCTGAGCCAAAGAAGTGGCTCGATCAACTATGTAAACCTCTTCAACAAACGGCTAGTACATTTGCAAGGGTCTCCAGTGAACGCTTGTTTGTCTGCTCAGTTGCCGGTCACCTGAAGAGAGCCAAAGGACACGCTTTGTTTTAGCCTTCGGGCCCCACTGAGGTAATGGAGAAAACATGAGCGTCCCTGGGTGGGCTCGAACCACCAACCTTTCGGTTAACAGCCGAACGCGCTAACCGATTGCGCCACAGAGACTGCATGCCGAGGGCTGGCGCACCGGCCGAGGGAGACATGAATAATAAAAACAAAGTTCCTTAAAAGGCTTCCCAATTGCACATTTCTAGAGTGCCTTCTAGAGTGCCTTCTAGTTAAAGGGGGAGAGAGGCAGGGTAAAAGAGGGCATCCTTCGAGCCGGAATCGAACCAGCGACCTAAGGATTACTACGTTGACGCTACAGTCCTCCGCTCTACCAGCTGAGCTATCGAAGGGCCCGCCGGTGGGTCGTAGCCCGTGACTCCTTGCATTCAAAGCCAGCGCTTTGCCCTTTGCGTTAGTCCTTCTGCCTTGAGGGATTGGTCTATGCCGCCTCTGCCTGAAAGGTCAAATGCCTTGGCAGCTGTGATGTGGGAAAGCTCGGCTTCACGTTTTGCACAGCGAGAAAACACAATCGAAGCACCTACCGCGTTTTGTTGGGAGCCCAAAAACCACAGCAGCAACGGTGATGTACCTCCCTGACAGCAAGTAAGCGCAGGAGTGTTTGGAAGCGCATTGCGTCTATCAAAACAAATTGGGCCGAAAGTTAGCAAAAAGTGTTTGGCGTCAGTTGGTAGCAAGAGGCCACACGGGAGGCAGCGTCTTAGCCCGGCTAGCTCAGTCGGTAGAGCATGAGACTCTTAATCTCAGGGTCGTGGGTTCGAGCCCCACGTTGGGCGTATGGCATCGCAACGTTTTGGCCCAGTCAGTGGCATTCATGCGCACTGCACGGCCCCACCTTTACCATATCGACTGGCTTCTCTTCCATTCCCTCTACAAACGGGGAAATGTTTCGAGCTTATCTTTCTAGTGGTCAATTCGTATGGCAGCAAGTTGACCTTGCGCTGGGGCGTGGTTCTTATCAGCGCCACGTGTGACACGAATTGGATAGAGATAGTGGCACAGGCCCCGGACAGCCTTGCGTTGGTGGTATAGTGGTGAGCATAGCTGCCTTCCAAGCAGTTGACCCGGGTTCGATTCCCGGCCAACGCACTCCTATCCCTTTTTGGCCTTGCAAAGCGGCCCTAAGCAAAGACCCAAGTCATCCAGGTCCTTGAAGAAAGCTCCTAAGATATCCTGGCTTAGCGACAACTGTGGAGACTTTCTTCGGCATTCGAAAAGTCTCTGGCCTTATGCTTTAACTCGCTCAGGAGGTCCAGCATTATCCAGGGCCAAGGTTCAGCCATTTTGACTACTGATTCCCAAAGAGAATCAACTCTGTCACACACAACATTGCTAAGTATCTGGCAACAACGCTAACACCCTTAGCTGGCATCATATTGCACCATTTGCTATTCGGTGACGAAGGCATCGAATAGCAAATGACCCGCTTTGGACTGTGTCTTGCAAGGCAAGGAAAGGGGTGCATTTGGGCAAGGAGGCCTACAGGAAACCTACCCACACACACCGCTATCTGCTTTTTGGCTCACACCACCCACTGGAACCCAAGCTGGGGCTTCTTAGGACTCTGCAATATCGGGCTGACGCGGTAACAACAAAAAGAGTCTACAGACCCTCTCAGGTGTGCTTTGAAAGCTTGTGGCTAGCCAGACTGGGTCTTGGCTAAACATCCACAAGGTCACGAAAACAAACTGGGGAGAAGCAGAACATTTGGAGAAATATAGTCACCCCCGTAAGCCACTGGAGTGTCAGAAAAACTCCGGAGGATCTTTAACAACAATTGCATCGCTGTGTACTTCAAGTCCAGCAATACACTGGGACGGAAGCTTGTACATCGGCACTATCTGCACTGCCCATTTTGAACATCGCTCTAGCTAGCCAAGCGATTTGACAACAATTGTCACCTTTAGCCACGCCGATCTAGGCACCAATAGCTATGCAGGCTTCCTGCCACCAACAATGGGATCATCTAACTTGAACAGGGCGGTTCTACAATTTTCACACCTCCCCCTGTTCTTGGACAATCAACATCGACACATTCACATGGTGATTGTCTTAAGGTGTGACTAGAAGTGCTGCAGTTATCTTCCTGAGCCAAAGAAGTGGCTCGATCAACTATGTAAACCTCTTCAACAAACGGCTAGTACATTTGCAAGGGTCTCCAGTGAACGCTTGTTTGTCTGCTCAGTTGCCGGTCACCTGAAGAGAGCCAAAGGACACGCTTTGTTTTAGCCTTCGGGCCCCACTGAGGTAATGGAGAAAACATGAGCGTCCCTGGGTGGGCTCGAACCACCAACCTTTCGGTTAACAGCCGAACGCGCTAACCGATTGCGCCACAGAGACTGCACGCCGAGGGCCGGCGCACCGGCCGAGGGAGACATGAATAATAAAAACAAAGTTCCTTAAAAGGCTTCCCAATTGCACATTTCTAGAGTGCCTTCTAGAGTGCCTTCTAGTTAAAGGGGGAGAGAGGCAGGGTAAAAGAGGGCATCCTTCGAGCCGGAATCGAACCAGCGACCTAAGGATTACTACGTTGACGCTACAGTCCTCCGCTCTACCAGCTGAGCTATCGAAGGGGCCGCCGGTGGGTCGTAGCCCGTGACTCCTTGCATTCAAAGCCAGCGCTTTGCCCTTTGCGTTAGTCCTTCTGCCTTGAGGGATTGGTCTATGCCGCCTCTGCCTGAAAGGTCAAATGCCTTGGCAGCTGTGATGTGGGAAAGCTCGGCTTCACGTTTTGCACAGCGAGAAAACACAATCGAAGCACCTACCGCGTTTTGTTGGGAGCCCAAAAACCACAGCAGCAACGGTGATGTACCTCCCTGACAGCAAGTAAGCGCAGGAGTGTTTGGAAGCGCATTGTGTCTATCAAAACAAATTGGGCCGAAAGTTAGCAAAAAGTGTTTGGCGTCAGTTGGTAGCAAAAGGCCACACGGGAGGCAGCGTCTTAGCCCGGCTAGCTCAGTCGGTAGAGCATGAGACTCTTAATCTCAGGGTCGTGGGTTCGAGCCCCACGTTGGGCGTATGGCATCGCAACGTTTTGGCCCAGTCAGTGGCATTCATGCGCACTGCACGGCCCCACCTTTACCATATCGACTGGCTTCTCTTCCATTCCCTCTACAAACGGGGAAATGTTTCGAGCTTATCTTTCTAGTGGTCAATTCGTATGGCAGCAAGTTGACCTTGCGCTGGGGCGTGGTTCTTATCAGCGCCACGTGTGACACGAATTGGATAGAGATAGTGGCACAGGCCCCGGACAGCCTTGCGTTGGTGGTATAGTGGTGAGCATAGCTGCCTTCCAAGCAGTTGACCCGGGTTCGATTCCCGGCCAACGCACTCCTATCCCTTTTTGGCCTTGCAAAGCGGCCCTAAGCAAAGACCCAAGTCATCCAGGTCCTTGAAGAAAGCTCCTAAGATATCCTGGCTTAGCGACAACTGTGGAGACTTTCTTCGGCATTCGAAAAGTCTCTGGCCTTATGCTTTAACTCGCTCAGGAGGTCCAGCATTATCCAGGGCCAAGGTTCAGCCATTTTGACTACTGATTCCCAAAGAGAATCAACTCTGTCACACACAACATTGCTAAGTATCTGGCAACAACGCTAACACCCTTAGCTGGCATCATATTGCACCATTTGCTATTCGGTGACGAAGGCATCGAATAGCAAATGACCCGCTTTGGACTGTGTCTTGCAAGGCAAGGAAAGGGGTGCATTTGGGCAAGGAGGCCTACAGGAAACCTACCCACACACACCGCTATCTGCTTTTTGGCTCACACCACCCACTGGAACCCAAGCTGGGGCTTCTTAGGACTCTGCAATATCGGGCTGACGCGGTAACAACAAAAAGAGTCTACAGACCCTCTCAGGTGTGCTTTGAAAGCTTGTGGCTAGCCAGACTGGGTCTTGGCTAAACATCCACAAGGTCACGAAAACAAACTGGGGAGAAGCAGAACATTTGGAGAAATATAGTCACCCCCGTAAGCCACTGGAGTGTCAGAAAAACTCCGGAGGATCTTTAACAACAATTGCATCGCTGTGTACTTCAAGTCCAGCAATACACTGGGACGGAAGCTTGTACATCGGCACTATCTGCACTGCCCATTTTGAACATCGCTCTAGCTAGCCAAGTGATTTGACAACAATTGTCACCTTTAGCCACGCCGATCTAGGCACCAATAGCTATGCAGGCTTCCTGCCACCAACAATGGGATCATCTAACTTGAACAGGGCGGTTCTACAATTTTCACACCTCCCCCTGTTCTTGGACAATCAACATCGACACATTCACATGGTGATTGTCTTAAGGTGTGACTAGAAGTGCTGCAGTTATCTTCCTGAGCCAAAGAAGTGGCTCGATCAACTATGTAAACCTCTTCAACAAACGGCTAGTACATTTGCAAGGGTCTCCAGTGAACGCTTGTTTGTCTGCTCAGTTGCCGGTCACCTGAAGAGAGCCAAAGGACACGCTTTGTTTTAGCCTTCGGGCCCCACTGAGGTAATGGAGAAAACATGAGCGTCCCTGGGTGGGCTCGAACCACCAACCTTTCGGTTAACAGCCGAACGCGCTAACCGATTGCGCCACAGAGACTGCACGCCGAGGGCCGGCGCACCGGCCGAGGGAGACATGAATAATAAAAACAAAGTTCCTTAAAAGGCTTCCCAATTGCACATTTCTAGAGTGCCTTCTAGAGTGCCTTCTAGTTAAAGGGGGAGAGAGGCAGGGTAAAAGAGGGCATCCTTCGAGCCAGCGACCTAAGGATTACTACGTTGACGCTACAGTCCTCCGCTCTACCAGCTGAGCTATCGAAGGGCCCGCCGGTGGGTCGTAGCCCGTGACTCCTTGCATTCAAAGCCAGCGCTTTGCCCTTTGCGTTAGTCCTTCTGCCTTGAGGGATTGGTCTATGCCGCCTCTGCCTGAAAGGTCAAATGCCTTGGCAGCTGTGATGTGGGAAAGCTCGGCTTCACGTTTTGCACAGCGAGAAAACACAATCGAAGCACCTACCGCGTTTTGTTGGGAGCCCAAAAACCACAGCAGCAACGGTGATGTACCTCCCTGACAGCAAGTAAGCGCAGGAGTGTTTGGAAGCGCATTGCGTCTATCAAAACAAATTGGGCCGAAAGTTAGCAAAAAGTGTTTGGCGTCAGTTGGTAGCAAGAGGCCACACGGGAGGCAGCGTCTTAGCCCGGCTAGCTCAGTCGGTAGAGCATGAGACTCTTAATCTCAGGGTCGTGGGTTCGAGCCCCACGTTGGGCGTATGGCATCGCAACGTTTTGGCCCAGTCAGTGGCATTCATGCGCACTGCACGGCCCCACCTTTACCATATCGACTGGCTTCTCTTCCATTCCCTCTACAAACGGGGAAATGTTTCGAGCTTATCTTTCTAGTGGTCAATTCGTATGGCAGCAAGTTGACCTTGCGCTGGGGCGTGGTTCTTATCAGCGCCACGTGTGACACGAATTGGATAGAGATAGTGGCACAGGCCCCGGACAGCCTTGCGTTGGTGGTATAGTGGTGAGCATAGCTGCCTTCCAAGCAGTTGACCCGGGTTCGATTCCCGGCCAACGCACTCCTATCCCTTTTTGGCCTTGCAAAGCGGCCCTAAGCAAAGACCCAAGTCATCCAGGTCCTTGAAGAAAGCTCCTAAGATATCCTGGCTTAGCGACAACTGTGGAGACTTTCTTCGGCATTCGAAAAGTCTCTGGCCTTATGCTTTAACTCGCTCAGGAGGTCCAGCATTATCCAGGGCCAAGGTTCAGCCATTTTGACTACTGATTCCCAAAGAGAATCAACTCTGTCACACACAACATTGCTAAGTATCTGGCAACAACGCTAACACCCTTAGCTGGCATCATATTGCACCATTTGCTATTCGGTGACGAAGGCATCGAATAGCAAATGACCCGCTTTGGACTGTGTCTTGCAAGGCAAGGAAAGGGGTGCATTTGGGCAAGGAGGCCTACAGGAAACCTACCCACACACACCGCTATCTGCTTTTTGGCTCACACCACCCACTGGAACCCAAGCTGGGGCTTCTTAGGACTCTGCAATATCGGGCTGACGCGGTAACAACAAAAAGAGTCTACAGACCCTCTCAGGTGTGCTTTGAAAGCTTGTGGCTAGCCAGACTGGGTCTTGGCTAAACATCCACAAGGTCACGAAAACAAACTGGGGAGAAGCAGAACATTTGGAGAAATATAGTCACCCCCGTAAGCCACTGGAGTGTCAGAAAAACTCCGGAGGATCTTTAACAACAATTGCATCGCTGTGTACTTCAAGTCCAGCAATACACTGGGACGGAAGCTTGTACATCGGCACTATCTGCACTGCCCATTTTGAACATCGCTCTAGCTAGCCAAGCGATTTGACAACAATTGTCACCTTTAGCCACGCCGATCTAGGCACCAATAGCTATGCAGGCTTCCTGCCACCAACAATGGGATCATCTAACTTGAACAGGGCGGTTCTACAATTTTCACACCTCCCCCTGTTCTTGGACAATCAACATCGACACATTCACATGGTGATTGTCTTAAGGTGTGACTAGAAGTGCTGCAGTTATCTTCCTGAGCCAAAGAAGTGGCTCGATCAACTATGTAAACCTCTTCAACAAACGGCTAGTACATTTGCAAGGGTCTCCAGTGAACGCTTGTTTGTCTGCTCAGTTGCCGGTCACCTGAAGAGAGCCAAAGGACACGCTTTGTTTTAGCCTTCGGGCCCCACTGAGGTAATGGAGAAAACATGAGCGTCCCTGGGTGGGCTCGAACCACCAACCTTTCGGTTAACAGCCGAACGCGCTAACCGATTGCGCCACAGAGACTGCACGCCGAGGGCCGGCGCACCGGCCGAGGGAGACATGAATAATAAAAACAAAGTTCCTTAAAAGGCTTCCCAATTGCACATTTCTAGAGTGCCTTCTAGAGTGCCTTCTAGTTAAAGGGGGAGAGAGGCAGGGTAAAAGAGGGCATCCTTCGAGCCAGCGACCTAAGGATTACTACGTTGACGCTACAGTCCTCCGCTCTACCAGCTGAGCTATCGAAGGGCCCGCCGGTGGGTCGTAGCCCGTGACTCCTTGCATTCAAAGCCAGCGCTTTGCCCTTTGCGTTAGTCCTTCTGCCTTGAGGGATTGGTCTATGCCGCCTCTGCCTGAAAGGTCAAATGCCTTGGCAGCTGTGATGTGGGAAAGCTCGGCTTCACGTTTTGCACAGCGAGAAAACACAATCGAAGCACCTACCGCGTTTTGTTGGGAGCCCAAAAACCACAGCAGCAACGGTGATGTACCTCCCTGACAGCAAGTAAGCGCAGGAGTGTTTGGAAGCGCATTGCGTCTATCAAAACAAATTGGGCCGAAAGTTAGCAAAAAGTGTTTGGCGTCAGTTGGTAGCAAGAGGCCACACGGGAGGCAGCGTCTTAGCCCGGCTAGCTCAGTCGGTAGAGCATGAGACTCTTAATCTCAGGGTCGTGGGTTCGAGCCCCACGTTGGGCGTATGGCATCGCAACGTTTTGGCCCAGTCAGTGGCATTCATGCGCACTGCACGGCCCCACCTTTACCATATCGACTGGCTTCTCTTCCATTCCCTCTACAAACGGGGAAATGTTTCGAGCTTATCTTTCTAGTGGTCAATTCGTATGGCAGCAAGTTGACCTTGCGCTGGGGCGTGGTTCTTATCAGCGCCACGTGTGACACGAATTGGATAGAGATAGTGGCACAGGCCCCGGACAGCCTTGCGTTGGTGGTATAGTGGTGAGCATAGCTGCCTTCCAAGCAGTTGACCCGGGTTCGATTCCCGGCCAACGCACTCCTATCCCTTTTTGGCCTTGCAAAGCGGCCCTAAGCAAAGACCCAAGTCATCCAGGTCCTTGAAGAAAGCTCCTAAGATATCCTGGCTTAGCGACAACTGTGGAGACTTTCTTCGGCATTCGAAAAGTCTCTGGCCTTATGCTTTAACTCGCTCAGGAGGTCCAGCATTATCCAGGGCCAAGGTTCAGCCATTTTGACTACTGATTCCCAAAGAGAATCAACTCTGTCACACACAACATTGCTAAGTATCTGGCAACAACGCTAACACCCTTAGCTGGCATCATATTGCACCATTTGCTATTCGGTGACGAAGGCATCGAATAGCAAATGACCCGCTTTGGACTGTGTCTTGCAAGGCAAGGAAAGGGGTGCATTTGGGCAAGGAGGCCTACAGGAAACCTACCCACACACACCGCTATCTGCTTTTTGGCTCACACCACCCACTGGAACCCAAGCTGGGGCTTCTTAGGACTCTGCAATATCGGGCTGACGCGGTAACAACAAAAAGAGTCTACAGACCCTCTCAGGTGTGCTTTGAAAGCTTGTGGCTAGCCAGACTGGGTCTTGGCTAAACATCCACAAGGTCACGAAAACAAACTGGGGAGAAGCAGAACATTTGGAGAAATATAGTCACCCCCGTAAGCCACTGGAGTGTCAGAAAAACTCCGGAGGATCTTTAACAACAATTGCATCGCTGTGTACTTCAAGTCCAGCAATACACTGGGACGGAAGCTTGTACATCGGCACTATCTGCACTGCCCATTTTGAACATCGCTCTAGCTAGCCAAGCGATTTGACAACAATTGTCACCTTTAGCCACGCCGATCTAGGCACCAATAGCTATGCAGGCTTCCTGCCACCAACAATGGGATCATCTAACTTGAACAGGGCGGTTCTACAATTTTCACACCTCCCCCTGTTCTTGGACAATCAACATCGACACATTCACATGGTGATTGTCTTAAGGTGTGACTAGAAGTGCTGCAGTTATCTTCCTGAGCCAAAGAAGTGGCTCGATCAACTATGTAAACCTCTTCAACAAACGGCTAGTACATTTGCAAGGGTCTCCAGTGAACGCTTGTTTGTCTGCTCAGTTGCCGGTCACCTGAAGAGAGCCAAAGGACACGCTTTGTTTTAGCCTTCGGGCCCCACTGAGGTAATGGAGAAAACATGAGCGTCCCTGGGTGGGCTCGAACCACCAACCTTTCGGTTAACAGCCGAACGCGCTAACCGATTGCGCCACAGAGACTGCACGCCGAGGGCCGGCGCACCGGCCGAGGGAGACATGAATAATAAAAACAAAGTTCCTTAAAAGGCTTCCCAATTGCACATTTCTAGAGTGCCTTCTAGAGTGCCTTCTAGTTAAAGGGGGAGAGAGGCAGGGTAAAAGAGGGCATCCTTCGAGCCGGAATCGAACCAGCGACCTAAGGATTACTACGTTGACGCTACAGTCCTCCGCTCTACCAGCTGAGCTATCGAAGGGGCCGCCGGTGGGTCGTAGCCCGTGACTCCTTGCATTCAAAGCCAGCGCTTTGCCCTTTGCGTTAGTCCTTCTGCCTTGAGGGATTGGTCTATGCCGCCTCTGCCTGAAAGGTCAAATGCCTTGGCAGCTGTGATGTGGGAAAGCTCGGCTTCACGTTTTGCACAGCGAGAAAACACAATCGAAGCACCTACCGCGTTTTGTTGGGAGCCCAAAAACCACAGCAGCAACGGTGATGTACCTCCCTGACAGCAAGTAAGCGCAGGAGTGTTTGGAAGCGCATTGCGTCTATCAAAACAAATTGGGCCGAAAGTTAGCAAAAAGTGTTTGGCGTCAGTTGGTAGCAAAAGGCCACACGGGAGGCAGCGTCTTAGCCCGGCTAGCTCAGTCGGTAGAGCATGAGACTCTTAATCTCAGGGTCGTGGGTTCGAGCCCCACGTTGGGCGTATGGCATCGCAACGTTTTGGCCCAGTCAGTGGCATTCATGCGCACTGCACGGCCCCACCTTTACCATATCGACTGGCTTCTCTTCCATTCCCTCTACAAACGGGGAAATGTTTCGAGCTTATCTTTCTAGTGGTCAATTCGTATGGCAGCAAGTTGACCTTGCGCTGGGGCGTGGTTCTTATCAGCGCCACGTGTGACACGAATTGGATAGAGATAGTGGCACAGGCCCCGGACAGCCTTGCGTTGGTGGTATAGTGGTGAGCATAGCTGCCTTCCAAGCAGTTGACCCGGGTTCGATTCCCGGCCAACGCACTCCTATCCCTTTTTGGCCTTGCAAAGCGGCCCTAAGCAAAGACCCAAGTCATCCAGGTCCTTGAAGAAAGCTCCTAAGATATCCTGGCTTAGCGACAACTGTGGAGACTTTCTTCGGCATTCGAAAAGTCTCTGGCCTTATGCTTTAACTCGCTCAGGAGGTCCAGCATTATCCAGGGCCAAGGTTCAGCCATTTTGACTACTGATTCCCAAAGAGAATCAACTCTGTCACACACAACATTGCTAAGTATCTGGCAACAACGCTAACACCCTTAGCTGGCATCATATTGCACCATTTGCTATTCGGTGACGAAGGCATCGAATAGCAAATGACCCGCTTTGGACTGTGTCTTGCAAGGCAAGGAAAGGGGTGCATTTGGGCAAGGAGGCCTACAGGAAACCTACCCACACACACCGCTATCTGCTTTTTGGCTCACACCACCCACTGGAACCCAAGCTGGGGCTTCTTAGGACTCTGCAATATCGGGCTGACGCGGTAACAACAAAAAGAGTCTACAGACCCTCTCAGGTGTGCTTTGAAAGCTTGTGGCTAGCCAGACTGGGTCTTGGCTAAACATCCACAAGGTCACGAAAACAAACTGGGGAGAAGCAGAACATTTGGAGAAATATAGTCACCCCCGTAAGCCACTGGAGTGTCAGAAAAACTCCGGAGGATCTTTAACAACAATTGCATCGCTGTGTACTTCAAGTCCAGCAATACACTGGGACGGAAGCTTGTACATCGGCACTATCTGCACTGCCCATTTTGAACATCGCTCTAGCTAGCCAAGCGATTTGACAACAATTGTCACCTTTAGCCACGCCGATCTAGGCACCAATAGCTATGCAGGCTTCCTGCCACCAACAATGGGATCATCTAACTTGAACAGGGCGGTTCTACAATTTTCACACCTCCCCCTGTTCTTGGACAATCAACATCGACACATTCACATGGTGATTGTCTTAAGGTGTGACTAGAAGTGCTGCAGTTATCTTCCTGAGCCAAAGAAGTGGCTCGATCAACTATGTAAACCTCTTCAACAAACGGCTAGTACATTTGCAAGGGTCTCCAGTGAACGCTTGTTTGTCTGCTCAGTTGCCGGTCACCTGAAGAGAGCCAAAGGACACGCTTTGTTTTAGCCTTCGGGCCCCACTGAGGTAATGGAGAAAACATGAGCGTCCCTGGGTGGGCTCGAACCACCAACCTTTCGGTTAACAGCCGAACGCGCTAACCGATTGCGCCACAGAGACTGCACGCCGAGGGCCGGCGCACCGGCCGAGGGAGACATGAATAATAAAAACAAAGTTCCTTAAAAGGCTTCCCAATTGCACATTTCTAGAGTGCCTTCTAGAGTGCCTTCTAGTTAAAGGGGGAGAGAGGCAGGGTAAAAGAGGGCATCCTTCGAGCCGGAATCGAACCAGCGACCTAAGGATTACTACGTTGACGCTACAGTCCTCCGCTCTACCAGCTGAGCTATCGAAGGGGCCGCCGGTGGGTCGTAGCCCGTGACTCCTTGCATTCAAAGCCAGCGCTTTGCCCTTTGCGTTAGTCCTTCTGCCTTGAGGGATTGGTCTATGCCGCCTCTGCCTGAAAGGTCAAATGCCTTGGCAGCTGTGATGTGGGAAAGCTCGGCTTCACGTTTTGCACAGCGAGAAAACACAATCGAAGCACCTACCGCGTTTTGTTGGGAGCCCAAAAACCACAGCAGCAACGGTGATGTACCTCCCTGACAGCAAGTAAGCGCAGGAGTGTTTGGAAGCGCATTGCGTCTATCAAAACAAATTGGGCCGAAAGTTAGCAAAAAGTGTTTGGCGTCAGTTGGTAGCAAGAGGCCACACGGGAGGCAGCGTCTTAGCCCGGCTAGCTCAGTTGGTAGAGCATGAGACTCTTAATCTCAGGGTCGTGGGTTCGAGCCCCACGTTGGGCGTATGGCATCGCAACGTTTTGGCCCAGTCAGTGGCATTCATGCGCACTGCACGGCCCCACCTTTACCATATCGACTGGCTTCTCTTCCATTCCCTCTACAAACGGGGAAATGTTTCGAGCTTATCTTTCTAGTGGTCAATTCGTATGGCAGCAAGTTGACCTTGCGCTGGGGCGTGGTTCTTATCAGCGCCACGTGTGACACGAATTGGATAGAGATAGTGGCACCGGCCCCGGACAGCCTTGCGTTGGTGGTATAGTGGTGAGCATAGCTGCCTTCCAAGCAGTTGACCCGGGTTCGATTCCCGGCCAACGCACTCCTATCCCTTTTTGGCCTTGCAAAGCGGCCCTAAGCAAAGACCCAAGTCATCCAGGTCCTTGAAGAAAGCTCCTAAGATATCCTGGCTTAGCGACAACTGTGGAGACTTTCTTCGGCATTCGAAAAGTCTCTGGCCTTATGCTTTAACTCGCTCAGGAGGTCCAGCATTATCCAGGGCCAAGGTTCAGCCATTTTGACTACTGATTCCCAAAGAGAATCAACTCTGTCACACACAACATTGCTAAGTATCTGGCAACAACGCTAACACCCTTAGCTGGCATCATATTGCACCATTTGCTATTCGGTGACGAAGGCATCGAATAGCAAATGACCCGCTTTGGACTGTGTCTTGCAAGGCAAGGAAAGGGGTGCATTTGGGCAAGGAGGCCTACAGGAAACCTACCCACACACACCGCTATCTGCTTTTTGGCTCACACCACCCACTGGAACCCAAGCTGGGGCTTCTTAGGACTCTGCAATATCGGGCTGACGCGGTAACAACAAAAAGAGTCTACAGACCCTCTCAGGTGTGCTTTGAAAGCTTGTGGCTAGCCAGACTGGGTCTTGGCTAAACATCCACAAGGTCACGAAAACAAACTGGGGAGAAGCAGAACATTTGGAGAAATATAGTCACCCCCGTAAGCCACTGGAGTGTCAGAAAAACTCCGGAGGATCTTTAACAACAATTGCATCGCTGTGTACTTCAAGTCCAGCAATACACTGGGACGGAAGCTTGTACATCGGCACTATCTGCACTGCCCATTTTGAACATCGCTCTAGCTAGCCAAGCGATTTGACAACAATTGTCACCTTTAGCCACGCCGATCTAGGCACCAATAGCTATGCAGGCTTCCTGCCACCAACAATGGGATCATCTAACTTGAACAGGGCGGTTCTACAATTTTCACACCTCCCCCTGTTCTTGGACAATCAACATCGACACATTCACATGGTGATTGTCTTAAGGTGTGACTAGAAGTGCTGCAGTTATCTTCCTGAGCCAAAGAAGTGGCTCGATCAACTATGTAAACCTCTTCAACAAACGGCTAGTACATTTGCAAGGGTCTCCAGTGAACGCTTGTTTGTCTGCTCAGTTGCCGGTCACCTGAAGAGAGCCAAAGGACACGCTTTGTTTTAGCCTTCGGGCCCCACTGAGGTAATGGAGAAAACATGAGCGTCCCTGGGTGGGCTCGAACCACCAACCTTTCGGTTAACAGCCGAACGCGCTAACCGATTGCGCCACAGAGACTGCACGCCGAGGGCCGGCGCACCGGCCGAGGGAGACATGAATAATAAAAACAAAGTTCCTTAAAAGGCTTCCCAATTGCACATTTCTAGAGTGCCTTCTAGAGTGCCTTCTAGTTAAAGGGGGAGAGAGGCAGGGTAAAAGAGGGCATCCTTCGAGCCGGAATCGAACCAGCGACCTAAGGATTACTACGTTGACGCTACAGTCCTCCGCTCTACCAGCTGAGCTATCGAAGGGGCCGCCGGTGGGTCGTAGCCCGTGACTCCTTGCATTCAAAGCCAGCGCTTTGCCCTTTGCGTTAGTCCTTCTGCCTTGAGGGATTGGTCTATGCCGCCTCTGCCTGAAAGGTCAAATGCCTTGGCAGCTGTGATGTGGGAAAGCTCGGCTTCACGTTTTGCACAGCGAGAAAACACAATCGAAGCACCTACCGCGTTTTGTTGGGAGCCCAAAAACCACAGCAGCAACGGTGATGTACCTCCCTGACAGCAAGTAAGCGCAGGAGTGTTTGGAAGCGCATTGCGTCTATCAAAACAAATTGGGCCGAAAGTTAGCAAAAAGTGTTTGGCGTCAGTTGGTAGCAAGAGGCCACACGGGAGGCAGCGTCTTAGCCCGGCTAGCTCAGTCGGTAGAGCATGAGACTCTTAATCTCAGGGTCGTGGGTTCGAGCCCCACGTTGGGCGTATGGCATCGCAACGTTTTGGCCCAGTCAGTGGCATTCATGCGCACTGCACGGCCCCACCTTTACCATATCGACTGGCTTCTCTTCCATTCCCTCTACAAACGGGGAAATGTTTCGAGCTTATCTTTCTAGTGGTCAATTCGTATGGCAGCAAGTTGACCTTGCGCTGGGGCGTGGTTCTTATCAGCGCCACGTGTGACACGAATTGGATAGAGATAGTGGCACAGGCCCCGGACAGCCTTGCGTTGGTGGTATAGTGGTGAGCATAGCTGCCTTCCAAGCAGTTGACCCGGGTTCGATTCCCGGCCAACGCACTCCTATCCCTTTTTGGCCTTGCAAAGCGGCCCTAAGCAAAGACCCAAGTCATCCAGGTCCTTGAAGAAAGCTCCTAAGATATCCTGGCTTAGCGACAACTGTGGAGACTTTCTTCGGCATTCGAAAAGTCTCTGGCCTTATGCTTTAACTCGCTCAGGAGGTCCAGCATTATCCAGGGCCAAGGTTCAGCCATTTTGACTACTGATTCCCAAAGAGAATCAACTCTGTCACACACAACATTGCTAAGTATCTGGCAACAACGCTAACACCCTTAGCTGGCATCATATTGCACCATTTGCTATTCGGTGACGAAGGCATCGAATAGCAAATGACCCGCTTTGGACTGTGTCTTGCAAGGCAAGGAAAGGGGTGCATTTGGGCAAGGAGGCCTACAGGAAACCTACCCACACACACCGCTATCTGCTTTTTGGCTCACACCACCCACTGGAACCCAAGCTGGGGCTTCTTAGGACTCTGCAATATCGGGCTGACGCGGTAACAACAAAAAGAGTCTACAGACCCTCTCAGGTGTGCTTTGAAAGCTTGTGGCTAGCCAGACTGGGTCTTGGCTAAACATCCACAAGGTCACGAAAACAAACTGGGGAGAAGCAGAACATTTGGAGAAATATAGTCACCCCCGTAAGCCACTGGAGTGTCAGAAAAACTCCGGAGGATCTTTAACAACAATTGCATCGCTGTGTACTTCAAGTCCAGCAATACACTGGGACGGAAGCTTGTACATCGGCACTATCTGCACTGCCCATTTTGAACATCGCTCTAGCTAGCCAAGCGATTTGACAACAATTGTCACCTTTAGCCACGCCGATCTAGGCACCAATAGCTATGCAGGCTTCCTGCCACCAACAATGGGATCATCTAACTTGAACAGGGCGGTTCTACAATTTTCACACCTCCCCCTGTTCTTGGACAATCAACATCGACACATTCACATGGTGATTGTCTTAAGGTGTGACTAGAAGTGCTGCAGTTATCTTCCTGAGCCAAAGAAGTGGCTCGATCAACTATGTAAACCTCTTCAACAAACGGCTAGTACATTTGCAAGGGTCTCCAGTGAACGCTTGTTTGTCTGCTCAGTTGCCGGTCACCTGAAGAGAGCCAAAGGACACGCTTTGTTTTAGCCTTCGGGCCCCACTGAGGTAATGGAGAAAACATGAGCGTCCCTGGGTGGGCTCGAACCACCAACCTTTCGGTTAACAGCCGAACGCGCTAACCGATTGCGCCACAGAGACTGCACGCCGAGGGCCGGCGCACCGGCCGAGGGAGACATGAATAATAAAAACAAAGTTCCTTAAAAGGCTTCCCAATTGCACATTTCTAGGGTGCCTTCTAGAGTGCCTTCTAGTTAAAGGGGGAGAGAGGCAGGGTAAAAGAGGGCATCCTTCGAGCCGGAATCGAACCAGCGACCTAAGGATTACTACGTTGACACTACAGTCCTCCGCTCTACCAGCTGAGCTATCGAAGGGGCCGCCGGTGGGTCGTAGCCCGTGACTCCTTGCATTCAAAGCCAGCGCTTTGCCCTTTGCGTTAGTCCTTCTGCCTTGAGGGATTGGTCTATGCCGCCTCTGCCTGAAAGGTCAAATGCCTTGGCAGCTGTGATGTGGGAAAGCTCGGCTTCACGTTTTGCACAGCGAGAAAACACAATCGAAGCACCTACCGCGTTTTGTTGGGAGCCCAAAAACCACAGCAGCAACGGTGATGTACCTCCCTGACAGCAAGTAAGCGCAGGAGTGTTTGGAAGCGCATTGCGTCTATCAAAACAAATTGGGCCGAAAGTTAGCAAAAAGTGTTTGGCGTCAGTTGGTAGCAAGAGGCCACACGGGAGGCAGCGTCTTAGCCCGGCTAGCTCAGTCGGTAGAGCATGAGACTCTTAATCTCAGGGTCGTGGGTTCGAGCCCCACGTTGGGCGTATGGCATCGCAACGTTTTGGCCCAGTCAGTGGCATTCATGCGCACTGCACGGCCCCACCTTTACCATATCGACTGGCTTCTCTTCCATTCCCTCTACAAACGGGGAAATGTTTCGAGCTTATCTTTCTAGTGGTCAATTCGTATGGCAGCAAGTTGACCTTGCGCTGGGGCGTGGTTCTTATCAGCGCCACGTGTGACACGAATTGGATAGAGATAGTGGCACAGGCCCCGGACAGCCTTGCGTTGGTGGTATAGTGGTGAGCATAGCTGCCTTCCAAGCAGTTGACCCGGGTTCGATTCCCGGCCAACGCACTCCTATCCCTTTTTGGCCTTGCAAAGCGGCCCTAAGCAAAGACCCAAGTCATCCAGGTCCTTGAAGAAAGCTCCTAAGATATCCTGGCTTAGCGACAACTGTGGAGACTTTCTTCGGCATTCGAAAAGTCTCTGGCCTTATGCTTTAACTCGCTCAGGAGGTCCAGCATTATCCAGGGCCAAGGTTCAGCCATTTTGACTACTGATTCCCAAAGAGAATCAACTCTGTCACACACAACATTGCTAAGTATCTGGCAACAACGCTAACACCCTTAGCTGGCATCATATTGCACCATTTGCTATTCGGTGACGAAGGCATCGAATAGCAAATGACCCGCTTTGGACTGTGTCTTGCAAGGCAAGGAAAGGGGTGCATTTGGGCAAGGAGGCCTACAGGAAACCTACCCACACACACCGCTATCTGCTTTTTGGCTCACACCACCCACTGGAACCCAAGCTGGGGCTTCTTAGGACTCTGCAATATCGGGCTGACGCGGTAACAACAAAAAGAGTCTACAGACCCTCTCAGGTGTGCTTTGAAAGCTTGTGGCTAGCCAGACTGGGTCTTGGCTAAACATCCACAAGGTCACGAAAACAAACTGGGGAGAAGCAGAACATTTGGAGAAATATAGTCACCCCCGTAAGCCACTGGAGTGTCAGAAAAACTCCGGAGGATCTTTAACAACAATTGCATCGCTGTGTACTTCAAGTCCAGCAATACACTGGGACGGAAGCTTGTACATCGGCACTATCTGCACTGCCCATTTTGAACATCGCTCTAGCTAGCCAAGCGATTTGACAACAATTGTCACCTTTAGCCACGCCGATCTAGGCACCAATAGCTATGCAGGCTTCCTGCCACCAACAATGGGATCATCTAACTTGAACAGGGCGGTTCTACAATTTTCACACCTCCCCCTGTTCTTGGACAATCAACATCGACACATTCACATGGTGATTGTCTTAAGGTGTGACTAGAAGTGCTGCAGTTATCTTCCTGAGCCAAAGAAGTGGCTCGATCAACTATGTAAACCTCTTCAACAAACGGCTAGTACATTTGCAAGGGTCTCCAGTGAACGCTTGTTTGTCTGCTCAGTTGCCGGTCACCTGAAGAGAGCCAAAGGACACGCTTTGTTTTAGCCTTCGGGCCCCACTGAGGTAATGGAGAAAACATGAGCGTCCCTGGGTGGGCTCGAACCACCAACCTTTCGGTTAACAGCCGAACGCGCTAACCGATTGCGCCACAGAGACTGCACGCCGAGGGCCGGCGCACCGGCCGAGGGAGACATGAATAATAAAAACAAAGTTCCTTAAAAGGCTTCCCAATTGCACATTTCTAGAGTGCCTTCTAGAGTGCCTTCTAGTTAAAGGGGGAGAGAGGCAGGGTAAAAGAGGGCATCCTTCGAGCCGGAATCGAACCAGCGACCTAAGGATTACTACGTTGACGCTACAGTCCTCCGCTCTACCAGCTGAGCTATCGAAGGGGCCGCCGGTGGGTCGTAGCCCGTGACTCCTTGCATTCAAAGCCAGCGCTTTGCCCTTTGCGTTAGTCCTTCTGCCTTGAGGGATTGGTCTATGCCGCCTCTGCCTGAAAGGTCAAATGCCTTGGCAGCTGTGATGTGGGAAAGCTCGGCTTCACGTTTTGCACAGCGAGAAAACACAATCGAAGCACCTACCGCGTTTTGTTGGGAGCCCAAAAACCACAGCAGCAACGGTGATGTACCTCCCTGACAGCAAGTAAGCGCAGGAGTGTTTGGAAGCGCATTGCGTCTATCAAAACAAATTGGGCCGAAAGTTAGCAAAAAGTGTTTGGCGTCAGTTGGTAGCAAGAGGCCACACGGGAGGCAGCGTCTTAGCCCGGCTAGCTCAGTCGGTAGAGCATGAGACTCTTAATCTCAGGGTCGTGGGTTCGAGCCCCACGTTGGGCGTATGGCATCGCAACGTTTTGGCCCAGTCAGTGGCATTCATGCGCACTGCACGGCCCCACCTTTACCATATCGACTGGCTTCTCTTCCATTCCCTCTACAAACGGGGAAATGTTTCGAGCTTATCTTTCTAGTGGTCAATTCGTATGGCAGCAAGTTGACCTTGCGCTGGGGCGTGGTTCTTATCAGCGCCACGTGTGACACGAATTGGATAGAGATAGTGGCACAGGCCCCAGACAGCCTTGCGTTGGTGGTATAGTGGTGAGCATAGCTGCCTTCCAAGCAGTTGACCCGGGTTCGATTCCCGGCCAACGCACTCCTATCCCTTTTTGGCCTTGCAAAGCGGCCCTAAGCAAAGACCCAAGTCATCCAGGTCCTTGAAGAAAGCTCCTAAGATATCCTGGCTTAGCGACAACTGTGGAGACTTTCTTCGGCATTCGAAAAGTCTCTGGCCTTATGCTTTAACTCGCTCAGGAGGTCCAGCATTATCCAGGGCCAAGGTTCAGCCATTTTGACTACTGATTCCCAAAGAGAATCAACTCTGTCACACACAACATTGCTAAGTATCTGGCAACAACGCTAACACCCTTAGCTGGCATCATATTGCACCATTTGCTATTCGGTGACGAAGGCATCGAATAGCAAATGACCCGCTTTGGACTGTGTCTTGCAAGGCAAGGAAAGGGGTGCATTTGGGCAAGGAGGCCTACAGGAAACCTACCCACACACACCGCTATCTGCTTTTTGGCTCACACCACCCACTGGAACCCAAGCTGGGGCTTCTTAGGACTCTGCAATATCGGGCTGACGCGGTAACAACAAAAAGAGTCTACAGACCCTCTCAGGTGTGCTTTGAAAGCTTGTGGCTAGCCAGACTGGGTCTTGGCTAAACATCCACAAGGTCACGAAAACAAACTGGGGAGAAGCAGAACATTTGGAGAAATATAGTCACCCCCGTAAGCCACTGGAGTGTCAGAAAAACTCCGGAGGATCTTTAACAACAATTGCATCGCTGTGTACTTCAAGTCCAGCAATACACTGGGACGGAAGCTTGTACATCGGCACTATCTGCACTGCCCATTTTGAACATCGCTCTAGCTAGCCAAGCGATTTGACAACAATTGTCACCTTTAGCCACGCCGATCTAGGCACCAATAGCTATGCAGGCTTCCTGCCACCAACAATGGGATCATCTAACTTGAACAGGGCGGTTCTACAATTTTCACACCTCCCCCTGTTCTTGGATAATCAACATCGACACATTCACATGGTGATTGTCTTAAGGTGTGACTAGAAGTGCTGCAGTTATCTTCCTGAGCCAAAGAAGTGGCTCGATCAACTATGTAAACCTCTTCAACAAACGGCTAGTACATTTGCAAGGGTCTCCAGTGAACGCTTGTTTGTCTGCTCAGTTGCCGGTCACCTGAAGAGAGCCAAAGGACACGCTTTGTTTTAGCCTTCGGGCCCCACTGAGGTAATGGAGAAAACATGAGCGTCCCTGGGTGGGCTCGAACCACCAACCTTTCGGTTAACAGCCGAACGCGCTAACCGATTGCGCCACAGAGACTGCACGCCGAGGGCCGGCGCACCGGCCGAGGGAGACATGAATAATAAAAACAAAGTTCCTTAAAAGGCTTCCCAATTGCACATTTCTAGAGTGCCTTCTAGAGTGCCTTCTAGTTAAAGGGGGAGAGAGGCAGGGTAAAAGAGGGCATCCTTCGAGCCGGAATCGAACCAGCGACCTAAGGATTACTACGTTGACGCTACAGTCCTCCGCTCTACCAGCTGAGCTATCGAAGGGCCCGCCGGTGGGTCGTAGCCCGTGACTCCTTGCATTCAAAGCCAGCGCTTTGCCCTTTGCGTTAGTCCTTCTGCCTTGAGGGATTGGTCTATGCCGCCTCTGCCTGAAAGGTCAAATGCCTTGGCAGCTGTGATGTGGGAAAGCTCGGCTTCACGTTTTGCACAGCGAGAAAACACAATCGAAGCACCTACCGCGTTTTGTTGGGAGCCCAAAAACCACAGCAGCAACGGTGATGTACCTCCCTGACAGCAAGTAAGCGCAGGAGTGTTTGGAAGCGCATTGCGTCTATCAAAACAAATTGGGCCGAAAGTTAGCAAAAAGTGTTTGGCGTCAGTTGGTAGCAAGAGGCCACACGGGAGGCAGCGTCTTAGCCCGGCTAGCTCAGTCGGTAGAGCATGAGACTCTTAATCTCAGGGTCGTGGGTTCGAGCCCCACGTTGGGCGTATGGCATCGCAACGTTTTGGCCCAGTCAGTGGCATTCATGCGCACTGCACGGCCCCACCTTTACCATATCGACTGGCTTCTCTTCCATTCCCTCTACAAACGGGGAAATGTTTCGAGCTTATCTTTCTAGTGGTCAATTCGTATGGCAGCAAGTTGACCTTGCGCTGGGGCGTGGTTCTTATCAGCGCCACGTGTGACACGAATTGGATAGAGATAGTGGCACAGGCCCCGGACAGCCTTGCGTTGGTGGTATAGTGGTGAGCATAGCTGCCTTCCAAGCAGTTGACCCGGGTTCGATTCCCGGCCAACGCACTCCTATCCCTTTTTGGCCTTGCAAAGCGGCCCTAAGCAAAGACCCAAGTCATCCAGGTCCTTGAAGAAAGCTCCTAAGATATCCTGGCTTAGCGACAACTGTGGAGACTTTCTTCGGCATTCGAAAAGTCTCTGGCCTTATGCTTTAACTCGCTCAGGAGGTCCAGCATTATCCAGGGCCAAGGTTCAGCCATTTTGACTACTGATTCCCAAAGAGAATCAACTCTGTCACACACAACATTGCTAAGTATCTGGCAACAACGCTAACACCCTTAGCTGGCATCATATTGCACCATTTGCTATTCGGTGACGAAGGCATCGAATAGCAAATGACCCGCTTTGGACTGTGTCTTGCAAGGCAAGGAAAGGGGTGCATTTGGGCAAGGAGGCCTACAGGAAACCTACCCACACACACCGCTATCTGCTTTTTGGCTCACACCACCCACTGGAACCCAAGCTGGGGCTTCTTAGGACTCTGCAATATCGGGCTGACGCGGTAACAACAAAAAGAGTCTACAGACCCTCTCAGGTGTGCTTTGAAAGCTTGTGGCTAGCCAGACTGGGTCTTGGCTAAACATCCACAAGGTCACGAAAACAAACTGGGGAGAAGCAGAACATTTGGAGAAATATAGTCACCCCCGTAAGCCACTGGAGTGTCAGAAAAACTCCGGAGGATCTTTAACAACAATTGCATCGCTGTGTACTTCAAGTCCAGCAATACACTGGGACGGAAGCTTGTACATCGGCACTATCTGCACTGCCCATTTTGAACATCGCTCTAGCTAGCCAAGCGATTTGACAACAATTGTCACCTTTAGCCACGCCGATCTAGGCACCAATAGCTATGCAGGCTTCCTGCCACCAACAATGGGATCATCTAACTTGAACAGGGCGGTTCTACAATTTTCACACCTCCCCCTGTTCTTGGACAATCAACATCGACACATTCACATGGTGATTGTCTTAAGGTGTGACTAGAAGTGCTGCAGTTATCTTCCTGAGCCAAAGAAGTGGCTCGATCAACTATGTAAACCTCTTCAACAAACGGCTAGTACATTTGCAAGGGTCTCCAGTGAACGCTTGTTTGTCTGCTCAGTTGCCGGTCACCTGAAGAGAGCCAAAGGACACGCTTTGTTTTAGCCTTCGGGCCCCACTGAGGTAATGGAGAAAACATGAGCGTCCCTGGGTGGGCTCGAACCACCAACCTTTCGGTTAACAGCCGAACGCGCTAACCGATTGCGCCACAGAGACTGCACGCCGAGGGCCGGCGCACCGGCCGAGGGAGACATGAATAATAAAAACAAAGTTCCTTAAAAGGCTTCCCAATTGCACATTTCTAGAGTGCCTTCTAGAGTGCCTTCTAGTTAAAGGGGGAGAGAGGCAGGGTAAAAGAGGGCATCCTTCGAGCCGGAATCGAACCAGCGACCTAAGGATTACTACGTTGACGCTACAGTCCTCCGCTCTACCAGCTGAGCTATCGAAGGGCCCACCGGTGGGTCGTAGCCCGTGACTCCTTGCATTCAAAGCCAGCGCTTTGCCCTTTGCGTTAGTCCTTCTGCCTTGAGGGATTGGTCTATGCCGCCTCTGCCTGAAAGGTCAAATGCCTTGGCAGCTGTGATGTGGGAAAGCTCGGCTTCACGTTTTGCACAGCGAGAAAACACAATCGAAGCACCTACCGCGTTTTGTTGGGAGCCCAAAAACCACAGCAGCAACGGTGATGTACCTCCCTGACAGCAAGTAAGCGCAGGAGTGTTTGGAAGCGCATTGCGTCTATCAAAACAAATTGGGCCGAAAGTTAGCAAAAAGTGTTTGGCGTCAGTTGGTAGCAAGAGGCCACACGGGAGGCAGCGTCTTAGCCCGGCTAGCTCAGTCGGTAGAGCATGAGACTCTTAATCTCAGGGTCGTGGGTTCGAGCCCCACGTTGGGCGTATGGCATCGCAACGTTTTGGCCCAGTCAGTGGCATTCATGCGCACTGCACGGCCCCACCTTTACCATATCGACTGGCTTCTCTTCCATTCCCTCTACAAACGGGGAAATGTTTCGAGCTTATCTTTCTAGTGGTCAATTCGTATGGCAGCAAGTTGACCTTGCGCTGGGGCGTGGTTCTTATCAGCGCCACGTGTGACACGAATTGGATAGAGATAGTGGCACAGGCCCCGGACAGCCTTGCGTTGGTGGTATAGTGGTGAGCATAGCTGCCTTCCAAGCAGTTGACCCGGGTTCGATTCCCGGCCAACGCACTCCTATCCCTTTTTGGCCTTGCAAAGCGGCCCTAAGCAAAGACCCAAGTCATCCAGGTCCTTGAAGAAAGCTCCTAAGATATCCTGGCTTAGCGACAACTGTGGAGACTTTCTTCGGCATTCGAAAAGTCTCTGGCCTTATGCTTTAACTCGCTCAGGAGGTCCAGCATTATCCAGGGCCAAGGTTCAGCCATTTTGACTACTGATTCCCAAAGAGAATCAACTCTGTCACACACAACATTGCTAAGTATCTGGCAACAACGCTAACACCCTTAGCTGGCATCATATTGCACCATTTGCTATTCGGTGACGAAGGCATCGAATAGCAAATGACCCGCTTTGGACTGTGTCTTGCAAGGCAAGGAAAGGGGTGCATTTGGGCAAGGAGGCCTACAGGAAACCTACCCACACACACCGCTATCTGCTTTTTGGCTCACACCACCCACTGGAACCCAAGCTGGGGCTTCTTAGGACTCTGCAATATCGGGCTAACGCGGTAACAACAAAAAGAGTCTACAGACCCTCTCAGGTGTGCTTTGAAAGCTTGTGGCTAGCCAGACTGGGTCTTGGCTAAACATCCACAAGGTCACGAAAACAAACTGGGGAGAAGCAGAACATTTGGAGAAATATAGTCACCCCCGTAAGCCACTGGAGTGTCAGAAAAACTCCGGAGGATCTTTAACAACAATTGCATCGCTGTGTACTTCAAGTCCAGCAATACACTGGGACGGAAGCTTGTACATCGGCACTATCTGCACTGCCCATTTTGAACATCGCTCTAGCTAGCCAAGCGATTTGACAACAATTGTCACCTTTAGCCACGCCGATCTAGGCACCAATAGCTATGCAGGCTTCCTGCCACCAACAATGGGATCATCTAACTTGAACAGGGCGGTTCTACAATTTTCACACCTCCCCCTGTTCTTGGACAATCAACATCGACACATTCACATGGTGATTGTCTTAAGGTGTGACTAGAAGTGCTGCAGTTATCTTCCTGAGCCAAAGAAGTGGCTCGATCAACTATGTAAACCTCTTCAACAAACGGCTAGTACATTTGCAAGGGTCTCCAGTGAACGCTTGTTTGTCTGCTCAGTTGCCGGTCACCTGAAGAGAGCCAAAGGACACGCTTTGTTTTAGCCTTCGGGCCCCACTGAGGTAATGGAGAAAACATGAGCGTCCCTGGGTGGGCTCGAACCACCAACCTTTCGGTTAACAGCCGAACGCGCTAACCGATTGCGCCACAGAGACTGCACGCCGAGGGCCGGCGCACCGGCCGAGGGAGACATGAATAATAAAAACAAAGTTCCTTAAAAGGCTTCCCAATTGCACATTTCTAGAGTGCCTTCTAGAGTGCCTTCTAGTTAAAGGGGGAGAGAGGCAGGGTAAAAGAGGGCATCCTTCGAGCCGGAATCGAACCAGCGACCTAAGGATTACTACGTTGACGCTACAGTCCTCCGCTCTACCAGCTGAGCTATCGAAGGGCCCGCCGGTGGGTCGTAGCCCGTGACTCCTTGCATTCAAAGCCAGCGCTTTGCCCTTTGCGTTAGTCCTTCTGCCTTGAGGGATTGGTCTATGCCGCCTCTGCCTGAAAGGTCAAATGCCTTGGCAGCTGTGATGTGGGAAAGCTCGGCTTCACGTTTTGCACAGCGAGAAAACACAATCGAAGCACCTACCGCGTTTTGTTGGGAGCCCAAAAACCACAGCAGCAACGGTGATGTACCTCCCTGACAGCAAGTAAGCGCAGGAGTGTTTGGAAGCGCATTGCATCTATCAAAACAAATTGGGCCGAAAGTTAGCAAAAAGTGTTTGGCGTCAGTTGGTAGCAAGAGGCCACACGGGAGGCAGCGTCTTAGCCCGGCTAGCTCAGTCGGTAGAGCATGAGACTCTTAATCTCAGGGTCGTGGGTTCGAGCCCCACGTTGGGCGTATGGCATCGCAACGTTTTGGCCCAGTCAGTGGCATTCATGCGCACTGCACGGCCCCACCTTTACCATATCGACTGGCTTCTCTTCCATTCCCTCTACAAACGGGGAAATGTTTCGAGCTTATCTTTCTAGTGGTCAATTCGTATGGCAGCAAGTTGACCTTGCGCTGGGGCGTGGTTCTTATCAGCGCCACGTGTGACACGAATTGGATAGAGATAGTGGCACAGGCCCCAGACAGCCTTGCGTTGGTGGTATAGTGGTGAGCATAGCTGCCTTCCAAGCAGTTGACCCGGGTTCGATTCCCGGCCAACGCACTCCTATCCCTTTTTGGCCTTGCAAAGCGGCCCTAAGCAAAGACCCAAGTCATCCAGGTCCTTGAAGAAAGCTCCTAAGATATCCTGGCTTAGCGACAACTGTGGAGACTTTCTTCGGCATTCGAAAAGTCTCTGGCCTTATGCTTTAACTCGCTCAGGAGGTCCAGCATTATCCAGGGCCAAGGTTCAGCCATTTTGACTACTGATTCCCAAAGAGAATCAACTCTGTCACACACAACATTGCTAAGTATCTGGCAACAACGCTAACACCCTTAGCTGGCATCATATTGCACCATTTGCTATTCGGTGACGAAGGCATCGAATAGCAAATGACCCGCTTTGGACTGTGTCTTGCAAGGCAAGGAAAGGGGTGCATTTGGGCAAGGAGGCCTACAGGAAACCTACCCACACACACCGCTATCTGCTTTTTGGCTCACACCACCCACTGGAACCCAAGCTGGGGCTTCTTAGGACTCTGCAATATCGGGCTGACGCGGTAACAACAAAAAGAGTCTACAGACCCTCTCAGGTGTGCTTTGAAAGCTTGTGGCTAGCCAGACTGGGTCTTGGCTAAACATCCACAAGGTCACGAAAACAAACTGGGGAGAAGCAGAACATTTGGAGAAATATAGTCACCCCCGTAAGCCACTGGAGTGTCAGAAAAACTCCGGAGGATCTTTAACAACAATTGCATCGCTGTGTACTTCAAGTCCAGCAATACACTGGGACGGAAGCTTGTACATCGGCACTATCTGCACTGCCCATTTTGAACATCGCTCTAGCTAGCCAAGCGATTTGACAACAATTGTCACCTTTAGCCACGCCGATCTAGGCACCAATAGCTATGCAGGCTTCCTGCCACCAACAATGGGATCATCTAACTTGAACAGGGCGGTTCTACAATTTTCACACCTCCCCCTGTTCTTGGACAATCAACATCGACACATTCACATGGTGATTGTCTTAAGGTGTGACTAGAAGTGCTGCAGTTATCTTCCTGAGCCAAAGAAGTGGCTCGATCAACTATGTAAACCTCTTCAACAAACGGCTAGTACATTTGCAAGGGTCTCCAGTGAACGCTTGTTTGTCTGCTCAGTTGCCGGTCACCTGAAGAGAGCCAAAGGACACGCTTTGTTTTAGCCTTCGGGCCCCACTGAGGTAATGGAGAAAACATGAGCGTCCCTGGGTGGGCTCGAACCACCAACCTTTCGGTTAACAGCCGAACGCACTAACCGATTGCGCCACAGAGACTGCACGCCGAGGGCCGGCGCACCGGCCGAGGGAGACATGAATAATAAAAACAAAGTTCCTTAAAAGGCTTCCCAATTGCACATTTCTAGAGTGCCTTCTAGAGTGCCTTCTAGTTAAAGGGGGAGAGAGGCAGGGTAAAAGAGGGCATCCTTCGAGCCGGAATCGAACCAGCGACCTAAGGATTACTACGTTGACGCTACAGTCCTCCGCTCTACCAGCTGAGCTATCGAAGGGGCCGCCGGTGGGTCGTAGCCCGTGACTCCTTGCATTCAAAGCCAGCGCTTTGCCCTTTGCGTTAGTCCTTCTGCCTTGAGGGATTGGTCTATGCCGCCTCTGCCTGAAAGGTCAAATGCCTTGGCAGCTGTGATGTGGGAAAGCTCGGCTTCACGTTTTGCACAGCGAGAAAACACAATCGAAGCACCTACCGCGTTTTGTTGGGAGCCCAAAAACCACAGCAGCAACGGTGATGTACCTCCCTGACAGCAAGTAAGCGCAGGAGTGTTTGGAAGCGCATTGCGTCTATCAAAACAAATTGGGCCGAAAGTTAGCAAAAAGTGTTTGGCGTCAGTTGGTAGCAAGAGGCCACACGGGAGGCAGCGTCTTAGCCCGGCTAGCTCAGTCGGTAGAGCATGAGACTCTTAATCTCAGGGTCGTGGGTTCGAGCCCCACGTTGGGCGTATGGCATCGCAACGTTTTGGCCCAGTCAGTGGCATTCATGCGCACTGCACGGCCCCACCTTTACCATATCGACTGGCTTCTCTTCCATTCCCTCTACAAACGGGGAAATGTTTCGAGCTTATCTTTCTAGTGGTCAATTCGTATGGCAGCAAGTTGACCTTGCGCTGGGGCGTGGTTCTTATCAGCGCCACGTGTGACACGAATTGGATAGAGATAGTGGCACAGGCCCCGGACAGCCTTGCGTTGGTGGTATAGTGGTGAGCATAGCTGCCTTCCAAGCAGTTGACCCGGGTTCGATTCCCGGCCAACGCACTCCTATCCCTTTTTGGCCTTGCAAAGCGGCCCTAAGCAAAGACCCAAGTCATCCAGGTCCTTGAAGAAAGCTCCTAAGATATCCTGGCTTAGCGACAACTGTGGAGACTTTCTTCGGCATTCGAAAAGTCTCTGGCCTTATGCTTTAACTCGCTCAGGAGGTCCAGCATTATCCAGGGCCAAGGTTCAGCCATTTTGACTACTGATTCCCAAAGAGAATCAACTCTGTCACACACAACATTGCTAAGTATCTGGCAACAACGCTAACACCCTTAGCTGGCATCATATTGCACCATTTGCTATTCGGTGACGAAGGCATCGAATAGCAAATGACCCGCTTTGGACTGTGTCTTGCAAGGCAAGGAAAGGGGTGCATTTGGGCAAGGAGGCCTACAGGAAACCTACCCACACACACCGCTATCTGCTTTTTGGCTCACACCACCCACTGGAACCCAAGCTGGGGCTTCTTAGGACTCTGCAATATCGGGCTGACGCGGTAACAACAAAAAGAGTCTACAGACCCTCTCAGGTGTGCTTTGAAAGCTTGTGGCTAGCCAGACTGGGTCTTGGCTAAACATCCACAAGGTCACGAAAACAAACTGGGGAGAAGCAGAACATTTGGAGAAATATAGTCACCCCCGTAAGCCACTGGAGTGTCAGAAAAACTCCGGAGGATCTTTAACAACAATTGCATCGCTGTGTACTTCAAGTCCAGCAATACACTGGGACGGAAGCTTGTACATCGGCACTATCTGCACTGCCCATTTTGAACATCGCTCTAGCTAGCCAAGCGATTTGACAACAATTGTCACCTTTAGCCACGCCGATCTAGGCACCAATAGCTATGCAGGCTTCCTGCCACCAACAATGGGATCATCTAACTTGAACAGGGCGGTTCTACAATTTTCACACCTCCCCCTGTTCTTGGACAATCAACATCGACACATTCACATGGTGATTGTCTTAAGGTGTGACTAGAAGTGCTGCAGTTATCTTCCTGAGCCAAAGAAGTGGCTCGATCAACTATGTAAACCTCTTCAACAAACGGCTAGTACATTTGCAAGGGTCTCCAGTGAACGCTTGTTTGTCTGCTCAGTTGCCGGTCACCTGAAGAGAGCCAAAGGACACGCTTTGTTTTAGCCTTCGGGCCCCACTGAGGTAATGGAGAAAACATGAGCGTCCCTGGGTGGGCTCGAACCACCAACCTTTCGGTTAACAGCCGAACGCACTAACCGATTGCGCCACAGAGACTGCACGCCGAGGGCCGGCGCACCGGCCGAGGGAGACATGAATAATAAAAACAAAGTTCCTTAAAAGGCTTCCCAATTGCACATTTCTAGAGTGCCTTCTAGAGTGCCTTCTAGTTAAAGGGGGAGAGAGGCAGGGTAAAAGAGGGCATCCTTCGAGCCGGAATCGAACCAGCGACCTAAGGATTACTACGTTGACGCTACAGTCCTCCGCTCTACCAGCTGAGCTATCGAAGGGGCCGCCGGTGGGTCGTAGCCTGTGACTCCTTGCATTCAAAGCCAGCGCTTTGCCCTTTGCGTTAGTCCTTCTGCCTTGAGGGATTGGTCTATGCCGCCTCTGCCTGAAAGGTCAAATGCCTTGGCAGCTGTGATGTGGGAAAGCTCGGCTTCACGTTTTGCACAGCGAGAAAACACAATCGAAGCACCTACCGCGTTTTGTTGGGAGCCCAAAAACCACAGCAGCAACGGTGATGTACCTCCCTGACAGCAAGTAAGCGCAGGAGTGTTTGGAAGCGCATTGCGTCTATCAAAACAAATTGGGCCGAAAGTTAGCAAAAAGTGTTTGGCGTCAGTTGGTAGCAAGAGGCCACACGGGAGGCAGCGTCTTAGCCCGGCTAGCTCAGTCGGTAGAGCATGAGACTCTTAATCTCAGGGTCGTGGGTTCGAGCCCCACGTTGGGCGTATGGCATCGCAACGTTTTGGCCCAGTCAGTGGCATTCATGCGCACTGCACGGCCCCACCTTTACCATATCGACTGGCTTCTCTTCCATTCCCTCTACAAACGGGGAAATGTTTCGAGCTTATCTTTCTAGTGGTCAATTCGTATGGCAGCAAGTTGACCTTGCGCTGGGGCGTGGTTCTTATCAGCGCCACGTGTGACACGAATTGGATAGAGATAGTGGCACAGGCCCCGGACAGCCTTGCGTTGGTGGTATAGTGGTGAGCATAGCTGCCTTCCAAGCAGTTGACCCGGGTTCGATTCCCGGCCAACGCACTCCTATCCCTTTTTGGCCTTGCAAAGCGGCCCTAAGCAAAGACCCAAGTCATCCAGGTCCTTGAAGAAAGCTCCTAAGATATCCTGGCTTAGCGACAACTGTGGAGACTTTCTTCGGCATTCGAAAAGTCTCTGGCCTTATGCTTTAACTCGCTCAGGAGGTCCAGCATTATCCAGGGCCAAGGTTCAGCCATTTTGACTACTGATTCCCAAAGAGAATCAACTCTGTCACACACAACATTGCTAAGTATCTGGCAACAACGCTAACACCCTTAGCTGGCATCATATTGCACCATTTGCTATTCGGTGACGAAGGCATCGAATAGCAAATGACCCGCTTTGGACTGTGTCTTGCAAGGCAAGGAAAGGGGTGCATTTGGGCAAGGAGGCCTACAGGAAACCTACCCACACACACCGCTATCTGCTTTTTGGCTCACACCACCCACTGGAACCCAAGCTGGGGCTTCTTAGGACTCTGCAATATCGGGCTGACGCGGTAACAACAAAAAGAGTCTACAGACCCTCTCAGGTGTGCTTTGAAAGCTTGTGGCTAGCCAGACTGGGTCTTGGCTAAACATCCACAAGGTCACGAAAACAAACTGGGGAGAAGCAGAACATTTGGAGAAATATAGTCACCCCCGTAAGCCACTGGAGTGTCAGAAAAACTCCGGAGGATCTTTAACAACAATTGCATCGCTGTGTACTTCAAGTCCAGCAATACACTGGGACGGAAGCTTGTACATCGGCACTATCTGCACTGCCCATTTTGAACATCGCTCTAGCTAGCCAAGCGATTTGACAACAATTGTCACCTTTAGCCACGCCGATCTAGGCACCAATAGCTATGCAGGCTTCCTGCCACCAACAATGGGATCATCTAACTTGAACAGGGCGGTTCTACAATTTTCACACCTCCCCCTGTTCTTGGACAATCAACATCGACACATTCACATGGTGATTGTCTTAAGGTGTGACTAGAAGTGCTGCAGTTATCTTCCTGAGCCAAAGAAGTGGCTCGATCAACTATGTAAACCTCTTCAACAAACGGCTAGTACATTTGCAAGGGTCTCCAGTGAACGCTTGTTTGTCTGCTCAGTTGCCGGTCACCTGAAGAGAGCCAAAGGACACGCTTTGTTTTAGCCTTCGGGCCCCACTGAGGTAATGGAGAAAACATGAGCGTCCCTGGGTGGGCTCGAACCACCAACCTTTCGGTTAACAGCCGAACGCGCTAACCGATTGCGCCACAGAGACTGCACGCCGAGGGCCGGCGCACCGGCCGAGGGAGACATGAATAATAAAAACAAAGTTCCTTAAAAGGCTTCCCAATTGCACATTTCTAGAGTGCCTTCTAGAGTGCCTTCTAGTTAAAGGGGGAGAGAGGCAGGGTAAAAGAGGGCATCCTTCGAGCCGGAATCGAACCAGCGACCTAAGGATTACTACGTTGACGCTACAGTCCTCCGCTCTACCAGCTGAGCTATCGAAGGGCCCGCCGGTGGGTCGTAGCCCGTGACTCCTTGCATTCAAAGCCAGCGCTTTGCCCTTTGCGTTAGTCCTTCTGCCTTGAGGGATTGGTCTATGCCGCCTCTGCCTGAAAGGTCAAATGCCTTGGCAGCTGTGATGTGGGAAAGCTCGGCTTCACGTTTTGCACAGCGAGAAAACACAATCGAAGCACCTACCGCGTTTTGTTGGGAGCCCAAAAACCACAGCAGCAACGGTGATGTACCTCCCTGACAGCAAGTAAGCGCAGGAGTGTTTGGAAGCGCATTGCGTCTATCAAAACAAATTGGGCCGAAAGTTAGCAAAAAGTGTTTGGCGTCAGTTGGTAGCAAAAGGCCACACGGGAGGCAGCATCTTAGCCCGGCTAGCTCAGTCGGTAGAGCATGAGACTCTTAATCTCAGGGTCGTGGGTTCGAGCCCCACGTTGGGCGTATGGCATCGCAACGTTTTGGCCCAGTCAGTGGCATTCATGCGCACTGCACGGCCCCACCTTTACCATATCGACTGGCTTCTCTTCCATTCCCTCTACAAACGGGGAAATGTTTCGAGCTTATCTTTCTAGTGGTCAATTCGTATGGCAGCAAGTTGACCTTGCGCTGGGGCGTGGTTCTTATCAGCGCCACGTGTGACACGAATTGGATAGAGATAGTGGCACAGGCCCTGGACAGCCTTGCGTTGGTGGTATAGTGGTGAGCATAGCTGCCTTCCAAGCAGTTGACCCGGGTTCGATTCCCGGCCAACGCACTCCTATCCCTTTTTGGCCTTGCAAAGCGGCCCTAAGCAAAGACCCAAGTCATCCAGGTCCTTGAAGAAAGCTCCTAAGATATCCTGGCTTAGCGACAACTGTGGAGACTTTCTTCGGCATTCGAAAAGTCTCTGGCCTTATGCTTTAACTCGCTCAGGAGGTCCAGCATTATCCAGGGCCAAGGTTCAGCCATTTTGACTACTGATTCCCAAAGAGAATCAACTCTGTCACACACAACATTGCTAAGTATCTGGCAACAACGCTAACACCCTTAGCTGGCATCATATTGCACCATTTGCTATTCAGTGACGAAGGCATCGAATAGCAAATGACCCGCTTTGGACTGTGTCTTGCAAGGCAAGGAAAGGGGTGCATTTGGGCAAGGAGGCCTACAGGAAACCTACCCACACACACCGCTATCTGCTTTTTGGCTCACACCACCCACTGGAACCCAAGCTGGGGCTTCTTAGGACTCTGCAATATCGGGCTGACGCGGTAACAACAAAAAGAGTCTACAGACCCTCTCAGGTGTGCTTTGAAAGCTTGTGGCTAGCCAGACTGGGTCTTGGCTAAACATCCACAAGGTCACGAAAACAAACTGGGGAGAAGCAGAACATTTGGAGAAATATAGTCACCCCCGTAAGCCACTGGAGTGTCAGAAAAACTCCGGAGGATCTTTAACAACAATTGCATCGCTGTGTACTTCAAGTCCAGCAATACACTGGGACGGAAGCTTGTACATCGGCACTATCTGCACTGCCCATTTTGAACATCGCTCTAGCTAGCCAAGCGATTTGACAACAATTGTCACCTTTAGCCACGCCGATCTAGGCACCAATAGCTATGCAGGCTTCCTGCCACCAACAATGGGATCATCTAACTTGAACAGGGCGGTTCTACAATTTTCACACCTCCCCCTGTTCTTGGACAATCAACATCGACACATTCACATGGTGATTGTCTTAAGGTGTGACTAGAAGTGCTGCAGTTATCTTCCTGAGCCAAAGAAGTGGCTCGATCAACTATGTAAACCTCTTCAACAAACGGCTAGTACATTTGCAAGGGTCTCCAGTGAACGCTTGTTTGTCTGCTCAGTTGCCGGTCACCTGAAGAGAGCCAAAGGACACGCTTTGTTTTAGCCTTCGGGCCCCACTGAGGTAATGGAGAAAACATGAGCGTCCCTGGGTGGGCTCGAACCACCAACCTTTCGGTTAACAGCCGAACGCGCTAACCGATTGCGCCACAGAGACTGCACGCCGAGGGCCGGCGCACCGGCCGAGGGAGACATGAATAATAAAAACAAAGTTCCTTAAAAGGCTTCCCAATTGCACATTTCTAGAGTGCCTTCTAGAGTGCCTTCTAGTTAAAGGGGGAGAGAGGCAGGGTAAAAGAGGGCATCCTTCGAGCCGGAATCGAACCAGCGACCTAAGGATTACTACGTTGACGCTACAGTCCTCCGCTCTACCAGCTGAGCTATCGAAGGGCCCGCCGGTGGGTCGTAGCCCGTGACTCCTTGCATTCAAAGCCAGCGCTTTGCCCTTTGCGTTAGTCCTTCTGCCTTGAGGGATTGGTCTATGCCGCCTCTGCCTGAAAGGTCAAATGCCTTGGCAGCTGTGATGTGGGAAAGCTCGGCTTCACGTTTTGCACAGCGAGAAAACACAATCGAAGCACCTACCGCGTTTTGTTGGGAGCCCAAAAACCACAGCAGCAACGGTGATGTACCTCCCTGACAGCAAGTAAGCGCAGGAGTGTTTGGAAGCGCATTGCGTCTATCAAAACAAATTGGGCCGAAAGTTAGCAAAAAGTGTTTGGCGTCAGTTGGTAGCAAGAGGCCACACGGGAGGCAGCGTCTTAGCCCGGCTAGCTCAGTCGGTAGAGCATGAGACTCTTAATCTCAGGGTCGTGGGTTCGAGCCCCACGTTGGGCGTATGGCATCGCAACGTTTTGGCCCAGTCAGTGGCATTCATGCGCACTGCACGGCCCCACCTTTACCATATCGACTGGCTTCTCTTCCATTCCCTCTACAAACGGGGAAATGTTTCGAGCTTATCTTTCTAGTGGTCAATTCGTATGGCAGCAAGTTGACCTTGCGCTGGGGCGTGGTTCTTATCAGCGCCACGTGTGACACGAATTGGATAGAGATAGTGGCACAGGCCCCGGACAGCCTTGCGTTGGTGGTATAGTGGTGAGCATAGCTGCCTTCCAAGCAGTTGACCCGGGTTCGATTCCCGGCCAACGCACTCCTATCCCTTTTTGGCCTTGCAAAGCGGCCCTAAGCAAAGACCCAAGTCATCCAGGTCCTTGAAGAAAGCTCCTAAGATATCCTGGCTTAGCGACAACTGTGGAGACTTTCTTCGGCATTCGAAAAGTCTCTGGCCTTATGCTTTAACTCGCTCAGGAGGTCCAGCATTATCCAGGGCCAAGGTTCAGCCATTTTGACTACTGATTCCCAAAGAGAATCAACTCTGTCACACACAACATTGCTAAGTATCTGGCAACAACGCTAACACCCTTAGCTGGCATCATATTGCACCATTTGCTATTCGGTGACGAAGGCATCGAATAGCAAATGACCCGCTTTGGACTGTGTCTTGCAAGGCAAGGAAAGGGGTGCATTTGGGCAAGGAGGCCTACAGGAAACCTACCCACACACACCGCTATCTGCTTTTTGGCTCACACCACCCACTGGAACCCAAGCTGGGGCTTCTTAGGACTCTGCAATATCGGGCTGACGCGGTAACAACAAAAAGAGTCTACAGACCCTCTCAGGTGTGCTTTGAAAGCTTGTGGCTAGCCAGACTGGGTCTTGGCTAAACATCCACAAGGTCACGAAAACAAACTGGGGAGAAGCAGAACATTTGGAGAAATATAGTCACCCCCGTAAGCCACTGGAGTGTCAGAAAAACTCCGGAGGATCTTTAACAACAATTGCATCGCTGTGTACTTCAAGTCCAGCAATACACTGGGACGGAAGCTTGTACATCGGCACTATCTGCACTGCCCATTTTGAACATCGCTCTAGCTAGCCAAGCGATTTGACAACAATTGTCACCTTTAGCCACGCCGATCTAGGCACCAATAGCTATGCAGGCTTCCTGCCACCAACAATGGGATCATCTAACTTGAACAGGGCGGTTCTACAATTTTCACACCTCCCCCTGTTCTTGGACAATCAACATCGACACATTCACATGGTGATTGTCTTAAGGTGTGACTAGAAGTGCTGCAGTTATCTTCCTGAGCCAAAGAAGTGGCTCGATCAACTATGTAAACCTCTTCAACAAACGGCTAGTACATTTGCAAGGGTCTCCAGTGAATGCTTGTTTGTCTGCTCAGTTGCCGGTCACCTGAAGAGAGCCAAAGGACACGCTTTGTTTTAGCCTTCGGGCCCCACTGAGGTAATGGAGAAAACATGAGCGTCCCTGGGTGGGCTCAAACCACCAACCTTTCGGTTAACAGCCGAACGCGCTAACCGATTGCGCCACAGAGACTGCACGCCGAGGGCCGGCGCACCGGCCGAGGGAGACATGAATAATAAAAACAAAGTTCCTTAAAAGGCTTCCCAATTGCACATTTCTAGAGTGCCTTCTAGAGTGCCTTCTAGTTAAAGGGGGAGAGAGGCAGGGTAAAAGAGGGCATCCTTCGAGCCGGAATCGAACCAGCGACCTAAGGATTACTACGTTGACGCTACAGTCCTCCGCTCTACCAGCTGAGCTATCGAAGGGCCCGCCGGTGGGTCGTAGCCCGTGACTCCTTGCATTCAAAGCCAGCGCTTTGCCCTTTGCGTTAGTCCTTCTGCCTTGAGGGATTGGTCTATGCCGCCTCTGCCTGAAAGGTCAAATGCCTTGGCAGCTGTGATGTGGGAAAGCTCGGCTTCACGTTTTGCACAGCGAGAAAACACAATCGAAGCACCTACCGCGTTTTGTTGGGAGCCCAAAAACCACAGCAGCAACGGTGATGTACCTCCCTGACAGCAAGTAAGCGCAGGAGTGTTTGGAAGCGCATTGCGTCTATCAAAACAAATTGGGCCGAAAGTTAGCAAAAAGTGTTTGGCGTCAGTTGGTAGCAAGAGGCCACACGGGAGGCAGCGTCTTAGCCCGGCTAGCTCAGTCGGTAGAGCATGAGACTCTTAATCTCAGGGTCGTGGGTTCGAGCCCCACGTTGGGCGTATGGCATCGCAACGTTTTGGCCCAGTCAGTGGCATTCATGCGCACTGCACGGCCCCACCTTTACCATATCGACTGGCTTCTCTTCCATTCCCTCTACAAACGGGGAAATGTTTCGAGCTTATCTTTCTAGTGGTCAATTCGTATGGCAGCAAGTTGACCTTGCGCTGGGGCGTGGTTCTTATCAGCGCCACGTGTGACACGAATTGGATAGAGATAGTGGCACAGGCCCCGGACAGCCTTGCGTTGGTGGTATAGTGGTGAGCATAGCTGCCTTCCAAGCAGTTGACCCGGGTTCGATTCCCGGCCAACGCACTCCTATCCCTTTTTGGCCTTGCAAAGCGGCCCTAAGCAAAGACCCAAGTCATCCAGGTCCTTGAAGAAAGCTCCTAAGATATCCTGGCTTAGCGACAACTGTGGAGACTTTCTTCGGCATTCGAAAAGTCTCTGGCCTTATGCTTTAACTCGCTCAGGAGGTCCAGCATTATCCAGGGCCAAGGTTCAGCCATTTTGACTACTGATTCCCAAAGAGAATCAACTCTGTCACACACAACATTGCTAAGTATCTGGCAACAACGCTAACACCCTTAGCTGGCATCATATTGCACCATTTGCTATTCGGTGACGAAGGCATCGAATAGCAAATGACCCGCTTTGGACTGTGTCTTGCAAGGCAAGGAAAGGGGTGCATTTGGGCAAGGAGGCCTACAGGAAACCTACCCACACACACCGCTATCTGCTTTTTGGCTCACACCACCCACTGGAACCCAAGCTGGGGCTTCTTAGGACTCTGCAATATCGGGCTGACGCGGTAACAACAAAAAGAGTCTACAGACCCTCTCAGGTGTGCTTTGAAAGCTTGTGGCTAGCCAGACTGGGTCTTGGCTAAACATCCACAAGGTCACGAAAACAAACTGGGGAGAAGCAGAACATTTGGAGAAATATAGTCACCCCCGTAAGCCACTGGAGTGTCAGAAAAACTCCGGAGGATCTTTAACAACAATTGCATCGCTGTGTACTTCAAGTCCAGCAATACACTGGGACGGAAGCTTGTACATCGGCACTATCTGCACTGCCCATTTTGAACATCGCTCTAGCTAGCCAAGCGATTTGACAACAATTGTCACCTTTAGCCACGCCGATCTAGGCACCAATAGCTATGCAGGCTTCCTGCCACCAACAATGGGATCATCTAACTTGAACAGGGCGGTTCTACAATTTTCACACCTCCCCCTGTTCTTGGACAATCAACATCGACACATTCACATGGTGATTGTCTTAAGGTGTGACTAGAAGTGCTGCAGTTATCTTCCTGAGCCAAAGAAGTGGCTCGATCAACTATGTAAACCTCTTCAACAAACGGCTAGTACATTTGCAAGGGTCTCCAGTGAACGCTTGTTTGTCTGCTCAGTTGCCGGTCACCTGAAGAGAGCCAAAGGACACGCTTTGTTTTAGCCTTCGGGCCCCACTGAGGTAATGGAGAAAACATGAGCGTCCCTGGGTGGGCTCGAACCACCAACCTTTCGGTTAACAGCCGAACGCGCTAACCGATTGCGCCACAGAGACTGCACGCCGAGGGCCGGCGCACCGGCCGAGGGAGACATGAATAATAAAAACAAAGTTCCTTAAAAGGCTTCCCAATTGCACATTTCTAGAGTGCCTTCTAGAGTGCCTTCTAGTTAAAGGGGGAGAGAGGCAGGGTAAAAGAGGGCATCCTTCGAGCCGGAATCGAACCAGCGACCTAAGGATTACTACGTTGACGCTACAGTCCTCCGCTCTACCAGCTGAGCTATCGAAGGGCCCGCCGGTGGGTCGTAGCCCGTGACTCCTTGCATTCAAAGCCAGCGCTTTGCCCTTTGCGTTAGTCCTTCTGCCTTGAGGGATTGGTCTATGCCGCCTCTGCCTGAAAGGTCAAATGCCTTGGCAGCTGTGATGTGGGAAAGCTCGGCTTCACGTTTTGCACAGCGAGAAAACACAATCGAAGCACCTACCGCGTTTTGTTGGGAGCCCAAAAACCACAGCAGCAACGGTGATGTACCTCCCTGACAGCAAGTAAGCGCAGGAGTGTTTGGAAGCGCATTGCGTCTATCAAAACAAATTGGGCCGAAAGTTAGCAAAAAGTGTTTGGCGTCAGTTGGTAGCAAAAGGCCACACGGGAGGCAGCGTCTTAGCCCGGCTAGCTCAGTCGGTAGAGCATGAGACTCTTAATCTCAGGGTCGTGGGTTCGAGCCCCACATTGGGCGTATGGCATCGCAACGTTTTGGCCCAGTCAGTGGCATTCATGCGCACTGCACGGCCCCACCTTTACCATATCGACTGGCTTCTCTTCCATTCCCTCTACAAACGGGGAAATGTTTCGAGCTTATCTTTCTAGTGGTCAATTCGTATGGCAGCAAGTTGACCTTGCGCTGGGGCGTGGTTCTTATCAGCGCCACGTGTGACACGAATTGGATAGAGATAGTGGCACAGGCCCCGGACAGCCTTGCGTTGGTGGTATAGTGGTGAGCATAGCTGCCTTCCAAGCAGTTGACCCGGGTTCGATTCCCGGCCAACGCACTCCTATCCCTTTTTGGCCTTGCAAAGCGGCCCTAAGCAAAGACCCAAGTCATCCAGGTCCTTGAAGAAAGCTCCTAAGATATCCTGGCTTAGCGACAACTGTGGAGACTTTCTTCGGCATTCGAAAAGTCTCTGGCCTTATGCTTTAACTCGCTCAGGAGGTCCAGCATTATCCAGGGCCAAGGTTCAGCCATTTTGACTACTGATTCCCAAAGAGAATCAACTCTGTCACACACAACATTGCTAAGTATCTGGCAACAACGCTAACACCCTTAGCTGGCATCATATTGCACCATTTGCTATTCGGTGACGAAGGCATCGAATAGCAAATGACCCGCTTTGGACTGTGTCTTGCAAGGCAAGGAAAGGGGTGCATTTGGGCAAGGAGGCCTACAGGAAACCTACCCACACACACCGCTATCTGCTTTTTGGCTCACACCACCCACTGGAACCCAAGCTGGGGCTTCTTAGGACTCTGCAATATCGGGCTGACGCGGTAACAACAAAAAGAGTCTACAGACCCTCTCAGGTGTGCTTTGAAAGCTTGTGGCTAGCCAGACTGGGTCTTGGCTAAACATCCACAAGGTCACGAAAACAAACTGGGGAGAAGCAGAACATTTGGAGAAATATAGTCACCCCCGTAAGCCACTGGAGTGTCAGAAAAACTCCGGAGGATCTTTAACAATTGCATCGCTGTGTACTTCAAGTCCAGCAATACACTGGGACGGAAGCTTGTACATCGGCACTATCTGCACTGCCCATTTTGAACATCGCTCTAGCTAGCCAAGCGATTTGACAACAATTGTCACCTTTAGCCACGCCGATCTAGGCACCAATAGCTATGCAGGCTTCCTGCCACCAACAATGGGATCATCTAACTTGAACAGGGCGGTTCTACAATTTTCACACCTCCCCCTGTTCTTGGACAATCAACATCGACACATTCACATGGTGATTGTCTTAAGGTGTGACTAGAAGTGCTGCAGTTATCTTCCTGAGCCAAAGAAGTGGCTCGATCAACTATGTAAACCTCTTCAACAAACGGCTAGTACATTTGCAAGGGTCTCCAGTGAACGCTTGTTTGTCTGCTCAGTTGCCGGTCACCTGAAGAGAGCCAAAGGACACGCTTTGTTTTAGCCTTCGGGCCCCACTGAGGTAATGGAGAAAACATGAGCGTCCCTGGGTGGGCTCGAACCACCAACCTTTCGGTTAACAGCCGAACGCGCTAACCGATTGCGCCACAGAGACTGCACGCCGAGGGCCGGCGCACCGGCCGAGGGAGACATGAATAATAAAAACAAAGTTCCTTAAAAGGCTTCCCAATTGCACATTTCTAGAGTGCCTTCTAGAGTGCCTTCTAGTTAAAGGGGGAGAGAGGCAGGGTAAAAGAGGGCATCCTTCGAGCCGGAATCGAACCAGCGACCTAAGGATTACTACGTTGACGCTACAGTCCTCCGCTCTACCAGCTGAGCTATCGAAGGGGCCGCCGGTGGGTCGTAGCCCGTGACTCCTTGCATTCAAAGCCAGCGCTTTGCCCTTTGCGTTAGTCCTTCTGCCTTGAGGGATTGGTCTATGCCGCCTCTGCCTGAAAGGTCAAATGCCTTGGCAGCTGTGATGTGGGAAAGCTCGGCTTCACGTTTTGCACAGCGAGAAAACACAATCGAAGCACCTACCGCGTTTTGTTGGGAGCCCAAAAACCACAGCAGCAACGGTGATGTACCTCCCTGACAGCAAGTAAGCGCAGGAGTGTTTGGAAGCGCATTGCGTCTATCAAAACAAATTGGGCCGAAAGTTAGCAAAAAGTGTTTGGCGTCAGTTGGTAGCAAAAGGCCACACGGGAGGCAGCGTCTTAGCCCGGCTAGCTCAGTCGGTAGAGCATGAGACTCTTAATCTCAGGGTCGTGGGTTCGAGCCCCACGTTGGGCGTATGGCATCGCAACGTTTTGGCCCAGTCAGTGGCATTCATGCGCACTGCACGGCCCCACCTTTACCATATCGACTGGCTTCTCTTCCATTCCCTCTACAAACGGGGAAATGTTTCGAGCTTATCTTTCTAGTGGTCAATTCGTATGGCAGCAAGTTGACCTTGCGCTGGGGCGTGGTTCTTATCAGCGCCACGTGTGACACGAATTGGATAGAGATAGTGGCACAGGGCCCGGACAGCCTTGCGTTGGTGGTATAGTGGTGAGCATAGCTGCCTTCCAAGCAGTTGACCTGGGTTCGATTCCCGGCCAACGCACTCCTATCCCTTTTTGGCCTTGCAAAGCGGCCCTAAGCAAAGACCCAAGTCATCCAGGTCCTTGAAGAAAGCTCCTAAGATATCCTGGCTTAGCGACAACTGTGGAGACTTTCTTCGGCATTCGAAAAGTCTCTGGCCTTATGCTTTAACTCGCTCAGGAGGTCCAGCATTATCCAGGGCCAAGGTTCAGCCATTTTGACTACTGATTCCCAAAGAGAATCAACTCTGTCACACACAACATTGCTAAGTATCTGGCAACAACGCTAACACCCTTAGCTGGCATCATATTGCACCATTTGCTATTCGGTGACGAAGGCATCGAATAGCAAATGACCCGCTTTGGACTGTGTCTTGCAAGGCAAGGAAAGGGGTGCATTTGGGCAAGGAGGCCTACAGGAAACCTACCCACACACACCGCTATCTGCTTTTTGGCTCACACCACACACTGGAACCCAAGCTGGGGCTTCTTAGGACTCTGCAATATCGGGCTGACGCGGTAACAACAAAAAGAGTCTACAGACCCTCTCAGGTGTGCTTTGAAAGCTTGTGGCTAGCCAGACTGGGTCTTGGCTAAACATCCACAAGGTCACGAAAACAAACTGGGGAGAAGCAGAACATTTGGAGAAATATAGTCACCCCCGTAAGCCACTGGAGTGTCAGAAAAACTCCGGAGGATCTTTAACAACAATTGCATCGCTGTGTACTTCAAGTCCAGCAATACACTGGGACGGAAGCTTGTACATCGGCACTATCTGCACTGCCCATTTTGAACATCGCTCTAGCTAGCCAAGCGATTTGACAACAATTGTCACCTTTAGCCACGCCGATCTAGGCACCAATAGCTATGCAGGCTTCCTGCCACCAACAATGGGATCATCTAACTTGAACAGGGCGGTTCTACAATTTTCACACCTCCCCCTGTTCTTGGACAATCAACATCGACACATTCACATGGTGATTGTCTTAAGGTGTGACTAGAAGTGCTGCAGTTATCTTCCTGAGCCAAAGAAGTGGCTCGATCAACTATGTAAACCTCTTCAACAAACGGCTAGTACATTTGCAAGGGTCTCCAGTGAACGCTTGTTTGTCTGCTCAGTTGCCGGTCACCTGAAGAGAGCCAAAGGACACGCTTTGTTTTAGCCTTCGGGCCCCACTGAGGTAATGGAGAAAACATGAGCGTCCCTGGGTGGGCTCGAACCACCAACCTTTCGGTTAACAGCCGAACGCGCTAACCGATTGCGCCACAGAGACTGCACGCCGAGGGCCGGCGCACCGGCCGAGGGAGACATGAATAATAAAAACAAAGTTCCTTAAAAGGCTTCCCAATTGCACATTTCTAGAGTGCCTTCTAGAGTGCCTTCTAGTTAAAGGGGGAGAGAGGCAGGGTAAAAGAGGGCATCCTTCGAGCCGGAATCGAACCAGCGACCTAAGGATTACTACGTTGACGCTACAGTCCTCCGCTCTACCAGCTGAGCTATCGAAGGGCCCGCCGGTGGGTCGTAGCCCATGACTCCTTGCATTCAAAGCCAGCGCTTTGCCCTTTGCGTTAGTCCTTCTGCCTTGAGGGATTGGTCTATGCCGCCTCTGCCTGAAAGGTCAAATGCCTTGGCAGCTGTGATGTGGGAAAGCTCGGCTTCACGTTTTGCACAGCGAGAAAACACAATCGAAGCACCTACCGCGTTTTGTTGGGAGCCCAAAAACCACAGCAGCAACGGTGATGTACCTCCCTGACAGCAAGTAAGCGCAGGAGTGTTTGGAAGCGCATTGCGTCTATCAAAACAAATTGGGCCGAAAGTTAGCAAAAAGTGTTTGGCGTCAGTTGGTAGCAAGAGGCCACACGGGAGGCAGCGTCTTAGCCCGGCTAGCTCAGTCGGTAGAGCATGAGACTCTTAATCTCAGGGTCGTGGGTTCGAGCCCCACGTTGGGCGTATGGCATCGCAACGTTTTGGCCCAGTCAGTGGCATTCATGCGCACTGCACGGCCCCACCTTTACCATATCGACTGGCTTCTCTTCCATTCCCTCTACAAACGGGGAAATGTTTCGAGCTTATCTTTCTAGTGGTCAATTCGTATGGCAGCAAGTTGACCTTGCGCTGGGGCGTGGTTCTTATCAGCGCCACGTGTGACACGAATTGGATAGAGATAGTGGCACAGGCCCCGGACAGCCTTGCGTTGGTGGTATAGTGGTGAGCATAGCTGCCTTCCAAGCAGTTGACCCGGGTTCGATTCCCGGCCAACGCACTCCTATCCCTTTTTGGCCTTGCAAAGCGGCCCTAAGCAAAGACCCAAGTCATCCAGGTCCTTGAAGAAAGCTCCTAAGATATCCTGGCTTAGCGACAACTGTGGAGACTTTCTTCGGCATTCGAAAAGTCTCTGGCCTTATGCTTTAACTCGCTCAGGAGGTCCAGCATTATCCAGGGCCAAGGTTCAGCCATTTTGACTACTGATTCCCAAAGAGAATCAACTCTGTCACACACAACATTGCTAAGTATCTGGCAACAACGCTAACACCCTTAGCTGGCATCATATTGCACCATTTGCTATTCGGTGACGAAGGCATCGAATAGCAAATGACCCGCTTTGGACTGTGTCTTGCAAGGCAAGGAAAGGGGTGCATTTGGGCAAGGAGGCCTACAGGAAACCTACCCACACACACCGCTATCTGCTTTTTGGCTCACACCACCCACTGGAACCCAAGCTGGGGCTTCTTAGGACTCTGCAATATCGGGCTGACGCGGTAACAACAAAAAGAGTCTACAGACCCTCTCAGGTGTGCTTTGAAAGCTTGTGGCTAGCCAGACTGGGTCTTGGCTAAACATCCACAAGGTCACGAAAACAAACTGGGGAGAAGCAGAACATTTGGAGAAATATAGTCACCCCCGTAAGCCACTGGAGTGTCAGAAAAACTCCGGAGGATCTTTAACAACAATTGCATCGCTGTGTACTTCAAGTCCAGCAATACACTGGGACGGAAGCTTGTACATCGGCACTATCTGCACTGCCCATTTTGAACATCGCTCTAGCTAGCCAAGCGATTTGACAACAATTGTCACCTTTAGCCACGCCGATCTAGGCACCAATAGCTATGCAGGCTTCCTGCCACCAACAATGGGATCATCTAACTTGAACAGGGCGGTTCTACAATTTTCACACCTCCCCCTGTTCTTGGACAATCAACATCGACACATTCACATGGTGATTGTCTTAAGGTGTGACTAGAAGTGCTGCAGTTATCTTCCTGAGCCAAAGAAGTGGCTCGATCAACTATGTAAACCTCTTCAACAAACGGCTAGTACATTTGCAAGGGTCTCCAGTGAACGCTTGTTTGTCTGCTCAGTTGCCGGTCACCTGAAGAGAGCCAAAGGACACGCTTTGTTTTAGCCTTCGGGCCCCACTGAGGTAATGGAGAAAACATGAGCGTCCCTGGGTGGGCTCGAACCACCAACCTTTCGGTTAACAGCCGAACGCGCTAACCGATTGCGCCACAGAGACTGCACGCCGAGGGCCGGCGCACCGGCCGAGGGAGACATGAATAATAAAAACAAAGTTCCTTAAAAGGCTTCCCAATTGCACATTTCTAGAGTGCCTTCTAGAGTGCCTTCTAGTTAAAGGGGGAGAGAGGCAGGGTAAAAGAGGGCATCCTTCGAGCCGGAATCGAACCAGCGACCTAAGGATTACTACGTTGACGCTACAGTCCTCCGCTCTACCAGCTGAGCTATCGAAGGGGCCGCCGGTGGGTCGTAGCCCGTGACTCCTTGCATTCAAAGCCAGCGCTTTGCCCTTTGCGTTAGTCCTTCTGCCTTGAGGGATTGGTCTATGCCGCCTCTGCCTGAAAGGTCAAATGCCTTGGCAGCTGTGATGTGGGAAAGCTCGGCTTCACGTTTTGCACAGCGAGAAAACACAATCGAAGCACCTACCGCGTTTTGTTGGGAGCCCAAAAACCACAGCAGCAACGGTGATGTACCTCCCTGACAGCAAGTAAGCGCAGGAGTGTTTGGAAGCGCATTGCGTCTATCAAAACAAATTGGGCCGAAAGTTAGCAAAAAGTGTTTGGCGTCAGTTGGTAGCAAGAGGCCACACGGGAGGCAGCGTCTTAGCCCGGCTAGCTCAGTCGGTAGAGCATGAGACTCTTAATCTCAGGGTCGTGGGTTCGAGCCCCACGTTGGGCGTATGGCATCGCAACGTTTTGGCCCAGTCAGTGGCATTCATGCGCACTGCACGGCCCCACCTTTACCATATCGACTGGCTTCTCTTCCATTCCCTCTACAAACGGGGAAATGTTTCGAGCTTATCTTTCTAGTGGTCAATTCGTATGGCAGCAAGTTGACCTTGCGCTGGGGCGTGGTTCTTATCAGCGCCACGTGTGACACGAATTGGATAGAGATAGTGGCACAGGCCCCGGACAGCCTTGCGTTGGTGGTATAGTGGTGAGCATAGCTGCCTTCCAAGCAGTTGACCCGGGTTCGATTCCCGGCCAACGCACTCCTATCCCTTTTTGGCCTTGCAAAGCGGCCCTAAGCAAAGACCCAAGTCATCCAGGTCCTTGAAGAAAGCTCCTAAGATATCCTGGCTTAGCGACAACTGTGGAGACTTTCTTCGGCATTCGAAAAGTCTCTGGCCTTATGCTTTAACTCGCTCAGGAGGTCCAGCATTATCCAGGGCCAAGGTTCAGCCATTTTGACTACTGATTCCCAAAGAGAATCAACTCTGTCACACACAACATTGCTAAGTATCTGGCAACAACGCTAACACCCTTAGCTGGCATCATATTGCACCATTTGCTATTCGGTGACGAAGGCATCGAATAGCAAATGACCCGCTTTGGACTGTGTCTTGCAAGGCAAGGAAAGGGGTGCATTTGGGCAAGGAGGCCTACAGGAAACCTACCCACACACACCGCTATCTGCTTTTTGGCTCACACCACCCACTGGAACCCAAGCTGGGGCTTCTTAGGACTCTGCAATATCGGGCTGACGCGGTAACAACAAAAAGAGTCTACAGACCCTCTCAGGTGTGCTTTGAAAGCTTGTGGCTAGCCAGACTGGGTCTTGGCTAAACATCCACAAGGTCACGAAAACAAACTGGGGAGAAGCAGAACATTTGGAGAAATATAGTCACCCCCGTAAGCCACTGGAGTGTCAGAAAAACTCCGGAGGATCTTTAACAACAATTGCATCGCTGTGTACTTCAAGTCCAGCAATACACTGGGACGGAAGCTTGTACATCGGCACTATCTGCACTGCCCATTTTGAACATCGCTCTAGCTAGCCAAGCGATTTGACAACAATTGTCACCTTTAGCCACGCCGATCTAGGCACCAATAGCTATGCAGGCTTCCTGCCACCAACAATGGGATCATCTAACTTGAACAGGGCGGTTCTACAATTTTCACACCTCCCCCTGTTCTTGGACAATCAACATCGACACATTCACATGGTGATTGTCTTAAGGTGTGACTAGAAGTGCTGCAGTTATCTTCCTGAGCCAAAGAAGTGGCTCGATCAACTATGTAAACCTCTTCAACAAACGGCTAGTACATTTGCAAGGGTCTCCAGTGAACGCTTGTTTGTCTGCTCAGTTGCCGGTCACCTGAAGAGAGCCAAAGGACACGCTTTGTTTTAGCCTTCGGGCCCCACTGAGGTAATGGAGAAAACATGAGCATCCCTGGGTGGGCTCGAACCACCAACCTTTCGGTTAACAGCCGAACGCGCTAACCGATTGCGCCACAGAGACTGCACGCCGAGGGCCGGCGCACCGGCCGAGGGAGACATGAATAATAAAAACAAAGTTCCTTAAAAGGCTTCCCAATTGCACATTTCTAGAGTGCCTTCTAGAGTGCCTTCTAGTTAAAGGGGGAGAGAGGCAGGGTAAAAGAGGGCATCCTTCGAGCCGGAATCGAACCAGCGACCTAAGGATTACTACGTTGACGCTACAGTCCTCCGCTCTACCAGCTGAGCTATCGAAGGGCCCGCCGGTGGGTCGTAGCCCGTGACTCCTTGCATTCAAAGCCAGCGCTTTGCCCTTTGCGTTAGTCCTTCTGCCTTGAGGGATTGGTCTATGCCGCCTCTGCCTGAAAGGTCAAATGCCTTGGCAGCTGTGATGTGGGAAAGCTCGGCTTCACGTTTTGCACAGCGAGAAAACACAATCGAAGCACCTACCGCGTTTTGTTGGGAGCCCAAAAACCACAGCAGCAACGGTGATGTACCTCCCTGACAGCAAGTAAGCGCAGGAGTGTTTGGAAGCGCATTGCGTCTATCAAAACAAATTGGGCCGAAAGTTAGCAAAAAGTGTTTGGCGTCAGTTGGTAGCAAAAGGCCACACGGGAGGCAGCGTCTTAGCCCGGCTAGCTCAGTCGGTAGAGCATGAGACTCTTAATCTCAGGGTCGTGGGTTCGAGCCCCACGTTGGGCGTATGGCATCGCAACGTTTTGGCCCAGTCAGTGGCATTCATGCGCACTGCACGGCCCCACCTTTACCATATCGACTGGCTTCTCTTCCATTCCCTCTACAAACGGGGAAATGTTTCGAGCTTATCTTTCTAGTGGTCAATTCGTATGGCAGCAAGTTGACCTTGCGCTGGGGCGTGGTTCTTATCAGCGCCACGTGTGACACGAATTGGATAGAGATAGTGGCACAGGCCCCGGACAGCCTTGCGTTGGTGGTATAGTGGTGAGCATAGCTGCCTTCCAAGCAGTTGACCCGGGTTCGATTCCCGGCCAACGCACTCCTATCCCTTTTTGGCCTTGCAAAGCGGCCCTAAGCAAAGACCCAAGTCATCCAGGTCCTTGAAGAAAGCTCCTAAGATATCCTGGCTTAGCGACAACTGTGGAGACTTTCTTCGGCATTCGAAAAGTCTCTGGCCTTATGCTTTAACTCGCTCAGGAGGTCCAGCATTATCCAGGGCCAAGGTTCAGCCATTTTGACTACTGATTCCCAAAGAGAATCAACTCTGTCACACACAACATTGCTAAGTATCTGGCAACAACGCTAACACCCTTAGCTGGCATCATATTGCACCATTTGCTATTCGGTGACGAAGGCATCGAATAGCAAATGACCCGCTTTGGACTGTGTCTTGCAAGGCAAGGAAAGGGGTGCATTTGGGCAAGGAGGCCTACAGGAAACCTACCCACACACACCGCTATCTGCTTTTTGGCTCACACCACCCACTGGAACCCAAGCTGGGGCTTCTTAGGACTCTGCAATATCGGGCTGACGCGGTAACAACAAAAAGAGTCTACAGACCCTCTCAGGTGTGCTTTGAAAGCTTGTGGCTAGCCAGACTGGGTCTTGGCTAAACATCCACAAGGTCACGAAAACAAACTGGGGAGAAGCAGAACATTTGGAGAAATATAGTCACCCCCGTAAGCCACTGGAGTGTCAGAAAAACTCCGGAGGATCTTTAACAACAATTGCATCGCTGTGTACTTCAAGTCCAGCAATACACTGGGACAGAAGCTTGTACATCGGCACTATCTGCACTGCCCATTTTGAACATCGCTCTAGTTAGCCAAGCGATTTGACAACAATTGTCACCTTTAGCCACGCCGATCTAGGCACCAATAGCTATGCAGGCTTCCTGCCACCAACAATGGGATCATCTAACTTGAACAGGGCGGTTCTACAATTTTCACACCTCCCCCTGTTCTTGGACAATCAACATCGACACATTCACATGGTGATTGTCTTAAGGTGTGACTAGAAGTGCTGCAGTTATCTTCCTGAGCCAAAGAAGTGGCTCGATCAACTATGTAAACCTCTTCAACAAACGGCTAGTACATTTGCAAGGGTCTCCAGTGAACGCTTGTTTGTCTGCTCAGTTGCCGGTCACCTGAAGAGAGCCAAAGGACACGCTTTGTTTTAGCCTTCGGGCCCCACTGAGGTAATGGAGAAAACATGAGCGTCCCTGGGTGGGCTCGAACCACCAACCTTTTGGTTAACAGCCGAACGCGCTAACCGATTGCGCCACAGAGACTGCACGCCGAGGGCCGGCGCACCGGCCGAGGGAGACATGAATAATAAAAACAAAGTTCCTTAAAAGGCTTCCCAATTGCACATTTCTAGAGTGCCTTCTAGAGTGCCTTCTAGTTAAAGGGGGAGAGAGGCAGGGTAAAAGAGGGCATCCTTCGAGCCGGAATCGAACCAGCGACCTAAGGATTACTACGTTGACGCTACAGTCCTCCGCTCTACCAGCTGAGCTATCGAAGGGCCCGCCGGTGGGTCGTAGCCCGTGACTCCTTGCATTCAAAGCCAGCGCTTTGCCCTTTGCGTTAGTCCTTCTGCCTTGAGGGATTGGTCTATGCCGCCTCTGCCTGAAAGGTCAAATGCCTTGGCAGCTGTGATGTGGGAAAGCTCGGCTTCACGTTTTGCACAGCGAGAAAACACAATCGAAGCACCTACCGCGTTTTGTTGGGAGCCCAAAAACCACAGCAGCAACGGTGATGTACCTCCCTGACAGCAAGTAAGCGCAGGAGTGTTTGGAAGCGCATTGCGTCTATCAAAACAAATTGGGCCGAAAGTTAGCAAAAAGTGTTTGGCGTCAGTTGGTAGCAAGAGGCCACACGGGAGGCAGCGTCTTAGCCCGGCTAGCTCAGTCGGTAGAGCATGAGACTCTTAATCTCAGGGTCGTGGGTTCGAGCCCCACGTTGGGCGTATGGCATCGCAACGTTTTGGCCCAGTCAGTGGCATTCATGCGCACTGCACGGCCCCACCTTTACCATATCGACTGGCTTCTCTTCCATTCCCTCTACAAACGGGGAAATGTTTCGAGCTTATCTTTCTAGTGGTCAATTCGTATGGCAGCAAGTTGACCTTGCGCTGGGGCGTGGTTCTTATCAGCGCCACGTGTGACACGAATTGGATAGAGATAGTGGCACAGGCCCCGGACAGCCTTGCGTTGGTGGTATAGTGGTGAGCATAGCTGCCTTCCAAGCAGTTGACCCGGGTTCGATTCCCGGCCAACGCACTCCTATCCCTTTTTGGCCTTGCAAAGCGGCCCTAAGCAAAGACCCAAGTCATCCAGGTCCTTGAAGAAAGCTCCTAAGATATCCTGGCTTAGCGACAACTGTGGAGACTTTCTTCGGCATTCGAAAAGTCTCTGGCCTTATGCTTTAACTCGCTCAGGAGGTCCAGCATTATCCAGGGCCAAGGTTCAGCCATTTTGACTACTGATTCCCAAAGAGAATCAACTCTGTCACACACAACATTGCTAAGTATCTGGCAACAATGCTAACACCCTTAGCTGGCATCATATTGCACCATTTGCTATTCGGTGACGAAGGCATCGAATAGCAAATGACCCGCTTTGGACTGTGTCTTGCAAGGCAAGGAAAGGGGTGCATTTGGGCAAGGAGGCCTACAGGAAACCTACCCACACACACCGCTATCTGCTTTTTGGCTCACACCACCCACTGGAACCCAAGCTGGGGCTTCTTAGGACTCTGCAATATCGGGCTGACGCGGTAACAACAAAAAGAGTCTACAGACCCTCTCAGGTGTGCTTTGAAAGCTTGTGGCTAGCCAGACTGGGTCTTGGCTAAACATCCACAAGGTCACGAAAACAAACTGGGGAGAAGCAGAACATTTGGAGAAATATAGTCACCCCCGTAAGCCACTGGAGTGTCAGAAAAACTCCGGAGGATCTTTAACAACAATTGCATCGCTGTGTACTTCAAGTCCAGCAATACACTGGGACGGAAGCTTGTACATCGGCACTATCTGCACTGCCCATTTTGAACATCGCTCTAGTTAGCCAAGCGATTTGACAACAATTGTCACCTTTAGCCACGCCGATCTAGGCACCAATAGCTATGCAGGCTTCCTGCCACCAACAATGGGATCATCTAACTTGAACAGGGCGGTTCTACAATTTTCACACCTCCCCCTGTTCTTGGACAATCAACATCGACACATTCACATGGTGATTGTCTTAAGGTGTGACTAGAAGTGCTGCAGTTATCTTCCTGAGCCAAAGAAGTGGCTCGATCAACTATGTAAACCTCTTCAACAAACGGCTAGTACATTTGCAAGGGTCTCCAGTGAACGCTTGTTTGTCTGCTCAGTTGCCGGTCACCTGAAGAGAGCCAAAGGACACGCTTTGTTTTAGCCTTCGGGCCCCACTGAGGTAATGGAGAAAACATGAGCGTCCCTGGGTGGGCTCGAACCACCAACCTTTCGGTTAACAGCCGAACGCGCTAACCGATTGCGCCACAGAGACTGCACGCCGAGGGCCGGCGCACCGGCCGAGGGAGACATGAATAATAAAAACAAAGTTCCTTAAAAGGCTTCCCAATTGCACATTTCTAGAGTGCCTTCTAGAGTGCCTTCTAGTTAAAGGGGGAGAGAGGCAGGGTAAAAGAGGGCATCCTTCGAGCCGGAATCGAACCAGCGACCTAAGGATTACTACGTTGACGCTACAGTCCTCCGCTCTACCAGCTGAGCTATCGAAGGGCCCGCCGGTGGGTCGTAGCCCGTGACTCCTTGCATTCAAAGCCAGCGCTTTGCCCTTTGCGTTAGTCCTTCTGCCTTGAGGGATTGGTCTATGCCGCCTCTGCCTGAAAGGTCAAATGCCTTGGCAGCTGTGATGTGGGAAAGCTCGGCTTCACGTTTTGCACAGCGAGAAAACACAATCGAAGCACCTACCGCGTTTTGTTGGGAGCCCAAAAACCACAGCAGCAACGGTGATGTACCTCCCTGACAGCAAGTAAGCGCAGGAGTGTTTGGAAGTGCATTGCGTCTATCAAAACAAATTGGGCCGAAAGTTAGCAAAAAGTGTTTGGCGTCAGTTGGTAGCAAGAGGCCACACGGGAGGCAGCGTCTTAGCCCGGCTAGCTCAGTCGGTAGAGCATGAGACTCTTAATCTCAGGGTCGTGGGTTCGAGCCCCACGTTGGGCGTATGGCATCGCAACGTTTTGGCCCAGTCAGTGGCATTCATGCGCACTGCACGGCCCCACCTTTACCATATCGACTGGCTTCTCTTCCATTCCCTCTACAAACGGGGAAATGTTTCGAGCTTATCTTTCTAGTGGTCAATTCGTATGGCAGCAAGTTGACCTTGCGCTGGGGCGTGGTTCTTATCAGCGCCACGTGTGACACGAATTGGATAGAGATAGTGGCACAGGCCCCGGACAGCCTTGCGTTGGTGGTATAGTGGTGAGCATAGCTGCCTTCCAAGCAGTTGACCCGGGTTCGATTCCCGGCCAACGCACTCCTATCCCTTTTTGGCCTTGCAAAGCGGCCCTAAGCAAAGACCCAAGTCATCCAGGTCCTTGAAGAAAGCTCCTAAGATATCCTGGCTTAGCGACAACTGTGGAGACTTTCTTCGGCATTCGAAAAGTCTCTGGCCTTATGCTTTAACTCGCTCAGGAGGTCCAGCATTATCCAGGGCCAAGGTTCAGCCATTTTGACTACTGATTCCCAAAGAGAATCAACTCTGTCACACACAACATTGCTAAGTATCTGGCAACAACGCTAACACCCTTAGCTGGCATCATATTGCACCATTTGCTATTCGGTGACGAAGGCATCGAATAGCAAATGACCCGCTTTGGACTGTGTCTTGCAAGGCAAGGAAAGGGGTGCATTTGGGCAAGGAGGCCTACAGGAAACCTACCCACACACACCGCTATCTGCTTTTTGGCTCACACCACCCACTGGAACCCAAGCTGGGGCTTCTTAGGACTCTGCAATATCGGGCTGACGCGGTAACAACAAAAAGAGTCTACAGACCCTCTCAGGTGTGCTTTGAAAGCTTGTGGCTAGCCAGACTGGGTCTTGGCTAAACATCCACAAGGTCACGAAAACAAACTGGGGAGAAGCAGAACATTTGGAGAAATATAGTCACCCCCGTAAGCCACTGGAGTGTCAGAAAAACTCCGGAGGATCTTTAACAACAATTGCATCGCTGTGTACTTCAAGTCCAGCAATACACTGGGACGGAAGCTTGTACATCGGCACTATCTGCACTGCCCATTTTGAACATCGCTCTAGCTAGCCAAGCGATTTGACAACAATTGTCACCTTTAGCCACGCCGATCTAGGCACCAATAGCTATGCAGGCTTCCTGCCACCAACAATGGGATCATCTAACTTGAACAGGGCGGTTCTACAATTTTCACACCTCCCCCTGTTCTTGGACAATCAACATCGACACATTCACATGGTGATTGTCTTAAGGTGTGACTAGAAGTGCTGCAGTTATCTTCCTGAGCCAAAGAAGTGGCTCGATCAACTATGTAAACCTCTTCAACAAACGGCTAGTACATTTGCAAGGGTCTCCAGTGAACGCTTGTTTGTCTGCTCAGTTGCCGGTCACCTGAAGAGAGCCAAAGGACACGCTTTGTTTTAGCCTTCGGGCCCCACTGAGGTAATGGAGAAAACATGAGCGTCCCTGGGTGGGCTCGAACCACCAACCTTTCGGTTAACAGCCGAACGCGCTAACCGATTGCGCCACAGAGACTGCACGCCGAGGGCCGGCGCACCGGCCGAGGGAGACATGAATAATAAAAACAAAGTTCCTTAAAAGGCTTCCCAATTGCACATTTCTAGAGTGCCTTCTAGAGTGCCTTCTAGTTAAAGGGGGAGAGAGGCAGGGTAAAAGAGGGCATCCTTCGAGCCGGAATCGAACCAGCGACCTAAGGATTACTACGTTGACGCTACAGTCCTCCGCTCTACCAGCTGAGCTATCGAAGGGGCCGCCGGTGGGTCGTAGCCCGTGACTCCTTGCATTCAAAGCCAGCGCTTTGCCCTTTGCGTTAGTCCTTCTGCCTTGAGGGATTGGTCTATGCCGCCTCTGCCTGAAAGGTCAAATGCCTTGGCAGCTGTGATGTGGGAAAGCTCGGCTTCACGTTTTGCACAGCGAGAAAACACAATCGAAGCACCTACCGCGTTTTGTTGGGAGCCCAAAAACCACAGCAGCAACGGTGATGTACCTCCCTGACAGCAAGTAAGCGCAGGAGTGTTTGGAAGCGCATTGCGTCTATCAAAACAAATTGGGCCGAAAGTTAGCAAAAAGTGTTTGGCGTCAGTTGGTAGCAAAAGGCCACACGGGAGGCAGCGTCTTAGCCCGGCTAGCTCAGTCGGTAGAGCATGAGACTCTTAATCTCAGGGTCGTGGGTTCGAGCCCCACGTTGGGCGTATGGCATCGCAACGTTTTGGCCCAGTCAGTGGCATTCATGCGCACTGCACGGCCCCACCTTTACCATATCGACTGGCTTCTCTTCCATTCCCTCTACAAACGGGGAAATGTTTCGAGCTTATCTTTCTAGTGGTCAATTCGTATGGCAGCAAGTTGACCTTGCGCTGGGGCGTGGTTCTTATCAGCGCCACGTGTGACACGAATTGGATAGAGATAGTGGCACAGGCCCCAGACAGCCTTGCGTTGGTGGTATAGTGGTGAGCATAGCTGCCTTCCAAGCAGTTGACCCGGGTTCGATTCCCGGCCAACGCACTCCTATCCCTTTTTGGCCTTGCAAAGCGGCCCTAAGCAAAGACCCAAGTCATCCAGGTCCTTGAAGAAAGCTCCTAAGATATCCTGGCTTAGCGACAACTGTGGAGACTTTCTTCGGCATTCGAAAAGTCTCTGGCCTTATGCTTTAACTCGCTCAGGAGGTCCAGCATTATCCAGGGCCAAGGTTCAGCCATTTTGACTACTGATTCCCAAAGAGAATCAACTCTGTCACACACAACATTGCTAAGTATCTGGCAACAACGCTAACACCCTTAGCTGGCATCATATTGCACCATTTGCTATTCGGTGACGAAGGCATCGAATAGCAAATGACCCGCTTTGGACTGTGTCTTGCAAGGCAAGGAAAGGGGTGCATTTGGGCAAGGAGGCCTACAGGAAACCTACCCACACACACCGCTATCTGCTTTTTGGCTCACACCACCCACTGGAACCCAAGCTGGGGCTTCTTAGGACTCTGCAATATCGGGCTGACGCGGTAACAACAAAAAGAGTCTACAGACCCTCTCAGGTGTGCTTTGAAAGCTTGTGGCTAGCCAGACTGGGTCTTGGCTAAACATCCACAAGGTCACGAAAACAAACTGGGGAGAAGCAGAACATTTGGAGAAATATAGTCACCCCCGTAAGCCACTGGAGTGTCAGAAAAACTCCGGAGGATCTTTAACAACAATTGCATCGCTGTGTACTTCAAGTCCAGCAATACACTGGGACGGAAGCTTGTACATCGGCACTATCTGCACTGCCCATTTTGAACATCGCTCTAGCTAGCCAAGCGATTTGACAACAATTGTCACCTTTAGCCACGCCGATCTAGGCACCAATAGCTATGCAGGCTTCCTGCCACCAACAATGGGATCATCTAACTTGAACAGGGCGGTTCTACAATTTTCACACCTCCCCCTGTTCTTGGACAATCAACATCGACACATTCACATGGTGATTGTCTTAAGGTGTGACTAGAAGTGCTGCAGTTATCTTCCTGAGCCAAAGAAGTGGCTCGATCAACTATGTAAACCTCTTCAACAAACGGCTAGTACATTTGCAAGGGTCTCCAGTGAACGCTTGTTTGTCTGCTCAGTTGCCGGTCACCTGAAGAGAGCCAAAGGACACGCTTTGTTTTAGCCTTCGGGCCCCACTGAGGTAATGGAGAAAACATGAGCGTCCCTGGGTGGGCTCGAACCACCAACCTTTCGGTTAACAGCCGAACGCGCTAACCGATTGCGCCACAGAGACTGCACGCCGAGGGCCGGCGCACCGGCCGAGGGAGACATGAATAATAAAAACAAAGTTCCTTAAAAGGCTTCCCAATTGCACATTTCTAGAGTGCCTTCTAGAGTGCCTTCTAGTTAAAGGGGGAGAGAGGCAGGGTAAAAGAGGGCATCCTTCGAGCCGGAATCGAACCAGCGACCTAAGGATTACTACGTTGACGCTACAGTCCTCCGCTCTACCAGCTGAGCTATCGAAGGGCCCGCCGGTGGGTCGTAGCCCGTGACTCCTTGCATTCAAAGCCAGCGCTTTGCCCTTTGCGTTAGTCCTTCTGCCTTGAGGGATTGGTCTATGCCGCCTCTGCCTGAAAGGTCAAATGCCTTGGCAGCTGTGATGTGGGAAAGCTCGGCTTCACGTTTTGCACAGCGAGAAAACACAATCGAAGCACCTACCGCGTTTTGTTGGGAGCCCAAAAACCACAGCAGCAACGGTGATGTACCTCCCTGACAGCAAGTAAGCGCAGGAGTGTTTGGAAGCGCATTGCGTCTATCAAAACAAATTGGGCCGAAAGTTAGCAAAAAGTGTTTGGCGTCAGTTGGTAGCAAGAGGCCACACGGGAGGCAGCGTCTTAGCCCGGCTAGCTCAGTCGGTAGAGCATGAGACTCTTAATCTCAGGGTCGTGGGTTCGAGCCCCACGTTGGGCGTATGGCATCGCAACGTTTTGGCCCAGTCAGTGGCATTCATGCGCACTGCACGGCCCCACCTTTACCATATCGACTGGCTTCTCTTCCATTCCCTCTACAAACGGGGAAATGTTTCGAGCTTATCTTTCTAGTGGTCAATTCGTATGGCAGCAAGTTGACCTTGCGCTGGGGCGTGGTTCTTATCAGCGCCACGTGTGACACGAATTGGATAGAGATAGTGGCACAGGCCCCGGACAGCCTTGCGTTGGTGGTATAGTGGTGAGCATAGCTGCCTTCCAAGCAGTTGACCCGGGTTCGATTCCCGGCCAACGCACTCCTATCCCTTTTTGGCCTTGCAAAGCGGCCCTAAGCAAAGACCCAAGTCATCCAGGTCCTTGAAGAAAGCTCCTAAGATATCCTGGCTTAGCGACAACTGTGGAGACTTTCTTCGGCATTCGAAAAGTCTCTGGCCTTATGCTTTAACTCGCTCAGGAGGTCCAGCATTATCCAGGGCCAAGGTTCAGCCATTTTGACTACTGATTCCCAAAGAGAATCAACTCTGTCACACACAACATTGCTAAGTATCTGGCAACAACGCTAACACCCTTAGCTGGCATCATATTGCACCATTTGCTATTCGGTGACGAAGGCATCGAATAGCAAATGACCCGCTTTGGACTGTGTCTTGCAAGGCAAGGAAAGGGGTGCATTTGGGCAAGGAGGCCTACAGGAAACCTACCCACACACACCGCTATCTGCTTTTTGGCTCACACCACCCACTGGAACCCAAGCTGGGGCTTCTTAGGACTCTGCAATATCGGGCTGACGCGGTAACAACAAAAAGAGTCTACAGACCCTCTCAGGTGTGCTTTGAAAGCTTGTGGCTAGCCAGACTGGGTCTTGGCTAAACATCCACAAGGTCACGAAAACAAACTGGGGAGAAGCAGAACATTTGGAGAAATATAGTCACCCCCGTAAGCCACTGGAGTGTCAGAAAAACTCCGGAGGATCTTTAACAACAATTGCATCGCTGTGTACTTCAAGTCCAGCAATACACTGGGACGGAAGCTTGTACATCGGCACTATCTGCACTGCCCATTTTGAACATCGCTCTAGCTAGCCAAGCGATTTGACAACAATTGTCACCTTTAGCCACGCCGATCTAGGCACCAATAGCTATGCAGGCTTCCTGCCACCAACAATGGGATCATCTAACTTGAACAGGGCGGTTCTACAATTTTCACACCTCCCCCTGTTCTTGGACAATCAACATCGACACATTCACATGGTGATTGTCTTAAGGTGTGACTAGAAGTGCTGCAGTTATCTTCCTGAGCCAAAGAAGTGGCTCGATCAACTATGTAAACCTCTTCAACAAACGGCTAGTACATTTGCAAGGGTCTCCAGTGAACGCTTGTTTGTCTGCTCAGTTGCCGGTCACCTGAAGAGAGCCAAAGGACACGCTTTGTTTTAGCCTTCGGGCCCCACTGAGGTAATGGAGAAAACATGAGCGTCCCTGGGTGGGCTCGAACCACCAACCTTTCGGTTAACAGCCGAACGCGCTAACCGATTGCGCCACAGAGACTGCACGCCGAGGGCCGGCGCACCGGCCGAGGGAGACATGAATAATAAAAACAAAGTTCCTTAAAAGGCTTCCCAATTGCACATTTCTAGAGTGCCTTCTAGAGTGCCTTCTAGCTAAAGGGGGAGAGAGGCAGGGTAAAAGAGGGCATCCTTCGAGCCGGAATCGAACCAGCGACCTAAGGATTACTACGTTGATGCTACAGTCCTCCGCTCTACCAGCTGAGCTATCGAAGGGCCCGCCGGTGGGTCGTAGCCCGTGACTCCTTGCATTCAAAGCCAGCGCTTTGCCCTTTGCGTTAGTCCTTCTGCCTTGAGGGATTGGTCTATGCCGCCTCTGCCTGAAAGGTCAAATGCCTTGGCAGCTGTGATGTGGGAAAGCTCGGCTTCACGTTTTGCACAGCGAGAAAACACAATCGAAGCACCTACCGCGTTTTGTTGGGAGCCCAAAAACCACAGCAGCAACGGTGATGTACCTCCCTGACAGCAAGTAAGCGCAGGAGTGTTTGGAAGCGCATTGCGTCTATCAAAACAAATTGGGCCGAAAGTTAGCAAAAAGTGTTTGGCGTCAGTTGGTAGCAAAAGGCCACACGGGAGGCAGCGTCTTAGCCCGGCTAGCTCAGTCGGTAGAGCATGAGACTCTTAATCTCAGGGTCGTGGGTTCGAGCCCCACGTTGGGCGTATGGCATCGCAACGTTTTGGCCCAGTCAGTGGCATTCATGCGCACTGCACGGCCCCACCTTTACCATATCGACTGGCTTCTCTTCCATTCCCTCTACAAACGGGGAAATGTTTCGAGCTTATCTTTCTAGTGGTCAATTCGTATGGCAGCAAGTTGACCTTGCGCTGGGGCGTGGTTCTTATCAGCGCCACGTGTGACACGAATTGGATAGAGATAGTGGCACAGGCCCCAGACAGCCTTGCGTTGGTGGTATAGTGGTGAGCATAGCTGCCTTCCAAGCAGTTGACCCGGGTTCGATTCCCGGCCAACGCACTCCTATCCCTTTTTGGCCTTGCAAAGCGGCCCTAAGCAAAGACCCAAGTCATCCAGGTCCTTGAAGAAAGCTCCTAAGATATCCTGGCTTAGGGACAACTGTGGAGACTTTCTTCGGCATTCGAAAAGTCTCTGGCCTTATGCTTTAACTCGCTCAGGAGGTCCAGCATTATCCAGGGCCAAGGTTCAGCCATTTTGACTACTGATTCCCAAAGAGAATCAACTCTGTCACACACAACATTGCTAAGTATCTGGCAACAACGCTAACACCCTTAGCTGGCATCATATTGCACCATTTGCTATTCGGTGACGAAGGCATCGAATAGCAAATGACCCGCTTTGGACTGTGTCTTGCAAGGCAAGGAAAGGGGTGCATTTGGGCAAGGAGGCCTACAGGAAACCTACCCACACACACCGCTATCTGCTTTTTGGCTCACACCACCCACTGGAACCCAAGCTGGGGCTTCTTAGGACTCTGCAATATCGGGCTGACGCGGGTAACAACAAAAAGAGTCTACAGACCCTCTCAGGTGTGCTTTGAAAGCTTGTGGCTAGCCAGACTGGGTCTTGGCTAAACATCCACAAGGTCACGAAAACAAACTGGGGAGAAGCAGAACATTTGGAGAAATATAGTCACCCCCGTAAGCCACTGGAGTGTCAGAAAAACTCCGGAGGATCTTTAACAACAATTGCATCGCTGTGTACTTCAAGTCCAGCAATACACTGGGACGGAAGCTTGTACATCGGCACTATCTGCACTGCCCATTTTGAACATCGCTCTAGCTAGCCAAGCGATTTGACAACAATTGTCACCTTTAGCCACGCCGATCTAGGCACCAATAGCTATGCAGGCTTCCTGCCACCAACAATGGGATCATCTAACTTGAACAGGGCGGTTCTACAATTTTCACACCTCCCCCTGTTCTTGGACAATCAACATCGACACATTCACATGGTGATTGTCTTAAGGTGTGACTAGAAGTGCTGCAGTTATCTTCCTGAGCCAAAGAAGTGGCTCGATCAACTATGTAAACCTCTTCAACAAACGGCTAGTACATTTGCAAGGGTCTCCAGTGAACGCTTGTTTGTCTGCTCAGTTGCCGGTCACCTGAAGAGAGCCAAAGGACACGCTTTGTTTTAGCCTTCGGGCCCCACTGAGGTAATGGAGAAAACATGAGCGTCCCTGGGTGGGCTCGAACCACCAACCTTTCGGTTAACAGCCGAACGCGCTAACCGATTGCGCCACAGAGACTGCACGCCGAGGGCCGGCGCACCGGCCGAGGGAGACATGAATAATAAAAACAAAGTTCCTTAAAAGGCTTCCCAATTGCACATTTCTAGAGTGCCTTCTAGAGTGCCTTCTAGTTAAAGGGGGAGAGAGGCAGGGTAAAAGAGGGCATCCTTCGAGCCGGAATCGAACCAGCGACCTAAGGATTACTACGTTGACGCTACAGTCCTCCGCTCTACCAGCTGAGCTATCGAAGGGCCCGCCGGTGGGTCGTAGCCCGTGACTCCTTGCATTCAAAGCCAGCGCTTTGCCCTTTGCGTTAGTCCTTCTGCCTTGAGGGATTGGTCTATGCCGCCTCTGCCTGAAAGGTCAAATGCCTTGGCAGCTGTGATGTGGGAAAGCTCGGCTTCACGTTTTGCACAGCGAGAAAACACAATCGAAGCACCTACCGCGTTTTGTTGGGAGCCCAAAAACCACAGCAGCAACGGTGATGTACCTCCCTGACAGCAAGTAAGCGCAGGAGTGTTTGGAAGCGCATTGCGTCTATCAAAACAAATTGGGCCGAAAGTTAGCAAAAAGTGTTTGGCGTCAGTTGGTAGCAAGAGGCCACACGGGAGGCAGCGTCTTAGCCCGGCTAGCTCAGTCGGTAGAGCATGAGACTCTTAATCTCAGGGTCGTGGGTTCGAGCCCCACGTTGGGCGTATGGCATCGCAACGTTTTGGCCCAGTCAGTGGCATTCATGCGCACTGCACGGCCCCACCTTTACCATATCGACTGGCTTCTCTTCCATTCCCTCTACAAACGGGGAAATGTTTCGAGCTTATCTTTCTAGTGGTCAATTCGTATGGCAGCAAGTTGACCTTGCGCTGGGGCGTGGTTCTTATCAGCGCCACGTGTGACACGAATTGGATAGAGATAGTGGCACAGGCCCCGGACAGCCTTGCGTTGGTGGTATAGTGGTGAGCATAGCTGCCTTCCAAGCAGTTGACCCGGGTTCGATTCCCGGCCAACGCACTCCTATCCCTTTTTGGCCTTGCAAAGCGGCCCTAAGCAAAGACCCAAGTCATCCAGGTCCTTGAAGAAAGCTCCTAAGATATCCTGGCTTAGCGACAACTGTGGAGACTTTCTTCGGCATTCGAAAAGTCTCTGGCCTTATGCTTTAACTCGCTCAGGAGGTCCAGCATTATCCAGGGCCAAGGTTCAGCCATTTTGACTACTGATTCCCAAAGAGAATCAACTCTGTCACACACAACATTGCTAAGTATCTGGCAACAACGCTAACACCCTTAGCTGGCATCATATTGCACCATTTGCTATTCGGTGACGAAGGCATCGAATAGCAAATGACCCGCTTTGGACTGTGTCTTGCAAGGCAAGGAAAGGGGTGCATTTGGGCAAGGAGGCCTACAGGAAACCTACCCACACACACCGCTATCTGCTTTTTGGCTCACACCACCCACTGGAACCCAAGCTGGGGCTTCTTAGGACTCTGCAATATCGGGCTGACGCGGTAACAACAAAAAGAGTCTACAGACCCTCTCAGGTGTGCTTTGAAAGCTTGTGGCTAGCCAGACTGGGTCTTGGCTAAACATCCACAAGGTCACGAAAACAAACTGGGGAGAAGCAGAACATTTGGAGAAATATAGTCACCCCCGTAAGCCACTGGAGTGTCAGAAAAACTCCGGAGGATCTTTAACAACAATTGCATCGCTGTGTACTTCAAGTCCAGCAATACACTGGGACGGAAGCTTGTACATCGGCACTATCTGCACTGCCCATTTTGAACATCGCTCTAGCTAGCCAAGCGATTTGACAACAATTGTCACCTTTAGCCACGCCGATCTAGGCACCAATAGCTATGCAGGCTTCCTGCCACCAACAATGGGATCATCTAACTTGAACAGGGCGGTTCTACAATTTTCACACCTCCCCCTGTTCTTGGACAATCAACATCGACACATTCACATGGTGATTGTCTTAAGGTGTGACTAGAAGTGCTGCAGTTATCTTCCTGAGCCAAAGAAGTGGCTCGATCAACTATGTAAACCTCTTCAACAAACGGCTAGTACATTTGCAAGGGTCTCCAGTGAACGCTTGTTTGTCTGCTCAGTTGCCGGTCACCTGAAGAGAGCCAAAGGACACGCTTTGTTTTAGCCTTCGGGCCCCACTGAGGTAATGGAGAAAACATGAGCGTCCCTGGGTGGGCTCGAACCACCAACCTTTCGGTTAACAGCCGAACGCGCTAACCGATTGCGCCACAGAGACTGCACGCCGAGGGCCGGCGCACCGGCCGAGGGAGACATGAATAATAAAAACAAAGTTCCTTAAAAGGCTTCCCAATTGCACATTTCTAGAGTGCCTTCTAGAGTGCCTTCTAGTTAAAGGGGGAGAGAGGCAGGGTAAAAGAGGGCATCCTTCGAGCCGGAATCGAACCAGCGACCTAAGGATTACTACGTTGACGCTACAGTCCTCCGCTCTACCAGCTGAGCTATCGAAGGGGCCGCCGGTGGGTCGTAGCCCGTGACTCCTTGCATTCAAAGCCAGCGCTTTGCCCTTTGCGTTAGTCCTTCTGCCTTGAGGGATTGGTCTATGCCGCCTCTGCCTGAAAGGTCAAATGCCTTGGCAGCTGTGATGTGGGAAAGCTCGGCTTCACGTTTTGCACAGCGAGAAAACACAATCGAAGCACCTACCGCGTTTTGTTGGGAGCCCAAAAACCACAGCAGCAACGGTGATGTACCTCCCTGACAGCAAGTAAGCGCAGGAGTGTTTGGAAGCGCATTGCGTCTATCAAAACAAATTGGGCCGAAAGTTAGCAAAAAGTGTTTGGCGTCAGTTGGTAGCAAGAGGCCACACGGGAGGCAGCGTCTTAGCCCGGCTAGCTCAGTCGGTAGAGCATGAGACTCTTAATCTCAGGGTCGTGGGTTCGAGCCCCACGTTGGGCGTATGGCATCGCAACGTTTTGGCCCAGTCAGTGGCATTCATGCGCACTGCACGGCCCCACCTTTACCATATCGACTGGCTTCTCTTCCATTCCCTCTACAAACGGGGAAATGTTTCGAGCTTATCTTTCTAGTGGTCAATTCGTATGGCAGCAAGTTGACCTTGCGCTGGGGCGTGGTTCTTATCAGCGCCACGTGTGACACGAATTGGATAGAGATAGTGGCACAGGCCCCAGACAGCCTTGCGTTGGTGGTATAGTGGTGAGCATAGCTGCCTTCCAAGCAGTTGACCCGGGTTCGATTCCCGGCCAACGCACTCCTATCCCTTTTTGGCCTTGCAAAGCGGCCCTAAGCAAAGACCCAAGTCATCCAGGTCCTTGAAGAAAGCTCCTAAGATATCCTGGCTTAGCGACAACTGTGGAGACTTTCTTCGGCATTCGAAAAGTCTCTGGCCTTATGCTTTAACTCGCTCAGGAGGTCCAGCATTATCCAGGGCCAAGGTTCAGCCATTTTGACTACTGATTCCCAAAGAGAATCAACTCTGTCACACACAACATTGCTAAGTATCTGGCAACAACGCTAACACCCTTAGCTGGCATCATATTGCACCATTTGCTATTCGGTGACGAAGGCATCGAATAGCAAATGACCCGCTTTGGACTGTGTCTTGCAAGGCAAGGAAAGGGGTGCATTTGGGCAAGGAGGCCTACAGGAAACCTACCCACACACACCGCTATCTGCTTTTTGGCTCACACCACCCACTGGAACCCAAGCTGGGGCTTCTTAGGACTCTGCAATATCGGGCTGACGCGGTAACAACAAAAAGAGTCTACAGACCCTCTCAGGTGTGCTTTGAAAGCTTGTGGCTAGCCAGACTGGGTCTTGGCTAAACATCCACAAGGTCACGAAAACAAACTGGGGAGAAGCAGAACATTTGGAGAAATATAGTCACCCCCGTAAGCCACTGGAGTGTCAGAAAAACTCCGGAGGATCTTTAACAACAATTGCATCGCTGTGTACTTCAAGTCCAGCAATACACTGGGACGGAAGCTTGTACATCGGCACTATCTGCACTGCCCATTTTGAACATCGCTCTAGCTAGCCAAGCGATTTGACAACAATTGTCACCTTTAGCCACGCCGATCTAGGCACCAATAGCTATGCAGGCTTCCTGCCACCAACAATGGGATCATCTAACTTGAACAGGGCGGTTCTACAATTTTCACACCTCCCCCTGTTCTTGGACAATCAACATCGACACATTCACATGGTGATTGTCTTAAGGTGTGACTAGAAGTGCTGCAGTTATCTTCCTGAGCCAAAGAAGTGGCTCGATCAACTATGTAAACCTCTTCAACAAACGGCTAGTACATTTGCAAGGGTCTCCAGTGAACGCTTGTTTGTCTGCTCAGTTGCCGGTCACCTGAAGAGAGCCAAAGGACACGCTTTGTTTTAGCCTTCGGGCCCCACTGAGGTAATGGAGAAAACATGAGCGTCCCTGGGTGGGCTCGAACCACCAACCTTTCGGTTAACAGCCGAACGCGCTAACCGATTGCGCCACAGAGACTGCACGCCGAGGGCCGGCGCACCGGCCGAGGGAGACATGAATAATAAAAACAAAGTTCCTTAAAAGGCTTCCCAATTGCACATTTCTAGAGTGCCTTCTAGAGTGCCTTCTAGTTAAAGGGGGAGAGAGGCAGGGTAAAAGAGGGCATCCTTCGAGCCGGAATCGAACCAGCGACCTAAGGATTACTACGTTGACGCTACAGTCCTCCGCTCTACCAGCTGAGCTATCGAAGGGGCCGCCGGTGGGTCGTAGCCCGTGACTCCTTGCATTCAAAGCCAGCGCTTTGCCCTTTGCGTTAGTCCTTCTGCCTTGAGGGATTGGTCTATGCCGCCTCTGCCTGAAAGGTCAAATGCCTTGGCAGCTGTGATGTGGGAAAGCTCGGCTTCACGTTTTGCACAGCGAGAAAACACAATCGAAGCACCTACCGCGTTTTGTTGGGAGCCCAAAAACCACAGCAGCAACGGTGATGTACCTCCCTGACAGCAAGTAAGCGCAGGAGTGTTTGGAAGCGCATTGCGTCTATCAAAACAAATTGGGCCGAAAGTTAGCAAAAAGTGTTTGGCGTCAGTTGGTAGCAAGAGGCCACACGGGAGGCAGGGTCTTAGCCCGGCTAGCTCAGTCGGTAGAGCATGAGACTCTTAATCTCAGGGTCGTGGGTTCGAGCCCCACGTTGGGCGTATGGCATCGCAACGTTTTGGCCCAGTCAGTGGCATTCATGCGCACTGCACGGCCCCACCTTTACCATATCGACTGGCTTCTCTTCCATTCCCTCTACAAACGGGGAAATGTTTCGAGCTTATCTTTCTAGTGGTCAATTCGTATGGCAGCAAGTTGACCTTGCGCTGGGGCGTGGTTCTTATCAGCGCCACGTGTGACACGAATTGGATAGAGATAGTGGCACAGGCCCCGGACAGCCTTGCGTTGGTGGTATAGTGGTGAGCATAGCTGCCTTCCAAGCAGTTGACCCGGGTTCGATTCCCGGCCAACGCACTCCTATCCCTTTTTGGCCTTGCAAAGCGGCCCTAAGCAAAGACCCAAGTCATCCAGGTCCTTGAAGAAAGCTCCTAAGATATCCTGGCTTAGCGACAACTGTGGAGACTTTCTTCGGCATTCGAAAAGTCTCTGGCCTTATGCTTTAACTCGCTCAGGAGGTCCAGCATTATCCAGGGCCAAGGTTCAGCCATTTTGACTACTGATTCCCAAAGAGAATCAACTCTGTCACACACAACATTGCTAAGTATCTGGCAACAACGCTAACACCCTTAGCTGGCATCATATTGCACCATTTGCTATTCGGTGACGAAGGCATCGAATAGCAAATGACCCGCTTTGGACTGTGTCTTGCAAGGCAAGGAAAGGGGTGCATTTGGGCAAGGAGGCCTACAGGAAACCTACCCACACACACCGCTATCTGCTTTTTGGCTCACACCACCCACTGGAACCCAAGCTGGGGCTTCTTAGGACTCTGCAATATCGGGCTGACGCGGGTAACAACAAAAAGAGTCTACAGACCCTCTCAGGTGTGCTTTGAAAGCTTGTGGCTAGCCAGACTGGGTCTTGGCTAAACATCCACAAGGTCATGAAAACAAACTGGGGAGAAGCAGAACATTTGGAGAAATATAGTCACCCCCGTAAGCCACTGGAGTGTCAGAAAAACTCCGGAGGATCTTTAACAACAATTGCATCGCTGTGTACTTCAAGTCCAGCAATACACTGGGACGGAAGCTTGTACATCGGCACTATCTGCACTGCCCATTTTGAACATCGCTCTAGCTAGCCAAGCGATTTGACAACAATTGTCACCTTTAGCCACGCCGATCTAGGCACCAATAGCTATGCAGGCTTCCTGCCACCAACAATGGGATCATCTAACTTGAACAGGGCGGTTCTACAATTTTCACACCTCCCCCTGTTCTTGGACAATCAACATCGACACATTCACATGGTGATTGTCTTAAGGTGTGACTAGAAGTGCTGCAGTTATCTTCCTGAGCCAAAGAAGTGGCTCGATCAACTATGTAAACCTCTTCAACAAACGGCTAGTACATTTGCAAGGGTCTCCAGTGAACGCTTGTTTGTCTGCTCAGTTGCCGGTCACCTGAAGAGAGCCAAAGGACACGCTTTGTTTTAGCCTTCGGGCCCCACTGAGGTAATGGAGAAAACATGAGCGTCCCTGGGTGGGCTCGAACCACCAACCTTTCGGTTAACAGCCGAACGCGCTAACCGATTGCGCCACAGAGACTGCACGCCGAGGGCCGGCGCACCGGCCGAGGGAGACATGAATAATAAAAACAAAGTTCCTTAAAAGGCTTCCCAATTGCACATTTCTAGAGTGCCTTCTAGAGTGCCTTCTAGTTAAAGGGGGAGAGAGGCAGGGTAAAAGAGGGCATCCTTCGAGCCGGAATCGAACCAGCGACCTAAGGATTACTACGTTGACGCTACAGTCCTCCGCTCTACCAGCTGAGCTATCGAAGGGGCCGCCGGTGGGTCGTAGCCCGTGACTCCTTGCATTCAAAGCCAGCGCTTTGCCCTTTGCGTTAGTCCTTCTGCCTTGAGGGATTGGTCTATGCCGCCTCTGCCTGAAAGGTCAAATGCCTTGGCAGCTGTGATGTGGGAAAGCTCGGCTTCACGTTTTGCACAGCGAGAAAACACAATCGAAGCACCTACCGCGTTTTGTTGGGAGCCCAAAAACCACAGCAGCAACGGTGATGTACCTCCCTGACAGCAAGTAAGCGCAGGAGTGTTTGGAAGCGCATTGCGTCTATCAAAACAAATTGGGCCGAAAGTTAGCAAAAAGTGTTTGGCGTCAGTTGGTAGCAAAAGGCCACACGGGAGGCAGCGTCTTAGCCCGGCTAGCTCAGTCGGTAGAGCATGAGACTCTTAATCTCAGGGTCGTGGGTTCGAGCCCCACGTTGGGCGTATGGCATCGCAACGTTTTGGCCCAGTCAGTGGCATTCATGCGCACTGCATGGCCCCACCTTTACCATATCGACTGGCTTCTCTTCCATTCCCTCTACAAACGGGGAAATGTTTCGAGCTTATCTTTCTAGTGGTCAATTCGTATGGCAGCAAGTTGACCTTGCGCTGGGGCGTGGTTCTTATCAGCGCCACGTGTGACACGAATTGGATAGAGATAGTGGCACAGGCCCCGGACAGCCTTGCGTTGGTGGTATAGTGGTGAGCATAGCTGCCTTCCAAGCAGTTGACCCGGGTTCGATTCCCGGCCAACGCACTCCTATCCCTTTTTGGCCTTGCAAAGCGGCCCTAAGCAAAGACCCAAGTCATCCAGGTCCTTGAAGAAAGCTCCTAAGATATCCTGGCTTAGCGACAACTGTGGAGACTTTCTTCGGCATTCGAAAAGTCTCTGGCCTTATGCTTTAACTCGCTCAGGAGGTCCAGCATTATCCAGGGCCAAGGTTCAGCCATTTTGACTACTGATTCCCAAAGAGAATCAACTCTGTCACACACAACATTGCTAAGTATCTGGCAACAACGCTAACACCCTTAGCTGGCATCATATTGCACCATTTGCTATTCGGTGACGAAGGCATCGAATAGCAAATGACCCGCTTTGGACTGTGTCTTGCAAGGCAAGGAAAGGGGTGCATTTGGGCAAGGAGGCCTACAGGAAACCTACCCACACACACCGCTATCTGCTTTTTGGCTCACACCACCCACTGGAACCCAAGCTGGGGCTTCTTAGGACTCTGCAATATCGGGCTGACGCGGTAACAACAAAAAGAGTCTACAGACCCTCTCAGGTGTGCTTTGAAAGCTTGTGGCTAGCCAGACTGGGTCTTGGCTAAACATCCACAAGGTCACGAAAACAAACTGGGGAGAAGCAGAACATTTGGAGAAATATAGTCACCCCCGTAAGCCACTGGAGTGTCAGAAAAACTCCGGAGGATCTTTAACAACAATTGCATCGCTGTGTACTTCAAGTCCAGCAATACACTGGGACGGAAGCTTGTACATCGGCACTATCTGCACTGCCCATTTTGAACATCGCTCTAGCTAGCCAAGCGATTTGACAACAATTGTCACCTTTAGCCACGCCGATCTAGGCACCAATAGCTATGCAGGCTTCCTGCCACCAACAATGGGATCATCTAACTTGAACAGGGCGGTTCTACAATTTTCACACCTCCCCCTGTTCTTGGACAATCAACATCGACACATTCACATGGTGATTGTCTTAAGGTGTGACTAGAAGTGCTGCAGTTATCTTCCTGAGCCAAAGAAGTGGCTCGATCAACTATGTAAACCTCTTCAACAAACGGCTAGTACATTTGCAAGGGTCTCCAGTGAACGCTTGTTTGTCTGCTCAGTTGCCGGTCACCTGAAGAGAGCCAAAGGACACGCTTTGTTTTAGCCTTCGGGCCCCACTGAGGTAATGGAGAAAACATGAGCGTCCCTGGGTGGGCTCGAACCACCAACCTTTCGGTTAACAGCCGAACGCGCTAACCGATTGCGCCACAGAGACTGCACGCCGAGGGCCGGCGCACCGGCCGAGGGAGACATGAATAATAAAAACAAAGTTCCTTAAAAGGCTTCCCAATTGCACATTTCTAGAGTGCCTTCTAGAGTGCCTTCTAGTTAAAGGGGGAGAGAGGCAGGGTAAAAGAGGGCATCCTTCGAGCCGGAATCGAACCAGCGACCTAAGGATTACTACGTTGACGCTACAGTCCTCCGCTCTACCAGCTGAGCTATCGAAGGGGCCGCCGGTGGGTCGTAGCCCGTGACTCCTTGCATTCAAAGCCAGCGCTTTGCCCTTTGCGTTAGTCCTTCTGCCTTGAGGGATTGGTCTATGCCGCCTCTGCCTGAAAGGTCAAATGCCTTGGCAGCTGTGATGTGGGAAAGCTCGGCTTCACGTTTTGCACAGCGAGAAAACACAATCGAAGCACCTACCGCGTTTTGTTGGGAGCCCAAAAACCACAGCAGCAACGGTGATGTACCTCCCTGACAGCAAGTAAGCGCAGGAGTGTTTGGAAGCGCATTGCGTCTATCAAAACAAATTGGGCCGAAAGTTAGCAAAAAGTGTTTGGCGTCAGTTGGTAGCAAGAGGCCACACGGGAGGCAGCGTCTTAGCCCGGCTAGCTCAGTCGGTAGAGCATGAGACTCTTAATCTCAGGGTCGTGGGTTCGAGCCCCACGTTGGGCGTATGGCATCGCAACGTTTTGGCCCAGTCAGTGGCATTCATGCGCACTGCACGGCCCCACCTTTACCATATCGACTGGCTTCTCTTCCATTCCCTCTACAAACGGGGAAATGTTTCGAGCTTATCTTTCTAGTGGTCAATTCGTATGGCAGCAAGTTGACCTTGCGCTGGGGCGTGGTTCTTATCAGCGCCACGTGTGACATGAATTGGATAGAGATAGTGGCACAGGCCCCGGACAGCCTTGCGTTGGTGGTATAGTGGTGAGCATAGCTGCCTTCCAAGCAGTTGACCCGGGTTCGATTCCCGGCCAACGCACTCCTATCCCTTTTTGGCCTTGCAAAGCGGCCCTAAGCAAAGACCCAAGTCATCCAGGTCCTTGAAGAAAGCTCCTAAGATATCCTGGCTTAGCGACAACTGTGGAGACTTTCTTCGGCATTCGAAAAGTCTCTGGCCTTATGCTTTAACTCGCTCAGGAGGTCCAGCATTATCCAGGGCCAAGGTTCAGCCATTTTGACTACTGATTCCCAAAGAGAATCAACTCTGTCACACACAACATTGCTAAGTATCTGGCAACAACGCTAACACCCTTAGCTGGCATCATATTGCACCATTTGCTATTCGGTGACGAAGGCATCGAATAGCAAATGACCCGCTTTGGACTGTGTCTTGCAAGGCAAGGAAAGGGGTGCATTTGGGCAAGGAGGCCTACAGGAAACCTACCCACACACACCGCTATCTGCTTTTTGGCTCACACCACCCACTGGAACCCAAGCTGGGGCTTCTTAGGACTCTGCAATATCGGGCTGACGCGGTAACAACAAAAAGAGTCTACAGACCCTCTCAGGTGTGCTTTGAAAGCTTGTGGCTAGCCAGACTGGGTCTTGGCTAAACATCCACAAGGTCACGAAAACAAACTGGGGAGAAGCAGAACATTTGGAGAAATATAGTCACCCCCGTAAGCCACTGGAGTGTCAGAAAAACTCCGGAGGATCTTTAACAACAATTGCATCGCTGTGTACTTCAAGTCCAGCAATACACTGGGACGGAAGCTTGTACATCGGCACTATCTGCACTGCCCATTTTGAACATCGCTCTAGCTAGCCAAGCGATTTGACAACAATTGTCACCTTTAGCCACGCCGATCTAGGCACCAATAGCTATGCAGGCTTCCTGCCACCAACAATGGGATCATCTAACTTGAACAGGGCGGTTCTACAATTTTCACACCTCCCCCTGTTCTTGGACAATCAACATCGACACATTCACATGGTGATTGTCTTAAGGTGTGACTAGAAGTGCTGCAGTTATCTTCCTGAGCCAAAGAAGTGGCTCGATCAACTATGTAAACCTCTTCAACAAACGGCTAGTACATTTGCAAGGGTCTCCAGTGAACGCTTGTTTGTCTGCTCAGTTGCCGGTCACCTGAAGAGAGCCAAAGGACACGCTTTGTTTTAGCCTTCGGGCCCCACTGAGGTAATGGAGAAAACATGAGCGTCCCTGGGTGGGCTCGAACCACCAACCTTTCGGTTAACAGCCGAACGCGCTAACCGATTGCGCCACAGAGACTGCACGCCGAGGGCCGGCGCACCGGCCGAGGGAGACATGAATAATAAAAACAAAGTTCCTTAAAAGGCTTCCCAATTGCACATTTCTAGAGTGCCTTCTAGAGTGCCTTCTAGTTAAAGGGGGAGAGAGGCAGGGTAAAAGAGGGCATCCTTCGAGCCGGAATCGAACCAGCGACCTAAGGATTACTACGTTGACGCTACAGTCCTCCGCTCTACCAGCTGAGCTATCGAAGGGCCCGCCGGTGGGTCATAGCCCGTGACTCCTTGCATTCAAAGCCAGCGCTTTGCCCTTTGCGTTAGTCCTTCTGCCTTGAGGGATTGGTCTATGCCGCCTCTGCCTGAAAGGTCAAATGCCTTGGCAGCTGTGATGTGGGAAAGCTCGGCTTCACGTTTTGCACAGCGAGAAAACACAATCGAAGCACCTACCGCGTTTTGTTGGGAGCCCAAAAACCACAGCAGCAACGGTGATGTACCTCCCTGACAGCAAGTAAGCGCAGGAGTGTTTGGAAGCGCATTGCGTCTATCAAAACAAATTGGGCCGAAAGTTAGCAAAAAGTGTTTGGCGTCAGTTGGTAGCAAGAGGCCACACGGGAGGCAGCGTCTTAGCCCGGCTAGCTCAGTCGGTAGAGCATGAGACTCTTAATCTCAGGGTCGTGGGTTCGAGCCCCACGTTGGGCGTATGGCATCGCAACGTTTTGGCCCAGTCAGTGGCATTCATGCGCACTGCACGGCCCCACCTTTACCATATCGACTGGCTTCTCTTCCATTCCCTCTACAAACGGGGAAATGTTTCGAGCTTATCTTTCTAGTGGTCAATTCGTATGGCAGCAAGTTGACCTTGCGCTGGGGCGTGGTTCTTATCAGCGCCACGTGTGACACGAATTGGATAGAGATAGTGGCACAGGCCCCGGACAGCCTTGCGTTGGTGGTATAGTGGTGAGCATAGCTGCCTTCCAAGCAGTTGACCCGGGTTCGATTCCCGGCCAACGCACTCCTATCCCTTTTTGGCCTTGCAAAGCGGCCCTAAGCAAAGACCCAAGTCATCCAGGTCCTTGAAGAAAGCTCCTAAGATATCCTGGCTTAGCGACAACTGTGGAGACTTTCTTCGGCATTCGAAAAGTCTCTGGCCTTATGCTTTAACTCGCTCAGGAGGTCCAGCATTATCCAGGGCCAAGGTTCAGCCATTTTGACTACTGATTCCCAAAGAGAATCAACTCTGTCACACACAACATTGCTAAGTATCTGGCAACAACGCTAACACCCTTAGCTGGCATCATATTGCACCATTTGCTATTCGGTGACGAAGGCATCGAATAGCAAATGACCCGCTTTGGACTGTGTCTTGCAAGGCAAGGAAAGGGGTGCATTTGGGCAAGGAGGCCTACAGGAAACCTACCCACACACACCGCTATCTGCTTTTTGGCTCACACCACCCACTGGAACCCAAGCTGGGGCTTCTTAGGACTCTGCAATATCGGGCTGACGCGGTAACAACAAAAAGAGTCTACAGACCCTCTCAGGTGTGCTTTGAAAGCTTGTGGCTAGCCAGACTGGGTCTTGGCTAAACATCCACAAGGTCACGAAAACAAACTGGGGAGAAGCAGAACATTTGGAGAAATATAGTCACCCCCGTAAGCCACTGGAGTGTCAGAAAAACTCCGGAGGATCTTTAACAACAATTGCATCGCTGTGTACTTCAAGTCCAGCAATACACTGGGACGGAAGCTTGTACATCGGCACTATCTGCACTGCCCATTTTGAACATCGCTCTAGCTAGCCAAGCGATTTGACAACAATTGTCACCTTTAGCCACGCCGATCTAGGCACCAATAGCTATGCAGGCTTCCTGCCACCAACAATGGGATCATCTAACTTGAACAGGGCGGTTCTACAATTTTCACACCTCCCCCTGTTCTTGGACAATCAACATCGACACATTCACATGGTGATTGTCTTAAGGTGTGACTAGAAGTGCTGCAGTTATCTTCCTGAGCCAAAGAAGTGGCTCGATCAACTATGTAAACCTCTTCAACAAACGGCTAGTACATTTGCAAGGGTCTCCAGTGAACGCTTGTTTGTCTGCTCAGTTGCCGGTCACCTGAAGAGAGCCAAAGGACACGCTTTGTTTTAGCCTTCGGGCCCCACTGAGGTAATGGAGAAAACATGAGCGTCCCTGGGTGGGCTCGAACCACCAACCTTTCGGTTAACAGCCGAACGCGCTAACCGATTGCGCCACAGAGACTGCACGCCGAGGGCCGGCGCACCGGCCGAGGGAGACATGAATAATAAAAACAAAGTTCCTTAAAAGGCTTCCCAATTGCACATTTCTAGAGTGCCTTCTAGAGTGCCTTCTAGTTAAAGGGGGAGAGAGGCAGGGTAAAAGAGGGCATCCTTCGAGCCGGAATCGAACCAGCGACCTAAGGATTACTACGTTGACGCTACAGTCCTCCGCTCTACCAGCTGAGCTATCGAAGGGGCCGCCGGTGGGTCGTAGCCCGTGACTCCTTGCATTCAAAGCCAGCGCTTTGCCCTTTGCGTTAGTCCTTCTGCCTTGAGGGATTGGTCTATGCCGCCTCTGCCTGAAAGGTCAAATGCCTTGGCAGCTGTGATGTGGGAAAGCTCGGCTTCACGTTTTGCACAGCGAGAAAACACAATCGAAGCACCTACCGCGTTTTGTTGGGAGCCCAAAAACCACAGCAGCAACGGTGATGTACCTCCCTGACAGCAAGTAAGCGCAGGAGTGTTTGGAAGCGCATTGCGTCTATCAAAACAAATTGGGCCGAAAGTTAGCAAAAAGTGTTTGGCGTCAGTTGGTAGCAAGAGGCCACACGGGAGGCAGCGTCTTAGCCCGGCTAGCTCAGTCGGTAGAGCATGAGACTCTTAATCTCAGGGTCGTGGGTTCGAGCCCCACGTTGGGCGTATGGCATCGCAACGTTTTGGCCCAGTCAGTGGCATTCATGCGCACTGCACGGCCCCACCTTTACCATATCGACTGGCTTCTCTTCCATTCCCTCTACAAACGGGGAAATGTTTCGAGCTTATCTTTCTAGTGGTCAATTCGTATGGCAGCAAGTTGACCTTGCGCTGGGGCGTGGTTCTTATCAGCGCCACGTGTGACACGAATTGGATAGAGATAGTGGCACAGGCCCCGGACAGCCTTGCGTTGGTGGTATAGTGGTGAGCATAGCTGCCTTCCAAGCAGTTGACCCGGGTTCGATTCCCGGCCAACGCACTCCTATCCCTTTTTGGCCTTGCAAAGCGGCCCTAAGCAAAGACCCAAGTCATCCAGGTCCTTGAAGAAAGCTCCTAAGATATCCTGGCTTAGCGACAACTGTGGAGACTTTCTTCGGCATTCGAAAAGTCTCTGGCCTTATGCTTTAACTCGCTCAGGAGGTCCAGCATTATCCAGGGCCAAGGTTCAGCCATTTTGACTACTGATTCCCAAAGAGAATCAACTCTGTCACACACAACATTGCTAAGTATCTGGCAACAACGCTAACACCCTTAGCTGGCATCATATTGCACCATTTGCTATTCGGTGACGAAGGCATCGAATAGCAAATGACCCGCTTTGGACTGTGTCTTGCAAGGCAAGGAAAGGGGTGCATTTGGGCAAGGAGGCCTACAGGAAACCTACCCACACACACCGCTATCTGCTTTTTGGCTCACACCACCCACTGGAACCCAAGCTGGGGCTTCTTAGGACTCTGCAATATCGGGCTGACGCGGTAACAACAAAAAGAGTCTACAGACCCTCTCAGGTGTGCTTTGAAAGCTTGTGGCTAGCCAGACTGGGTCTTGGCTAAACATCCACAAGGTCACGAAAACAAACTGGGGAGAAGCAGAACATTTGGAGAAATATAGTCACCCCCGTAAGCCACTGGAGTGTCAGAAAAACTCCGGAGGATCTTTAACAACAATTGCATCGCTGTGTACTTCAAGTCCAGCAATACACTGGGACGGAAGCTTGTACATCGGCACTATCTGCACTGCCCATTTTGAACATCGCTCTAGCTAGCCAAGCGATTTGACAACAATTGTCACCTTTAGCCACGCCGATCTAGGCACCAATAGCTATGCAGGCTTCCTGCCACCAACAATGGGATCATCTAACTTGAACAGGGCGGATCTATAATTTTCACACCTCCCCCTGTTCTTGGACAATCAACATCGACACATTCACATGGTGATTGTCTTAAGGTGTGACTAGAAGTGCTGCAGTTATCTTCCTGAGCCAAAGAAGTGGCTCGATCAACTATGTAAACCTCTTCAACAAACGGCTAGTACATTTGCAAGGGTCTCCAGTGAACGCTTGTTTGTCTGCTCAGTTGCCGGTCACCTGAAGAGAGCCAAAGGACACGCTTTGTTTTAGCCTTCGGGCCCCACTGAGGTAATGGAGAAAACATGAGCGTCCCTGGGTGGGCTCGAACCACCAACCTTTCGGTTAACAGCCGAACGCGCTAACCGATTGCGCCACAGAGACTGCACGCCGAGGGCTGGCGCACCGGCCGAGGGAGACATGAATAATAAAAACAAAGTTCCTTAAAAGGCTTCCCAATTGCACATTTCTAGAGTGCCTTCTAGAGTGCCTTCTAGTTAAAGGGGGAGAGAGGCAGGGTAAAAGAGGGCATCCTTCGAGCCGGAATCGAACCAGCGACCTAAGGATTACTACGTTGACGCTACAGTCCTCCGCTCTACCAGCTGAGCTATCGAAGGGCCCGCCGGTGGGTCGTAGCCCGTGACTCCTTGCATTCAAAGCCAGCGCTTTGCCCTTTGCGTTAGTCCTTCTGCCTTGAGGGATTGGTCTATGCCGCCTCTGCCTGAAAGGTCAAATGCCTTGGCAGCTGTGATGTGGGAAAGCTCGGCTTCACGTTTTGCACAGCGAGAAAACACAATCGAAGCACCTACCGCGTTTTGTTGGGAGCCCAAAAACCACAGCAGCAACGGTGATGTACCTCCCTGACAGCAAGTAAGCGCAGGAGTGTTTGGAAGCGCATTGCGTCTATCAAAACAAATTGGGCCGAAAGTTAGCAAAAAGTGTTTGGCGTCAGTTGGTAGCAAGAGGCCACACGGGAGGCAGCGTCTTAGCCCGGCTAGCTCAGTCGGTAGAGCATGAGACTCTTAATCTCAGGGTCGTGGGTTCGAGCCCCACGTTGGGCGTATGGCATCGCAACGTTTTGGCCCAGTCAGTGGCATTCATGCGCACTGCACGGCCCCACCTTTACCATATCGACTGGCTTCTCTTCCATTCCCTCTACAAACGGGGAAATGTTTCGAGCTTATCTTTCTAGTGGTCAATTCGTATGGCAGCAAGTTGACCTTACGCTGGGGCGTGGTTCTTATCAGCGCCACGTGTGACACGAATTGGATAGAGATAGTGGCACAGGCCCCGGACAGCCTTGCGTTGGTGGTATAGTGGTGAGCATAGCTGCCTTCCAAGCAGTTGACCCGGGTTCGATTCCCGGCCAACGCACTCCTATCCCTTTTTGGCCTTGCAAAGCGGCCCTAAGCAAAGACCCAAGTCATCCAGGTCCTTGAAGAAAGCTCCTAAGATATCCTGGCTTAGCGACAACTGTGGAGACTTTCTTCGGCATTCGAAAAGTCTCTGGCCTTATGCTTTAACTCGCTCAGGAGGTCCAGCATTATCCAGGGCCAAGGTTCAGCCATTTTGACTACTGATTCCCAAAGAGAATCAACTCTGTCACACACAACATTGCTAAGTATCTGGCAACAACGCTAACACCCTTAGCTGGCATCATATTGCACCATTTGCTATTCGGTGACGAAGGCATCGAATAGCAAATGACCCGCTTTGGACTGTGTCTTGCAAGGCAAGGAAAGGGGTGCATTTGGGCAAGGAGGCCTACAGGAAACCTACCCACACACACCGCTATCTGCTTTTTGGCTCACACCACCCACTGGAACCCAAGCTGGGGCTTCTTAGGACTCTGCAATATCGGGCTGACGCGGGTAACAACAAAAAGAGTCTACAGACCCTCTCAGGTGTGCTTTGAAAGCTTGTGGCTAGCCAGACTGGGTCTTGGCTAAACATCCACAAGGTCACGAAAACAAACTGGGGAGAAGCAGAACATTTGGAGAAATATAGTCACCCCCGTAAGCCACTGGAGTGTCAGAAAAACTCCGGAGGATCTTTAACAACAATTGCATCGCTGTGTACTTCAAGTCCAGCAATACACTGGGACGGAAGCTTGTACATCGGCACTATCTGCACTGCCCATTTTGAACATCGCTCTAGCTAGCCAAGCGATTTGACAACAATTGTCACCTTTAGCCACGCCGATCTAGGCACCAATAGCTATGCAGGCTTCCTGCCACCAACAATGGGATCATCTAACTTGAACAGGGCGGTTCTACAATTTTCACACCTCCCCCTGTTCTTGGACAATCAACATCGACACATTCACATGGTGATTGTCTTAAGGTGTGACTAGAAGTGCTGCAGTTATCTTCCTGAGCCAAAGAAGTGGCTCGATCAACTATGTAAACCTCTTCAACAAACGGCTAGTACATTTGCAAGGGTCTCCAGTGAACGCTTGTTTGTCTGCTCAGTTGCCGGTCACCTGAAGAGAGCCAAAGGACACGCTTTGTTTTAGCCTTCGGGCCCCACTGAGGTAATGGAGAAAACATGAGCGTCCCTGGGTGGGCTCGAACCACCAACCTTTCGGTTAACAGCCGAACGCGCTAACCGATTGCGCCACAGAGACTGCATGCCGAGGGCCGGCGCACCGGCCGAGGGAGACATGAATAATAAAAACAAAGTTCCTTAAAAGGCTTCCCAATTGCACATTTCTAGAGTGCCTTCTAGAGTGCCTTCTAGTTAAAGGGGGAGAGAGGCAGGGTAAAAGAGGGCATCCTTCGAGCCGGGATCGAACCAGCGACCTAAGGATTACTACGTTGACGCTACAGTCCTCCGCTCTACCAGCTGAGCTATCGAAGGGCCCGCCGGTGGGTCGTAGCCCGTGACTCCTTGCATTCAAAGCCAGCGCTTTGCCCTTTGCGTTAGTCCTTCTGCCTTGAGGGATTGGTCTATGCCGCCTCTGCCTGAAAGGTCAAATGCCTTGGCAGCTGTGATGTGGGAAAGCTCGGCTTCACGTTTTGCACAGCGAGAAAACACAATCGAAGCACCTACCGCGTTTTGTTGGGAGCCCAAAAACCACAGCAGCAACGGTGATGTACCTCCCTGACAGCAAGTAAGCGCAGGAGTGTTTGGAAGCGCATTGCGTCTATCAAAACAAATTGGGCCGAAAGTTAGCAAAAAGTGTTTGGCGTCAGTTGGTAGCAAAAGGCCACACGGGAGGCAGCGTCTTAGCCCGGCTAGCTCAGTCGGTAGAGCATGAGACTCTTAATCTCAGGGTCGTGGGTTCGAGCCCCACGTTGGGCGTATGGCATCGCAACGTTTTGGCCCAGTCAGTGGCATTCATGCGCACTGCACGGCCCCACCTTTACCATATCGACTGGCTTCTCTTCCATTCCCTCTACAAACGGGGAAATGTTTCGAGCTTATCTTTCTAGTGGTCAATTCGTATGGCAGCAAGTTGACCTTGCGCTGGGGCGTGGTTCTTATCAGCGCCACGTGTGACACGAATTGGATAGAGATAGTGGCACAGGCCCCGGACAGCCTTGCGTTGGTGGTATAGTGGTGAGCATAGCTGCCTTCCAAGCAGTTGACCCGGGTTCGATTCCCGGCCAACGCACTCCTATCCCTTTTTGGCCTTGCAAAGCGGCCCTAAGCAAAGACCCAAGTCATCCAGGTCCTTGAAGAAAGCTCCTAAGATATCCTGGCTTAGCGACAACTGTGGAGACTTTCTTCGGCATTCGAAAAGTCTCTGGCCTTATGCTTTAACTCGCTCAGGAGGTCCAGCATTATCCAGGGCCAAGGTTCAGCCATTTTGACTACTGATTCCCAAAGAGAATCAACTCTGTCACACACAACATTGCTAAGTATCTGGCAACAACGCTAACACCCTTAGCTGGCATCATATTGCACCATTTGCTATTCGGTGACGAAGGCATCGAATAGCAAATGACCCGCTTTGGACTGTGTCTTGCAAGGCAAGGAAAGGGGTGCATTTGGGCAAGGAGGCCTACAGGAAACCTACCCACACACACCGCTATCTGCTTTTTGGCTCACACCACCCACTGGAACCCAAGCTGGGGCTTCTTAGGACTCTGCAATATCGGACTGACGCGGTAACAACAAAAAGAGTCTACAGACCCTCTCAGGTGTGCTTTGAAAGCTTGTGGCTAGCCAGACTGGGTCTTGGCTAAACATCCACAAGGTCACGAAAACAAACTGGGGAGAAGCAGAACATTTGGAGAAATATAGTCACCCCCGTAAGCCACTGGAGTGTCAGAAAAACTCCGGAGGATCTTTAACAACAATTGCATCGCTGTGTACTTCAAGTCCAGCAATACACTGGGACGGAAGCTTGTACATCGGCACTATCTGCACTGCCCATTTTGAACATCGCTCTAGCTAGCCAAGCGATTTGACAACAATTGTCACCTTTAGCCACGCCGATCTAGGCACCAATAGCTATGCAGGCTTCCTGCCACCAACAATGGGATCATCTAACTTGAACAGGGCGGTTCTACAATTTTCACACCTCCCCCTGTTCTTGGACAATCAACATCGACACATTCACATGGTGATTGTCTTAAGGTGTGACTAGAAGTGCTGCAGTTATCTTCCTGAGCCAAAGAAGTGGCTCGATCAACTATGTAAACCTCTTCAACAAACGGCTAGTACATTTGCAAGGGTCTCCAGTGAACGCTTGTTTGTCTGCTCAGTTGCCGGTCACCTGAAGAGAGCCAAAGGACACGCTTTGTTTTAGCCTTCGGGCCCCACTGAGGTAATGGAGAAAACATGAGCGTCCCTGGGTGGGCTCGAACCACCAACCTTTCGGTTAACAGCCGAACGCGCTAACCGATTGCGCCACAGAGACTGCACGCCGAGGGCCGGCGCACCGGCCGAGGGAGACATGAATAATAAAAACAAAGTTCCTTAAAAGGCTTCCCAATTGCACATTTCTAGAGTGCCTTCTAGAGTGCCTTCTAGTTAAAGGGGGAGAGAGGCAGGGTAAAAGAGGGCATCCTTCGAGCCGGAATCGAACCAGCGACCTAAGGATTACTACGTTGACGCTACAGTCCTCCGCTCTACCAGCTGAGCTATCGAAGGGCCCGCCGGTGGGTCGTAGCCCGTGACTCCTTGCATTCAAAGCCAGCGCTTTGCCCTTTGCGTTAGTCCTTCTGCCTTGAGGGATTGGTCTATGCCGCCTCTGCCTGAAAGGTCAAATGCCTTGGCAGCTGTGATGTGGGAAAGCTCGGCTTCACGTTTTGCACAGCGAGAAAACACAATCGAAGCACCTACCGCGTTTTGTTGGGAGCCCAAAAACCACAGCAGCAACGGTGATGTACCTCCCTGACAGCAAGTAAGCGCAGGAGTGTTTGGAAGCGCATTGCGTCTATCAAAACAAATTGGGCCGAAAGTTAGCAAAAAGTGTTTGGCGTCAGTTGGTAGCAAGAGGCCACACGGGAGGCAGTGTCTTAGCCCGGCTAGCTCAGTCGGTAGAGCATGAGACTCTTAATCTCAGGGTCGTGGGTTCGAGCCCCACGTTGGGCGTATGGCATCGCAACATTTTGGCCCAGTCAGTGGCATTCATGCGCACTGCACGGCCCCACCTTTACCATATCGACTGGCTTCTCTTCCATTCCCTCTACAAACGGGGAAATGTTTCGAGCTTATCTTTCTAGTGGTCAATTCGTATGGCAGCAAGTTGACCTTGCGCTGGGGCGTGGTTCTTATCAGCGCCACGTGTGACACGAATTGGATAGAGATAGTGGCACAGGCCCCGGACAGCCTTGCGTTGGTGGTATAGTGGTGAGCATAGCTGCCTTCCAAGCAGTTGACCCGGGTTCGATTCCCGGCCAACGCACTCCTATCCCTTTTTGGCCTTGCAAAGCGGCCCTAAGCAAAGACCCAAGTCATCCAGGTCCTTGAAGAAAGCTCCTAAGATATCCTGGCTTAGCGACAACTGTGGAGACTTTCTTCGGCATTCGAAAAGTCTCTGGCCTTATGCTTTAACTCGCTCAGGAGGTCCAGCATTATCCAGGGCCAAGGTTCAGCCATTTTGACTACTGATTCCCAAAGAGAATCAACTCTGTCACACACAACATTGCTAAGTATCTGGCAACAACGCTAACACCCTTAGCTGGCATCATATTGCACCATTTGCTATTCGGTGACGAAGGCATCGAATAGCAAATGACCCGCTTTGGACTGTGTCTTGCAAGGCAAGGAAAGGGGTGCATTTGGGCAAGGAGGCCTACAGGAAACCTACCCACACACACCGCTATCTGCTTTTTGGCTCACACCACCCACTGGAACCCAAGCTGGGGCTTCTTAGGACTCTGCAATATCGGGCTGACGCGGTAACAACAAAAAGAGTCTACAGACCCTCTCAGGTGTGCTTTGAAAGCTTGTGGCTAGCCAGACTGGGTCTTGGCTAAACATCCACAAGGTCACGAAAACAAACTGGGGAGAAGCAGAACATTTGGAGAAATATAGTCACCCCCGTAAGCCACTGGAGTGTCAGAAAAACTCCGGAGGATCTTTAACAACAATTGCATCGCTGTGTACTTCAAGTCCAGCAATACACTGGGACGGAAGCTTGTACATCGGCACTATCTGCACTGCCCATTTTGAACATCGCTCTAGCTAGCCAAGCGATTTGACAACAATTGTCACCTTTAGCCACGCCGATCTAGGCACCAATAGCTATGCAGGCTTCCTGCCACCAACAATGGGATCATCTAACTTGAACAGGGCGGTTCTACAATTTTCACACCTCCCCCTGTTCTTGGACAATCAACATCGACACATTCACATGGTGATTGTCTTAAGGTGTGACTAGAAGTGCTGCAGTTATCTTCCTGAGCCAAAGAAGTGGCTCGATCAACTATGTAAACCTCTTCAACAAACGGCTAGTACATTTGCAAGGGTCTCCAGTGAACGCTTGTTTGTCTGCTCAGTTGCCGGTCACCTGAAGAGAGCCAAAGGACACGCTTTGTTTTAGCCTTCGGGCCCCACTGAGGTAATGGAGAAAACATGAGCGTCCCTGGGTGGGCTCGAACCACCAACCTTTCGGTTAACAGCCGAACGCGCTAACCGATTGCGCCACAGAGACTGCACGCCGAGGGCCGGCGCACCGGCCGAGGGAGACATGAATAATAAAAACAAAGTTCCTTAAAAGGCTTCCCAATTGCACATTTCTAGAGTGCCTTCTAGAGTGCCTTCTAGTTAAAGGGGGAGAGAGGCAGGGTAAAAGAGGGCATCCTTCGAGCCGGAATCGAACCAGCGACCTAAGGATTACTACGTTGACGCTACAGTCCTCCGCTCTACCAGCTGAGCTATCGAAGGGCCCGCCGGTGGGTCGTAGCCCGTGACTCCTTGCATTCAAAGCCAGCGCTTTGCCCTTTGCGTTAGTCCTTCTGCCTTGAGGGATTGGTCTATGCCGCCTCTGCCTGAAAGGTCAAATGCCTTGGCAGCTGTGATGTGGGAAAGCTCGGCTTCACGTTTTGCACAGCGAGAAAACACAATCGAAGCACCTACCGCGTTTTGTTGGGAGCCCAAAAACCACAGCAGCAACGGTGATGTACCTCCCTGACAGCAAGTAAGCGCAGGAGTGTTTGGAAGCGCATTGCGTCTATCAAAACAAATTGGGCCGAAAGTTAGCAAAAAGTGTTTGGCGTCAGTTGGTAGCAAGAGGCCACACGGGAGGCAGCGTCTTAGCCCGGCTAGCTCAGTCGGTAGAGCATGAGACTCTTAATCTCAGGGTCGTGGGTTCGAGCCCCACGTTGGGCGTATGGCATCGCAACGTTTTGGCCCAGTCAGTGGCATTCATGCGCACTGCACGGCCCCACCTTTACCATATCGACTGGCTTCTCTTCCATTCCCTCTACAAACGGGGAAATGTTTCGAGCTTATCTTTCTAGTGGTCAATTCGTATGGCAGCAAGTTGACCTTGCGCTGGGGCGTGGTTCTTATCAGCGCCACGTGTGACACGAATTGGATAGAGATAGTGGCACAGGCCCCGGACAGCCTTGCGTTGGTGGTATAGTGGTGAGCATAGCTGCCTTCCAAGCAGTTGACCCGGGTTCGATTCCCGGCCAACGCACTCCTATCCCTTTTTGGCCTTGCAAAGCGGCCCTAAGCAAAGACCCAAGTCATCCAGGTCCTTGAAGAAAGCTCCTAAGATATCCTGGCTTAGCGACAACTGTGGAGACTTTCTTCGGCATTCGAAAAGTCTCTGGCCTTATGCTTTAACTCGCTCAGGAGGTCCAGCATTATCCAGGGCCAAGGTTCAGCCATTTTGACTACTGATTCCCAAAGAGAATCAACTCTGTCACACACAACATTGCTAAGTATCTGGCAACAACGCTAACACCCTTAGCTGGCATCATATTGCACCATTTGCTATTCGGTGACGAAGGCATCGAATAGCAAATGACCCGCTTTGGACTGTGTCTTGCAAGGCAAGGAAAGGGGTGCATTTGGGCAAGGAGGCCTACAGGAAACCTACCCACACACACCGCTATCTGCTTTTTGGCTCACACCACCCACTGGAACCCAAGCTGGGGCTTCTTAGGACTCTGCAATATCGGGCTGACGCGGTAACAACAAAAAGAGTCTACAGACCCTCTCAGGTGTGCTTTGAAAGCTTGTGGCTAGCCAGACTGGGTCTTGGCTAAACATCCACAAGGTCACGAAAACAAACTGGGGAGAAGCAGAACATTTGGAGAAATATAGTCACCCCCGTAAGCCACTGGAGTGTCAGAAAAACTCCGGAGGATCTTTAACAACAATTGCATCGCTGTGTACTTCAAGTCCAGCAATACACTGGGACGGAAGCTTGTACATCGGCACTATCTGCACTGCCCATTTTGAACATCGCTCTAGCTAGCCAAGCGATTTGACAACAATTGTCACCTTTAGCCACGCCGATCTAGGCACCAATAGCTATGCAGGCTTCCTGCCACCAACAATGGGATCATCTAACTTGAACAGGGCGGTTCTACAATTTTCACACCTCCCCCTGTTCTTGGACAATCAACATCGACACATTCACATGGTGATTGTCTTAAGGTGTGACTAGAAGTGCTGCAGTTATCTTCCTGAGCCAAAGAAGTGGCTCGATCAACTATGTAAACCTCTTCAACAAACGGCTAGTACATTTGCAAGGGTCTCCAGTGAACGCTTGTTTGTCTGCTCAGTTGCCGGTCACCTGAAGAGAGCCAAAGGACACGCTTTGTTTTAGCCTTCGGGCCCCACTGAGGTAATGGAGAAAACATGAGTGTCCCTGGGTGGGCTCGAACCACCAACCTTTCGGTTAACAGCCGAACGCGCTAACCGATTGCGCCACAGAGACTGCACGCCGAGGGCTGGCGCACCGGCCGAGGGAGACATGAATAATAAAAACAAAGTTCCTTAAAAGGCTTCCCAATTGCACATTTCTAGAGTGCCTTCTAGAGTGCCTTCTAGTTAAAGGGGGAGAGAGGCAGGGTAAAAGAGGGCATCCTTCGAGCCGGAATCGAACCAGCGACCTAAGGATTACTACGTTGACGCTACAGTCCTCCGCTCTACCAGCTGAGCTATCGAAGGGCCCGCCGGTGGGTCGTAGCCCGTGACTCCTTGCATTCAAAGCCAGCGCTTTGCCCTTTGCGTTAGTCCTTCTGCCTTGAGGGATTGGTCTATGCCGCCTCTGCCTGAAAGGTCAAATGCCTTGGCAGCTGTGATGTGGGAAAGCTCGGCTTCACGTTTTGCACAGCGAGAAAACACAATCGAAGCACCTACCGCGTTTTGTTGGGAGCCCAAAAACCACAGCAGCAACGGTGATGTACCTCCCTGACAGCAAGTAAGCGCAGGAGTGTTTGGAAGCGCATTGCGTCTATCAAAACAAATTGGGCCGAAAGTTAGCAAAAAGTGTTTGGCGTCAGTTGGTAGCAAAAGGCCACACGGGAGGCAGCGTCTTAGCCCGGCTAGCTCAGTCGGTAGAGCATGAGACTCTTAATCTCAGGGTCGTGGGTTCGAGCCCCACGTTGGGCGTATGGCATCGCAACGTTTTGGCCCAGTCAGTGGCATTCATGCGCACTGCACGGCCCCACCTTTACCATATCGACTGGCTTCTCTTCCATTCCCTCTACAAACGGGGAAATGTTTCGAGCTTATCTTTCTAGTGGTCAATTCATATGGCAGCAAGTTGACCTTGCGCTGGGGCGTGGTTCTTATCAGCGCCACGTGTGACACGAATTGGATAGAGATAGTGGCACAGGCCCCGGACAGCCTTGCGTTGGTGGTATAGTGGTGAGCATAGCTGCCTTCCAAGCAGTTGACCCGGGTTCGATTCCCGGCCAACGCACTCCTATCCCTTTTTGGCCTTGCAAAGCGGCCCTAAGCAAAGACCCAAGTCATCCAGGTCCTTGAAGAAAGCTCCTAAGATATCCTGGCTTAGCGACAACTGTGGAGACTTTCTTCGGCATTCGAAAAGTCTCTGGCCTTATGCTTTAACTCGCTCAGGAGGTCCAGCATTATCCAGGGCCAAGGTTCAGCCATTTTGACTACTGATTCCCAAAGAGAATCAACTCTGTCACACACAACATTGCTAAGTATCTGGCAACAACGCTAACACCCTTAGCTGGCATCATATTGCACCATTTGCTATTCGGTGACGAAGGCATCGAATAGCAAATGACCCGCTTTGGACTGTGTCTTGCAAGGCAAGGAAAGGGGTGCATTTGGGCAAGGAGGCCTACAGGAAACCTACCCACACACACCGCTATCTGCTTTTTGGCTCACACCACCCACTGGAACCCAAGCTGGGGCTTCTTAGGACTCTGCAATATCGGGCTGACGCGGTAACAACAAAAAGAGTCTACAGACCCTCTCAGGTGTGCTTTGAAAGCTTGTGGCTAGCCAGACTGGGTCTTGGCTAAACATCCACAAGGTCACGAAAACAAACTGGGGAGAAGCAGAACATTTGGAGAAATATAGTCACCCCCGTAAGCCACTGGAGTGTCAGAAAAACTCCGGAGGATCTTTAACAACAATTGCATCGCTGTGTACTTCAAGTCCAGCAATACACTGGAACGGAAGCTTGTACATCGGCACTATCTGCACTGCCCATTTTGAACATCGCTCTAGCTAGCCAAGCGATTTGACAACAATTGTCACCTTTAGCCACGCCGATCTAGGCACCAATAGCTATGCAGGCTTCCTGCCACCAACAATGGGATCATCTAACTTGAACAGGGCGGTTCTACAATTTTCACACCTCCCCCTGTTCTTGGACAATCAACATCGACACATTCACATGGTGATTGTCTTAAGGTGTGACTAGAAGTGCTGCAGTTATCTTCCTGAGCCAAAGAAGTGGCTCGATCAACTATGTAAACCTCTTCAACAAACGGCTAGTACATTTGCAAGGGTCTCCAGTGAACGCTTGTTTGTCTGCTCAGTTGCCGGTCACCTGAAGAGAGCCAAAGGACACGCTTTGTTTTAGCCTTCGGGCCCCACTGAGGTAATGGAGAAAACATGAGCGTCCCTGGGTGGGCTCGAACCACCAACCTTTCGGTTAACAGCCGAACGCGCTAACCGATTGCGCCACAGAGACTGCACGCCGAGGGCCGGCGCACCGGCCGAGGGAGACATGAATAATAAAAACAAAGTTCCTTAAAAGGCTTCCCAATTGCACATTTCTAGAGTGCCTTCTAGAGTGCCTTCTAGTTAAAGGGGGAGAGAGGCAGGGTAAAAGAGGGCATCCTTCGAGCCGGAATCGAACCAGCGACCTAAGGATTACTACGTTGACGCTACAGTCCTCCGCTCTACCAGCTGAGCTATCGAAGGGCCCACCGGTGGGTCGTAGCCCGTGACTCCTTGCATTCAAAGCCAGCGCTTTGCCCTTTGCGTTAGTCCTTCTGCCTTGAGGGATTGGTCTATGCCGCCTCTGCCTGAAAGGTCAAATGCCTTGGCAGCTGTGATGTGGGAAAGCTCGACTTCACGTTTTGCACAGCGAGAAAACACAATCGAAGCACCTACCGCGTTTTGTTGGGAGCCCAAAAACCACAGCAGCAACGGTGATGTACCTCCCTGACAGCAAGTAAGCGCAGGAGTGTTTGGAAGCGCATTGCGTCTATCAAAACAAATTGGGCCGAAAGTTAGCAAAAAGTGTTTGGCGTCAGTTGGTAGCAAGAGGCCACACAGGAGGCAGCGTCTTAGCCCGGCTAGCTCAGTCGGTAGAGCATGAGACTCTTAATCTCAGGGTCGTGGGTTCGAGCCCCACGTTGGGCGTATGGCATCGCAACGTTTTGGCCCAGTCAGTGGCATTCATGCGCACTGCACGGCCCCACCTTTACCATATCGACTGGCTTCTCTTCCATTCCCTCTACAAACGGGGAAATGTTTCGAGCTTATCTTTCTAGTGGTCAATTCGTATGGCAGCAAGTTGACCTTGCGCTGGGGCGTGGTTCTTATCAGCGCCACGTGTGACACGAATTGGATAGAGATAGTGGCACAGGCCACGGACAGCCTTGCGTTGGTGGTATAGTGGTGAGCATAGCTGCCTTCCAAGCAGTTGACCCGGGTTTGATTCCCGGCCAACGCACTCCTATCCCTTTTTGGCCTTGCAAAGCGGCCCTAAGCAAAGACCCAAGTCATCCAGGTCCTTGAAGAAAGCTCCTAAGATATCCTGGCTTAGCGACAACTGTGGAGACTTTCTTCGGTATTCGAAAAGTCTCTGGCCTTATGCTTTAACTCGCTCAGGAGGTCCAGCATTATCCAGGGCCAAGGTTCAGCCATTTTGACTACTGATTCCCAAAGAGAATCAACTCTGTCACACACAACATTGCTAAGTATCTGGCAACAACGCTAACACCCTTAGCTGGCATCATATTGCACCATTTGCTATTCGGTGACGAAGGCATCGAATAGCAAATGACCCGCTTTGGACTGTGTCTTGCAAGGCAAGGAAAGGGGTGCATTTGGGCAAGGAGGCCTACAGGAAACCTACCCACACACACCGCTATCTGCTTTTTGGCTCACACCACCCACTGGAACCCAAGCTGGGGCTTCTTAGGACTCTGCAATATCGGGCTGACGCGGTAACAACAAAAAGAGTCTACAGACCCTCTCAGGTGTGCTTTGAAAGCTTGTGGCTAGCCAGACTGGGTCTTGGCTAAACATCCACAAGGTCACGAAAACAAACTGGGGAGAAGCAGAACATTTGGAGAAATATAGTCACCCCCGTAAGCCACTGGAGTGTCAGAAAAACTCCGGAGGATCTTTAACAACAATTGCATCGCTGTGTACTTCAAGTCCAGCAATACACTGGGACGGAAGCTTGTACATCGGCACTATCTGCACTGCCCATTTTGAACATCGCTCTAGCTAGCCAAGCGATTTGACAACAATTGTCACCTTTAGCCACGCCGATCTAGGCACCAATAGCTATGCAGGCTTCCTGCCACCAACAATGGGATCATCTAACTTGAACAGGGCGGTTCTACAATTTTCACACCTCCCCCTGTTCTTGGACAATCAACATCGACACATTCACATGGTGATTGTCTTAAGGTGTGACTAGAAGTGCTGCAGTTATCTTCCTGAGCCAAAGAAGTGGCTCGATCAACTATGTAAACCTCTTCAACAAACGGCTAGTACATTTGCAAGGGTCTCCAGTGAACGCTTGTTTGTCTGCTCAGTTGCCGGTCACTTGAAGAGAGCCAAAGGACACGCTTTGTTTTAGCCTTCGGGCCCCACTGAGGTAATGGAGAAAACATGAGCGTCCCTGGGTGGGCTCGAACCACCAACCTTTCGGTTAACAGCCGAACGCGCTAACCGATTGCGCCACAGAGACTGCACGCCGAGGGCCGGCGCACCGGCCGAGGGAGACATGAATAATAAAAACAAAGTTCCTTAAAAGGCTTCCCAATTGCACATTTCTAGAGTGCCTTCTAGAGTGCCTTCTAGTTAAAGGGGGAGAGAGGCAGGGTAAAAGAGGGCATCCTTCGAGCCGGAATCGAACCAGCGACCTAAGGATTACTACGTTGACGCTACAGTCCTCCGCTCTACCAGCTGAGCTATCGAAGGGCCCGCCGGTGGGTCGTAGCCCGTGACTCCTTGCATTCAAAGCCAGCGCTTTGCCCTTTGCGTTAGTCCTTCTGCCTTGAGGGATTGGTCTATGCCGCCTCTGCCTGAAAGGTCAAATGCCTTGGCAGCTGTGATGTGGGAAAGCTCGGCTTCACGTTTTGCACAGCGAGAAAACACAATCGAAGCACCTACCGCGTTTTGTTGGGAGCCCAAAAACCACAGCAGCAACGGTGATGTACCTCCCTGACAGCAAGTAAGCGCAGGAGTGTTTGGAAGCGCATTGCGTCTATCAAAACAAATTGGGCCGAAAGTTAGCAAAAAGTGTTTGGCGTCAGTTGGTAGCAAAAGGCCACACGGGAGGCAGCGTCTTAGCCCGGCTAGCTCAGTCGGTAGAGCATGAGACTCTTAATCTCAGGGTCGTGGGTTCGAGCCCCACGTTGGGCGTATGGCATCGCAACGTTTTGGCCCAGTCAGTGGCATTCATGCGCACTGCACGGCCCCACCTTTACCATATCGACTGGCTTCTCTTCCATTCCCTCTACAAACGGGGAAATGTTTCGAGCTTATCTTTCTAGTGGTCAATTCGTATGGCAGCAAGTTGACCTTGCGCTGGGGCGTGGTTCTTATCAGCGCCACGTGTGACACAAATTGGATAGAGATAGTGGCACAGGCCCCGGACAGCCTTGCGTTGGTGGTATAGTGGTGAGCATAGCTGCCTTCCAAGCAGTTGACCCGGGTTCGATTCCCGGCCAACGCACTCCTATCCCTTTTTGGCCTTGCAAAGCGGCCCTAAGCAAAGACCCAAGTCATCCAGGTCCTTGAAGAAAGCTCCTAAGATATCCTGGCTTAGCGACAACTGTGGAGACTTTCTTCGGCATTCGAAAAGTCTCTGGCCTTATGCTTTAACTCGCTCAGGAGGTCCAGCATTATCCAGGGCCAAGGTTCAGCCATTTTGACTACTGATTCCCAAAGAGAATCAACTCTGTCACACACAACATTGCTAAGTATCTGGCAACAACGCTAACACCCTTAGCTGGCATCATATTGCACCATTTGCTATTCGGTGACGAAGGCATCGAATAGCAAATGACCCGCTTTGGACTGTGTCTTGCAAGGCAAGGAAAGGGGTGCATTTGGGCAAGGAGGCCTACAGGAAACCTACCCACACACACCGCTATCTGCTTTTTGGCTCACACCACCCACTGGAACCCAAGCTGGGGCTTCTTAGGACTCTGCAATATCGGGCTGACGCGGTAACAACAAAAAGAGTCTACAGACCCTCTCAGGTGTGCTTTGAAAGCTTGTGGCTAGCCAGACTGGGTCTTGGCTAAACATCCACAAGGTCACGAAAACAAACTGGGGAGAAGCAGAACATTTGGAGAAATATAGTCACCCCCGTAAGCCACTGGAGTGTCAGAAAAACTCCGGAGGATCTTTAACAACAATTGCATCGCTGTGTACTTCAAGTCCAGCAATACACTGGGACGGAAGCTTGTACATCGGCACTATCTGCACTGCCCATTTTGAACATCGCTCTAGCTAGCCAAGCGATTTGACAACAATTGTCACCTTTAGCCACGCCGATCTAGGCACCAATAGCTATGCAGGCTTCCTGCCACCAACAATGGGATCATCTAACTTGAACAGGGCGGTTCTACAATTTTCACACCTCCCCCTGTTCTTGGACAATCAACATCGACACATTCACATGGTGATTGTCTTAAGGTGTGACTAGAAGTGCTGCAGTTATCTTCCTGAGCCAAAGAAGTGGCTCGATCAACTATGTAAACCTCTTCAACAAACGGCTAGTACATTTGCAAGGGTCTCCAGTGAACGCTTGTTTGTCTGCTCAGTTGCCGGTCACCTGAAGAGAGCCAAAGGACACGCTTTGTTTTAGCCTTCGGGCCCCACTGAGGTAATGGAGAAAACATGAGCGTCCCTGGGTGGGCTCGAACCACCAACCTTTCGGTTAACAGCCGAACGCGCTAACCGATTGCGCCACAGAGACTGCATGCCGAGGGCCGGCGCACCGGCCGAGGGAGACATGAATAATAAAAACAAAGTTCCTTAAAAGGCTTCCCAATTGCACATTTCTAGAGTGCCTTCTAGAGTGCCTTCTAGTTAAAGGGGGAGAGAGGCAGGGTAAAAGAGGGCATCCTTCGAGCCGGAATCGAACCAGCGACCTAAGGATTACTACGTTGACGCTACAGTCCTCCGCTCTACCAGCTGAGCTATCGAAGGGCCCGCCGGTGGGTCGTAGCCCGCGACTCCTTGCATTCAAAGCCAGCGCTTTGCCCTTTGCGTTAGTCCTTCTGCCTTGAGGGATTGGTCTATGCCGCCTCTGCCTGAAAGGTCAAATGCCTTGGCAGCTGTGATGTGGGAAAGCTCGGCTTCACGTTTTGCACAGCGAGAAAACACAATCGAAGCACCTACCGCGTTTTGTTGGGAGCCCAAAAACCACAGCAGCAACGGTGATGTACCTCCCTGACAGCAAGTAAGCGCAGGAGTGTTTGGAAGCGCATTGCGTCTATCAAAACAAATTGGGCCGAAAGTTAGCAAAAAGTGTTTGGCGTCAGTTGGTAGCAAGAGGCCACACGGGAGGCAGCGTCTTAGCCCGGCTAGCTCAGTCGGTAGAGCATGAGACTCTTAATCTCAGGGTCGTGGGTTCGAGCCCCACGTTGGGCGTATGGCATCGCAACGTTTTGGCCCAGTCAGTGGCATTCATGCGCACTGCACGGCCCCACCTTTACCATATCGACTGGCTTCTCTTCCATTCCCTCTACAAACGGGGAAATGTTTCGAGCTTATCTTTCTAGTGGTCAATTCGTATGGCAGCAAGTTGACCTTGCGCTGGGGCGTGGTTCTTATCAGCGCCACGTGTGACACGAATTGGATAGAGATAGTGGCACAGGCCCCGGACAGCCTTGCGTTGGTGGTATAGTGGTGAGCATAGCTGCCTTCCAAGCAGTTGACCTTGGTTTGATTCCCGGCCAACACACTCCTATCCCTTTTTGGCCTTGCAAAGCGGCCCTAAGCAAAGACCCAAGTCATCCAGGTCCTTGAAGAAAGCTCCTAAGATATCCTGGCTTAGCGACAACTGTGGAGACTTTCTTCGGCATTCGAAAAGTCTCTGGCCTTATGCTTTAACTCGCTCAGGAGGTCCAGCATTATCCAGGGCCAAGGTTCAGCCATTTTGACTACTGATTCCCAAAGAGAATCAACTCTGTCACACACAACATTGCTAAGTATCTGGCAACAACGCTAACACCCTTAGCTGGCATCATATTGCACCATTTGCTATTCGGTGACGAAGGCATCGAATAGCAAATGACCCGCTTTGGACTGTGTCTTGCAAGGCAAGGAAAGGGGTGCATTTGGGCAAGGAGGCCTACAGGAAACCTACCCACACACACCGCTATCTGCTTTTTGGCTCACACCACCCACTGGAACCCAAGCTGGGGCTTCTTAGGACTCTGCAATATCGGGCTGACGCGGTAACAACAAAAAGAGTCTACAGACCCTCTCAGGTGTGCTTTGAAAGCTTGTGGCTAGCCAGACTGGGTCTTGGCTAAACATCCACAAGGTCACGAAAACAAACTGGGGAGAAGCAGAACATTTGGAGAAATATAGTCACCCCCGTAAGCCACTGGAGTGTCAGAAAAACTCCGGAGGATCTTTAACAACAATTGCATCGCTGTGTACTTCAAGTCCAGCAATACACTGGGACGGAAGCTTGTACATCGGCACTATCTGCACTGCCCATTTTGAACATCGCTCTAGCTAGCCAAGCGATTTGACAACAATTGTCACCTTTAGCCACGCCGATCTAGGCACCAATAGCTATGCAGGCTTCCTGCCACCAACAATGGGATCATCTAACTTGAACAGGGCGGTTCTACAATTTTCACACCTCCCCCTGTTCTTGGACAATCAACATCGACACATTCACATGGTGATTGTCTTAAGGTGTGACTAGAAGTGCTGCAGTTATCTTCCTGAGCCAAAGAAGTGGCTCGATCAACTATGTAAACCTCTTCAACAAACGGCTAGTACATTTGCAAGGGTCTCCAGTGAACGCTTGTTTGTCTGCTCAGTTGCCGGTCACCTGAAGAGAGCCAAAGGACACGCTTTGTTTTAGCCTTCGGGCCCCACTGAGGTAATGGAGAAAACATGAGCGTCCCTGGGTGGGCTCGAACCACCAACCTTTCGGTTAACAGCCGAACGCGCTAACCGATTGCGCCACAGAGACTGCACGCCGAGGGCCGGCGCACCGGCCGAGGGAGACATGAATAATAAAAACAAAGTTCCTTAAAAGGCTTCCCAATTGCACATTTCTAGAGTGCCTTCTAGAGTGCCTTCTAGTTAAAGGGGGAGAGAGGCAGGGTAAAAGAGGGCATCCTTCGAGCCGGAATCGAACCAGCGACCTAAGGATTACTACGTTGACGCTACAGTCCTCCGCTCTACCAGCTGAGCTATCGAAGGGCCCGCCGGTGGGTCGTAGCCCGTGACTCCTTGCATTCAAAGCCAGCGCTTTGCCCTTTGCGTTAGTCCTTCTGCCTTGAGGGATTGGTCTATGCCGCCTCTGCCTGAAAGGTCAAATGCCTTGGCAGCTGTGATGTGGGAAAGCTCGGCTTCACGTTTTGCACAGCGAGAAAACACAATCGAAGCACCTACCGCGTTTTGTTGGGAGCCCAAAAACCACAGCAGCAACGGTGATGTACCTCCCTGACAGCAAGTAAGCGCAGGAGTGTTTGGAAGCGCATTGCGTCTATCAAAACAAATTGGGCCGAAAGTTAGCAAAAAGTGTTTGGCGTCAGTTGGTAGCAAGAGGCCACACGGGAGGCAGCGTCTTAGCCCGGCTAGCTCAGTCGGTAGAGCATGAGACTCTTAATCTCAGGGTCGTGGGTTCGAGCCCCACGTTGGGCGTATGGCATCGCAACGTTTTGGCCCAGTCAGTGGCATTCATGCGCACTGCACGGCCCCACCTTTACCATATCGACTGGCTTCTCTTCCATTCCCTCTACAAACGGGGAAATGTTTCGAGCTTATCTTTCTAGTGGTCAATTCGTATGGCAGCAAGTTGACCTTGCGCTGGGGCGTGGTTCTTATCAGCGCCACGTGTGACACGAATTGGATAGAGATAGTGGCACAGGCCCCGGACAGCCTTGCGTTGGTGGTATAGTGGTGAGCATAGCTGCCTTCCAAGCAGTTGACCCGGGTTCGATTCCCGGCCAACGCACTCCTATCCCTTTTTGGCCTTGCAAAGCGGCCCTAAGCAAAGACCCAAGTCATCCAGGTCCTTGAAGAAAGCTCCTAAGATATCCTGGCTTAGCGACAACTGTGGAGACTTTCTTCGGCATTCGAAAAGTCTCTGGCCTTATGCTTTAACTCGCTCAGGAGGTCCAGCATTATCCAGGGCCAAGGTTCAGCCATTTTGACTACTGATTCCCAAAGAGAATCAACTCTGTCACACACAACATTGCTAAGTATCTGGCAACAACGCTAACACCCTTAGCTGGCATCATATTGCACCATTTGCTATTCGGTGACGAAGGCATCGAATAGCAAATGACCCGCTTTGGACTGTGTCTTGCAAGGCAAGGAAAGGGGTGCATTTGGGCAAGGAGGCCTACAGGAAACCTACCCACACACACCGCTATCTGCTTTTTGGCTCACACCACCCACTGGAACCCAAGCTGGGGCTTCTTAGGACTCTGCAATATCGGGCTGACGCGGTAACAACAAAAAGAGTCTACAGACCCTCTCAGGTGTGCTTTGAAAGCTTGTGGCTAGCCAGACTGGGTCTTGGCTAAACATCCACAAGGTCACGAAAACAAACTGGGGAGAAGCAGAACATTTGGAGAAATATAGTCACCCCCGTAAGCCACTGGAGTGTCAGAAAAACTCCGGAGGATCTTTAACAACAATTGCATCGCTGTGTACTTCAAGTCCAGCAATACACTGGGACGGAAGCTTGTACATCGGCACTATCTGCACTGCCCATTTTGAACATCGCTCTAGCTAGCCAAGCGATTTGACAACAATTGTCACCTTTAGCCACGCCGATCTAGGCACCAATAGCTATGCAGGCTTCCTGCCACCAACAATGGGATCATCTAACTTGAACAGGGCGGTTCTACAATTTTCACACCTCCCCCTGTTCTTGGACAATCAACATCGACACATTCACATGGTGATTGTCTTAAGGTGTGACTAGAAGTGCTGCAGTTATCTTCCTGAGCCAAAGAAGTGGCTCGATCAACTATGTAAACCTCTTCAACAAACGGCTAGTACATTTGCAAGGGTCTCCAGTGAACGCTTGTTTGTCTGCTCAGTTGCCGGTCACCTGAAGAGAGCCAAAGGACACGCTTTGTTTTAGCCTTCGGGCCCCACTGAGGTAATGGAGAAAACATGAGCGTCCCTGGGTGGGCTCGAACCACCAACCTTTCGGTTAACAGCCGAACGCGCTAACCGATTGCGCCACAGAGACTGCACGCCGAGGGCCGGCGCACCGGCTGAGGGAGACATGAATAATAAAAACAAAGTTCCTTAAAAGGCTTCCCAATTGCACATTTCTAGAGTGCCTTCTAGAGTGCCTTCTAGTTAAAGGGGGAGAGAGGCAGGGTAAAAGAGGGCATCCTTCGAGCCGGAATCGAACCAGCGACCTAAGGATTACTACGTTGATGCTACAGTCCTCCGCTCTACCAGCTGAGCTATCGAAGGGGCCGCCGGTGGGTCGTAGCCCGTGACTCCTTGCATTCAAAGCCAGCGCTTTGCCCTTTGCGTTAGTCCTTCTGCCTTGAGGGATTGGTCTATGCCGCCTCTGCCTGAAAGGTCAAATGCCTTGGCAGCTGTGATGTGGGAAAGCTCGGCTTCACGTTTTGCACAGCGAGAAAACACAATCGAAGCACCTACCGCGTTTTGTTGGGAGCCCAAAAACCACAGCAGCAACGGTGATGTACCTCCCTGACAGCAAGTAAGCGCAGGAGTGTTTGGAAGCGCATTGCGTCTATCAAAACAAATTGGGCCGAAAGTTAGCAAAAAGTGTTTGGCGTCAGTTGGTAGCAAGAGGCCACACGGGAGGCAGCGTCTTAGCCCGGCTAGCTCAGTCGGTAGAGCATGAGACTCTTAATCTCAGGGTCGTGGGTTCGAGCCCCACGTTGGGCGTATGGCATCGCAACGTTTTGGCCCAGTCAGTGGCATTCATGCGCACTGCACGGCCCCACCTTTACCATATCGACTGGCTTCTCTTCCATTCCCTCTACAAACGGGGAAATGTTTCGAGCTTATCTTTCTAGTGGTCAATTCGTATGGCAGCAAGTTGACCTTGCGCTGGGGCGTGGTTCTTATCAGCGCCACGTGTGACACGAATTGGATAGAGATAGTGGCACAGGCCCCGGACAGCCTTGCGTTGGTGGTATAGTGGTGAGCATAGCTGCCTTCCAAGCAGTTGACCCGGGTTCGATTCCCGGCCAACGCACTCCTATCCCTTTTTGGCCTTGCAAAGCGGCCCTAAGCAAAGACCCAAGTCATCCAGGTCCTTGAAGAAAGCTCCTAAGATATCCTGGCTTAGCGACAACTGTGGAGACTTTCTTCGGCATTCGAAAAGTCTCTGGCCTTATGCTTTAACTCGCTCAGGAGGTCCAGCATTATCCAGGGCCAAGGTTCAGCCATTTTGACTACTGATTCCCAAAGAGAATCAACTCTGTCACACACAACATTGCTAAGTATCTGGCAACAACGCTAACACCCTTAGCTGGCATCATATTGCACCATTTGCTATTCGGTGACGAAGGCATCGAATAGCAAATGACCCGCTTTGGACTGTGTCTTGCAAGGCAAGGAAAGGGGTGCATTTGGGCAAGGAGGCCTACAGGAAACCTACCCACACACACCGCTATCTGCTTTTTGGCTCACACCACCCACTGGAACCCAAGCTGGGGCTTCTTAGGACTCTGCAATATCGGGCTGACGCGGTAACAACAAAAAGAGTCTACAGACCCTCTCAGGTGTGCTTTGAAAGCTTGTGGCTAGCCAGACTGGGTCTTGGCTAAACATCCACAAGGTCACGAAAACAAACTGGGGAGAAGCAGAACATTTGGAGAAATATAGTCACCCCCGTAAGCCACTGGAGTGTCAGAAAAACTCCGGAGGATCTTTAACAACAATTGCATCGCTGTGTACTTCAAGTCCAGCAATACACTGGGACGGAAGCTTGTACATCGGCACTATCTGCACTGCCCATTTTGAACATCGCTCTAGCTAGCCAAGCGATTTGACAACAATTGTCACCTTTAGCCACGCCGATCTAGGCACCAATAGCTATGCAGGCTTCCTGCCACCAACAATGGGATCATCTAACTTGAACAGGGCGGTTCTACAATTTTCACACCTCCCCCTGTTCTTGGACAATCAACATCGACACATTCACATGGTGATTGTCTTAAGGTGTGACTAGAAGTGCTGCAGTTATCTTCCTGAGCCAAAGAAGTGGCTCGATCAACTATGTAAACCTCTTCAACAAACGGCTAGTACATTTGCAAGGGTCTCCAGTGAACGCTTGTTTGTCTGCTCAGTTGCCGGTCACCTGAAGAGAGCCAAAGGACACGCTTTGTTTTAGCCTTCGGGCCCCACTGAGGTAATGGAGAAAACATGAGCGTCCCTGGGTGGGCTCGAACCACCAACCTTTCGGTTAACAGCCGAACGCGCTAACCGATTGCACCACAGAGACTGCACGCCGAGGGCCGGCGCACCGGCCGAGGGAGACATGAATAATAAAAACAAAGTTCCTTAAAAGGCTTCCCAATTGCACATTTCTAGAGTGCCTTCTAGAGTGCCTTCTAGTTAAAGGGGGAGAGAGGCAGGGTAAAAGAGGGCATCCTTCGAGCCGGAATCGAACCAGCGACCTAAGGATTACTACGTTGACGCTACAGTCCTCCGCTCTACCAGCTGAGCTATCGAAGGGCCCGCCGGTGGGTCGTAGCCCGTGACTCCTTGCATTCAAAGCCAGCGCTTTGCCCTTTGCGTTAGTCCTTCTGCCTTGAGGGATTGGTCTATGCCGCCTCTGCCTGAAAGGTCAAATGCCTTGGCAGCTGTGATGTGGGAAAGCTCGGCTTCACGTTTTGCACAGCGAGAAAACACAATCGAAGCACCTACCGCGTTTTGTTGGGAGCCCAAAAACCACAGCAGCAACGGTGATGTACCTCCCTGACAGCAAGTAAGCGCAGGAGTGTTTGGAAGCGCATTGCGTCTATCAAAACAAATTGGGCCGAAAGTTAGCAAAAAGTGTTTGGCGTCAGTTGGTAGCAAAAGGCCACACGGGAGGCAGCGTCTTAGCCCGGCTAGCTCAGTCGGTAGAGCATGAGACTCTTAATCTCAGGGTCGTGGGTTCGAGCCCCACGTTGGGCGTATGGCATCGCAACGTTTTGGCCCAGTCAGTGGCATTCATGCGCACTGCACGGCCCCACCTTTACCATATCGACTGGCTTCTCTTCCATTCCCTCTACAAACGGGGAAATGTTTCGAGCTTATCTTTCTAGTGGTCAATTCGTATGGCAGCAAGTTGACCTTGCGCTGGGGCGTGGTTCTTATCAGCGCCACGTGTGACACGAATTGGATAGAGATAGTGGCACAGGCCCCGGACAGCCTTGCGTTGGTGGTATAGTGGTGAGCATAGCTGCCTTCCAAGCAGTTGACCCGGGTTCGATTCCCGGCCAACGCACTCCTATCCCTTTTTGGCCTTGCAAAGCGGCCCTAAGCAAAGACCCAAGTCATCCAGGTCCTTGAAGAAAGCTCCTAAGATATCCTGGCTTAGCGACAACTGTGGAGACTTTCTTCGGCATTCGAAAAGTCTCTGGCCTTATGCTTTAACTCGCTCAGGAGGTCCAGCATTATCCAGGGCCAAGGTTCAGCCATTTTGACTACTGATTCCCAAAGAGAATCAACTCTGTCACACACAACATTGCTAAGTATCTGGCAACAACGCTAACACCCTTAGCTGGCATCATATTGCACCATTTGCTATTCGGTGACGAAGGCATCGAATAGCAAATGACCCGCTTTGGACTGTGTCTTGCAAGGCAAGGAAAGGGGTGCATTTGGGCAAGGAGGCCTACAGGAAACCTACCCACACACACCGCTATCTGCTTTTTGGCTCACACCACCCACTGGAACCCAAGCTGGGGCTTCTTAGGACTCTGCAATATCGGGCTGACGCGGTAACAACAAAAAGAGTCTACAGACCCTCTCAGGTGTGCTTTGAAAGCTTGTGGCTAGCCAGACTGGGTCTTGGCTAAACATCCACAAGGTCACGAAAACAAACTGGGGAGAAGCAGAACATTTGGAGAAATATAGTCACCCCCGTAAGCCACTGGAGTGTCAGAAAAACTCCGGAGGATCTTTAACAACAATTGCATCGCTGTGTACTTCAAGTCCAGCAATACACTGGGACGGAAGCTTGTACATCGGCACTATCTGCACTGCCCATTTTGAACATCGCTCTAGCTAGCCAAGCGATTTGACAACAATTGTCACCTTTAGCCACGCCGATCTAGGCACCAATAGCTATGCAGGCTTCCTGCCACCAACAATGGGATCATCTAACTTGAACAGGGCGGTTCTACAATTTTCACACCTCCCCCTGTTCTTGGACAATCAACATCGACACATTCACATGGTGATTGTCTTAAGGTGTGACTAGAAGTGCTGCAGTTATCTTCCTGAGCCAAAGAAGTGGCTCGATCAACTATGTAAACCTCTTCAACAAACGGCTAGTACATTTGCAAGGGTCTCCAGTGAACGCTTGTTTGTCTGCTCAGTTGCCGGTCACCTGAAGAGAGCCAAAGGACACGCTTTGTTTTAGCCTTCGGGCCCCACTGAGGTAATGGAGAAAACATGAGCGTCCCTGGGTGGGCTCGAACCACCAACCTTTCGGTTAACAGCCGAACGCGCTAACCGATTGCGCCACAGAGACTGCACGCCGAGGGCCGGCGCACCGGCCGAGGGAGACATGAATAATAAAAACAAAGTTCCTTAAAAGGCTTCCCAATTGCACATTTCTAGAGTGCCTTCTAGAGTGCCTTCTAGTTAAAGGGGGAGAGAGGCAGGGTAAAAGAGGGCATCCTTCGAGCCGGAATCGAACCAGCGACCTAAGGATTACTACGTTGACGCTACAGTCCTCCGCTCTACCAGCTGAGCTATCGAAGGGGCCGCCGGTGGGTCGTAGCCCGTGACTCCTTGCATTCAAAGCCAGCGCTTTGCCCTTTGCGTTAGTCCTTCTGCCTTGAGGGATTGGTCTATGCCGCCTCTGCCTGAAAGGTCAAATGCCTTGGCAGCTGTGATGTGGGAAAGCTCGGCTTCACGTTTTGCACAGCGAGAAAACACAATCGAAGCACCTACCGCGTTTTGTTGGGAGCCCAAAAACCACAGCAGCAACGGTGATGTACCTCCCTGACAGCAAGTAAGCGCAGGAGTGTTTGGAAGCGCATTGCGTCTATCAAAACAAATTGGGCCGAAAGTTAGCAAAAAGTGTTTGGCGTCAGTTGGTAGCAAGAGGCCACACGGGAGGCAGCGTCTTAGCCCGGCTAGCTCAGTCGGTAGAGCATGAGACTCTTAATCTCAGGGTCGTGGGTTCGAGCCCCACGTTGGGCGTATGGCATCGCAACGTTTTGGCCCAGTCAGTGGCATTCATGCGCACTGCACGGCCCCACCTTTACCATATCGACTGGCTTCTCTTCCATTCCCTCTACAAACGGGGAAATGTTTCGAGCTTATCTTTCTAGTGGTCAATTCGTATGGCAGCAAGTTGACCTTGCGCTGGGGCGTGGTTCTTATCAGCGCCACGTGTGACACGAATTGGATAGAGATAGTGGCACAGGCCCCGGACAGCCTTGCGTTGGTGGTATAGTGGTGAGCATAGCTGCCTTCCAAGCAGTTGACCCGGGTTCGATTCCCGGCCAACGCACTCCTATCCCTTTTTGGCCTTGCAAAGCGGCCCTAAGCAAAGACCCAAGTCATCCAGGTCCTTGAAGAAAGCTCCTAAGATATCCTGGCTTAGCGACAACTGTGGAGACTTTCTTCGGCATTCGAAAAGTCTCTGGCCTTATGCTTTAACTCGCTCAGGAGGTCCAGCATTATCCAGGGCCAAGGTTCAGCCATTTTGACTACTGATTCCCAAAGAGAATCAACTCTGTCACACACAACATTGCTAAGTATCTGGCAACAACGCTAACACCCTTAGCTGGCATCATATTGCACCATTTGCTATTCGGTGACGAAGGCATCGAATAGCAAATGACCCGCTTTGGACTGTGTCTTGCAAGGCAAGGAAAGGGGTGCATTTGGGCAAGGAGGCCTACAGGAAACCTACCCACACACACCGCTATCTGCTTTTTGGCTCACACCACCCACTGGAACCCAAGCTGGGGCTTCTTAGGACTCTGCAATATCGGGCTGACGCGGTAACAACAAAAAGAGTCTACAGACCCTCTCAGGTGTGCTTTGAAAGCTTGTGGCTAGCCAGACTGGGTCTTGGCTAAACATCCACAAGGTCACGAAAACAAACTGGGGAGAAGCAGAACATTTGGAGAAATATAGTCACCCCCGTAAGCCACTGGAGTGTCAGAAAAACTCCGGAGGATCTTTAACAACAATTGCATCGCTGTGTACTTCAAGTCCAGCAATACACTGGGACGGAAGCTTGTACATCGGCACTATCTGCACTGCCCATTTTGAACATCGCTCTAGCTAGCCAAGCGATTTGACAACAATTGTCACCTTTAGCCACGCCGATCTAGGCACCAATAGCTATGCAGGCTTCCTGCCACCAACAATGGGATCATCTAACTTGAACAGGGCGGTTCTACAATTTTCACACCTCCCCCTGTTCTTGGACAATCAACATCGACACATTCACATGGTGATTGTCTTAAGGTGTGACTAGAAGTGCTGCAGTTATCTTCCTGAGCCAAAGAAGTGGCTCGATCAACTATGTAAACCTCTTCAACAAACGGCTAGTACATTTGCAAGGGTCTCCAGTGAACGCTTGTTTGTCTGCTCAGTTGCCGGTCACCTGAAGAGAGCCAAAGGACACGCTTTGTTTTAGCCTTCGGGCCCCACTGAGGTAATGGAGAAAACATGAGCGTCCCTGGGTGGGCTCGAACCACCAACCTTTCGGTTAACAGCCGAACGCGCTAACCGATTGCGCCACAGAGACTGCACGCCGAGGGCCGGCGCACCGGCCGAGGGAGACATGAATAATAAAAACAAAGTTCCTTAAAAGGCTTCCCAATTGCACATTTCTAGAGTGCCTTCTAGAGTGCCTTCTAGTTAAAGGGGGAGAGAGGCAGGGTAAAAGAGGGCATCCTTCGAGCCGGAATCGAACCAGCGACCTAAGGATTACTACGTTGACGCTACAGTCCTCCGCTCTACCAGCTGAGCTATCGAAGGGCCCGCCGGTGGGTCGTAGCCCGTGACTCCTTGCATTCAAAGCCAGCGCTTTGCCCTTTGCGTTAGTCCTTCTGCCTTGAGGGATTGGTCTATGCCGCCTCTGCCTGAAAGGTCAAATGCCTTGGCAGCTGTGATGTGGGAAAGCTCGGCTTCACGTTTTGCACAGCGAGAAAACACAATCGAAGCACCTACCGCGTTTTGTTGGGAGCCCAAAAACCACAGCAGCAACGGTGATGTACCTCCCTGACAGCAAGTAAGCGCAGGAGTGTTTGGAAGCGCATTGCGTCTATCAAAACAAATTGGGCCGAAAGTTAGCAAAAAGTGTTTGGCGTCAGTTGGTAGCAAGAGGCCACACGGGAGGCAGCGTCTTAGCCCGGCTAGCTCAGTCGGTAGAGCATGAGACTCTTAATCTCAGGGTCGTGGGTTCGAGCCCCACGTTGGGCGTATGGCATCGCAACGTTTTGGCCCAGTCAGTGGCATTCATGCGCACTGCACGGCCCCACCTTTACCATATCGACTGGCTTCTCTTCCATTCCCTCTACAAACGGGGAAATGTTTCGAGCTTATCTTTCTAGTGGTCAATTCGTATGGAAGCAAGTTGACCTTGCGCTGGGGCGTGGTTCTTATCAGCGCCACGTGTGACACGAATTGGATAGAGATAGTGGCACAGGCCCCGGACAGCCTTGCGTTGGTGGTATAGTGGTGAGCATAGCTGCCTTCCAAGCAGTTGACCCGGGTTCGATTCCCGGCCAACGCACTCCTATCCCTTTTTGGCCTTGCAAAGCGGCCCTAAGCAAAGACCCAAGTCATCCAGGTCCTTGAAGAAAGCTCCTAAGATATCCTGGCTTAGCGACAACTGTGGAGACTTTCTTCGGCATTCGAAAAGTCTCTGGCCTTATGCTTTAACTCGCTCAGGAGGTCCAGCATTATCCAGGGCCAAGGTTCAGCCATTTTGACTACTGATTCCCAAAGAGAATCAACTCTGTCACACACAACATTGCTAAGTATCTGGCAACAACGCTAACACCCTTAGCTGGCATCATATTGCACCATTTGCTATTCGGTGACGAAGGCATCGAATAGCAAATGACCCGCTTTGGACTGTGTCTTGCAAGGCAAGGAAAGGGGTGCATTTGGGCAAGGAGGCCTACAGGAAATCTACCCACACACACCGCTATCTGCTTTTTGGCTCACACCACCCACTGGAACCCAAGCTGGGGCTTCTTAGGACTCTGCAATATCGGGCTGACGCGGTAACAACAAAAAGAGTCTACAGACCCTCTCAGGTGTGCTTTGAAAGCTTGTGGCTAGCCAGACTGGGTCTTGGCTAAACATCCACAAGGTCACGAAAACAAACTGGGGAGAAGCAGAACATTTGGAGAAATATAGTCACCCCCGTAAGCCACTGGAGTGTCAGAAAAACTCCGGAGGATCTTTAACAACAATTGCATCGCTGTGTACTTCAAGTCCAGCAATACACTGGGACGGAAGCTTGTACATCGGCACTATCTGCACTGCCCATTTTGAACATCGCTCTAGCTAGCCAAGCGATTTGACAACAATTGTCACCTTTAGCCACGCCGATCTAGGCACCAATAGCTATGCAGGCTTCCTGCCACCAACAATGGGATCATCTAACTTGAACAGGGCGGTTCTACAATTTTCACACCTCCCCCTGTTCTTGGACAATCAACATCGACACATTCACATGGTGATTGTCTTAAGGTGTGACTAGAAGTGCTGCAGTTATCTTCCTGAGCCAAAGAAGTGGCTCGATCAACTATGTAAACCTCTTCAACAAACGGCTAGTACATTTGCAAGGGTCTCCAGTGAACGCTTGTTTGTCTGCTCAGTTGCCGGTCACCTGAAGAGAGCCAAAGGACACGCTTTGTTTTAGCCTTCGGGCCCCACTGAGGTAATGGAGAAAACATGAGCGTCCCTGGGTGGGCTCGAACCACCAACCTTTCGGTTAACAGCCGAACGCGCTAACCGATTGCGCCACAGAGACTGCACGCTGAGGGCCGGCGCACCGGCCGAGGGAGACATGAATAATAAAAACAAAGTTCCTTAAAAGGCTTCCCAATTGCACATTTCTAGAGTGCCTTCTAGAGTGCCTTCTAGTTAAAGGGGGAGAGAGGCAGGGTAAAAGAGGGCATCCTTCGAGCCGGAATCGAACCAGCGACCTAAGGATTACTACGTTGACGCTACAGTCCTCCGCTCTACCAGCTGAGCTATCGAAGGGCCCGCCGGTGGGTCGTAGCCCGTGACTCCTTGCATTCAAAGCCAGCGCTTTGCCCTTTGCGTTAGTCCTTCTGCCTTGAGGGATTGGTCTATGCCGCCTCTGCCTGAAAGGTCAAATGCCTTGGCAGCTGTGATGTGGGAAAGCTCGGCTTCACGTTTTGCACAGCGAGAAAACACAATCGAAGCACCTACCGCGTTTTGTTGGGAGCCCAAAAACCACAGCAGCAACGGTGATGTACCTCCCTGACAGCAAGTAAGCGCAGGAGTGTTTGGAAGCGCATTGCGTCTATCAAAACAAATTGGGCCGAAAGTTAGCAAAAAGTGTTTGGCGTCAGTTGGTAGCAAGAGGCCACACGGGAGGCAGCGTCTTAGCCCGGCTAGCTCAGTCGGTAGAGCATGAGACTCTTAATCTCAGGGTCGTGGGTTCGAGCCCCACGTTGGGCGTATGGCATCGCAACGTTTTGGCCCAGTCAGTGGCATTCATGCGCACTGCACGGCCCCACCTTTACCATATCGACTGGCTTCTCTTCCATTCCCTCTACAAACGGGGAAATGTTTCGAGCTTATCTTTCTAGTGGTCAATTCGTATGGCAGCAAGTTGACCTTGCGCTGGGGCGTGGTTCTTATCAGCGCCACGTGTGACACAAATTGGATAGAGATAGTGGCACAGGCCCCGGACAGCCTTGCGTTGGTGGTATAGTGGTGAGCATAGCTGCCTTCCAAGCAGTTGACCCGGGTTCGATTCCCGGCCAACGCACTCCTATCCCTTTTTGGCCTTGCAAAGCGGCCCTAAGCAAAGACCCAAGTCATCCAGGTCCTTGAAGAAAGCTCCTAAGATATCCTGGCTTAGCGACAACTGTGGAGACTTTCTTCGGCATTCGAAAAGTCTCTGGCCTTATGCTTTAACTCGCTCAGGAGGTCCAGCATTATCCAGGGCCAAGGTTCAGCCATTTTGACTACTGATTCCCAAAGAGAATCAACTCTGTCACACACAACATTGCTAAGTATCTGGCAACAACGCTAACACCCTTAGCTGGCATCATATTGCACCATTTGCTATTCGGTGACGAAGGCATCGAATAGCAAATGACCCGCTTTGGACTGTGTCTTGCAAGGCAAGGAAAGGGGTGCATTTGGGCAAGGAGGCCTACAGGAAACCTACCCACACACACCGCTATCTGCTTTTTGGCTCACACCACCCACTGGAACCCAAGCTGGGGCTTCTTAGGACTCTGCAATATCGGGCTGACGCGGTAACAACAAAAAGAGTCTACAGACCCTCTCAGGTGTGCTTTGAAAGCTTGTGGCTAGCCAGACTGGGTCTTGGCTAAACATCCACAAGGTCACGAAAACAAACTGGGGAGAAGCAGAACATTTGGAGAAATATAGTCACCCCCGTAAGCCACTGGAGTGTCAGAAAAACTCCGGAGGATCTTTAACAACAATTGCATCGCTGTGTACTTCAAGTCCAGCAATACACTGGGACGGAAGCTTGTACATCGGCACTATCTGCACTGCCCATTTTGAACATCGCTCTAGCTAGCCAAGCGATTTGACAACAATTGTCACCTTTAGCCACGCCGATCTAGGCACCAATAGCTATGCAGGCTTCCTGCCACCAACAATGGGATCATCTAACTTGAACAGGGCGGTTCTACAATTTTCACACCTCCCCCTGTTCTTGGACAATCAACATCGACACATTCACATGGTGATTGTCTTAAGGTGTGACTAGAAGTGCTGCAGTTATCTTCCTGAGCCAAAGAAGTGGCTCGATCAACTATGTAAACCTCTTCAACAAACAGCTAGTACATTTGCAAGGGTCTCCAGTGAACGCTTGTTTGTCTGCTCAGTTGCCGGTCACCTGAAGAGAGCCAAAGGACACGCTTTGTTTTAGCCTTCAGGCCCCACTGAGGTAATGGAGAAAACATGAGCGTCCCTGGGTGGGCTCGAACCACCAACCTTTCGGTTAACAGCCGAACGCGCTAACCGATTGCGCCACAGAGACTGCACGCCGAGGGCCGGCGCACCGGCCGAGGGAGACATGAATAATAAAAACAAAGTTCCTTAAAAGGCTTCCCAATTGCACATTTCTAGAGTGCCTTCTAGAGTGCCTTCTAGTTAAAGGGGGAGAGAGGCAGGGTAAAAGAGGGCATCCTTCGAGCCGGAATCGAACCAGCGACCTAAGGATTACTACGTTGACGCTACAGTCCTCCGCTCTACCAGCTGAGCTATCGAAGGGCCCGCCGGTGGGTCGTAGCCCGTGACTCCTTGCATTCAAAGCCAGCGCTTTGCCCTTTGCGTTAGTCCTTCTGCCTTGAGGGATTGGTCTATGCCGCCTCTGCCTGAAAGGTCAAATGCCTTGGCAGCTGTGATGTGGGAAAGCTCGGCTTCACGTTTTGCACAGCGAGAAAACACAATCGAAGCACCTACCGCGTTTTGTTGGGAGCCCAAAAACCACAGCAGCAACGGTGATGTACCTCCCTGACAGCAAGTAAGCGCAGGAGTGTTTGGAAGCGCATTGCGTCTATCAAAACAAATTGGGCCGAAAGTTAGCAAAAAGTGTTTGGCGTCAGTTGGTAGCAAGAGGCCACACGGGAGGCAGCGTCTTAGCCCGGCTAGCTCAGTCGGTAGAGCATGAGACTCTTAATCTCAGGGTCGTGGGTTCGAGCCCCACGTTGGGCATATGGCATCGCAACGTTTTGGCCCAGTCAGTGGCATTCATGCGCACTGCACGGCCCCACCTTTACCATATCGACTGGCTTCTCTTCCATTCCCTCTACAAACGGGGAAATGTTTCGAGCTTATCTTTCTAGTGGTCAATTCGTATGGCAGCAAGTTGACCTTGCGCTGGGGCGTGGTTCTTATCAGCGCCACGTGTGACACGAATTGGATAGAGATAGTGGCACAGGCCCCAGACAGCCTTGCGTTGGTGGTATAGTGGTGAGCATAGCTGCCTTCCAAGCAGTTGACCCGGGTTCGATTCCCGGCCAACGCACTCCTATCCCTTTTTGGCCTTGCAAAGCGGCCCTAAGCAAAGACCCAAGTCATCCAGGTCCTTGAAGAAAGCTCCTAAGATATCCTGGCTTAGCGACAACTGTGGAGACTTTCTTCGGCATTCGAAAAGTCTCTGGCCTTATGCTTTAACTCGCTCAGGAGGTCCAGCATTATCCAGGGCCAAGGTTCAGCCATTTTGACTACTGATTCCCAAAGAGAATCAACTCTGTCACACACAACATTGCTAAGTATCTGGCAACAACGCTAACACCCTTAGCTGGCATCATATTGCACCATTTGCTATTCGGTGACGAAGGCATCGAATAGCAAATGACCCGCTTTGGACTGTGTCTTGCAAGGCAAGGAAAGGGGTGCATTTGGGCAAGGAGGCCTACAGGAAACCTACCCACACACACCGCTATCTGCTTTTTGGCTCACACCACCCACTGGAACCCAAGCTGGGGCTTCTTAGGACTCTGCAATATCGGGCTGACGCGGTAACAACAAAAAGAGTCTACAGACCCTCTCAGGTGTGCTTTGAAAGCTTGTGGCTAGCCAGACTGGGTCTTGGCTAAACATCCACAAGGTCACGAAAACAAACTGGGGAGAAGCAGAACATTTGGAGAAATATAGTCACCCCCGTAAGCCACTGGAGTGTCAGAAAAACTCCGGAGGATCTTTAACAACAATTGCATCGCTGTGTACTTCAAGTCCAGCAATACACTGGGACGGAAGCTTGTACATCGGCACTATCTGCACTGCCCATTTTGAACATCGCTCTAGCTAGCCAAGCGATTTGACAACAATTGTCACCTTTAGCCACGCCGATCTAGGCACCAATAGCTATGCAGGCTTCCTGCCACCAACAATGGGATCATCTAACTTGAACAGGGCGGTTCTACAATTTTCACACCTCCCCCTGTTCTTGGACAATCAACATCGACACATTCACATGGTGATTGTCTTAAGGTGTGACTAGAAGTGCTGCAGTTATCTTCCTGAGCCAAAGAAGTGGCTCGATCAACTATGTAAACCTCTTCAACAAACAGCTAGTACATTTGCAAGGGTCTCCAGTGAACGCTTGTTTGTCTGCTCAGTTGCCGGTCACCTGAAGAGAGCCAAAGGACACGCTTTGTTTTAGCCTTCAGGCCCCACTGAGGTAATGGAGAAAACATGAGCGTCCCTGGGTGGGCTCGAACCACCAACCTTTCGGTTAACAGCCGAACGCGCTAACCGATTGCGCCACAGAGACTGCACGCCGAGGGCTGGCGCACCGGCCGAGGGAGACATGAATAATAAAAACAAAGTTCCTTAAAAGGCTTCCCAATTGCACATTTCTAGAGTGCCTTCTAGAGTGCCTTCTAGTTAAAGGGGGAGAGAGGCAGGGTAAAAGAGGGCATCCTTCGAGCCGGAATCGAACCAGCGACCTAAGGATTACTACGTTGACGCTACAGTCCTCCGCTCTACCAGCTGAGCTATCGAAGGGCCCGCCGGTGGGTCGTAGCCCGTGACTCCTTGCATTCAAAGCCAGCGCTTTGCCCTTTGCGTTAGTCCTTCTGCCTTGAGGGATTGGTCTATGCCGCCTCTGCCTGAAAGGTCAAATGCCTTGGCAGCTGTGATGTGGGAAAGCTCGGCTTCACGTTTTGCACAGCGAGAAAACACAATCGAAGCACCTACCGCGTTTTGTTGGGAGCCCAAAAACCACAGCAGCAACGGTGATGTACCTCCCTGACAGCAAGTAAGCGCAGGAGTGTTTGGAAGCGCATTGCGTCTATCAAAACAAATTGGGCCGAAAGTTAGCAAAAAGTGTTTGGCGTCAGTTGGTAGCAAGAGGCCACACGGGAGGCAGCGTCTTAGCCCGGCTAGCTCAGTCGGTAGAGCATGAGACTCTTAATCTCAGGGTCGTGGGTTCGAGCCCCACGTTGGGCGTATGGCATCGCAACGTTTTGGCCCAGTCAGTGGCATTCATGCGCACTGCACGGCCCCACCTTTACCATATCGACTGGCTTCTCTTCCATTCCCTCTACAAACGGGGAAATGTTTCGAGCTTATCTTTCTAGTGGTCAATTCGTATGGCAGCAAGTTGACCTTGCGCTGGGGCGTGGTTCTTATCAGCGCCACGTGTGACACGAATTGGATAGAGATAGTGGCACAGGCCCCGGACAGCCTTGCGTTGGTGGTATAGTGGTGAGCATAGCTGCCTTCCAAGCAGTTGACCCGGGTTCGATTCCCGGCCAACGCACTCCTATCCCTTTTTGGCCTTGCAAAGCGGCCCTAAGCAAAGACCCAAGTCATCCAGGTCCTTGAAGAAAGCTCCTAAGATATCCTGGCTTAGCGACAACTGTGGAGACTTTCTTCGGCATTCGAAAAGTCTCTGGCCTTATGCTTTAACTCGCTCAGGAGGTCCAGCATTATCCAGGGCCAAGGTTCAGCCATTTTGACTACTGATTCCCAAAGAGAATCAACTCTGTCACACACAACATTGCTAAGTATCTGGCAACAACGCTAACACCCTTAGCTGGCATCATATTGCACCATTTGCTATTCGGTGACGAAGGCATCGAATAGCAAATGACCCGCTTTGGACTGTGTCTTGCAAGGCAAGGAAAGGGGTGCATTTGGGCAAGGAGGCCTACAGGAAAGTTATCTTCCTGAGCCAAAGAAGTGGCTCGATCAACTATGTAAACCTCTTCAACAAACGGCTAGTACATTTGCAAGGGTCTCCAGTGAACGCTTGTTTGTCTGCTCAGTTGCCGGTCACCTGAAGAGAGCCAAAGGACACGCTTTGTTTTAGCCTTCGGGCCCCACTGAGGTAATGGAGAAAACATGAGCGTCCCTGGGTGGGCTCGAACCACCAACCTTTCGGTTAACAGCCGAACGCGCTAACCGATTGCGCCACAGAGACTGCACGCTGAGGGCCGGCGCACCGGCCGAGGGAGACATGAATAATAAAAACAAAGTTCCTTAAAAGGCTTCCCAATTGCACATTTCTAGAGTGCCTTCTAGAGTGCCTTCTAGTTAAAGGGGGAGAGAGGCAGGGTAAAAGAGGGCATCCTTCGAGCCGGAATCGAACCAGCGACCTAAGGATTACTATTTTGATGCTACAGTCCTCCGCTCTACCAGCTGAGCTATCGAAGGGGCCGCCGGTGGGTCGTAGCCCGTGACTCCTTGCATTCAAAGCCAGCGCTTTGCCCTTTGCGTTAGTCCTTCTGCCTTGAGGGATTGGTCTATGCCGCCTCTGCCTGAAAGGTCAAATGCCTTGGCAGCTGTGATGTGGGAAAGCTCGGCTTCACGTTTTGCACAGCGAGAAAACACAATCGAAGCACCTAGCGCGTTTTGTTGGGAGCCCAAAAACCACAGCAGCAACGGTGATGTACCTCCCTGACAGCAAGTAAGCGCAGGAGTGTTTGGAAGCGCATTGCGTCTATCAAAACAAATTGGGCCGAAAGTTAGCAAAAAGTGTTTGGCGTCAGTTGGTAGCAAGAGGCCACACGGGAGGCAGCGTCTTAGCCCGGCTAGCTCAGTCGGTAGAGCATGAGACTCTTAATCTCAGGGTCGTGGGTTCGAGCCCCACGTTGGGCGTATGGCATCGCAACGTTTTGGCCCAGTCAGTGGCATTCATGCGCACTGCACGGCCCCACCTTTACCATATCGACTGGCTTCTCTTCCATTCCCTCTACAAACGGGGAAATGTTTCGAGCTTATCTTTCTAGTGGTCAATTCGTATGGCAGCAAGTTGACCTTGCGCTGGGGCGTGGTTCTTATCAGCGCCACGTGTGACACGAATTGGATAGAGATAGTGGCACAGGCCCCGGACAGCCTTGCGTTGGTGGTATAGTGGTGAGCATAGCTGCCTTCCAAGCAGTTGACCCGGGTTCGATTCCCGGCCAACGCACTCCTATCCCTTTTTGGCCTTGCAAAGCGGCCCTAAGCAAAGACCCAAGTCATCCAGGTCCTTGAAGAAAGCTCCTAAGATATCCTGGCTTAGCGACAACTGTGGAGACTTTCTTCGGCATTCGAAAAGTCTCTGGCCTTATGCTTTAACTCGCTCAGGAGGTCCAGCATTATCCAGGGCCAAGGTTCAGCCATTTTGACTACTGATTCCCAAAGAGAATCAACTCTGTCACACACAACATTGCTAAGTATCTGGCAACAACGCTAACACCCTTAGCTGGCATCATATTGCACCATTTGCTATTCGGTGACGAAGGCATCGAATAGCAAATGACCCGCTTTGGACTGTGTCTTGCAAGGCAAGGAAAGGGGTGCATTTGGGCAAGGAGGCCTACAGGAAACCTACCCACACACACCGCTATCTGCTTTTTGGCTCACACCACCCACTGGAACCCAAGCTGGGGCTTCTTAGGACTCTGCAATATCGGGCTGACGCGGTAACAACAAAAAGAGTCTACAGACCCTCTCAGGTGTGCTTTGAAAGCTTGTGGCTAGCCAGACTGGGTCTTGGCTAAACATCCACAAGGTCACGAAAACAAACTGGGGAGAAGCAGAACATTTGGAGAAATATAGTCACCCCCGTAAGCCACTGGAGTGTCAGAAAAACTCCGGAGGATCTTTAACAACAATTGCATCGCTGTGTACTTCAAGTCCAGCAATACACTGGGACGGAAGCTTGTACATCGGCACTATCTGCACTGCCCATTTTGAACATCGCTCTAGCTAGCCAAGCGATTTGACAACAATTGTCACCTTTAGCCACGCCGATCTAGGCACCAATAGCTATGCAGGCTTCCTGCCACCAACAATGGGATCATCTAACTTGAACAGGGCGGTTCTACAATTTTCACACCTCCCCCTGTTCTTGGACAATCAACATCGACACATTCACATGGTGATTGTCTTAAGGTGTGACTAGAAGTGCTGCAGTTATCTTCCTGAGCCAAAGAAGTGGCTCGATCAACTATGTAAACCTCTTCAACAAACGGCTAGTACATTTGCAAGGGTCTCCAGTGAACGCTTGTTTGTCTGCTCAGTTGCCGGTCACCTGAAGAGAGCCAAAGGACACGCTTTGTTTTAGCCTTCGGGCCCCACTGAGGTAATGGAGAAAACATGAGCGTCCCTGGGTGGGCTCGAACCACCAACCTTTCGGTTAACAGCCGAACGCGCTAACCGATTGCGCCACAGAGACTGCACGCTGAGGGCCGGCGCACCGGCCGAGGGAGACATGAATAATAAAAACAAAGTTCCTTAAAAGGCTTCCCAATTGCACATTTCTAGAGTGCCTTCTAGAGTGCCTTCTAGTTAAAGGGGGAGAGAGGCAGGGTAAAAGAGGGCATCCTTCGAGCCGGAATCGAACCAGCGACCTAAGGATTACTACGTTGACGCTACAGTCCTCCGCTCTACCAGCTGAGCTATCGAAGGGCCCGCCGGTGGGTCGTAGCCCGTGACTCCTTGCATTCAAAGCCAGCGCTTTGCCCTTTGCGTTAGTCCTTCTGCCTTGAGGGATTGGTCTATGCCGCCTCTGCCTGAAAGGTCAAATGCCTTGGCAGCTGTGATGTGGGAAAGCTCGGCTTCACGTTTTGCACAGCGAGAAAACACAATCAAAGCACCTACCGCGTTTTGTTGGGAGCCCAAAAACCACAGCAGCAACGGTGATGTACCTCCCTGACAGCAAGTAAGCGCAGGAGTGTTTGGAAGCGCATTGCGTCTATCAAAACAAATTGGGCCGAAAGTTAGCAAAAAGTGTTTGGCGTCAGTTGGTAGCAAAAGGCCGCACGGGAGGCAGCGTCTTAGCCCGGCTAGCTCAGTCGGTAGAGCATGAGACTCTTAATCTCAGGGTCGTGGGTTCGAGCCCCACGTTGGGCGTATGGCATCGCAACGTTTTGGCCCAGTCAGTGGCATTCATGCGCACTGCACGGCCCCACCTTTACCATATCGACTGGCTTCTCTTCCATTCCCTCTACAAACGGGGAAATGTTTCGAGCTTATCTTTCTAGTGGTCAATTCGTATGGCAGCAAGTTGACCTTGCGCTGGGGCGTGGTTCTTATCAGCGCCACGTGTGACACGAATTGGATAGAGATAGTGGCACAGGCCCCGGACAGCCTTGCGTTGGTGGTATAGTGGTGAGCATAGCTGCCTTCCAAGCAGTTGACCCGGGTTCGATTCCCGGCCAACGCACTCCTATCCCTTTTTGGCCTTGCAAAGCGGCCCTAAGCAAAGACCCAAGTCATCCAGGTCCTTGAAGAAAGCTCCTAAGATATCCTGGCTTAGCGACAACTGTGGAGACTTTCTTCGGCATTCGAAAAGTCTCTGGCCTTATGCTTTAACTCGCTCAGGAGGTCCAGCATTATCCAGGGCCAAGGTTCAGCCATTTTGACTACTGATTCCCAAAGAGAATCAACTCTGTCACACACAACATTGCTAAGTATCTGGCAACAACGCTAACACCCTTAGCTGGCATCATATTGCACCATTTGCTATTCGGTGACGAAGGCATCGAATAGCAAATGACCCGCTTTGGACTGTGTCTTGCAAGGCAAGGAAAGGGGTGCATTTGGGCAAGGAGGCCTACAGGAAACCTACCCACACACACCGCTATCTGCTTTTTGGCTCACACCACCCACTGGAACCCAAGCTGGGGCTTCTTAGGACTCTGCAATATCGGGCTGACGCGGTAACAACAAAAAGAGTCTACAGACCCTCTCAGGTGTGCTTTGAAAGCTTGTGGCTAGCCAGACTGGGTCTTGGCTAAACATCCACAAGGTCACGAAAACAAACTGGGGAGAAGCAGAACATTTGGAGAAATATAGTCACCCCCGTAAGCCACTGGAGTGTCAGAAAAACTCCGGAGGATCTTTAACAACAATTGCATCGCTGTGTACTTCAAGTCCAGCAATACACTGGGACGGAAGCTTGTACATCGGCACTATCTGCACTGCCCATTTTGAACATCGCTCTAGCTAGCCAAGCGATTTGACAACAATTGTCACCTTTAGCCACGCCGATCTAGGCACCAATAGCTATGCAGGCTTCCTGCCACCAACAATGGGATCATCTAACTTGAACAGGGCGGTTCTACAATTTTCACACCTCCCCCTGTTCTTGGACAATCAACATCGACACATTCACATGGTGATTGTCTTAAGGTGTGACTAGAAGTGCTGCAGTTATCTTCCTGAGCCAAAGAAGTGGCTCGATCAACTATGTAAACCTCTTCAACAAACAGCTAGTACATTTGCAAGGGTCTCCAGTGAACGCTTGTTTGTCTGCTCAGTTGCCGGTCACCTGAAGAGAGCCAAAGGACACGCTTTGTTTTAGCCTTCAGGCCCCACTGAGGTAATGGAGAAAACATGAGCGTCCCTGGGTGGGCTCGAACCACCAACCTTTCGGTTAACAGCCGAACGCGCTAACCGATTGCGCCACAGAGACTGCACGCCGAGGGCTGGCGCACCGGCCGAGGGAGACATGAATAATAAAAACAAAGTTCCTTAAAAGGCTTCCCAATTGCACATTTCTAGAGTGCCTTCTAGAGTGCCTTCTAGTTAAAGGGGGAGAGAGGCAGGGTAAAAGAGGGCATCCTTCGAGCCGGAATCGAACCAGCGACCTAAGGATTACTACGTTGACGCTACAGTCCTCCGCTCTACCAGCTGAGCTATCGAAGGGCCCGCCGGTGGGTCGTAGCCCGTGACTCCTTGCATTCAAAGCCAGCGCTTTGCCCTTTGCGTTAGTCCTTCTGCCTTGAGGGATTGGTCTATGCCGCCTCTGCCTGAAAGGTCAAATGCCTTGGCAGCTGTGATGTGGGAAAGCTCGGCTTCACGTTTTGCACAGCGAGAAAACACAATCGAAGCACCTACCGCGTTTTGTTGGGAGCCCAAAAACCACAGCAGCAACGGTGATGTACCTCCCTGACAGCAAGTAAGCGCAGGAGTGTTTGGAAGCGCATTGCGTCTATCAAAACAAATTGGGCCGAAAGTTAGCAAAAAGTGTTTGGCGTCAGTTGGTAGCAAAAGGCCACACGGGAGGCAGCGTCTTAGCCCGGCTAGCTCAGTCGGTAGAGCATGAGACTCTTAATCTCAGGGTCGTGGGTTCGAGCCCCACGTTGGGCGTATGGCATCGCAACGTTTTGGCCCAGTCAGTGGCATTCATGCGCACTGCACGGCCCCACCTTTACCATATCGACTGGCTTCTCTTCCATTCCCTCTACAAACGGGGAAATGTTTCGAGCTTATCTTTCTAGTGGTCAATTCGTATGGCAGCAAGTTGACCTTGCGCTGGGGCGTGGTTCTTATCAGCGCCACGTGTGACACGAATTGGATAGAGATAGTGGCACAGGCCCCGGACAGCCTTGCGTTGGTGGTATAGTGGTGAGCATAGCTGCCTTCCAAGCAGTTGACCCGGGTTCGATTCCCGGCCAACGCACTCCTATCCCTTTTTGGCCTTGCAAAGCGGCCCTAAGCAAAGACCCAAGTCATCCAGGTCCTTGAAGAAAGCTCCTAAGATATCCTGGCTTAGCGACAACTGTGGAGACTTTCTTCGGCATTCGAAAAGTCTCTGGCCTTATGCTTTAACTCGCTCAGGAGGTCCAGCATTATCCAGGGCCAAGGTTCAGCCATTTTGACTACTGATTCCCAAAGAGAATCAACTCTGTCACACACAACATTGCTAAGTATCTGGCAACAACGCTAACACCCTTAGCTGGCATCATATTGCACCATTTGCTATTCGGTGACGAAGGCATCGAATAGCAAATGACCCGCTTTGGACTGTGTCTTGCAAGGCAAGGAAAGGGGTGCATTTGGGCAAGGAGGCCTACAGGAAAGTTATCTTCCTGAGCCAAAGAAGTGGCTCGATCAACTATGTAAACCTCTTCAACAAACGGCTAGTACATTTGCAAGGGTCTCCAGTGAACGCTTGTTTGTCTGCTCAGTTGCCGGTCACCTGAAGAGAGCCAAAGGACACGCTTTGTTTTAGCCTTCGGGCCCCACTGAGGTAATGGAGAAAACATGAGCGTCCCTGGGTGGGCTCGAACCACCAACCTTTCGGTTAACAGCCGAACGCGCTAACCGATTGCGCCACAGAGACTGCACGCTGAGGGCCGGCGCACCGGCCGAGGGAGACATGAATAATAAAAACAAAGTTCCTTAAAAGGCTTCCCAATTGCACATTTCTAGAGTGCCTTCTAGAGTGCCTTCTAGTTAAAGGGGGAGAGAGGCAGGGTAAAAGAGGGCATCCTTCGAGCCGGAATCGAACCAGCGACCTAAGGATTACTATTTTGATGCTACAGTCCTCCGCTCTACCAGCTGAGCTATCGAAGGGGCCGCCGGTGGGTCGTAGCCCGTGACTCCTTGCATTCAAAGCCAGCGCTTTGCCCTTTGCGTTAGTCCTTCTGCGTTGAGGGATTGGTCTATGCCGCCTCTGCCTGAAAGGTCAAATGCCTTGGCAGCTGTGATGTGGGAAAGCTCGGCTTCACATTTTGCACAGCGAGAAAACACAATCGAAGCACCTACCGCGTTTTGTTGGGAGCCCAAAAACCACAGCAGCAACGGTGATGTACCTCCCTGACAGCAAGTAAGCGCAGGAGTGTTTGGAAGCGCATTGCGTCTATCAAAACAAATTGGGCCGAAAGTTAGCAAAAAGTGTTTGGCGTCAGTTGGTAGCAAGAGGCCACACGGGAGGCAGCGTCTTAGCCCGGCTAGCTCAGTCGGTAGAGCATGAGACTCTTAATCTCAGGGTCGTGGGTTCGAGCCCCACGTTGGGCGTATGGCATCGCAACGTTTTGGCCCAGTCAGTGGCATTCATGCGCACTGCACGGCCCCACCTTTACCATATCGACTGGCTTCTCTTCCATTCCCTCTACAAACGGGGAAATGTTTCGAGCTTATCTTTCTAGTGGTCAATTCGTATGGCAGCAAGTTGACCTTGCGCTGGGGCGTGGTTCTTATCAGCGCCACGTGTGACACGAATTGGATAGAGATAGTGGCACAGGCCCCGGACAGCCTTGCGTTGGTGGTATAGTGGTGAGCATAGCTGCCTTCCAAGCAGTTGACCCGGGTTCGATTCCCGGCCAACGCACTCCTATCCCTTTTTGGCCTTGCAAAGCGGCCCTAAGCAAAGACCCAAGTCATCCAGGTCCTTGAAGAAAGCTCCTAAGATATCCTGGCTTAGCGACAACTGTGGAGACTTTCTTCGGCATTCGAAAAGTCTCTGGCCTTATGCTTTAACTCGCTCAGGAGGTCCAGCATTATCCAGGGCCAAGGTTCAGCCATTTTGACTACTGATTCCCAAAGAGAATCAACTCTGTCACACACAACATTGCTAAGTATCTGGCAACAACGCTAACACCCTTAGCTGGCATCATATTGCACCATTTGCTATTCGGTGACGAAGGCATCGAATAGCAAATGACCCGCTTTGGACTGTGTCTTGCAAGGCAAGGAAAGGGGTGCATTTGGGCAAGGAGGCCTACAGGAAACCTACCCACACACACCGCTATCTGCTTTTTGGCTCACACCACCCACTGGAACCCAAGCTGGGGCTTCTTAGGACTCTGCAATATCGGGCTGACGCGGTAACAACAAAAAGAGTCTACAGACCCTCTCAGGTGTGCTTTGAAAGCTTGTGGCTAGCCAGACTGGGTCTTGGCTAAACATCCACAAGGTCACGAAAACAAACTGGGGAGAAGCAGAACATTTGGAGAAATATAGTCACCCCCGTAAGCCACTGGAGTGTCAGAAAAACTCCGGAGGATCTTTAACAACAATTGCATCGCTGTGTACTTCAACTCCAGCAATACACTGGGACGGAAGCTTGTACATCGGCACTATCTGCACTGCCCATTTTGAACATCGCTCTAGCTAGCCAAGCGATTTGACAACAATTGTCACCTTTAGCCACGCCGATCTAGGCACCAATAGCTATGCAGGCTTCCTGCCACCAACAATGGGATCATCTAACTTGAACAGGGCGGTTCTACAATTTTCACACCTCCCCCTGTTCTTGGACAATCAACATCGACACATTCACATGGTGATTGTCTTAAGGTGTGACTAGAAGTGCTGCAGTTATCTTCCTGAGCCAAAGAAGTGGCTCGATCAACTATGTAAACCTCTTCAACAAACGGCTAGTACATTTGCAAGGGTCTCCAGTGAACGCTTGTTTGTCTGCTCAGTTGCCGGTCACCTGAAGAGAGCCAAAGGACACGCTTTGTTTTAGCCTTCGGGCCCCACTGAGGTAATGGAGAAAACATGAGCGTCCCTGGGTGGGCTCGAACCACCAACCTTTCGGTTAACTGCCGAACGCGCTAACCGATTGCGCCACAGAGACTGCACGCTGAGGGCCGGCGCACCGGCCGAGGGAGACATGAATAATAAAAACAAAGTTCCTTAAAAGGCTTCCCAATTGCACATTTCTAGAGTGCCTTCTAGAGTGCCTTCTAGTTAAAGGGGGAGAGAGGCAGGGTAAAAGAGGGCATCCTTCGAGCCGGAATCGAACCAGCGACCTAAGGATTACTACGTTGACGCTACAGTCCTCCGCTCTACCAGCTGAGCTATCGAAGGGCCCGCCGGTGGGTCGTAGCCCGTGACTCCTTGCATTCAAAGCCAGCGCTTTGCCCTTTGCGTTAGTCCTTCTGCCTTGAGGGATTGGTCTATGCCGCCTCTGCCTGAAAGGTCAAATGCCTTGGCAGCTGTGATGTGGGAAAGCTCGGCTTCACGTTTTGCACAGCGAGAAAACACAATCAAAGCACCTACCGCGTTTTGTTGGGAGCCCAAAAACCACAGCAGCAACGGTGATGTACCTCCCTGACAGCAAGTAAGCGCAGGAGTGTTTGGAAGCGCATTGCGTCTATCAAAACAAATTGGGCCGAAAGTTAGCAAAAAGTGTTTGGCGTCAGTTGGTAGCAAAAGGCCGCACGGGAGGCAGCGTCTTAGCCCGGCTAGCTCAGTCGGTAGAGCATGAGACTCTTAATCTCAGGGTCGTGGGTTCGAGCCCCACGTTGGGCGTATGGCATCGCAACGTTTTGGCCCAGTCAGTGGCATTCATGCGCACTGCACGGCCCCACCTTTACCATATCGACTGGCTTCTCTTCCATTCCCTCTACAAACGGGGAAATGTTTCGAGCTTATCTTTCTAGTGGTCAATTCGTATGGCAGCAAGTTGACCTTGCGCTGGGGCGTGGTTCTTATCAGCGCCACGTGTGACACGAATTGGATAGAGATAGTGGCACAGGCCCCGGACAGCCTTGCGTTGGTGGTATAGTGGTGAGCATAGCTGCCTTCCAAGCAGTTGACCCGGGTTCGATTCCCGGCCAACGCACTCCTATCCCTTTTTGGCCTTGCAAAGCGGCCCTAAGCAAAGACCCAAGTCATCCAGGTCCTTGAAGAAAGCTCCTAAGATATCCTGGCTTAGCGACAACTGTGGAGACTTTCTTCGGCATTCGAAAAGTCTCTGGCCTTATGCTTTAACTCGCTCAGGAGGTCCAGCATTATCCAGGGCCAAGGTTCAGCCATTTTGACTACTGATTCCCAAAGAGAATCAACTCTGTCACACACAACATTGCTAAGTATCTGGCAACAACGCTAACACCCTTAGCTGGCATCATATTGCACCATTTGCTATTCGGTGACGAAGGCATCGAATAGCAAATGACCCGCTTTGGACTGTGTCTTGCAAGGCAAGGAAAGGGGTGCATTTGGGCAAGGAGGCCTACAGGAAACCTACCCACACACACCGCTATCTGCTTTTTGGCTCACACCACCCACTGGAACCCAAGCTGGGGCTTCTTAGGACTCTGCAATATCGGGCTGACGCGGTAACAACAAAAAGAGTCTACAGACCCTCTCAGGTGTGCTTTGAAAGCTTGTGGCTAGCCAGACTGGGTCTTGGCTAAACATCCACAAGGTCACGAAAACAAACTGGGGAGAAGCAGAACATTTGGAGAAATATAGTCACCCCCGTAAGCCACTGGAGTGTCAGAAAAACTCCGGAGGATCTTTAACAACAATTGCATCGCTGTGTACTTCAAGTCCAGCAATACACTGGGACGGAAGCTTGTACATCGGCACTATCTGCACTGCCCATTTTGAACATCGCTCTAGCTAGCCAAGCGATTTGACAACAATTGTCACCTTTAGCCACGCCGATCTAGGCACCAATAGCTATGCAGGCTTCCTGCCACCAACAATGGGATCATCTAACTTGAACAGGGCGGTTCTACAATTTTCACACCTCCCCCTGTTCTTGGACAATCAACATCGACACATTCACATGGTGATTGTCTTAAGGTGTGACTAGAAGTGCTGCAGTTATCTTCCTGAGCCAAAGAAGTGGCTCGATCAACTATGTAAACCTCTTCAACAAACGGCTAGTACATTTGCAAGGGTCTCCAGTGAACGCTTGTTTGTCTGCTCAGTTGCCGGTCACCTGAAGAGAGCCAAAGGACACGCTTTGTTTTAGCCTTCGGGCCCCACTGAGGTAATGGAGAAAACATGAGCGTCCCTGGGTGGGCTCGAACCACCAACCTTTCGGTTAACAGCCGAACGCGCTAACCGATTGCGCCACAGAGACTGCACGCTGAGGGCCGGCGCACCGGCCGAGGGAGACATGAATAATAAAAACAAAGTTCCTTAAAAGGCTTCCCAATTGCACATTTCTAGAGTGCCTTCTAGAGTGCCTTCTAGTTAAAGGGGGAGAGAGGCAGGGTAAAAGAGGGCATCCTTCGAGCCGGAATCGAACCAGCGACCTAAGGATTACTACGTTGACGCTACAGTCCTCCGCTCTACCAGCTGAGCTATCGAAGGGCCCGCCGGTGGGTCGTAGCCCGTGACTCCTTGCATTCAAAGCCAGCGCTTTGCCCTTTGCGTTAGTCCTTCTGCCTTGAGGGATTGGTCTATGCCGCCTCTGCCTGAAAGGTCAAATGCCTTGGCAGCTGTGATGTGGGAAAGCTCGGCTTCACGTTTTGCACAGCGAGAAAACACAATCGAAGCACCTACCGCGTTTTGTTGGGAGCCCAAAAACCACAGCAGCAACGGTGATGTACCTCCCTGACAGCAAGTAAGCGCAGGAGTGTTTGGAAGCGCATTGCGTCTATCAAAACAAATTGGGCCGAAAGTTAGCAAAAAGTGTTTGGCGTCAGTTGGTAGCAAAAGGCCACACGGGAGGCAGCGTCTTAGCCCGGCTAGCTCAGTCGGTAGAGCATGAGACTCTTAATCTCAGGGTCGTGGGTTCGAGCCCCACGTTGGGCGTATGGCATCGCAACGTTTTGGCCCAGTCAGTGGCATTCATGCGCACTGCACGGCCCCACCTTTACCATATCGACTGGCTTCTCTTCCATTCCCTCTACAAACGGGGAAATGTTTTGAGCTTATCTTTCTAGTGGTCAATTCGTATGGCAGCAAGTTGACCTTGCGCTGGGGCGTGATTCTTATCAGCGCCACGTGTGACACGAATTGGATAGAGATAGTGGCACAGGCCCCGGACAGCCTTGCGTTGGTGGTATAGTGGTGAGCATAGCTGCCTTCCAAGCAGTTGACCCGGGTTCGATTCCCGGCCAACGCACTCCTATCCCTTTTTGGCCTTGCAAAGCGGCCCTAAGCAAAGACCCAAGTCATCCAGGTCCTTGAAGAAAGCTCCTAAGATATCCTGGCTTAGCGACAACTGTGGAGACTTTCTTCGGCATTCGAAAAGTCTCTGGCCTTATGCTTTAACTCGCTCAGGAGGTCCAGCATTATCCAGGGCCAAGGTTCAGCCATTTTGACTACTGATTCCCAAAGAGAATCAACTCTGTCACACACAACATTGCTAAGTATCTGGCAACAACGCTAACACCCTTAGCTGGCATCATATTGCACCATTTGCTATTCGGTGACGAAGGCATCGAATAGCAAATGACCCGCTTTGGACTGTGTCTTGCAAGGCAAGGAAAGGGGTGCATTTGGGCAAGGAGGCCTACAGGAAACCTACCCACACACACCGCTATCTGCTTTTTGGCTCACACCACCCACTGGAACCCAAGCTGGGGCTTCTTAGGACTCTGCAATATCGGGCTGACGCGGTAACAACAAAAAGAGTCTACAGACCCTCTCAGGTGTGCTTTGAAAGCTTGTGGCTAGCCAGACTGGGTCTTGGCTAAACATCCACAAGGTCACGAAAACAAACTGGGGAGAAGCAGAACATTTGGAGAAATATAGTCACCCCCGTAAGCCACTGGAGTGTCAGAAAAACTCCGGAGGATCTTTAACAACAATTGCATCGCTGTGTACTTCAAGTCCAGCAATACACTGGGACGGAAGCTTGTACATCGGCACTATCTGCACTGCCCATTTTGAACATCGCTCTAGCTAGCCAAGCGATTTGACAACAATTGTCACCTTTAGCCACGCCGATCTAGGCACCAATAGCTATGCAGGCTTCCTGCCACCAACAATGGGATCATCTAACTTGAACAGGGCGGTTCTACAATTTTCACACCTCCCCCTGTTCTTGGACAATCAACATCGACACATTCACATGGTGATTGTCTTAAGGTGTGACTAGAAGTGCTGCAGTTATCTTCCTGAGCCAAAGAAGTGGCTCGATCAACTATGTAAACCTCTTCAACAAACGGCTAGTACATTTGCAAGGGTCTCCAGTGAACGCTTGTTTGTCTGCTCAGTTGCCGGTCACCTGAAGAGAGCCAAAGGACACGCTTTGTTTTAGCCTTCGGGCCCCACTGAGGTAATGGAGAAAACATGAGCGTCCCTGGGTGGGCTCGAACCACCAACCTTTCGGTTAACAGCCGAACGCGCTAACCGATTGCACCACAGAGACTGCACGCCGAGGGCCGGCGCACCGGCCGAGGGAGACATGAATAATAAAAACAAAGTTCCTTAAAAGGCTTCCCAATTGCACATTTCTAGAGTGCCTTCTAGAGTGCCTTCTAGTTAAAGGGGGAGAGAGGCAGGGTAAAAGAGGGCATCCTTCGAGCCGGAATCGAACCAGCGACCTAAGGATTACTACGTTGACGCTACAGTCCTCCGCTCTACCAGCTGAGCTATCGAAGGGCCCGCCGGTGGGTCGTAGCCCGTGACTCCTTGCATTCAAAGCCAGCGCTTTGCCCTTTGCGTTAGTCCTTCTGCCTTGAGGGATTGGTCTATGCCGCCTCTGCCTGAAAGGTCAAATGCCTTGGCAGCTGTGATGTGGGAAAGCTCGGCTTCACGTTTTGCACAGCGAGAAAACACAATCGAAGCACCTACCGCGTTTTGTTGGGAGCCCAAAAACCACAGCAGCAACGGTGATGTACCTCCCTGACAGCAAGTAAGCGCAGGAGTGTTTGGAAGCGCATTGCGTCTATCAAAACAAATTGGGCCGAAAGTTAGCAAAAAGTGTTTGGCGTCAGTTGGTAGCAAGAGGCCACACGGGAGGCAGCGTCTTAGCCCGGCTAGCTCAGTCGGTAGAGCATGAGACTCTTAATCTCAGGGTCGTGGGTTCGAGCCCCACGTTGGGCGTATGGCATCGCAACGTTTTGGCCCAGTCAGTGGCATTCATGCGCACTGCACGGCCCCACCTTTACCATATCGACTGGCTTCTCTTCCATTCCCTCTACAAACGGGGAAATGTTTCGAGCTTATCTTTCTAGTGGTCAATTCGTATGGCAGCAAGTTGACCTTGCGCTGGGGCGTGGTTCTTATCAGCGCCACGTGTGACACGAATTGGATAGAGATAGTGGCACAGGCCCCGGACAGCCTTGCGTTGGTGGTATAGTGGTGAGCATAGCTGCCTTCTAAGCAGTTGACCCGGGTTCGATTCCCGGCCAACGCACTCCTATCCCTTTTTGGCCTTGCAAAGCGGCCCTAAGCAAAGACCCAAGTCATCCAGGTCCTTGAAGAAAGCTCCTAAGATATCCTGGCTTAGCGACAACTGTGGAGACTTTCTTCGGCATTCGAAAAGTCTCTGGCCTTATGCTTTAACTCGCTCAGGAGGTCCAGCATTATCCAGGGCCAAGGTTCAGCCATTTTGACTACTGATTCCCAAAGAGAATCAACTCTGTCACACACAACATTGCTAAGTATCTGGCAACAACGCTAACACCCTTAGCTGGCATCATATTGCACCATTTGCTATTCGGTGACGAAGGCATCGAATAGCAAATGACCCGCTTTGGACTGTGTCTTGCAAGGCAAGGAAAGGGGTGCATTTGGGCAAGGAGGCCTACAGGAAACCTACCCACACACACCGCTATCTGCTTTTTGGCTCACACCACCCACTGGAACCCAAGCTGGGGCTTCTTAGGACTCTGCAATATCGGGCTGACGCGGTAACAACAAAAAGAGTCTACAGACCCTCTCAGGTGTGCTTTGAAAGCTTGTGGCTAGCCAGACTGGGTCTTGGCTAAACATCCACAAGGTCACGAAAACAAACTGGGGAGAAGCAGAACATTTGGAGAAATATAGTCACCCCCGTAAGCCACTGGAGTGTCAGAAAAACTCCGGAGGATCTTTAACAACAATTGCATCGCTGTGTACTTCAAGTCCAGCAATACACTGGGACGGAAGCTTGTACATCGGCACTATCTGCACTGCCCATTTTGAACATCGCTCTAGCTAGCCAAGCGATTTGACAACAATTGTCACCTTTAGCCACGCCGATCTAGGCACCAATAGCTATGCAGGCTTCCTGCCACCAACAATGGGATCATCTAACTTGAACAGGGCGGTTCTACAATTTTCACACCTCCCCCTGTTCTTGGACAATCAACATCGACACATTCACATGGTGATTGTCTTAAGGTGTGACTAGAAGTGCTGCAGTTATCTTCCTGAGCCAAAGAAGTGGCTCGATCAACTATGTAAACCTCTTCAACAAACGGCTAGTACATTTGCAAGGGTCTCCAGTGAACGCTTGTTTGTCTGCTCAGTTGCCGGTCACCTGAAGAGAGCCAAAGGACACGCTTTGTTTTAGCCTTCGGGCCCCACTGAGGTAATGGAGAAAACATGAGCGTCCCTGGGTGGGCTCGAACCACCAACCTTTTGGTTAACAGCCGAACGCGCTAACCGATTGCGCCACAGAGACTGCACGCCGAGGGCCGGCGCACCGGCCGAGGGAGACATGAATAATAAAAACAAAGTTCCTTAAAAGGCTTCCCAATTGCACATTTCTAGAGTGCCTTCTAGAGTGCCTTCTAGTTAAAGGGGGAGAGAGGCAGGGTAAAAGAGGGCATCCTTCGAGCCGGAATCGAACCAGCGACCTAAGGATTACTACGTTGACGCTACAGTCCTCCGCTCTACCAGCTGAGCTATGGAAGGGCCCGCCGGTGGGTCGTAGCCCGTGACTCCTTGCATTCAAAGCCAGCGCTTTGCCCTTTGCGTTAGTCCTTCTGCCTTGAGGGATTGGTCTATGCCGCCTCTGCCTGAAAGGTCAAATGCCTTGGCAGCTGTGATGTGGGAAAGCTCGGCTTCACGTTTTGCACAGCGAGAAAACACAATCGAAGCACCTACCGCGTTTTGTTGGGAGCCCAAAAACCACAGCAGCAACGGTGATGTACCTCCCTGACAGCAAGTAAGCGCAGGAGTGTTTGGAAGCGCATTGCGTCTATCAAAACAAATTGGGCCGAAAGTTAGCAAAAAGTGTTTGGCGTCAGTTGGTAGCAAGAGGCCACACGGGAGGCAGCGTCTTAGCCCGGCTAGCTCAGTCGGTAGAGCATGAGACTCTTAATCTCAGGGTCGTGGGTTCGAGCCCCACGTTGGGCATATGGCATCGCAACGTTTTGGCCCAGTCAGTGGCATTCATGCGCACTGCACGGCCCCACCTTTACCATATCGACTGGCTTCTCTTCCATTCCCTCTACAAACGGGGAAATGTTTCGAGCTTATCTTTCTAGTGGTCAATTCGTATGGCAGCAAGTTGACCTTGCGCTGGGGCGTGGTTCTTATCAGCGCCACGTGTGACACGAATTGGATAGAGATAGTGGCACAGGCCCCGGACAGCCTTGCGTTGGTGGTATAGTGGTGAGCATAGCTGCCTTCCAAGCAGTTGACCCGGGTTCGATTCCCGGCCAACGCACTCCTATCCCTTTTTGGCCTTGCAAAGCGGCCCTAAGCAAAGACCCAAGTCATCCAGGTCCTTGAAGAAAGCTCCTAAGATATCCTGGCTTAGCGACAACTGTGGAGACTTTCTTCGGCATTCGAAAAGTCTCTGGCCTTATGCTTTAACTCGCTCAGGAGGTCCAGCATTATCCAGGGCCAAGGTTCAGCCATTTTGACTACTGATTCCCAAAGAGAATCAACTCTGTCACACACAACATTGCTAAGTATCTGGCAACAACGCTAACACCCTTAGCTGGCATCATATTGCACCATTTGCTATTCGGTGACGAAGGCATCGAATAGCAAATGACCCGCTTTGGACTGTGTCTTGCAAGGCAAGGAAAGGGGTGCATTTGGGCAAGGAGGCCTACAGGAAACCTACCCACACACACCGCTATCTGCTTTTTGGCTCACACCACCCACTGGAACCCAAGCTGGGGCTTCTTAGGACTCTGCAATATCGGGCTGACGCGGTAACAACAAAAAGAGTCTACAGACCCTCTCAGGTGTGCTTTGAAAGCTTGTGGCTAGCCAGACTGGGTCTTGGCTAAACATCCACAAGGTCACGAAAACAAACTGGGGAGAAGCAGAACATTTGGAGAAATATAGTCACCCCCGTAAGCCACTGGAGTGTCAGAAAAACTCCGGAGGATCTTTAACAACAATTGCATCGCTGTGTACTTCAAGTCCAGCAATACACTGGGACGGAAGCTTGTACATCGGCACTATCTGCACTGCCCATTTTGAACATCGCTCTAGCTAGCCAAGCGATTTGACAACAATTGTCACCTTTAGCCACGCCGATCTAGGCACCAATAGCTATGCAGGCTTCCTGCCACCAACAATGGGATCATCTAACTTGAACAGGGCGGTTCTACAATTTTCACACCTCCCCCTGTTCTTGGACAATCAACATCGACACATTCACATGGTGATTGTCTTAAGGTGTGACTAGAAGTGCTGCAGTTATCTTCCTGAGCCAAAGAAGTGGCTCGATCAACTATGTAAACCTCTTCAACAAACGGCTAGTACATTTGCAAGGGTCTCCAGTGAACGCTTGTTTGTCTGCTCAGTTGCCGGTCACCTGAAGAGAGCCAAAGGACACGCTTTGTTTTAGCCTTCGGGCCCCACTGAGGTAATGGAGAAAACATGAGCGTCCCTGGGTGGGCTCGAACCACCAACCTTTCGGTTAACAGCCGAACGCGCTAACCGATTGCGCCACAGAGACTGCACGCCGAGGGCCGGCGCACCGGCCGAGGGAGACATGAATAATAAAAACAAAGTTCCTTAAAAGGCTTCCCAATTGCACATTTCTAGAGTGCCTTCTAGTTAAAGGGGGAGAGAGGCAGGGTAAAAGAGGGCATCCTTCGAGCCGGAATCGAACCAGCGACCTAAGGATTACTACGTTGACGCTACAGTCCTCCGCTCTACCAGCTGAGCTATCGAAGGGCCCGCCGGTGGGTCGTAGCCCGTGACTCCTTGCATTCAAAGCCAGCGCTTTGCCCTTTGCGTTAGTCCTTCTGCCTTGAGGGATTGGTCTATGCCGCCTCTGCCTGAAAGGTCAAATGCCTTGGCAGCTGTGATGTGGGAAAGCTCGGCTTCACATTTTGCACAGCGAGAAAACACAATCGAAGCACCTACCGCGTTTTGTTGGGAGCCCAAAAACCACAGCAGCAACGGTGATGTACCTCCCTGACAGCAAGTAAGCGCAGGAGTGTTTGGAAGCGCATTGCGTCTATCAAAACAAATTGGGCCGAAAGTTAGCAAAAAGTGTTTGGCGTCAGTTGGTAGCAAGAGGCCACACGGGAGGCAGCGTCTTAGCCCGGCTAGCTCAGTCGGTAGAGCATGAGACTCTTAATCTCAGGGTCGTGGGTTCGAGCCCCACGTTGGGCGTATGGCATCGCAACGTTTTGGCCCAGTCAGTGGCATTCATGCGCACTGCACGGCCCCACCTTTACCATATCGACTGGCTTCTCTTCCATTCCCTCTACAAACGGGGAAATGTTTCGAGCTTATCTTTCTAGTGGTCAATTCGTATGGCAGCAAGTTGACCTTGCGCTGGGGCGTGGTTCTTATCAGCGCCACGTGTGACACGAATTGGCTAGAGATAGTGGCACAGGCCCCGGACAGCCTTGCGTTGGTGGTATAGTGGTGAGCATAGCTGCCTTCCAAGCAGTTGACCCGGGTTCGATTCCCGGCCAACGCACTCCTATCCCTTTTTGGCCTTGCAAAGCGGCCCTAAGCAAAGACCCAAGTCATCCAGGTCCTTGAAGAAAGCTCCTAAGATATCCTGGCTTAGCGACAACTGTGGAGACTTTCTTCGGCATTCGAAAAGTCTCTGGCCTTATGCTTTAACTCGCTCAGGAGGTCCAGCATTATCCAGGGCCAAGGTTCAGCCATTTTGACTACTGATTCCCAAAGAGAATCAACTCTGTCACACACAACATTGCTAAGTATCTGGCAACAACGCTAACACCCTTAGCTGGCATCATATTGCACCATTTGCTATTCGGTGACGAAGGCATCGAATAGCAAATGACCCGCTTTGGACTGTGTCTTGCAAGGCAAGGAAAGGGGTGCATTTGGGCAAGGAGGCCTACAGGAAACCTACCCACACACACCGCTATCTGCTTTTTGGCTCACACCACCCACTGGAACCCAAGCTGGGGCTTCTTAGGACTCTGCAATATCGGGCTGACGCGGTAACAACAAAAAGAGTCTACAGACCCTCTCAGGTGTGCTTTGAAAGCTTGTGGCTAGCCAGACTGGGTCTTGGCTAAACATCCACAAGGTCACGAAAACAAACTGGGGAGAAGCAGAACATTTGGAGAAATATAGTCACCCCCGTAAGCCACTGGAGTGTCAGAAAAACTCCGGAGGATCTTTAACAACAATTGCATCGCTGTGTACTTCAAGTCCAGCAATACACTGGGACGGAAGCTTGTACATCGGCACTATCTGCACTGCCCATTTTGAACATCGCTCTAGCTAGCCAAGCGATTTGACAACAATTGTCACCTTTAGCCACGCCGATCTAGGCACCAATAGCTATGCAGGCTTCCTGCCACCAACAATGGGATCATCTAACTTGAACAGGGCGGTTCTACAATTTTCACACCTCCCCCTGTTCTTGGACAATCAACATCGACACATTCACATGGTGATTGTCTTAAGGTGTGACTAGAAGTGCTGCAGTTATCTTCCTGAGCCAAAGAAGTGGCTCGATCAACTATGTAAACCTCTTCAACAAACGGCTAGTACATTTGCAAGGGTCTCCAGTGAACGCTTGTTTGTCTGCTCAGTTGCCGGTCACCTGAAGAGAGCCAAAGGACACGCTTTGTTTTAGCCTTCGGGCCCCACTGAGGTAATGGAGAAAACATGAGCGTCCCTGGGTGGGCTCGAACCACCAACCTTTCGGTTAACAGCCGAACGCGCTAACCGATTGCGCCACAGAGACTGCACGCTGAGGGCCGGCGCACCGGCCGAGGGAGACATGAATAATAAAAACAAAGTTCCTTAAAAGGCTTCCCAATTGCACATTTCTAGAGTGCCTTCTAGAGTGCCTTCTAGTTAAAGGGGGAGAGAGGCAGGGTAAAAGAGGGCATCCTTCGAGCCGGAATCGAACCAGCGACCTAAGGATTACTACGTTGACGCTACAGTCCTCCGCTCTACCAGCTGAGCTATCGAAGGGCCCGCCAGTGGGTCGTAGCCCGTGACTCCTTGCATTCAAAGCCAGCGCTTTGCCCTTTGCGTTAGTCCTTCTGCCTTGAGGGATTGGTCTATGCCGCCTCTGCCTGAAAGGTCAAATGCCTTGGCAGCTGTGATGTGGGAAAGCTCGGCTTCACGTTTTGCACAGCGAGAAAACACAATCGAAGCACCTACCGCGTTTTGTTGGGAGCCCAAAAACCACAGCAGCAACGGTGATGTACCTCCCTGACAGCAAGTAAGCGCAGGAGTGTTTGGAAGCGCATTGCGTCTATCAAAACAAATTGGGCCGAAAGTTAGCAAAAAGTGTTTGGCGTCAGTTGGTAGCAAGAGGCCACACGGGAGGCAGCGTCTTAGCCCGGCTAGCTCAGTCGGTAGAGCATGAGACTCTTAATCTCAGGGTCGTGGGTTCGAGCCCCACGTTGGGCGTATGGCATCGCAACGTTTTGGCCCAGTCAGTGGCATTCATGCGCACTGCACGGCCCCACCTTTACCATATCGACTGGCTTCTCTTCCATTCCCTCTACAAACGGGGAAATGTTTCGAGCTTATCTTTCTAGTGGTCAATTCGTATGGCAGCAAGTTGACCTTGCGCTGGGGCGTGGTTCTTATCAGCGCCACGTGTGACACGAATTGGATAGAGATAGTGGCACAGGCCCCGGACAGCCTTGCGTTGGTGGTATAGTGGTGAGCATAGCTGCCTTCCAAGCAGTTGACCCGGGTTCGATTCCCGGCCAACGCACTCCTATCCCTTTTTGGCCTTGCAAAGCGGCCCTAAGCAAAGACCCAAGTCATCCAGGTCCTTGAAGAAAGCTCCTAAGATATCCTGGCTTAGCGACAACTGTGGAGACTTTCTTCGGCATTCGAAAAGTCTCTGGCCTTATGCTTTAACTCGCTCAGGAGGTCCAGCATTATCCAGGGCCAAGGTTCAGCCATTTTGACTACTGATTCCCAAAGAGAATCAACTCTGTCACACACAACATTGCTAAGTATCTGGCAACAACGCTAACACCCTTAGCTGGCATCATATTGCACCATTTGCTATTCGGTGACGAAGGCATCGAATAGCAAATGACCCGCTTTGGACTGTGTCTTGCAAGGCAAGGAAAGGGGTGCATTTGGGCAAGGAGGCCTACAGGAAACCTACCCACACACACCGCTATCTGCTTTTTGGCTCACACCACCCACTGGAACCCAAGCTGGGGCTTCTTAGGACTCTGCAATATCGGGCTGACGCGGTAACAACAAAAAGAGTCTACAGACCCTCTCAGGTGTGCTTTGAAAGCTTGTGGCTAGCCAGACTGGGTCTTGGCTAAACATCCACAAGGTCACGAAAACAAACTGGGGAGAAGCAGAACATTTGGAGAAATATAGTCACCCCCGTAAGCCACTGGAGTGTCAGAAAAACTCCGGAGGATCTTTAACAACAATTGCATCGCTGTGTACTTCAAGTCCAGCAATACACTGGGACGGAAGCTTGTACATCGGCACTATCTGCACTGCCCATTTTGAACATCGCTCTAGCTAGCCAAGCGATTTGACAACAATTGTCACCTTTAGCCACGCCGATCTAGGCACCAATAGCTATGCAGGCTTCCTGCCACCAACAATGGGATCATCTAACTTGAACAGGGCGGTTCTACAATTTTCACACCTCCCCCTGTTCTTGGACAATCAACATCGACACATTCACATGGTGATTGTCTTAAGGTGTGACTAGAAGTGCTGCAGTTATCTTCCTGAGCCAAAGAAGTGGCTCGATCAACTATGTAAACCTCTTCAACAAACGGCTAGTACATTTGCAAGGGTCTCCAGTGAACGCTTGTTTGTCTGCTCAGTTGCCGGTCACCTGAAGAGAGCCAAAGGACACGCTTTGTTTTAGCCTTCGGGCCCCACTGAGGTAATGGAGAAAACATGAGCGTCCCTGGGTGGGCTCGAACCACCAACCTTTCGGTTAACAGCCAAACGCGCTAACCGATTGCGCCACAGAGACTGCACGCCGAGGGCCGGCGCACCGGCCGAGGGAGACATGAATAATAAAAACAAAGTTCCTTAAAAGGCTTCCCAATTGCACATTTCTAGAGTGCCTTCTAGAGTGCCTTCTAGTTAAAGGGGGAGAGAGGCAGGGTAAAAGAGGGCATCCTTCGAGCCGGAATCGAACCAGCGACCTAAGGATTACTACGTTGACGCTACAGTCCTCCGCTCTACCAGCTGAGCTATCGAAGGGCCCGCCGGTGGGTCGTAGCCCGTGACTCCTTGCATTCAAAGCCAGCGCTTTGCCCTTTGCATTAGTCCTTCTGCCTTGAGGGATTGGTCTATGCCGCCTCTGCCTGAAAGGTCAAATGCCTTGGCAGCTGTGATGTGGGAAAGCTCGGCTTCACGTTTTGCACAGCGAGAAAACACAATCGAAGCACCTACCGCGTTTTGTTGGGAGCCCAAAAACCACAGCAGCAACGGTGATGTACCTCCCTGACAGCAAGTAAGCGCAGGAGTGTTTGGAAGCGCATTGCGTCTATCAAAACAAATTGGGCCGAAAGTTAGCAAAAAGTGTTTGGCGTCAGTTGGTAGCAAGAGGCCACACGGGAGGCAGCGTCTTAGCCCGGCTAGCTCAGTCGGTGGAGCATGAGACTCTTAATCTCAGGGTCGTGGGTTCGAGCCCCACGTTGGGCGTATGGCATCGCAACGTTTTGGCCCAGTCAGTGGCATTCATGCGCACTGCACGGCCCCACCTTTACCATATCGACTGGCTTCTCTTCCATTCCCTCTACAAACGGGGAAATGTTTCGAGCTTATCTTTCTAGTGGTCAATTCGTATGGCAGCAAGTTGACCTTGCGCTGGGGCGTGGTTCTTATCAGCGCCACGTGTGACACGAATTGGATAGAGATAGTGGCACAGGCCCCGGACAGCCTTGCGTTGGTGGTATAGTGGTGAGCATAGCTGCCTTCCAAGCAGTTGACCCGGGTTCGATTCCCGGCCAACGCACTCCTATCCCTTTTTGGCCTTGCAAAGCGGCCCTAAGCAAAGACCCAAGTCATCCAGGTCCTTGAAGAAAGCTCCTAAGATATCCTGGCTTAGCGACAACTGTGGAGACTTTCTTCGGCATTCGAAAAGTCTCTGGCCTTATGCTTTAACTCGCTCAGGAGGTCCAGCATTATCCAGGGCCAAGGTTCAGCCATTTTGACTACTGATTCCCAAAGAGAATCAACTCTGTCACACACAACATTGCTAAGTATCTGGCAACAACGCTAACACCCTTAGCTGGCATCATATTGCACCATTTGCTATTCGGTGACGAAGGCATCGAATAGCAAATGACCCGCTTTGGACTGTGTCTTGCAAGGCAAGGAAAGGGGTGCATTTGGGCAAGGAGGCCTACAGGAAACCTACCCACACACACCGCTATCTGCTTTTTGGCTCACACCACCCACTGGAACCCAAGCTGGGGCTTCTTAGGACTCTGCAATATCGGGCTGACGCGGTAACAACAAAAAGAGTCTACAGACCCTCTCAGGTGTGCTTTGAAAGCTTGTGGCTAGCCAGACTGGGTCTTGGCTAAACATCCACAAGGTCACGAAAACAAACTGGGGAGAAGCAGAACATTTGGAGAAATATAGTCACCCCCGTAAGCCACTGGAGTGTCAGAAAAACTCCGGAGGATCTTTAACAACAATTGCATCGCTGTGTACTTCAAGTCCAGCAATACACTGGGACGGAAGCTTGTACATCGGCACTATCTGCACTGCCCATTTTGAACATCGCTCTAGCTAGCCAAGCGATTTGACAACAATTGTCACCTTTAGCCACGCCGATCTAGGCACCAATAGCTATGCAGGCTTCCTGCCACCAACAATGGGATCATCTAACTTGAACAGGGCGGTTCTACAATTTTCACACCTCCCCCTGTTCTTGGACAATCAACATCGACACATTCACATGGTGATTGTCTTAAGGTGTGACTAGAAGTGCTGCAGTTATCTTCCTGAGCCAAAGAAGTGGCTCGATCAACTATGTAAACCTCTTCAACAAACGGCTAGTACATTTGCAAGGGTCTCCAGTGAACGCTTGTTTGTCTGCTCAGTTGCCGGTCACCTGAAGAGAGCCAAAGGACACGCTTTGTTTTAGCCTTCGGGCCCCACTGAGGTAATGGAGAAAACATGAGCGTCCCTGGGTGGGCTCGAACCACCAACCTTTCGGTTAACAGCCGAACGCGCTAACCGATTGCGCCACAGAGACTGCACGCTGAGGGCCGGCGCACCGGCCGAGGGAGACATGAATAATAAAAACAAAGTTCCTTAAAAGGCTTCCCAATTGCACATTTCTAGAGTGCCTTCTAGAGTGCCTTCTAGTTAAAGGGGGAGAGAGGCAGGGTAAAAGAGGGCATCCTTCGAGCCGGAATCGAACCAGCGACCTAAGGATTACTACGTTGACGCTACAGTCCTCCGCTCTACCAGCTGAGCTATCGAAGGGCCCGCCGGTGGGTCGTAGCCCGTGACTCCTTGCATTCAAAGCCAGCGCTTTGCCCTTTGCGTTAGTCCTTCTGCCTTGAGGGATTGGTCTATGCCGCCTCTGCCTGAAAGGTCAAATGCCTTGGCAGCTGTGATGTGGGAAAGCTCGGCTTCACGTTTTGCACAGCGAGAAAACACAATCGAAGCACCTACCGCGTTTTGTTGGGAGCCCAAAAACCACAGCAGCAACGGTGATGTACCTCCCTGACAGCAAGTAAGCGCAGGAGTGTTTGGAAGCGCATTGCGTCTATCAAAACAAATTGGGCCGAAAGTTAGCAAAAAGTGTTTGGCGTCAGTTGGTAGCAAGAGGCCACACGGGAGGCAGCGTCTTAGCCCGGCTAGCTCAGTCGGTAGAGCATGAGACTCTTAATCTCAGGGTCGTGGGTTCGAGCCCCACGTTGGGCGTATGGCATCGCAACGTTTTGGCCCAGTCAGTGGCATTCATGCGCACTGCACGGCCCCACCTTTACCATATCGACTGGCTTCTCTTCCATTCCCTCTACAAACGGGGAAATGTTTCGAGCTTATCTTTCTAGTGGTCAATTCGTATGGCAGCAAGTTGACCTTGCGCTGGGGCGTGGTTCTTATCAGCGCCACGTGTGACACGAATTGGATAGAGATAGTGGCACAGGCCCCGGACAGCCTTGCGTTGGTGGTATAGTGGTGAGCATAGCTGCCTTCCAAGCAGTTGACCCGGGTTCGATTCCCGGCCAACGCACTCCTATCCCTTTTTGGCCTTGCAAAGCGGCCCTAAGCAAAGACCCAAGTCATCCAGGTCCTTGAAGAAAGCTCCTAAGATATCCTGGCTTAGCGACAACTGTGGAGACTTTCTTCGGCATTCGAAAAGTCTCTGGCCTTATGCTTTAACTCGCTCAGGAGGTCCAGCATTATCCAGGGCCAAGGTTCAGCCATTTTGACTACTGATTCCCAAAGAGAATCAACTCTGTCACACACAACATTGCTAAGTATCTGGCAACAACGCTAACACCCTTAGCTGGCATCATATTGCACCATTTGCTATTCGGTGACGAAGGCATCGAATAGCAAATGACCCGCTTTGGACTGTGTCTTGCAAGGCAAGGAAAGGGGTGCATTTGGGCAAGGAGGCCTACAGGAAACCTACCCACACACACCGCTATCTGCTTTTTGGCTCACACCACCCACTGGAACCCAAGCTGGGGCTTCTTAGGACTCTGCAATATCGGGCTGACGCGGTAACAACAAAAAGAGTCTACAGACCCTCTCAGGTGTGCTTTGAAAGCTTGTGGCTAGCCAGACTGGGTCTTGGCTAAACATCCACAAGGTCACGAAAACAAACTGGGGAGAAGCAGAACATTTGGAGAAATATAGTCACCCCCGTAAGCCACTGGAGTGTCAGAAAAACTCCGGAGGATCTTTAACAACAATTGCATCGCTGTGTACTTCAAGTCCAGCAATACACTGGGACGGAAGCTTGTACATCGGCACTATCTGCACTGCCCATTTTGAACATCGCTCTAGCTAGCCAAGCGATTTGACAACAATTGTCACCTTTAGCCACGCCGATCTAGGCACCAATAGCTATGCAGGCTTCCTGCCACCAACAATGGGATCATCTAACTTGAACAGGGCGGTTCTACAATTTTCACACCTCCCCCTGTTCTTGGACAATCAACATCGACACATTCACATGGTGATTGTCTTAAGGTGTGACTAGAAGTGCTGCAGTTATCTTCCTGAGCCAAAGAAGTGGCTCGATCAACTATGTAAACCTCTTCAACAAACGGCTAGTACATTTGCAAGGGTCTCCAGTGAACGCTTGTTTGTCTGCTCAGTTGCCGGTCACCTGAAGAGAGCCAAAGGACACGCTTTGTTTTAGCCTTCGGGCCCCACTGAGGTAATGGAGAAAACATGAGCGTCCCTGGGTGGGCTCGAACCACCAACCTTTCGGTTAACAGCCGAACGCGCTAACCGATTGCGCCACAGAGACTGCACGCTGAGGGCCGGCGCACCAGCCGAGGGAGACATGAATAATAAAAACAAAGTTCCTTAAAAGGCTTCCCAATTGCACATTTCTAGAGTGCCTTCTAGAGTGCCTTCTAGTTAAAGGGGGAGAGAGGCAGGGTAAAAGAGGGCATCCTTCGAGCCGGAATCGAACCAGCGACCTAAGGATTACTACGTTGACGCTACAGTCCTCCGCTCTACCAGCTGAGCTATCGAAGGGCCCGCCGGTGGGTCGTAGCCCGTGACTCCTTGCATTCAAAGCCAGCGCTTTGCCCTTTGCGTTAGTCCTTCTGCCTTGAGGGATTGGTCTATGCCGCCTCTGCCTGAAAGGTCAAATGCCTTGGCAGCTGTGATGTGGGAAAGCTCGGCTTCACGTTTTGCACAGCGAGAAAACACAATCGAAGCACCTACCGCGTTTTGTTGGGAGCCCAAAAACCACAGCAGCAACGGTGATGTACCTCCCTGACAGCAAGTAAGCGCAGGAGTGTTTGGAAGCGCATTGCGTCTATCAAAACAAATTGGGCCGAAAGTTAGCAAAAAGTGTTTGGCGTCAGTTGGTAGCAAGAGGCCACACGGGAGGCAGCGTCTTAGCCCGGCTAGCTCAGTCGGTAGAGCATGAGACTCTTAATCTCAGGGTCGTGGGTTCGAGCCCCACGTTGGGCGTATGGCATCGCAACGTTTTGGCCCAGTCAGTGGCATTCATGCGCACTGCACGGCCCCACCTTTACCATATCGACTGGCTTCTCTTCCATTCCCTCTACAAACGGGGAAATGTTTCGAGCTTATCTTTCTAGTGGTCAATTCGTATGGCAGCAAGTTGACCTTGCGCTGGGGCGTGGTTCTTATCAGCGCCACGTGTGACACGAATTGGATAGAGATAGTGGCACAGGCCCCGGACAGCCTTGCGTTGGTGGTATAGTGGTGAGCATAGCTGCCTTCCAAGCAGTTGACCCGGGTTCGATTCCCGGCCAACGCACTCCTATCCCTTTTTGGCCTTGCAAAGCGGCCCTAAGCAAAGACCCAAGTCATCCAGGTCCTTGAAGAAAGCTCCTAAGATATCCTGGCTTAGCGACAACTGTGGAGACTTTCTTCGGCATTCGAAAAGTCTCTGGCCTTATGCTTTAACTCGCTCAGGAGGTCCAGCATTATCCAGGGCCAAGGTTCAGCCATTTTGACTACTGATTCCCAAAGAGAATCAACTCTGTCACACACAACATTGCTAAGTATCTGGCAACAACGCTAACACCCTTAGCTGGCATCATATTCCACCATTTGCTATTCGGTGACGAAGGCATCGAATAGCAAATGACCCGCTTTGGACTGTGTCTTGCAAGGCAAGGAAAGGGGTGCATTTGGGCAAGGAGGCCTACAGGAAACCTACCCACACACACCGCTATCTGCTTTTTGGCTCACACCACCCACTGGAACCCAAGCTGGGGCTTCTTAGGACTCTGCAATATCGGGCTGACGCGGTAACAACAAAAAGAGTCTACAGACCCTCTCAGGTGTGCTTTGAAAGCTTGTGGCTAGCCAGACTGGGTCTTGGCTAAACATCCACAAGGTCACAAAAACAAACTGGGGAGAAGCAGAACATTTGGAGAAATATAGTCACCCCCGTAAGCCACTGGAGTGTCAGAAAAACTCCGGAGGATCTTTAACAACAATTGCATCGCTGTGTACTTCAAGTCCAGCAATACACTGGGACGGAAGCTTGTACATCGGCACTATCTGCACTGCCCATTTTGAACATCGCTCTAGCTAGCCAAGCGATTTGACAACAATTGTCACCTTTAGCCACGCCGATCTAGGCACCAATAGCTATGCAGGCTTCCTGCCACCAACAATGGGATCATCTAACTTGAACAGGGCGGTTCTACAATTTTCACACCTCCCCCTGTTCTTGGACAATCAACATCGACACATTCACATGGTGATTGTCTTAAGGTGTGACTAGAAGTGCTGCAGTTATCTTCCTGAGCCAAAGAAGTGGCTCGATCAACTATGTAAACCTCTTCAACAAACGGCTAGTACATTTGCAAGGGTCTCCAGTGAACGCTTGTTTGTCTGCTCAGTTGCCGGTCACCTGAAGAGAGCCAAAGGACACGCTTTGTTTTAGCCTTCGGGCCCCACTGAGGTAATGGAGAAAACATGAGCGTCCCTGGGTGGGCTCGAACCACCAACCTTTCGGTTAACAGCCGAACGCGCTAACCGATTGCGCCACAGAGACTGCACGCCGAGGGCCGGCGCACCGGCCGAGGGAGACATGAATAATAAAAACAAAGTTCCTTAAAAGGCTTCCCAATTGCACATTTCTAGAGTGCCTTCTAGAGTGCCTTCTAGTTAAAGGGGGAGAGAGGCAGGGGAAAAGAGGGCATCCTTCGAGCCGGAATCGAACCAGCGACCTAAGGATTACTACGTTGACGCTACAGTCCTCCGCTCTACCAGCTGAGCTATCGAAGGGCCCGCCGGTGGGGCGTAGCCCGTGACTCCTTGCATTCAAAGCCAGCGCTTTGCCCTTTGCGTTAGTCCTTCTGCCTTGAGGGATTGGTCTATGCCGCCTCTGCCTGAAAGGTCAAATGCCTTGGCAGCTGTGATGTGGGAAAGCTCGGCTTCACGTTTTGCACAGCGAGAAAACACAATCGAAGCACCTACCGCGTTTTGTTGGGAGCCCAAAAACCACAGCAGCAACGGTGATGTACCTCCCTGACAGCAAGTAAGCGCAGGAGTGTTTGGAAGCGCATTGCGTCTATCAAAACAAATTGGGCCGAAAGTTAGCAAAAAGTGTTTGGCGTCAGTTGGTAGCAAGAGGCCACACGGGAGGCAGCGTCTTAGCCCGGCTAGCTCAGTCGGTAGAGCATGAGACTCTTAATCTCAGGGTCGTGGGTTCGAGCCCCACGTTGGGCGTATGGCATCGCAACGTTTTGGCCCAGTCAGTGGCATTCATGCGCACTGCACGGCCCCACCTTTACCATATCGACTGGCTTCTCTTCCATTCCCTCTACAAACGGGGAAATGTTTCGAGCTTATCTTTCTAGTGGTCAATTCGTATGGCAGCAAGTTGACCTTGCGCTGGGGCGTGGTTCTTATCAGCGCCACGTGTGACACGAATTGGATAGAGATAGTGGCACAGGCCCCGGACAGCCTTGCGTTGGTGGTATAGTGGTGAGCATAGCTGCCTTCCAAGCAGTTGACCCGGGTTCGATTCCCGGCCAACGCACTCCTATCCCTTTTTGGCCTTGCAAAGCGGCCCTAAGCAAAGACCCAAGTCATCCAGGTCCTTGAAGAAAGCTCCTAAGATATCCTGGCTTAGCGACAACTGTGGAGACTTTCTTCGGCATTCGAAAAGTCTCTGGCCTTATGCTTTAACTCGCTCAGGAGGTCCAGCATTATCCAGGGCCAAGGTTCAGCCATTTTGACTACTGATTCCCAAAGAGAATCAACTCTGTCACACACAACATTGCTAAGTATCTGGCAACAACGCTAACACCCTTAGCTGGCATCATATTGCACCATTTGCTATTCGGTGACGAAGGCATCGAATAGCAAATGACCCGCTTTGGACTGTGTCTTGCAAGGCAAGGAAAGGGGTGCATTTGGGCAAGGAGGCCTACAGGAAACCTACCCACACACACCGCTATCTGCTTTTTGGCTCACACCACCCACTGGAACCCAAGCTGGGGCTTCTTAGGACTCTGCAATATCGGGCTGACGCGGTAACAACAAAAAGAGTCTACAGACCCTCTCAGGTGTGCTTTGAAAGCTTGTGGCTAGCCAGACTGGGTCTTGGCTAAACATCCACAAGGTCACGAAAACAAACTGGGGAGAAGCAGAACATTTGGAGAAATATAGTCACCCCCGTAAGCCACTGGAGTGTCAGAAAAACTCCGGAGGATCTTTAACAACAATTGCATCGCTGTGTACTTCAAGTCCAGCAATACACTGGGACGGAAGCTTGTACATCGGCACTATCTGCACTGCCCATTTTGAACATCGCTCTAGCTAGCCAAGCGATTTGACAACAATTGTCACCTTTAGCCACGCCGATCTAGGCACCAATAGCTATGCAGGCTTCCTGCCACCAACAATGGGATCATCTAACTTGAACAGGGCGGTTCTACAATTTTCACACCTCCCCCTGTTCTTGGACAATCAACATCGACACATTCACATGGTGATTGTCTTAAGGTGTGACTAGAAGTGCTGCAGTTATCTTCCTGAGCCAAAGAAGTGGCTCGATCAACTATGTAAACCTCTTCAACAAACGGCTAGTACATTTGCAAGGGTCTCCAGTGAACGCTTGTTTGTCTGCTCAGTTGCCGGTCACCTGAAGAGAGCCAAAGGACACGCTTTGTTTTAGCCTTCGGGCCCCACTGAGGTAATGGAGAAAACATGAGCGTCCCTGGGTGGGCTCGAACCACCAACCTTTCGGTTAACAGCCGAACGCGCTAACCGATTGCGCCACAGAGACTGCACGCCGAGGGCTGGCGCACCGGCCGAGGGAGACATGAATAATAAAAACAAAGTTCCTTAAAAGGCTTCCCAATTGCACATTTCTAGAGTGCCTTCTAGAGTGCCTTCTAGTTAAAGGGGGAGAGAGGCAGGGTAAAAGAGGGCATCCTTCGAGCCGGAATCGAACCAGCGACCTAAGGATTACTACGTTGACGCTACAGTCCTCCGCTCTACCAGCTGAGCTATCGAAGGGGCCGCCGGTGGGTCGTAGCCCGTGACTCCTTGCATTCAAAGCCAGCGCTTTGCCCTTTGCGTTAGTCCTTCTGCCTTGAGGGATTGGTCTATGCCGCCTCTGCCTGAAAGGTCAAATGCCTTGGCAGCTGTGATGTGGGAAAGCTCGGCTTCACGTTTTGCACAGCGAGAAAACACAATCGAAGCACCTACCGCGTTTTGTTGGGAGCCCAAAAACCACAGCAGCAACGGTGATGTACCTCCCTGACAGCAAGTAAGCGCAGGAGTGTTTGGAAGCGCATTGCGTCTATCAAAACAAATTGGGCCGAAAGTTAGCAAAAAGTGTTTGGCGTCAGTTGGTAGCAAGAGGCCACACGGGAGGCAGCGTCTTAGCCCGGCTAGCTCAGTCGGTAGAGCATGAGACTCTTAATCTCAGGGTCGTGGGTTCGAGCCCCACGTTGGGCGTATGGCATCGCAATGTTTTGGCCCAGTCAGTGGCATTCATGCGCACTGCACGGCCCCACCTTTACCATATCGACTGGCTTCTCTTCCATTCCCTCTACAAACGGGGAAATGTTTCGAGCTTATCTTTCTAGTGGTCAATTCGTATGGCAGCAAGTTGACCTTGCGCTGGGGCGTGGTTCTTATCAGCGCCACGTGTGACACGAATTGGATAGAGATAGTGGCACAGGCCCCGGACAGCCTTGCGTTGGTGGTATAGTGGTGAGCATAGCTGCCTTCCAAGCAGTTGACCCGGGTTCGATTCCCGGCCAACGCACTCCTATCCCTTTTTGGCCTTGCAAAGCGGCCCTAAGCAAAGACCCAAGTCATCCAGGTCCTTGAAGAAAGCTCCTAAGATATCCTGGCTTAGCGACAACTGTGGAGACTTTCTTCGGCATTCGAAAAGTCTCTGGCCTTATGCTTTAACTCGCTCAGGAGGTCCAGCATTATCCAGGGCCAAGGTTCAGCCATTTTGACTACTGATTCCCAAAGAGAATCAACTCTGTCACACACAACATTGCTAAGTATCTGGCAACAACGCTAACACCCTTAGCTGGCATCATATTGCACCATTTGCTATTCGGTGACGAAGGCATCGAATAGCAAATGACCCGCTTTGGACTGTGTCTTGCAAGGCAAGGAAAGGGGTGCATTTGGGCAAGGAGGCCTACAGGAAACCTACCCACACACACCGCTATCTGCTTTTTGGCTCACACCACCCACTGGAACCCAAGCTGGGGCTTCTTAGGACTCTGCAATATCGGGCTGACGCGGTAACAACAAAAAGAGTCTACAGACCCTCTCAGGTGTGCTTTGAAAGCTTGTGGCTAGCCAGACTGGGTCTTGGCTAAACATCCACAAGGTCACGAAAACAAACTGGGGAGAAGCAGAACATTTGGAGAAATATAGTCACCCCCGTAAGCCACTGGAGTGTCAGAAAAACTCCGGAGGATCTTTAACAACAATTGCATCGCTGTGTACTTCAAGTCCAGCAATACACTGGGACGGAAGCTTGTACATCGGCACTATCTGCACTGCCCATTTTGAACATCGCTCTAGCTAGCCAAGCGATTTGACAACAATTGTCACCTTTAGCCACGCCGATCTAGGCACCAATAGCTATGCAGGCTTCCTGCCACCAACAATGGGATCATCTAACTTGAACAGGGCGGTTCTACAATTTTCACACCTCCCCCTGTTCTTGGACAATCAACATCGACACATTCACATGGTGATTGTCTTAAGGTGTGACTAGAAGTGCTGCAGTTATCTTCCTGAGCCAAAGAAGTGGCTCGATCAACTATGTAAACCTCTTCAACAAACGGCTAGTACATTTGCAAGGGTCTCCAGTGAACGCTTGTTTGTCTGCTCAGTTGCCGGTCACCTGAAGAGAGCCAAAGGACACGCTTTGTTTTAGCCTTCGGGCCCCACTGAGGTAATGGAGAAAACATGAGCGTCCCTGGGTGGGCTCGAACCACCAACCTTTCGGTTAACAGCCGAACGCGCTAACCGATTGCGCCACAGAGACTGCACACCGAGGGCCGGCGCACCGGCCGAGGGAGACATGAATAATAAAAACAAAGTTCCTTAAAAGGCTTCCCAATTGCACATTTCTAGAGTGCCTTCTAGAGTGCCTTCTAGTTAAAGGGGGAGAGAGGCAGGGTAAAAGAGGGCATCCTTCGAGCCGGAATCGAACCAGCGACCTAAGGATTACTACGTTGACGCTACAGTCCTCCGCTCTACCAGCTGAGCTATCGAAGGGGCCGCCGGTGGGTCGTAGCCCGTGACTCCTTGCATTCAAAGCCAGCGCTTTGCCCTTTGCGTTAGTCCTTCTGCCTTGAGGGATTGGTCTATGCCGCCTCTGCCTGAAAGGTCAAATGCCTTGGCAGCTGTGATGTGGGAAAGCTCGGCTTCACGTTTTGCACAGCGAGAAAACACAATCGAAGCACCTACCGCGTTTTGTTGGGAGCCCAAAAACCACAGCAGCAACGGTGATGTACCTCCCTGACAGCAAGTAAGCGCAGGAGTGTTTGGAAGCGCATTGCGTCTATCAAAACAAATTGGGCCGAAAGTTAGCAAAAAGTGTTTGGCGTCAGTTGGTAGCAAGAGGCCACACGGGAGGCAGCGTCTTAGCCCGGCTAGCTCAGTCGGTAGAGCATGAGACTCTTAATCTCAGGGTCGTGGGTTCGAGCCCCACGTTGGGCGTATGGCATCGCAACGTTTTGGCCCAGTCAGTGGCATTCATGCGCACTGCACGGCCCCACCTTTACCATATCGACTGGCTTCTCTTCCATTCCCTCTACAAACGGGGAAATGTTTCGAGCTTATCTTTCTAGTGGTCAATTCGTATGGCAGCAAGTTGACCTTGCGCTGGGGCGTGGTTCTTATCAGCGCCACGTGTGACACGAATTGGATAGAGATAGTGGCACAGGCCCCGGACAGCCTTGCGTTGGTGGTATAGTGGTGAGCATAGCTGCCTTCCAAGCAGTTGACCCGGGTTCGATTCCCGGCCAACGCACTCCTATCCCTTTTTGGCCTTGCAAAGCGGCCCTAAGCAAAGACCCAAGTCATCCAGGTCCTTGAAGAAAGCTCCTAAGATATCCTGGCTTAGCGACAACTGTGGAGACTTTCTTCGGCATTCGAAAAGTCTCTGGCCTTATGCTTTAACTCGCTCAGGAGGTCCAGCATTATCCAGGGCCAAGGTTCAGCCATTTTGACTACTGATTCCCAAAGAGAATCAACTCTGTCACACACAACATTGCTAAGTATCTGGCAACAACGCTAACACCCTTAGCTGGCATCATATTGCACCATTTGCTATTCGGTGACGAAGGCATCGAATAGCAAATGACCCGCTTTGGACTGTGTCTTGCAAGGCAAGGAAAGGGGTGCATTTGGGCAAGGAGGCCTACAGGAAACCTACCCACACACACCGCTATCTGCTTTTTGGCTCACACCACCCACTGGAACCCAAGCTGGGGCTTCTTAGGACTCTGCAATATCGGGCTGACGCGGTAACAACAAAAAGAGTCTACAGACCCTCTCAGGTGTGCTTTGAAAGCTTGTGGCTAGCCAGACTGGGTCTTGGCTAAACATCCACAAGGTCACGAAAACAAACTGGGGAGAAGCAGAACATTTGGAGAAATATAGTCACCCCCGTAAGCCACTGGAGTGTCAGAAAAACTCCGGAGGATCTTTAACAACAATTGCATCGCTGTGTACTTCAAGTCCAGCAATACACTGGGACGGAAGCTTGTACATCGGCACTATCTGCACTGCCCATTTTGAACATCGCTCTAGCTAGCCAAGCGATTTGACAACAATTGTCACCTTTAGCCACGCCGATCTAGGCACCAATAGCTATGCAGGCTTCCTGCCACCAACAATGGGATCATCTAACTTGAACAGGGCGGTTCTACAATTTTCACACCTCCCCCTGTTCTTGGACAATCAACATCGACACATTCACATGGTGATTGTCTTAAGGTGTGACTAGAAGTGCTGCAGTTATCTTCCTGAGCCAAAGAAGTGGCTCGATCAACTATGTAAACCTCTTCAACAAACGGCTAGTACATTTGCAAGGGTCTCCAGTGAACGCTTGTTTGTCTGCTCAGTTGCCGGTCACCTGAAGAGAGCCAAAGGACACGCTTTGTTTTAGCCTTCGGGCCCCACTGAGGTAATGGAGAAAACATGAGCGTCCCTGGGTGGGCTCGAACCACCAACCTTTCGGTTAACAGCCGAACGCGCTAACCGATTGCGCCACAGAGACTGCACGCCGAGGGCCGGCGCACCGGCCGAGGGAGACATGAATAATAAAAACAAAGTTCCTTAAAAGGCTTCCCAATTGCACATTTCTAGAGTGCCTTCTAGAGTGCCTTCTAGTTAAAGGGGGAGAGAGGCAGGGTAAAAGAGGGCATCCTTCGAGCCGGAATCGAACCAGCGACCTAAGGATTACTACGTTGACGCTACAGTCCTCCGCTCTACCAGCTGAGCTATCGAAGGGCCCGCCGGTGGGTCGTAGCCCGTGACTCCTTGCATTCAAAGCCAGCGCTTTGCCCTTTGCGTTAGTCCTTCTGCCTTGAGGGATTGGTCTATGCCGCCTCTGCCTGAAAGGTCAAATGCCTTGGCAGCTGTGATGTGGGAAAGCTCGGCTTCACGTTTTGCACAGCGAGAAAACACAATCGAAGCACCTACCGCGTTTTGTTGGGAGCCCAAAAACCACAGCAGCAACGGTGATGTACCTCCCTGACAGCAAGTAAGCGCAGGAGTGTTTGGAAGCGCATTGCGTCTATCAAAACAAATTGGGCCGAAAGTTAGCAAAAAGTGTTTGGCGTCAGTTGGTAGCAAGAGGCCACACGGGAGGCAGCGTCTTAGCCCGGCTAGCTCAGTCGGTAGAGCATGAGACTCTTAATCTCAGGGTCGTGGGTTCGAGCCCCACGTTGGGCGTATGGCATCGCAACGTTTTGGCCCAGTCAGTGGCATTCATGCGCACTGCACGGCCCCACCTTTACCATATCGACTGGCTTCTCTTCCATTCCCTCTACAAACGGGGAAATGTTTCGAGCTTATCTTTCTAGTGGTCAATTCGTATGGCAGCAAGTTGACCTTGCGCTGGGGCGTGGTTCTTATCAGCGCCACGTGTGACACGAATTGGATAGAGATAGTGGCACAGGCCCCGGACAGCCTTGCGTTGGTGGTATAGTGGTGAGCATAGCTGCCTTCCAAGCAGTTGACCCGGGTTCGATTCCCGGCCAACGCACTCCTATCCCTTTTTGGCCTTGCAAAGCGGCCCTAAGCAAAGACCCAAGTCATCCAGGTCCTTGAAGAAAGCTCCTAAGATATCCTGGCTTAGCGACAACTGTGGAGACTTTCTTCGGCATTCGAAAAGTCTCTGGCCTTATGCTTTAACTCGCTCAGGAGGTCCAGCATTATCCAGGGCCAAGGTTCAGCCATTTTGACTACTGATTCCCAAAGAGAATCAACTCTGTCACACACAACATTGCTAAGTATCTGGCAACAACGCTAACACCCTTAGCTGGCATCATATTGCACCATTTGCTATTCGGTGACGAAGGCATCGAATAGCAAATGACCCGCTTTGGACTGTGTCTTGCAAGGCAAGGAAAGGGGTGCATTTGGGCAAGGAGGCCTACAGGAAACCTACCCACACACACCGCTATCTGCTTTTTGGCTCACACCACCCACTGGAACCCAAGCTGGGGCTTCTTAGGACTCTGCAATATCGGGCTGACGCGGTAACAACAAAAAGAGTCTACAGACCCTCTCAGGTGTGCTTTGAAAGCTTGTGGCTAGCCAGACTGGGTCTTGGCTAAACATCCACAAGGTCACGAAAACAAACTGGGGAGAAGCAGAACATTTGGAGAAATATAGTCACCCCCGTAAGCCACTGGAGTGTCAGAAAAACTCCGGAGGATCTTTAACAACAATTGCATCGCTGTGTACTTCAAGTCCAGCAATACACTGGGACGGAAGCTTGTACATCGGCACTATCTGCACTGCCCATTTTGAACATCGCTCTAGCTAGCCAAGCGATTTGACAACAATTGTCACCTTTAGCCACGCCGATCTAGGCACCAATAGCTATGCAGGCTTCCTGCCACCAACAATGGGATCATCTAACTTGAACAGGGCGGTTCTACAATTTTCACACCTCCCCCTGTTCTTGGACAATCAACATCGACACATTCACATGGTGATTGTCTTAAGGTGTGACTAGAAGTGCTGCAGTTATCTTCCTGAGCCAAAGAAGTGGCTCGATCAACTATGTAAACCTCTTCAACAAACGGCTAGTACATTTGCAAGGGTCTCCAGTGAACGCTTGTTTGTCTGCTCAGTTGCCGGTCACCTGAAGAGAGCCAAAGGACACGCTTTGTTTTAGCCTTCGGGCCCCACTGAGGTAATGGAGAAAACATGAGCGTCCCTGGGTGGGCTCGAACCACCAACCTTTCGGTTAACAGCCGAACGCGCTAACCGATTGCGCCACAGAGACTGCACGCCGAGGGCCGGCGCACCGGCCGAGGGAGACATGAATAATAAAAACAAAGTTCCTTAAAAGGCTTCCCAATTGCACATTTCTAGAGTGCCTTCTAGAGTGCCTTCTAGTTAAAGGGGGAGAGAGGCAGGGTAAAAGAGGGCATCCTTCGAGCCGGAATCGAACCAGCGACCTAAGGATTACTACGTTGACGCTACAGTCCTCCGCACTACCAGCTGAGCTATCGAAGGGCCCGCCGGTGGGTCGTAGCCCGTGACTCCTTGCATTCAAAGCCAGCGCTTTGCCCTTTGCGTTAGTCCTTCTGCCTTGAGGGATTGGTCTATGCCGCCTCTGCCTGAAAGGTCAAATGCCTTGGCAGCTGTGATGTGGGAAAGCTCGGCTTCACGTTTTGCACAGCGAGAAAACACAATCGAAGCACCTACCGCGTTTTGTTGGGAGCCCAAAAACCACAGCAGCAACGGTGATGTACCTCCCTGACAGCAAGTAAGCGCAGGAGTGTTTGGAAGCGCATTGCGTCTATCAAAACAAATTGGGCCGAAAGTTAGCAAAAAGTGTTTGGCGTCAGTTGGTAGCAAGAGGCCACACGGGAGGCAGCGTCTTAGCCCGGCTAGCTCAGTCGGTAGAGCATGAGACTCTTAATCTCAGGGTCGTGGGTTCGAGCCCCACGTTGGGCGTATGGCATCGCAACGTTTTGGCCCAGTCAGTGGCATTCATGCGCACTGCACGGCCCCACCTTTACCATATCGACTGGCTTCTCTTCCATTCCCTCTACAAACGGGGAAATGTTTCGAGCTTATCTTTCTAGTGGTCAATTCGTATGGCAGCAAGTTGACCTTGCGCTGGGGCGTGGTTCTTATCAGCGCCACGTGTGACACGAATTGGATAGAGATAGTGGCACAGGCCCCGGACAGCCTTGCGTTGGTGGTATAGTGGTGAGCATAGCTGCCTTCCAAGCAGTTGACCCGGGTTCGATTCCCGGCCAACGCACTCCTATCCCTTTTTGGCCTTGCAAAGCGGCCCTAAGCAAAGACCCAAGTCATCCAGGTCCTTGAAGAAAGCTCCTAAGATATCCTGGCTTAGCGACAACTGTGGAGACTTTCTTCGGCATTCGAAAAGTCTCTGGCCTTATGCTTTAACTCGCTCAGGAGGTCCAGCATTATCCAGGGCCAAGGTTCAGCCATTTTGACTACTGATTCCCAAAGAGAATCAACTCTGTCACACACAACATTGCTAAGTATCTGGCAACAACGCTAACACCCTTAGCTGGCATCATATTGCACCATTTGCTATTCGGTGACGAAGGCATCGAATAGCAAATGACCCGCTTTGGACTGTGTCTTGCAAGGCAAGGAAAGGGGTGCATTTGGGCAAGGAGGCCTACAGGAAACCTACCCACACACACCGCTATCTGCTTTTTGGCTCACACCACCCACTGGAACCCAAGCTGGGGCTTCTTAGGACTCTGCAATATCGGGCTGACGCGGTAACAACAAAAAGAGTCTACAGACCCTCTCAGGTGTGCTTTGAAAGCTTGTGGCTAGCCAGACTGGGTCTTGGCTAAACATCCACAAGGTCACGAAAACAAACTGGGGAGAAGCAGAACATTTGGAGAAATATAGTCACCCCCGTAAGCCACTGGAGTGTCAGAAAAACTCCGGAGGATCTTTAACAACAATTGCATCGCTGTGTACTTCAAGTCCAGCAATACACTGGGACGGAAGCTTGTACATCGGCACTATCTGCACTGCCCATTTTGAACATCGCTCTAGCTAGCCAAGCGATTTGACAACAATTGTCACCTTTAGCCACGCCGATCTAGGCACCAATAGCTATGCAGGCTTCCTGCCACCAACAATGGGATCATCTAACTTGAACAGGGCGGTTCTACAATTTTCACACCTCCCCCTGTTCTTGGACAATCAACATCGACACATTCACATGGTGATTGTCTTAAGGTGTGACTAGAAGTGCTGCAGTTATCTTCCTGAGCCAAAGAAGTGGCTCGATCAACTATGTAAACCTCTTCAACAAACGGCTAGTACATTTGCAAGGGTCTCCAGTGAACGCTTGTTTGTCTGCTCAGTTGCCGGTCACCTGAAGAGAGCCAAAGGACACGCTTTGTTTTAGCCTTCGGGCCCCACTGAGGTAATGGAGAAAACATGAGCGTCCCTGGGTGGGCTCGAACCACCAACCTTTCGGTTAACAGCCGAACGCGCTAACCGATTGCGCCACAGAGACTGCACGCCGAGGGCCAGCGCACCGGCCGAGGGAGACATGAATAATAAAAACAAAGTTCCTTAAAAGGCTTCCCAATTGCACATTTCTAGAGTGCCTTCTAGAGTGCCTTCTAGTTAAAGGGGGAGAGAGGCAGGGTAAAAGAGGGCATCCTTCGAGCCGGAATCGAACCAGCGACCTAAGGATTACTACGTTGACGCTACAGTCCTCCACTCTACCAGCTGAGCTATCGAAGGGCCCGCCGGTGGGTCGTAGCCCGTGACTCCTTGCATTCAAAGCCAGCGCTTTGCCCTTTGCGTTAGTCCTTCTGCCTTGAGGGATTGGTCTATGCCGCCTCTGCCTGAAAGGTCAAATGCCTTGGCAGCTGTGATGTGGGAAAGCTCGGCTTCACGTTTTGCACAGCGAGAAAACACAATCGAAGCACCTACCGCGTTTTGTTGGGAGCCCAAAAACCACAGCAGCAACGGTGATGTACCTCCCTGACAGCAAGTAAGCGCAGGAGTGTTTGGAAGCGCATTGCGTCTATCAAAACAAATTGGGCCGAAAGTTAGCAAAAAGTGTTTGGCGTCAGTTGGTAGCAAGAGGCCACACGGGAGGCAGCGTCTTAGCCCGGCTAGCTCAGTCGGTAGAGCATGAGACTCTTAATCTCAGGGTCGTGGGTTCGAGCCCCACGTTGGGCGTATGGCATCGCAACGTTTTGGCCCAGTCAGTGGCATTCATGCGCACTGCACGGCCCCACCTTTACCATATCGACTGGCTTCTCTTCCATTCCCTCTACAAACGGGGAAATGTTTCGAGCTTATCTTTCTAGTGGTCAATTCGTATGGCAGCAAGTTGACCTTGCGCTGGGGCGTGGTTCTTATCAGCGCCACGTGTGACACGAATTGGATAGAGATAGTGGCACAGGCCCCGGACAGCCTTGCGTTGGTGGTATAGTGGTGAGCATAGCTGCCTTCCAAGCAGTTGACCCGGGTTCGATTCCCGGCCAACGCACTCCTATCCCTTTTTGGCCTTGCAAAGCGGCCCTAAGCAAAGACCCAAGTCATCCAGGTCCTTGAAGAAAGCTCCTAAGATATCCTGGCTTAGCGACAACTGTGGAGACTTTCTTCGGCATTCGAAAAGTCTCTGGCCTTATGCTTTAACTCGCTCAGGAGGTCCAGCATTATCCAGGGCCAAGGTTCAGCCATTTTGACTACTGATTCCCAAAGAGAATCAACTCTGTCACACACAACATTGCTAAGTATCTGGCAACAACGCTAACACCCTTAGCTGGCATCATATTGCACCATTTGCTATTCGGTGACGAAGGCATCGAATAGCAAATGACCCGCTTTGGACTGTGTCTTGCAAGGCAAGGAAAGGGGTGCATTTGGGCAAGGAGGCCTACAGGAAACCTACCCACACACACCGCTATCTGCTTTTTGGCTCACACCACCCACTGGAACCCAAGCTGGGGCTTCTTAGGACTCTGCAATATCGGGCTGACGCGGTAACAACAAAAAGAGTCTACAGACCCTCTCAGGTGTGCTTTGAAAGCTTGTGGCTAGCCAGACTGGGTCTTGGCTAAACATCCACAAGGTCACGAAAACAAACTGGGGAGAAGCAGAACATTTGGAGAAATATAGTCACCCCCGTAAGCCACTGGAGTGTCAGAAAAACTCCGGAGGATCTTTAACAACAATTGCATCGCTGTGTACTTCAACTCCAGCAATACACTGGGACGGAAGCTTGTACATCGGCACTATCTGCACTGCCCATTTTGAACATCGCTCTAGCTAGCCAAGCGATTTGACAACAATTGTCACCTTTAGCCACGCCGATCTAGGCACCAATAGCTATGCAGGCTTCCTGCCACCAACAATGGGATCATCTAACTTGAACAGGGCGGTTCTACAATTTTCACACCTCCCCCTGTTCTTGGACAATCAACATCGACACATTCACATGGTGATTGTCTTAAGGTGTGACTAGAAGTGCTGCAGTTATCTTCCTGAGCCAAAGAAGTGGCTCGATCAACTATGTAAACCTCTTCAACAAACGGCTAGTACATTTGCAAGGGTCTCCAGTGAACGCTTGTTTGTCTGCTCAGTTGCCGGTCACCTGAAGAGAGCCAAAGGACACGCTTTGTTTTAGCCTTCGGGCCCCACTGAGGTAATGGAGAAAACATGAGCGTCCCTGGGTGGGCTCGAACCACCAACCTTTCGGTTAACAGCCGAACGCGCTAACCGATTGCGCCACAGAGACTGCACGCCGAGGGCCGGCGCACCGGCAGAGGGAGACATGAATAATAAAAACAAAGTTCCTTAAAAGGCTTCCCAATTGCACATTTCTAGAGTGCCTTCTAGAGTGCCTTCTAGTTAAAGGGGGAGAGAGGCAGGGTAAAAGAGGGCATCCTTCGAGCCGGAATCGAACCAGCGACCTAAGGATTACTACGTTGACGCTACAGTCCTCCGCTCTACCAGCTGAGCTATCGAAGGGCCCGCCGGTGGGTCGTAGCCCGTGACTCCTTGCATTCAAAGCCAGCGCTTTGCCCTTTGCGTTAGTCCTTCTGCCTTGAGGGATTGGTCTATGCCGCCTCTGCCTGAAAGGTCAAATGCCTTGGCAGCTGTGATGTGGGAAAGCTCGGCTTCACGTTTTGCACAGCGAGAAAACACAATCGAAGCACCTACCGCGTTTTGTTGGGAGCCCAAAAACCACAGCAGCAACGGTGATGTACCTCCCTGACAGCAAGTAAGCGCAGGAGTGTTTGGAAGCGCATTGCGTCTATCAAAACAAATTGGGCCGAAAGTTAGCAAAAAGTGTTTGGCGTCAGTTGGTAGCAAGAGGCCACACGGGAGGCAGCGTCTTAGCCCGGCTAGCTCAGTCGGTAGAGCATGAGACTCTTAATCTCAGGGTCGTGGGTTCGAGCCCCACGTTGGGCGTATGGCATCGCAACGTTTTGGCCCAGTCAGTGGCATTCATGCGCACTGCACGGCCCCACCTTTACCATATCGACTGGCTTCTCTTCCATTCCCTCTACAAACGGGGAAATGTTTCGAGCTTATCTTTCTAGTGGTCAATTCGTATGGCAGCAAGTTGACCTTGCGCTGGGGCGTGGTTCTTATCAGCGCCACGTGTGACACGAATTGGATAGAGATAGTGGCACAGGCCCCGGACAGCCTTGCGTTGGTGGTATAGTGGTGAGCATAGCTGCCTTCCAAGCAGTTGACCCGGGTTCGATTCCCGGCCAACGCACTCCTATCCCTTTTTGGCCTTGCAAAGCGGCCCTAAGCAAAGACCCAAGTCATCCAGGTCCTTGAAGAAAGCTCCTAAGATATCCTGGCTTAGCGACAACTGTGGAGACTTTCTTCGGCATTCGAAAAGTCTCTGGCCTTATGCTTTAACTCGCTCAGGAGGTCCAGCATTATCCAGGGCCAAGGTTCAGCCATTTTGACTACTGATTCCCAAAGAGAATCAACTCTGTCACACACAACATTGCTAAGTATCTGGCAACAACGCTAACACCCTTAGCTGGCATCATATTGCACCATTTGCTATTCGGTGACGAAGGCATCGAATAGCAAATGACCCGCTTTGGACTGTGTCTTGCAAGGCAAGGAAAGGGGTGCATTTGGGCAAGGAGGCCTACAGGAAATCTACCCACACACACCGCTATCTGCTTTTTGGCTCACACCACCCACTGGAACCCAAGCTGGGGCTTCTTAGGACTCTGCAATATCGGGCTGACGCGGTAACAACAAAAAGAGTCTACAGACCCTCTCAGGTGTGCTTTGAAAGCTTGTGGCTAGCCAGACTGGGTCTTGGCTAAACATCCACAAGGTCACGAAAACAAACTGGGGAGAAGCAGAACATTTGGAGAAATATAGTCACCCCCGTAAGCCACTGGAGTGTCAGAAAAACTCCGGAGGATCTTTAACAACAATTGCATCGCTGTGTACTTCAAGTCCAGCAATACACTGGGACGGAAGCTTGTACATCGGCACTATCTGCACTGCCCATTTTGAACATCGCTCTAGCTAGCCAAGCGATTTGACAACAATTGTCACCTTTAGCCACGCCGATCTAGGCACCAATAGCTATGCAGGCTTCCTGCCACCAACAATGGGATCATCTAACTTGAACAGGGCGGTTCTACAATTTTCACACCTCCCCCTGTTCTTGGACAATCAACATCGACACATTCACATGGTGATTGTCTTAAGGTGTGACTAGAAGTGCTGCAGTTATCTTCCTGAGCCAAAGAAGTGGCTCGATCAACTATGTAAACCTCTTCAACAAACGGCTAGTACATTTGCAAGGGTCTCCAGTGAACGCTTGTTTGTCTGCTCAGTTGCCGGTCACCTGAAGAGAGCCAAAGGACACGCTTTGTTTTAGCCTTCGGGCCCCACTGAGGTAATGGAGAAAACATGAGCGTCCCTGGGTGGGCTCGAACCACCAACCTTTCGGTTAACAGCCGAACGCGCTAACCGATTGCGCCACAGAGACTGCACGCCGAGGGCCGGCGCACCGGCCGAGGGAGACATGAATAATAAAAACAAAGTTCCTTAAAAGGCTTCCCAATTGCACATTTCTAGAGTGCCTTCTAGAGTGCCTTCTAGTTAAAGGGGGAGAGAGGCAGGGTAAAAGAGGGCATCCTTCGAGCCGGAATCGAACCAGCGACCTAAGGATTACTACGTTGACGCTACAGTCCTCCGCTCTACCAGCTGAGCTATCGAAGGGCCCGCCGGTGGGTCGTAGCCCGTGACTCCTTGCATTCAAAGCCAGCGCTTTGCCCTTTGCGTTAGTCCTTCTGCCTTGATGGATTGGTCTATGCCGCCTCTGCCTGAAAGGTCAAATGCCTTGGCAGCTGTGATGTGGGAAAGCTCGGCTTCACGTTTTGCACAGCGAGAAAACACAATCAAAGCACCTACCGCGTTTTGTTGGGAGCCCAAAAACCACAGCAGCAACGGTGATGTACCTCCCTGACAGCAAGTAAGCGCAGGAGTGTTTGGAAGCGCATTGCGTCTATCAAAACAAATTGGGCCGAAAGTTAGCAAAAAGTGTTTGGCGTCAGTTGGTAGCAAGAGGCCACACGGGAGGCAGCGTCTTAGCCCGGCTAGCTCAGTCGGTAGAGCATGAGACTCTTAATCTCAGGGTCGTGGGTTCGAGCCCCACGTTGGGCGTATGGCATCGCAACGTTTTGGCCCAGTCAGTGGCATTCATGCGCACTGCACGGCCCCACCTTTACCATATCGACTGGCTTCTCTTCCATTCCCTCTACAAACGGGGAAATGTTTCGAGCTTATCTTTCTAGTGGTCAATTCGTATGGCAGCAAGTTGACCTTGCGCTGGGGCGTGGTTCTTATCAGCGCCACGTGTGACACGAATTGGATAGAGATAGTGGCACAGGCCCCGGACAGCCTTGCGTTGGTGGTATAGTGGTGAGCATAGCTGCCTTCCAAGCAGTTGACCCGGGTTCGATTCCCGGCCAACGCACTCCTATCCCTTTTTGGCCTTGCAAAGCGGCCCTAAGCAAAGACCCAAGTCATCCAGGTCCTTGAAGAAAGCTCCTAAGATATCCTGGCTTAGCGACAACTGTGGAGACTTTCTTCGGCATTCGAAAAGTCTCTGGCCTTATGCTTTAACTCGCTCAGGAGGTCCAGCATTATCCAGGGCCAAGGTTCAGCCATTTTGACTACTGATTCCCAAAGAGAATCAACTCTGTCACACACAACATTGCTAAGTATCTGGCAACAACGCTAACACCCTTAGCTGGCATCATATTGCACCATTTGCTATTCGGTGACGAAGGCATCGAATAGCAAATGACCCGCTTTGGACTGTGTCTTGCAAGGCAAGGAAAGGGGTGCATTTGGGCAAGGAGGCCTACAGGAAACCTACCCACACACACCGCTATCTGCTTTTTGGCTCACACCACCCACTGGAACCCAAGCTGGGGCTTCTTAGGACTCTGCAATATCGGGCTGACGCGGTAACAACAAAAAGAGTCTACAGACCCTCTCAGGTGTGCTTTGAAAGCTTGTGGCTAGCCAGACTGGGTCTTGGCTAAACATCCACAAGGTCACGAAAACAAACTGGGGAGAAGCAGAACATTTGGAGAAATATAGTCACCCCCGTAAGCCACTGGAGTGTCAGAAAAACTCCGGAGGATCTTTAACAACAATTGCATCGCTGTGTACTTCAAGTCCAGCAATACACTGGGACGGAAGCTTGTACATCGGCACTATCTGCACTGCCCATTTTGAACATCGCTCTAGCTAGCCAAGCGATTTGACAACAATTGTCACCTTTAGCCACGCCGATCTAGGCACCAATAGCTATGCAGGCTTCCTGCCACCAACAATGGGATCATCTAACTTGAACAGGGCGGTTCTACAATTTTCACACCTCCCCCTGTTCTTGGACAATCAACATCGACACATTCACATGGTGATTGTCTTAAGGTGTGACTAGAAGTGCTGCAGTTATCTTCCTGAGCCAAAGAAGTGGCTCGATCAACTATGTAAACCTCTTCAACAAACGGCTAGTACATTTGCAAGGGTCTCCAGTGAACGCTTGTTTGTCTGCTCAGTTGCCGGTCACCTGAAGAGAGCCAAAGGACACGCTTTGTTTTAGCCTTCGGGCCCCACTGAGGTAATGGAGAAAACATGAGCGTCCCTGGGTGGGCTCGAACCACCAACCTTTCGGTTAACAGCCGAACGCGCTAACCGATTGCGCCACAGAGACTGCACGCCGAGGGCTGGCGCACCGGCCGAGGGAGACATGAATAATAAAAACAAAGTTCCTTAAAAGGCTTCCCAATTGCACATTTCTAGAGTGCCTTCTAGAGTGCCTTCTAGTTAAAGGGGGAGAGAGGCAGGGTAAAAGAGGGCATCCTTCGAGCCGGAATCGAACCAGCGACCTAAGGATTACTACGTTGACGCTACAGTCCTCCGCTCTACCAGCTGAGCTATCGAAGGGCCCGCCGGTGGGTCGTAGCCCGTGACTCCTTGCATTCAAAGCCAGCGCTTTGCCCTTTGCGTTAGTCCTTCTGCCTTGAGGGATTGGTCTATGCCGCCTCTGCCTGAAAGGTCAAATGCCTTGGCAGCTGTGATGTGGGAAAGCTCGGCTTCACGTTTTGCACAGCGAGAAAACACAATCGAAGCACCTACCGCGTTTTGTTGGGAGCCCAAAAACCACAGCAGCAACGGTGATGTACCTCCCTGACAGCAAGTAAGCGCAGGAGTGTTTGGAAGCGCATTGCGTCTATCAAAACAAATTGGGCCGAAAGTTAGCAAAAAGTGTTTGGCGTCAGTTGGTAGCAAGAGGCCACACGGGAGGCAGCGTCTTAGCCCGGCTAGCTCAGTCGGTAGAGCATGAGACTCTTAATCTCAGGGTCGTGGGTTCGAGCCCCACGTTGGGCGTATGGCATCGCAACGTTTTGGCCCAGTCAGTGGCATTCATGCGCACTGCACGGCCCCACCTTTACCATATCGACTGGCTTCTCTTCCATTCCCTCTACAAACGGGGAAATGTTTCGAGCTTATCTTTCTAGTGGTCAATTCGTATGGCAGCAAGTTGACCTTGCGCTGGGGCGTGGTTCTTATCAGCGCCACGTGTGACACGAATTGGATAGAGATAGTGGCACAGGCCCCGGACAGCCTTGCGTTGGTGGTATAGTGGTGAGCATAGCTGCCTTCCAAGCAGTTGACCCGGGTTCGATTCCCGGCCAACGCACTCCTATCCCTTTTTGGCCTTGCAAAGCGGCCCTAAGCAAAGACCCAAGTCATCCAGGTCCTTGAAGAAAGCTCCTAAGATATCCTGGCTTAGCGACAACTGTGGAGACTTTCTTCGGCATTCGAAAAGTCTCTGGCCTTATGCTTTAACTCGCTCAGGAGGTCCAGCATTATCCAGGGCCAAGGTTCAGCCATTTTGACTACTGATTCCCAAAGAGAATCAACTCTGTCACACACAACATTGCTAAGTATCTGGCAACAACGCTAACACCCTTAGCTGGCATCATATTGCACCATTTGCTATTCGGTGACGAAGGCATCGAATAGCAAATGACCCGCTTTGGACTGTGTCTTGCAAGGCAAGGAAAGGGGTGCATTTGGGCAAGGAGGCCTACAGGAAACCTACCCACACACACCGCTATCTGCTTTTTGGCTCACACCACCCACTGGAACCCAAGCTGGGGCTTCTTAGGACTCTGCAATATCGGGCTGACGCGGTAACAACAAAAAGAGTCTACAGACCCTCTCAGGTGTGCTTTGAAAGCTTGTGGCTAGCCAGACTGGGTCTTGGCTAAACATCCACAAGGTCACGAAAACAAACTGGGGAGAAGCAGAACATTTGGAGAAATATAGTCACCCCCGTAAGCCACTGGAGTGTCAGAAAAACTCCGGAGGATCTTTAACAACAATTGCATCGCTGTGTACTTCAAGTCCAGCAATACACTGGGACGGAAGCTTGTACATCGGCACTATCTGCACTGCCCATTTTGAACATCGCTCTAGCTAGCCAAGCGATTTGACAACAATTGTCACCTTTAGCCACGCCGATCTAGGCACCAATAGCTATGCAGGCTTCCTGCCACCAACAATGGGATCATCTAACTTGAACAGGGCGGTTCTACAATTTTCACACCTCCCCCTGTTCTTGGACAATCAACATCGACACATTCACATGGTGATTGTCTTAAGGTGTGACTAGAAGTGCTGCAGTTATCTTCCTGAGCCAAAGAAGTGGCTCGATCAACTATGTAAACCTCTTCAACAAACGGCTAGTACATTTGCAAGGGTCTCCAGTGAACGCTTGTTTGTCTGCTCAGTTGCCGGTCACCTGAAGAGAGCCAAAGGACACGCTTTGTTTTAGCCTTCGGGCCCCACTGAGGTAATGGAGAAAACATGAGCGTCCCTGGGTGGGCTCGAACCACCAACCTTTCGGTTAACAGCCGAACGCGCTAACCGATTGCGCCACAGAGACTGCACGCCGAGGGCCGGCGCACCGGCCGAGGGAGACATGAATAATAAAAACAAAGTTCCTTAAAAGGCTTCCCAATTGCACATTTCTAGAGTGCCTTCTAGAGTGCCTTCTAGTTAAAGGGGGAGAGAGGCAGGGTAAAAGAGGGCATCCTTCGAGCCGGAATCGAACCAGCGACCTAAGGATTACTACGTTGACGCTACAGTCCTCCGCTCTACCAGCTGAGCTATCGAAGGGCCCGCCGGTGGGTCGTAGCCCGTGACTCCTTGCATTCAAAGCCAGCGCTTTGCCCTTTGCGTTAGTCCTTCTGCCTTGAGGGATTGGTCTATGCCGCCTCTGCCTGAAAGGTCAAATGCCTTGGCAGCTGTGATGTGGGAAAGCTCGGCTTCACGTTTTGCACAGCGAGAAAACACAATCGAAGCACCTACCGCGTTTTGTTGGGAGCCCAAAAACCACAGCAGCAACGGTGATGTACCTCCCTGACAGCAAGTAAGCGCAGGAGTGTTTGGAAGCGCATTGCGTCTATCAAAACAAATTGGGCCGAAAGTTAGCAAAAAGTGTTTGGCGTCAGTTGGTAGCAAGAGGCCACACGGGAGGCAGCGTCTTAGCCCGGCTAGCTCAGTCGGTAGAGCATGAGACTCTTAATCTCAGGGTCGTGGGTTCGAGCCCCACGTTGGGCGTATGGCATCGCAACGTTTTGGCCCAGTCAGTGGCATTCATGCGCACTGCACGGCCCCACCTTTACCATATCGACTGGCTTCTCTTCCATTCCCTCTACAAACGGGGAAATGTTTCGAGCTTATCTTTCTAGTGGTCAATTCGTATGGCAGCAAGTTGACCTTGCGCTGGGGCGTGGTTCTTATCAGCGCCACGTGTGACACGAATTGGATAGAGATAGTGGCACAGGCCCCGGACAGCCTTGCGTTGGTGGTATAGTGGTGAGCATAGCTGCCTTCCAAGCAGTTGACCCGGGTTCGATTCCCGGCCAACGCACTCCTATCCCTTTTTGGCCTTGCAAAGCGGCCCTAAGCAAAGACCCAAGTCATCCAGGTCCTTGAAGAAAGCTCCTAAGATATCCTGGCTTAGCGACAACTGTGGAGACTTTCTTCGGCATTCGAAAAGTCTCTGGCCTTATGCTTTAACTCGCTCAGGAGGTCCAGCATTATCCAGGGCCAAGGTTCAGCCATTTTGACTACTGATTCCCAAAGAGAATCAACTCTGTCACACACAACATTGCTAAGTATCTGGCAACAACGCTAACACCCTTAGCTGGCATCATATTGCACCATTTGCTATTCGGTGACGAAGGCATCGAATAGCAAATGACCCGCTTTGGACTGTGTCTTGCAAGGCAAGGAAAGGGGTGCATTTGGGCAAGGAGGCCTACAGGAAACCTACCCACACACACCGCTATCTGCTTTTTGGCTCACACCACCCACTGGAACCCAAGCTGGGGCTTCTTAGGACTCTGCAATATCGGGCTGACGCGGTAACAACAAAAAGAGTCTACAGACCCTCTCAGGTGTGCTTTGAAAGCTTGTGGCTAGCCAGACTGGGTCTTGGCTAAACATCCACAAGGTCACGAAAACAAACTGGGGAGAAGCAGAACATTTGGAGAAATATAGTCACCCCCGTAAGCCACTGGAGTGTCAGAAAAACTCCGGAGGATCTTTAACAACAATTGCATCGCTGTGTACTTCAAGTCCAGCAATACACTGGGACGGAAGCTTGTACATCGGCACTATCTGCACTGCCCATTTTGAACATCGCTCTAGCTAGCCAAGCGATTTGACAACAATTGTCACCTTTAGCCACGCCGATCTAGGCACCAATAGCTATGCAGGCTTCCTGCCACCAACAATGGGATCATCTAACTTGAACAGGGCGGTTCTACAATTTTCACACCTCCCCCTGTTCTTGGACAATCAACATCGACACATTCACATGGTGATTGTCTTAAGGTGTGACTAGAAGTGCTGCAGTTATCTTCCTGAGCCAAAGAAGTGGCTCGATCAACTATGTAAACCTCTTCAACAAACGGCTAGTACATTTGCAAGGGTCTCCAGTGAACGCTTGTTTGTCTGCTCAGTTGCCGGTCACCTGAAGAGAGCCAAAGGACACGCTTTGTTTTAGCCTTCGGGCCCCACTGAGGTAATGGAGAAAACATGAGCGTCCCTGGGTGGGCTCGAACCACCAACCTTTCGGTTAACAGCCGAACGCACTAACCGATTGCGCCACAGAGACTGCACACCGAGGGCCGGCGCACCGGCCGAGGGAGACATGAATAATAAAAACAAAGTTCCTTAAAAGGCTTCCCAATTGCACATTTCTAGAGTGCCTTCTAGAGTGCCTTCTAGTTAAAGGGGGAGAGAGGCAGGGTAAAAGAGGGCATCCTTCGAGCCGGAATCGAACCAGCGACCTAAGGATTACTACGTTGACGCTACAGTCCTCCGCTCTACCAGCTGAGCTATCGAAGGGCCCGCCGGTGGGTCGTAGCCCGTGACTCCTTGCATTCAAAGCCAGCGCTTTGCCCTTTGCGTTAGTCCTTCTGCCTTGAGGGATTGGTCTATGCCGCCTCTGCCTGAAAGGTCAAATGCCTTGGCAGCTGTGATGTGGGAAAGCTCGGCTTCACGTTTTGCACAGCGAGAAAACACAATCGAAGCACCTACCGCGTTTTGTTGGGAGCCCAAAAACCACAGCAGCAACGGTGATGTACCTCCCTGACAGCAAGTAAGCGCAGGAGTGTTTGGAAGCGCATTGCGTCTATCAAAACAAATTGGGCCGAAAGTTAGCAAAAAGTGTTTGGCGTCAGTTGGTAGCAAGAGGCCACACGGGAGGCAGCGTCTTAGCCCGGCTAGCTCAGTCGGTAGAGCATGAGACTCTTAATCTCAGGGTCGTGGGTTCGAGCCCCACGTTGGGCGTATGGCATCGCAACGTTTTGGCCCAGTCAGTGGCATTCATGCGCACTGCACGGCCCCACCTTTACCATATCGACTGGCTTCTCTTCCATTCCCTCTACAAACGGGGAAATGTTTCGAGCTTATCTTTCTAGTGGTCAATTCGTATGGCAGCAAGTTGACCTTGCGCTGGGGCGTGGTTCTTATCAGCGCCACGTGTGACACGAATTGGATAGAGATAGTGGCACAGGCCCCGGACAGCCTTGCGTTGGTGGTATAGTGGTGAGCATAGCTGCCTTCCAAGCAGTTGACCCGGGTTCGATTCCCGGCCAACGCACTCCTATCCCTTTTTGGCCTTGCAAAGCGGCCCTAAGCAAAGACCCAAGTCATCCAGGTCCTTGAAGAAAGCTCCTAAGATATCCTGGCTTAGCGACAACTGTGGAGACTTTCTTCGGCATTCGAAAAGTCTCTGGCCTTATGCTTTAACTCGCTCAGGAGGTCCAGCATTATCCAGGGCCAAGGTTCAGCCATTTTGACTACTGATTCCCAAAGAGAATCAACTCTGTCACACACAACATTGCTAAGTATCTGGCAACAACGCTAACACCCTTAGCTGGCATCATATTGCACCATTTGCTATTCGGTGACGAAGGCATCGAATAGCAAATGACCCGCTTTGGACTGTGTCTTGCAAGGCAAGGAAAGGGGTGCATTTGGGCAAGGAGGCCTACAGGAAACCTACCCACACACACCGCTATCTGCTTTTTGGCTCACACCACCCACTGGAACCCAAGCTGGGGCTTCTTAGGACTCTGCAATATCGGGCTGACGCGGTAACAACAAAAAGAGTCTACAGACCCTCTCAGGTGTGCTTTGAAAGCTTGTGGCTAGCCAGACTGGGTCTTGGCTAAACATCCACAAGGTCACGAAAACAAACTGGGGAGAAGCAGAACATTTGGAGAAATATAGTCACCCCCGTAAGCCACTGGAGTGTCAGAAAAACTCCGGAGGATCTTTAACAACAATTGCATCGCTGTGTACTTCAAGTCCAGCAATACACTGGGACGGAAGCTTGTACATCGGCACTATCTGCACTGCCCATTTTGAACATCGCTCTAGCTAGCCAAGCGATTTGACAACAATTGTCACCTTTAGCCACGCCGATCTAGGCACCAATAGCTATGCAGGCTTCCTGCCACCAAGAATGGGATCATCTAACTTGAACAGGGCGGTTCTACAATTTTCACACCTCCCCCTGTTCTTGGACAATCAACATCGACACATTCACATGGTGATTGTCTTAAGGTGTGACTAGAAGTGCTGCAGTTATCTTCCTGAGCCAAAGAAGTGGCTCGATCAACTATGTAAACCTCTTCAACAAACGGCTAGTACATTTGCAAGGGTCTCCAGTGAACGCTTGTTTGTCTGCTCAGTTGCCGGTCACCTGAAGAGAGCCAAAGGACACGCTTTGTTTTAGCCTTCGGGCCCCACTGAGGTAATGGAGAAAACATGAGCGTCCCTGGGTGGGCTCGAACCACCAACCTTTCGGTTAACAGCCGAACGCGCTAACCGATTGCGCCACAGAGACTGCACGCCGAGGGCCGGCGCACCGGCCGAGGGAGACATGAATAATAAAAACAAAGTTCCTTAAAAGGCTTCCCAATTGCACATTTCTAGAGTGCCTTCTAGAGTGCCTTCTAGTTAAAGGGGGAGAGAGGCAGGGTAAAAGAGGGCATCCTTCGAGCCGGAATCGAACCAGCGACCTAAGGATTACTACGTTGACGCTACAGTCCTCCGCTCTACCAGCTGAGCTATCGAAGGGCCCGCCGGTGGGTCGTAGCCCGTGACTCCTTGCATTCAAAGCCAGCGCTTTGCCCTTTGCGTTAGTCCTTCTGCCTTGAGGGATTGGTCTATGCCGCCTCTGCCTGAAAGGTCAAATGCCTTGGCAGCTGTGATGTGGGAAAGCTCGGCTTCACGTTTTGCACAGCGAGAAAACACAATCGAAGCACCTACCGCGTTTTGTTGGGAGCCCAAAAACCACAGCAGCAACGGTGATGTACCTCCCTGACAGCAAGTAAGCGCAGGAGTGTTTGGAAGCGCATTGCGTCTATCAAAACAAATTGGGCCGAAAGTTAGCAAAAAGTGTTTGGCGTCAGTTGGTAGCAAGAGGCCACACGGGAGGCAGCGTCTTAGCCCGGCTAGCTCAGTCGGTAGAGCATGAGACTCTTAATCTCAGGGTCGTGGGTTCGAGCCCCACGTTGGGCGTATGGCATCGCAACGTTTTGGCCCAGTCAGTGGCATTCATGCGCACTGCACGGCCCCACCTTTACCATATCGACTGGCTTCTCTTCCATTCCCTCTACAAACGGGGAAATGTTTCGAGCTTATCTTTCTAGTGGTCAATTCGTATGGCAGCAAGTTGACCTTGCGCTGGGGCGTGGTTCTTATCAGCGCCACGTGTGACACGAATTGGATAGAGATAGTGGCACAGGCCCCGGACAGCCTTGCGTTGGTGGTATAGTGGTGAGCATAGCTGCCTTCCAAGCAGTTGACCCGGGTTCGATTCCCGGCCAACGCACTCCTATCCCTTTTTGGCCTTGCAAAGCGGCCCTAAGCAAAGACCCAAGTCATCCAGGTCCTTGAAGAAAGCTCCTAAGATATCCTGGCTTAGCGACAACTGTGGAGACTTTCTTCGGCATTCGAAAAGTCTCTGGCCTTATGCTTTAACTCGCTCAGGAGGTCCAGCATTATCCAGGGCCAAGGTTCAGCCATTTTGACTACTGATTCCCAAAGAGAATCAACTCTGTCACACACAACATTGCTAAGTATCTGGCAACAACGCTAACACCCTTAGCTGGCATCATATTGCACCATTTGCTATTCGGTGACGAAGGCATCGAATAGCAAATGACCCGCTTTGGACTGTGTCTTGCAAGGCAAGGAAAGGGGTGCATTTGGGCAAGGAGGCCTACAGGAAACCTACCCACACACACCGCTATCTGCTTTTTGGCTCACACCACCCACTGGAACCCAAGCTGGGGCTTCTTAGGACTCTGCAATATCGGGCTGACGCGGTAACAACAAAAAGAGTCTACAGACCCTCTCAGGTGTGCTTTGAAAGCTTGTGGCTAGCCAGACTGGGTCTTGGCTAAACATCCACAAGGTCACGAAAACAAACTGGGGAGAAGCAGAACATTTGGAGAAATATAGTCACCCCCGTAAGCCACTGGAGTGTCAGAAAAACTCCGGAGGATCTTTAACAACAATTGCATCGCTGTGTACTTCAAGTCCAGCAATACACTGGGACGGAAGCTTGTACATCGGCACTATCTGCACTGCCCATTTTGAACATCGCTCTAGCTAGCCAAGCGATTTGACAACAATTGTCACCTTTAGCCACGCCGATCTAGGCACCAATAGCTATGCAGGCTTCCTGCCACCAACAATGGGATCATCTAACTTGAACAGGGCGGTTCTACAATTTTCACACCTCCCCCTGTTCTTGGACAATCAACATCGACACATTCACATGGTGATTGTCTTAAGGTGTGACTAGAAGTGCTGCAGTTATCTTCCTGAGCCAAAGAAGTGGCTCGATCAACTATGTAAACCTCTTCAACAAACGGCTAGTACATTTGCAAGGGTCTCCAGTGAACGCTTGTTTGTCTGCTCAGTTGCCGGTCACCTGAAGAGAGCCAAAGGACACGCTTTGTTTTAGCCTTCGGGCCCCACTGAGGTAATGGAGAAAACATGAGCGTCCCTGGGTGGGCTCGAACCACCAACCTTTCGGTTAACAGCCGAACGCGCTAACCGATTGCGCCACAGAGACTGCACGCCGAGGGCCGGCGCACCGGCCGAGGGAGACATGAATAATAAAAACAAAGTTCCTTAAAAGGCTTCCCAATTGCACATTTCTAGAGTGCCTTCTAGAGTGCCTTCTAGTTAAAGGGGGAGAGAGGCAGGGTAAAAGAGGGCATCCTTCGAGCCGGAATCGAACCAGCGACCTAAGGATTACTACGTTGACGCTACAGTCCTCCGCTCTACCAGCTGAGCTATCGAAGGGCCCGCCGGTGGGTCGTAGCCCGTGACTCCTTGCATTCAAAGCCAGCGCTTTGCCCTTTGCGTTAGTCCTTCTGCCTTGAGGGATTGGTCTATGCCGCCTCTGCCTGAAAGGTCAAATGCCTTGGCAGCTGTGATGTGGGAAAGCTCGGCTTCACGTTTTGCACAGCGAGAAAACACAATCGAAGCACCTACCGCGTTTTGTTGGGAGCCCAAAAACCACAGCAGCAACGGTGATGTACCTCCCTGACAGCAAGTAAGCGCAGGAGTGTTTGGAAGCGCATTGCGTCTATCAAAACAAATTGGGCCGAAAGTTAGCAAAAAGTGTTTGGCGTCAGTTGGTAGCAAGAGGCCACACGGGAGGCAGCGTCTTAGCCCGGCTAGCTCAGTCGGTAGAGCATGAGACTCTTAATCTCAGGGTCGTGGGTTCGAGCCCCACGTTGGGCGTATGGCATCGCAACGTTTTGGCCCAGTCAGTGGCATTCATGCGCACTGCACGGCCCCACCTTTACCATATCGACTGGCTTCTCTTCCATTCCCTCTACAAACGGGGAAATGTTTCGAGCTTATCTTTCTAGTGGTCAATTCGTATGGCAGCAAGTTGACCTTGCGCTGGGGCGTGGTTCTTATCAGCGCCACGTGTGACACGAATTGGATAGAGATAGTGGCACAGGCCCCGGACAGCCTTGCGTTGGTGGTATAGTGGTGAGCATAGCTGCCTTCCAAGCAGTTGACCCGGGTTCGATTCCCGGCCAACGCACTCCTATCCCTTTTTGGCCTTGCAAAGCGGCCCTAAGCAAAGACCCAAGTCATCCAGGTCCTTGAAGAAAGCTCCTAAGATATCCTGGCTTAGCGACAACTGTGGAGACTTTCTTCGGCATTCGAAAAGTCTCTGGCCTTATGCTTTAACTCGCTCAGGAGGTCCAGCATTATCCAGGGCCAAGGTTCAGCCATTTTGACTACTGATTCCCAAAGAGAATCAACTCTGTCACACACAACATTGCTAAGTATCTGGCAACAACGCTAACACCCTTAGCTGGCATCATATTGCACCATTTGCTATTCGGTGACGAAGGCATCGAATAGCAAATGACCCGCTTTGGACTGTGTCTTGCAAGGCAAGGAAAGGGGTGCATTTGGGCAAGGAGGCCTACAGGAAACCTACCCACACACACCGCTATCTGCTTTTTGGCTCACACCACCCACTGGAACCCAAGCTGGGGCTTCTTAGGACTCTGCAATATCGGGCTGACGCGGTAACAACAAAAAGAGTCTACAGACCCTCTCAGGTGTGCTTTGAAAGCTTGTGGCTAGCCAGACTGGGTCTTGGCTAAACATCCACAAGGTCACGAAAACAAACTGGGGAGAAGCAGAACATTTGGAGAAATATAGTCACCCCCGTAAGCCACTGGAGTGTCAGAAAAACTCCGGAGGATCTTTAACAACAATTGCATCGCTGTGTACTTCAAGTCCAGCAATACACTGGGACGGAAGCTTGTACATCGGCACTATCTGCACTGCCCATTTTGAACATCGCTCTAGCTAGCCAAGCGATTTGACAACAATTGTCACCTTTAGCCACGCCGATCTAGGCACCAATAGCTATGCAGGCTTCCTGCCACCAACAATGGGATCATCTAACTTGAACAGGGCGGTTCTACAATTTTCACACCTCCCCCTGTTCTTGGACAATCAACATCGACACATTCACATGGTGATTGTCTTAAGGTGTGACTAGAAGTGCTGCAGTTATCTTCCTGAGCCAAAGAAGTGGCTCGATCAACTATGTAAACCTCTTCAACAAACGGCTAGTACATTTGCAAGGGTCTCCAGTGAACGCTTGTTTGTCTGCTCAGTTGCCGGTCACCTGAAGAGAGCCAAAGGACACGCTTTGTTTTAGCCTTCGGGCCCCACTGAGGTAATGGAGAAAACATGAGCGTCCCTGGGTGGGCTCGAACCACCAACCTTTCGGTTAACAGCCGAACGCGCTAACCGATTGCGCCACAGAGACTGCACGCCGAGGGCCGGCGCACCGGCCGAGGGAGACATGAATAATAAAAACAAAGTTCCTTAAAAGGCTTCCCAATTGCACATTTCTAGAGTGCCTTCTAGAGTGCCTTCTAGTTAAAGGGGGAGAGAGGCAGGGTAAAAGAGGGCATCCTTCGAGCCGGAATCGAACCAGCGACCTAAGGATTACTACGTTGACGCTACAGTCCTCCGCTCTACCAGCTGAGCTATCGAAGGGCCCGCCGGTGGGTCGTAGCCCGTGACTCCTTGCATTCAAAGCCAGCGCTTTGCCCTTTGCGTTAGTCCTTCTGCCTTGAGGGATTGGTCTATGCCGCCTCTGCCTGAAAGGTCAAATGCCTTGGCAGCTGTGATGTGGGAAAGCTCGGCTTCACGTTTTGCACAGCGAGAAAACACAATCGAAGCACCTACCGCGTTTTGTTGGGAGCCCAAAAACCACAGCAGCAACGGTGATGTACCTCCCTGACAGCAAGTAAGCGCAGGAGTGTTTGGAAGCGCATTGCGTCTATCAAAACAAATTGGGCCGAAAGTTAGCAAAAAGTGTTTGGCGTCAGTTGGTAGCAAGAGGCCACACGGGAGGCAGCGTCTTAGCCCGGCTAGCTCAGTCGGTAGAGCATGAGACTCTTAATCTCAGGGTCGTGGGTTCGAGCCCCACGTTGGGCGTATGGCATCGCAACGTTTTGGCCCAGTCAGTGGCATTCATGCGCACTGCACGGCCCCACCTTTACCATATCGACTGGCTTCTCTTCCATTCCCTCTACAAACGGGGAAATGTTTCGAGCTTATCTTTCTAGTGGTCAATTCGTATGGCAGCAAGTTGACCTTGCGCTGGGGCGTGGTTCTTATCAGCGCCACGTGTGACACGAATTGGATAGAGATAGTGGCACAGGCCCCGGACAGCCTTGCGTTGGTGGTATAGTGGTGAGCATAGCTGCCTTCCAAGCAGTTGACCCGGGTTCGATTCCCGGCCAACGCACTCCTATCCCTTTTTGGCCTTGCAAAGCGGCCCTAAGCAAAGACCCAAGTCATCCAGGTCCTTGAAGAAAGCTCCTAAGATATCCTGGCTTAGCGACAACTGTGGAGACTTTCTTCGGCATTCGAAAAGTCTCTGGCCTTATGCTTTAACTCGCTCAGGAGGTCCAGCATTATCCAGGGCCAAGGTTCAGCCATTTTGACTACTGATTCCCAAAGAGAATCAACTCTGTCACACACAACATTGCTAAGTATCTGGCAACAACGCTAACACCCTTAGCTGGCATCATATTGCACCATTTGCTATTCGGTGACGAAGGCATCGAATAGCAAATGACCCGCTTTGGACTGTGTCTTGCAAGGCAAGGAAAGGGGTGCATTTGGGCAAGGAGGCCTACAGGAAACCTACCCACACACACACCGCTATCTGCTTTTTGGCTCACACCACCCACTGGAACCCAAGCTGGGGCTTCTTAGGACTCTGCAATATCGGGCTGACGCGGTAACAACAAAAAGAGTCTACAGACCCTCTCAGGTGTGCTTTGAAAGCTTGTGGCTAGCCAGACTGGGTCTTGGCTAAACATCCACAAGGTCACGAAAACAAACTGGGGAGAAGCAGAACATTTGGAGAAATATAGTCACCCCCGTAAGCCACTGGAGTGTCAGAAAAACTCCGGAGGATCTTTAACAACAATTGCATCGCTGTGTACTTCAAGTCCAGCAATACACTGGGACGGAAGCTTGTACATCGGCACTATCTGCACTGCCCATTTTGAACATCGCTCTAGCTAGCCAAGCGATTTGACAACAATTGTCACCTTTAGCCACGCCGATCTAGGCACCAATAGCTATGCAGGCTTCCTGCCACCAACAATGGGATCATCTAACTTGAACAGGGCGGTTCTACAATTTTCACACCTCCCCCTGTTCTTGGACAATCAACATCGACACATTCACATGGTGATTGTCTTAAGGTGTGACTAGAAGTGCTGCAGTTATCTTCCTGAGCCAAAGAAGTGGCTCGATCAACTATGTAAACCTCTTCAACAAACGGCTAGTACATTTGCAAGGGTCTCCAGTGAACGCTTGTTTGTCTGCTCAGTTGCCGGTCACCTGAAGAGAGCCAAAGGACACGCTTTGTTTTAGCCTTCGGGCCCCACTGAGGTAATGGAGAAAACATGAGCGTCCCTGGGTGGGCTCGAACCACCAACCTTTCGGTTAACAGCCGAACGCGCTAACCGATTGCGCCACAGAGACTGCACGCTGAGGGCCGGCGCACCGGCCGAGGGAGACATGAATAATAAAAACAAAGTTCCTTAAAAGGCTTCCCAATTGCACATTTCTAGAGTGCCTTCTAGAGTGCCTTCTAGTTAAAGGGGGAGAGAGGCAGGGTAAAAGAGGGCATCCTTCGAGCCGGAATCGAACCAGCGACCTAAGGATTACTACGTTGACGCTACAGTCCTCCGCTCTACCAGCTGAGCTATCGAAGGGCCCGCCGGTGGGTCGTAGCCCGTGACTCCTTGCATTCAAAGCCAGCGCTTTGCCCTTTGCGTTAGTCCTTCTGCCTTGAGGGATTGGTCTATGCCGCCTCTGCCTGAAAGGTCAAATGCCTTGGCAGCTGTGATGTGGGAAAGCTCGGCTTCACGTTTTGCACAGCGAGAAAACACAATCGAAGCACCTACCGCGTTTTGTTGGGAGCCCAAAAACCACAGCAGCAACGGTGATGTACCTCCCTGACAGCAAGTAAGCGCAGGAGTGTTTGGAAGCGCATTGCGTCTATCAAAACAAATTGGGCCGAAAGTTAGCAAAAAGTGTTTGGCGTCAGTTGGTAGCAAGAGGCCACACGGGAGGCAGCGTCTTAGCCCGGCTAGCTCAGTCGGTAGAGCATGAGACTCTTAATCTCAGGGTCGTGGGTTCGAGCCCCACGTTGGGCGTATGGCATCGCAACGTTTTGGCCCAGTCAGTGGCATTCATGCGCACTGCACGGCCCCACCTTTACCATATCGACTGGCTTCTCTTCCATTCCCTCTACAAACGGGGAAATGTTTCGAGCTTATCTTTCTAGTGGTCAATTCGTATGGCAGCAAGTTGACCTTGCGCTGGGGCGTGGTTCTTATCAGCGCCACGTGTGACACAAATTGGATAGAGATAGTGGCACAGGCCCCGGACAGCCTTGCGTTGGTGGTATAGTGGTGAGCATAGCTGCCTTCCAAGCAGTTGACCCGGGTTCGATTCCCGGCCAACGCACTCCTATCCCTTTTTGGCCTTGCAAAGCGGCCCTAAGCAAAGACCCAAGTCATCCAGGTCCTTGAAGAAAGCTCCTAAGATATCCTGGCTTAGCGACAACTGTGGAGACTTTCTTCGGCATTCGAAAAGTCTCTGGCCTTATGCTTTAACTCGCTCAGGAGGTCCAGCATTATCCAGGGCCAAGGTTCAGCCATTTTGACTACTGATTCCCAAAGAGAATCAACTCTGTCACACACAACATTGCTAAGTATCTGGCAACAACGCTAACACCCTTAGCTGGCATCATATTGCACCATTTGCTATTCGGTGACGAAGGCATCGAATAGCAAATGACCCGCTTTGGACTGTGTCTTGCAAGGCAAGGAAAGGGGTGCATTTGGGCAAGGAGGCCTACAGGAAACCTACCCACACACACCGCTATCTGCTTTTTGGCTCACACCACCCACTGGAACCCAAGCTGGGGCTTCTTAGGACTCTGCAATATCGGGCTGACGCGGTAACAACAAAAAGAGTCTACAGACCCTCTCAGGTGTGCTTTGAAAGCTTGTGGCTAGCCAGACTGGGTCTTGGCTAAACATCCACAAGGTCACGAAAACAAACTGGGGAGAAGCAGAACATTTGGAGAAATATAGTCACCCCCGTAAGCCACTGGAGTGTCAGAAAAACTCCGGAGGATCTTTAACAACAATTGCATCGCTGTGTACTTCAAGTCCAGCAATACACTGGGACGGAAGCTTGTACATCGGCACTATCTGCACTGCCCATTTTGAACATCGCTCTAGCTAGCCAAGCGATTTGACAACAATTGTCACCTTTAGCCACGCCGATCTAGGCACCAATAGCTATGCAGGCTTCCTGCCACCAACAATGGGATCATCTAACTTGAACAGGGCGGTTCTACAATTTTCACACCTCCCCCTGTTCTTGGACAATCAACATCGACACATTCACATGGTGATTGTCTTAAGGTGTGACTAGAAGTGCTGCAGTTATCTTCCTGAGCCAAAGAAGTGGCTCGATCAACTATGTAAACCTCTTCAACAAACGGCTAGTACATTTGCAAGGGTCTCCAGTGAACGCTTGTTTGTCTGCTCAGTTGCCGGTCACCTGAAGAGAGCCAAAGGACATGCTTTGTTTTAGCCTTCGGGCCCCACTGAGGTAATGGAGAAAACATGAGCGTCCCTGGGTGGGCTCGAACCACCAACCTTTCGGTTAACAGCCGAACGCGCTAACCGATTGCGCCACAGAGACTGCACGCCGAGGGCCGGCGCACCGGCCGAGGGAGACATGAATAATAAAAACAAAGTTCCTTAAAAGGCTTCCCAATTGCACATTTCTAGAGTGCCTTCTAGAGTGCCTTCTAGTTAAAGGGGGAGAGAGGCAGGGTAAAAGAGGGCATCCTTCGAGCCGGAATCGAACCAGCGACCTAAGGATTACTACGTTGACGCTACAGTCCTCCGCTCTACCAGCTGAGCTAATGAAGGGGCCGCCGGTGGGTCGTAGCCCGTGACTCCTTGCATTCAAAGCCAGCGCTTTGCCCTTTGCGTTAGTCCTTCTGCCTTGAGGGATTGGTCTATGCCGCCTCTGCCTGAAAGGTCAAATGCCTTGGCAGCTGTGATGTGGGAAAGCTCGGCTTCACGTTTTGCACAGCGAGAAAACACAATCGAAGCACCTACCGCGTTTTGTTGGGAGCCCAAAAACCACAGCAGCAACGGTGATGTACCTCCCTGACAGCAAGTAAGCGCAGGAGTGTTTGGAAGCGCATTGCGTCTATCAAAACAAATTGGGCCGAAAGTTAGCAAAAAGTGTTTGGCGTCAGTTGGTAGCAAGAGGCCACACGGGAGGCAGCGTCTTAGCCCGGCTAGCTCAGTCGGTAGAGCATGAGACTCTTAATCTCAGGGTCGTGGGTTCGAGCCCCACGTTGGGCGTATGGCATCGCAACGTTTTGGCCCAGTCAGTGGCATTCATGCGCACTGCACGGCCCCACCTTTACCATATCGACTGGCTTCTCTTCCATTCCCTCTACAAACGGGGAAATGTTTCGAGCTTATCTTTCTAGTGGTCAATTCGTATGGCAGCAAGTTGACCTTGCGCTGGGGCGTGGTTCTTATCAGCGCCACGTGTGACACGAATTGGATAGAGATAGTGGCACAGGCCCCGGACAGCCTTGCGTTGGTGGTATAGTGGTGAGCATAGCTGCCTTCCAAGCAGTTGACCCGGGTTCGATTCCCGGCCAACGCACTCCTATCCCTTTTTGGCCTTGCAAAGCGGCCCTAAGCAAAGACCCAAGTCATCCAGGTCCTTGAAGAAAGCTCCTAAGATATCCTGGCTTAGCGACAACTGTGGAGACTTTCTTCGGCATTCGAAAAGTCTCTGGCCTTATGCTTTAACTCGCTCAGGAGGTCCAGCATTATCCAGGGCCAAGGTTCAGCCATTTTGACTACTGATTCCCAAAGAGAATCAACTCTGTCACACACAACATTGCTAAGTATCTGGCAACAACGCTAACACCCTTAGCTGGCATCATATTGCACCATTTGCTATTCGGTGACGAAGGCATCGAATAGCAAATGACCCGCTTTGGACTGTGTCTTGCAAGGCAAGGAAAGGGGTGCATTTGGGCAAGGAGGCCTACAGGAAACCTACCCACACACACCGCTATCTGCTTTTTGGCTCACACCACCCACTGGAACCCAAGCTGGGGCCGAAGAAAGTCTCCACAGTTGTCGCTAAGCCAGGATATCTTAGGAGCTTTCTTCAAGGACCTGGATGACTTGGGTCTTTGCTTAGGGCCGCTTTGCAAGGCCAAAAAGGGATAGGAGTGCGTTGGCCGGGAATCGAACCCGGGTCAACTGCTTGGAAGGCAGCTATGCTCACCACTATACCACCAACGCAAGGCTGTCCGGGGCCTGTGCCACTATCTCTATCCAATTCGTGTCACACGTGGCGCTGATAAGAACCACGCCCCAGCGCAAGGTCAACTTGCTGCCATACGAATTGACCACTAGAAAGATAAGCTCGAAACATTTCCCCGTTTGTAGAGGGAATGGAAGAGAAGCCAGTCGATATGGTAAAGGTGGGGCCGTGCAGTGCGCATGAATGCCACTGACTGGGCCAAAACGTTGCGATGCCATACGCCCAACGTGGGGCTCGAACCCACGACCCTGAGATTAAGAGTCTCATGCTCTACCGACTGAGCTAGCCGGGCTAAGACGCTGCCTCCCGTGTGGCCTCTTGCTACCAACTGACGCCAAACACTTTTTGCTAACTTTCGGCCCAATTTGTTTTGATAGACGCAATGCGCTTCCAAACACTCCTGCGCTTACTTGCTGTCAGGGAGGTACATCACCGTTGCTGCTGTGGTTTTTGGGCTCCCAACAAAACGCGGTAGGTGCTTCGATTGTGTTTTCTCGCTGTGCAAAACGTGAAGCCGAGCTTTCCCACATCACAGCTGCCAAGGCATTTGACCTTTCAGGCAGAGGCGGCATAGACCAATCCCTCAAGGCAGAAGGACTAACGCAAAGGGCAAAGCGCTGGCTTTGAATGCAAGGAGTCACGGGCTACGACCCACCGGCGGCCCCTTCATTAGCTCAGCTGGTAGAGCGGAGGACTGTAGCGTCAACGTAGTAATCCTTAGGTCGCTGGTTCGATTCCGGCTCGAAGGATGCCCTCTTTTACCCTGCCTCTCTCCCCCTTTAACTAGAAGGCACTCTAGAAGGCACTCTAGAAATGTGCAATTGGGAAGCCTTTTAAGGAACTTTGTTTTTATTATTCATGTCTCCCTCGGCCGGTGCGCCGGCCCTCGGCGTGCAGTCTCTGTGGCGCAATCGGTTAGCGCGTTCGGCTGTTAACCGAAAGGTTGGTGGTTCGAGCCCACCCAGGGACGCTCATGTTTTCTCCATTACCTCAGTGGGGCCCGAAGGCTAAAACAAAGCATGTCCTTTGGCTCTCTTCAGGTGACCGGCAACTGAGCAGACAAACAAGCGTTCACTGGAGACCCTTGCAAATGTACTAGCCGTTTGTTGAACCGAAAGGTGAGTGAGGTGGTGAGCATAGCTGCCTTCCAAGCAGTTGACCCGGGTTCGATTCCCGGCCAACGCACTCCTATCCCTTTTTGGCCTTGCAAAGCGGCCCTAAGCAAAGACCCAAGTCATCCAGGTCCTTGAAGAAAGCTCCTAAGATATCCTGGCTTAGCGACAACTGTGGAGACTTTCTTCGGCATTCGAAAAGTCTCTGGCCTTATGCTTTAACTCGCTCAGGAGGTCCAGCATTATCCAGGGCCAAGGTTCAGCCATTTTGACTACTGATTCCCAAAGAGAATCAACTCTGTCACACACAACATTGCTAAGTATCTGGCAACAACGCTAACACCCTTAGCTGGCATCATATTGCACCATTTGCTATTCGGTGACGAAGGCATCGAATAGCAAATGACCCGCTTTGGACTGTGTCTTGCAAGGCAAGGAAAGGGGTGCATTTGGGCAAGGAGGCCTACAGGAAACCTACCCACACACACCGCTATCTGCTTTTTGGCTCACACCACCCACTGGAACCCAAGCTGGGGCTTCTTAGGACTCTGCAATATCGGGCTGACGCGGTAACAACAAAAAGAGTCTACAGACCCTCTCAGGTGTGCTTTGAAAGCTTGTGGCTAGCCAGACTGGGTCTTGGCTAAACATCCACAAGGTCACGAAAACAAACTGGGGAGAAGCAGAACATTTGGAGAAATATAGTCACCCCCGTAAGCCACTGGAGTGTCAGAAAAACTCCGGAGGATCTTTAACAACAATTGCATCGCTGTGTACTTCAAGTCCAGCAATACACTGGGACGGAAGCTTGTACATCGGCACTATCTGCACTGCCCATTTTGAACATCGCTCTAGCTAGCCAAGCGATTTGACAACAATTGTCACCTTTAGCCACGCCGATCTAGGCACCAATAGCTATGCAGGCTTCCTGCCACCAACAATGGGATCATCTAACTTGAACAGGGCGGTTCTACAATTTTCACACCTCCCCCTGTTCTTGGACAATCAACATCGACACATTCACATGGTGATTGTCTTAAGGTGTGACTAGAAGTGCTGCAGTTATCTTCCTGAGCCAAAGAAGTGGCTCGATCAACTATGTAAACCTCTTCAACAAACGGCTAGTACATTTGCAAGGGTCTCCAGTGAACGCTTGTTTGTCTGCTCAGTTGCCGGTCACCTGAAGAGAGCCAAAGGACACGCTTTGTTTTAGCCTTCGTGCCCCACTGAGGTAATGGAGAAAACATGAGCGTCCCTGGGTGGGCTCGAACCACCAACCTTTCGGTTAACAGCCGAACGCGCTAACCGATTGCGCCACAGAGACTGCACGCCGAGGGCCGGCGCACCGGCCGAGGGAGACATGAATAATAAAAACAAAGTTCCTTAAAAGGCTTCCCAATTGCACATTTCTAGAGTGCCTTCTAGAGTGCCTTCTAGTTAAAGGGGGAGAGAGGCAGGGTAAAAGAGGGCATCCTTCGAGCCGGAATCGAACCAGCGACCTAAGGATTACTACGTTGACGCTACAGTCCTCCGCTCTACCAGCTGAGCTATCGAAGGGCCCGCCGGTGGGTCGTAGCCCGTGACTCCTTGCATTCAAAGCCAGCGCTTTGCCCTTTGCGTTAGTCCTTCTGCCTTGAGGGATTGGTCTATGCCGGGGCTTCTTAGGACTCTGCAATATCGGGCTGACGCGGTAACAACAAAAAGAGTCTACAGACCCTCTCAGGTGTGCTTTGAAAGCTTGTGGCTAGCCAGACTGGGTCTTGGCTAAACATCCACAAGGTCACGAAAACAAACTGGGGAGAAGCAGAACATTTGGAGAAATATAGTCACCCCCGTAAGCCACTGGAGTGTCAGAAAAACTCCGGAGGATCTTTAACAACAATTGCATCGCTGTGTACTTCAAGTCCAGCAATACACTGGGACGGAAGCTTGTACATCGGCACTATCTGCACTGCCCATTTTGAACATCGCTCTAGCTAGCCAAGCGATTTGACAACAATTGTCACCTTTAGCCACGCCGATCTAGGCACCAATAGCTATGCAGGCTTCCTGCCACCAACAATGGGATCATCTAACTTGAACAGGGCGGTTCTACAATTTTCACACCTCCCCCTGTTCTTGGACAATCAACATCGACACATTCACATGGTGATTGTCTTAAGGTGTGACTAGAAGTGCTGCAGTTATCTTCCTGAGCCAAAGAAGTGGCTCGATCAACTATGTAAACCTCTTCAACAAACGGCTAGTACATTTGCAAGGGTCTCCAGTGAACGCTTGTTTGTCTGCTCAGTTGCCGGTCACCTGAAGAGAGCCAAAGGACACGCTTTGTTTTAGCCTTCGGGCCCCACTGAGGTAATGGAGAAAACATGAGCGTCCCTGGGTGGGCTCGAACCACCAACCTTTCGGTTAACAGCCGAACGCGCTAACCGATTGCGCCACAGAGACTGCACGCCGAGGGCCGGCGCACCGGCCGAGGGAGACATGAATAATAAAAACAAAGTTCCTTAAAAGGCTTCCCAATTGCACATTTCTAGAGTGCCTTCTAGAGTGCCTTCTAGTTAAAGGGGGAGAGAGGCAGGGTAAAAGAGGGCATCCTTCGAGCCGGAATCGAACCAGCGACCTAAGGATTACTACGTTGACGCTACAGTCCTCCGCTCTACCAGCTGAGCTATCGAAGGGCCCGCCGGTGGGTCGTAGCCCGTGACTCCTTGCATTCAAAGCCAGCGCTTTGCCCTTTGCGTTAGTCCTTCTGCCTTGAGGGATTGGTCTATGCCGCCTCTGCCTGAAAGGTCAAATGCCTTGGCAGCTGTGATGTGGGAAAGCTCGGCTTCACGTTTTGCACAGCGAGAAAACACAATCGAAGCACCTACCGCGTTTTGTTGGGAGCCCAAAAACCACAGCAGCAACGGTGATGTACCTCCCTGACAGCAAGTAAGCGCAGGAGTGTTTGGAAGCGCATTGCGTCTATCAAAACAAATTGGGCCGAAAGTTAGCAAAAAGTGTTTGGCGTCAGTTGGTAGCAAGAGGCCACACGGGAGGCAGCGTCTTAGCCCGGCTAGCTCAGTCGGTAGAGCATGAGACTCTTAATCTCAGGGTCGTGGGTTCGAGCCCCACGTTGGGCGTATGGCATCGCAACGTTTTGGCCCAGTCAGTGGCATTCATGCGCACTGCACGGCCCCACCTTTACCATATCGACTGGCTTCTCTTCCATTCCCTCTACAAACGGGGAAATGTTTCGAGCTTATCTTTCTAGTGGTCAATTCGTATGGCAGCAAGTTGACCTTGCGCTGGGGCGTGGTTCTTATCAGCGCCACGTGTGACACGAATTGGATAGAGATAGTGGCACAGGCCCCGGACAGCCTTGCGTTGGTGGTATAGTGGTGAGCATAGCTGCCTTCCAAGCAGTTGACCCAGGTTCGATTCCCGGCCAACGCACTCCTATCCCTTTTTGGCCTTGCAAAGCGGCCCTAAGCAAAGACCCAAGTCATCCAGGTCCTTGAAGAAAGCTCCTAAGATATCCTGGCTTAGCGACAACTGTGGAGACTTTCTTCGGCATTCGAAAAGTCTCTGGCCTTATGCTTTAACTCGCTCAGGAGGTCCAGCATTATCCAGGGCCAAGGTTCAGCCATTTTGACTACTGATTCCCAAAGAGAATCAACTCTGTCACACACAACATTGCTAAGTATCTGGCAACAACGCTAACACCCTTAGCTGGCATCATATTGCACCATTTGCTATTCGGTGACGAAGGCATCGAATAGCAAATGACCCGCTTTGGACTGTGTCTTGCAAGGCAAGGAAAGGGGTGCATTTGGGCAAGGAGGCCTACAGGAAACCTACCCACACACACCGCTATCTGCTTTTTGGCTCACACCACCCACTGGAACCCAAGCTGGGGCTTCTTAGGACTCTGCAATATCGGGCTGACGCGGTAACAACAAAAAGAGTCTACAGACCCTCTCAGGTGTGCTTTGAAAGCTTGTGGCTAGCCAGACTGGGTCTTGGCTAAACATCCACAAGGTCACGAAAACAAACTGGGGAGAAGCAGAACATTTGGAGAAATATAGTCACCCCCGTAAGCCACTGGAGTGTCAGAAAAACTCCGGAGGATCTTTAACAACAATTGCATCGCTGTGTACTTCAAGTCCAGCAATACACTGGGACGGAAGCTTGTACATCGGCACTATCTGCACTGCCCATTTTGAACATCGCTCTAGCTAGCCAAGCGATTTGACAACAATTGTCACCTTTAGCCACGCCGATCTAGGCACCAATAGCTATGCAGGCTTCCTGCCACCAACAATGGGATCATCTAACTTGAACAGGGCGGTTCTACAATTTTCACACCTCCCCCTGTTCTTGGACAATCAACATCGACACATTCACATGGTGATTGTCTTAAGGTGTGACTAGAAGTGCTGCAGTTATCTTCCTGAGCCAAAGAAGTGGCTCGATCAACTATGTAAACCTCTTCAACAAACGGCTAGTACATTTGCAAGGGTCTCCAGTGAACGCTTGTTTGTCTGCTCAGTTGCCGGTCACCTGAAGAGAGCCAAAGGACACGCTTTGTTTTAGCCTTCGGGCCCCACTGAGGTAATGGAGAAAACATGAGCGTCCCTGGGTGGGCTCGAACCACCAACCTTTCGGTTAACAGCCGAACGCGCTAACCGATTGCGCCACAGAGACTGCACGCCGAGGGCCGGCGCACCGGCCGAGGGAGACATGAATAATAAAAACAAAGTTCCTTAAAAGGCTTCCCAATTGCACATTTCTAGAGTGCCTTCTAGAGTGCCTTCTAGTTAAAGGGGGAGAGAGGCAGGGTAAAAGAGGGCATCCTTCGAGCCGGAATCGAACCAGCGACCTAAGGATTACTACGTTGACGCTACAGTCCTCCGCTCTACCAGCTGAGCTATCGAAGGGCCCGCCGGTGGGTCGTAGCCCGTGACTCCTTGCATTCAAAGCCAGCGCTTTGCCCTTTGCGTTAGTCCTTCTGCCTTGAGGGATTGGTCTATGCCGCCTCTGCCTGAAAGGTCAAATGCCTTGGCAGCTGTGATGTGGGAAAGCTCGGCTTCACGTTTTGCACAGCGAGAAAACACAATCGAAGCACCTACCGCGTTTTGTTGGGAGCCCAAAAACCACAGCAGCAACGGTGATGTACCTCCCTGACAGCAAGTAAGCGCAGGAGTGTTTGGAAGCGCATTGCGTCTATCAAAACAAATTGGGCCGAAAGTTAGCAAAAAGTGTTTGGCGTCAGTTGGTAGTAAGAGGCCACACGGGAGGCAGCGTCTTAGCCCGGCTAGCTCAGTCGGTAGAGCATGAGACTCTTAATCTCAGGGTCGTGGGTTCGAGCCCCACGTTGGGCGTATGGCATCGCAACGTTTTGGCCCAGTCAGTGGCATTCATGCGCACTGCACGGCCCCACCTTTACCATATCGACTGGCTTCTCTTCCATTCCCTCTACAAACGGGGAAATGTTTCGAGCTTATCTTTCTAGTGGTCAATTCGTATGGCAGCAAGTTGACCTTGCGCTGGGGCGTGGTTCTTATCAGCGCCACGTGTGACACGAATTGGATAGAGATAGTGGCACAGGCCCCGGACAGCCTTGCGTTGGTGGTATAGTGGTGAGCATAGCTGCCTTCCAAGCAGTTGACCCGGGTTCGATTCCCGGCCAACGCACTCCTATCCCTTTTTGGCCTTGCAAAGCGGCCCTAAGCAAAGACCCAAGTCATCCAGGTCCTTGAAGAAAGCTCCTAAGATATCCTGGCTTAGCGACAACTGTGGAGACTTTCTTCGGCATTCGAAAAGTCTCTGGCCTTATGCTTTAACTCGCTCAGGAGGTCCAGCATTATCCAGGGCCAAGGTTCAGCCATTTTGACTACTGATTCCCAAAGAGAATCAACTCTGTCACACACAACATTGCTAAGTATCTGGCAACAACGCTAACACCCTTAGCTGGCATCATATTGCACCATTTGCTATTCGGTGACGAAGGCATCGAATAGCAAATGACCCGCTTTGGACTGTGTCTTGCAAGGCAAGGAAAGGGGTGCATTTGGGCAAGGAGGCCTACAGGAAACCTACCCACACACACCGCTATCTGCTTTTTGGCTCACACCACCCACTGGAACCCAAGCTGGGGCTTCTTAGGACTCTGCAATATCGGGCTGACGCGGTAACAACAAAAAGAGTCTACAGACCCTCTCAGGTGTGCTTTGAAAGCTTGTGGCTAGCCAGACTGGGTCTTGGCTAAACATCCACAAGGTCACGAAAACAAACTGGGGAGAAGCAGAACATTTGGAGAAATATAGTCACCCCCGTAAGCCACTGGAGTGTCAGAAAAACTCCGGAGGATCTTTAACAACAATTGCATCGCTGTGTACTTCAAGTCCAGCAATACACTGGGACGGAAGCTTGTACATCGGCACTATCTGCACTGCCCATTTTGAACATCGCTCTAGCTAGCCAAGCGATTTGACAACAATTGTCACCTTTAGCCACGCCGATCTAGGCACCAATAGCTATGCAGGCTTCCTGCCACCAACAATGGGATCATCTAACTTGAACAGGGCGGTTCTACAATTTTCACACCTCCCCCTGTTCTTGGACAATCAACATCGACACATTCACATGGTGATTGTCTTAAGGTGTGACTAGAAGTGCTGCAGTTATCTTCCTGAGCCAAAGAAGTGGCTCGATCAACTATGTAAACCTCTTCAACAAACGGCTAGTACATTTGCAAGGGTCTCCAGTGAACGCTTGTTTGTCTGCTCAGTTGCCGGTCACCTGAAGAGAGCCAAAGGACACGCTTTGTTTTAGCCTTCGGGCCCCACTGAGGTAATGGAGAAAACATGAGCGTCCCTGGGTGGGCTCGAACCACCAACCTTTCGGTTAACAGCCGAACGCGCTAACCGATTGCGCCACAGAGACTGCATGCCGAGGGCCGGCGCACCGGCCGAGGGAGACATGAATAATAAAAACAAAGTTCCTTAAAAGGCTTCCCAATTGCACATTTCTAGAGTGCCTTCTAGAGTGCCTTCTAGTTAAAGGGGGAGAGAGGCAGGGTAAAAGAGGGCATCCTTCGAGCCGGAATCGAACCAGCGACCTAAGGATTACTACGTTGACGCTACAGTCCTCCGCTCTACCAGCTGAGCTATCGAAGGGCCCGCCGGTGGGTCGTAGCCCGTGACTCCTTGCATTCAAAGCCAGCGCTTTGCCCTTTGCGTTAGTCCTTCTGCCTTGAGGGATTGGTCTATGCCGCCTCTGCCTGAAAGGTCAAATGCCTTGGCAGCTGTGATGTGGGAAAGCTCGGCTTCACGTTTTGCACAGCGAGAAAACACAATCGAAGCACCTACCGCGTTTTGTTGGGAGCCCAAAAACCACAGCAGCAACGGTGATGTACCTCCCTGACAGCAAGTAAGCGCAGGAGTGTTTGGAAGCGCATTGCGTCTATCAAAACAAATTGGGCCGAAAGTTAGCAAAAAGTGTTTGGCGTCAGTTGGTAGCAAGAGGCCACACGGGAGGCAGCGTCTTAGCCCGGCTAGCTCAGTCGGTAGAGCATGAGACTCTTAATCTCAGGGTCGTGGGTTCGAGCCCCACGTTGGGCGTATGGCATCGCAACGTTTTGGCCCAGTCAGTGGCATTCATGCGCACTGCACGGCCCCACCTTTACCATATCGACTGGCTTCTCTTCCATTCCCTCTACAAACGGGGAAATGTTTCGAGCTTATCTTTCTAGTGGTCAATTCGTATGGCAGCAAGTTGACCTTGCGCTGGGGCGTGGTTCTTATCAGCGCCACGTGTGACACGAATTGGATAGAGATAGTGGCACAGGCCCCGGACAGCCTTGCGTTGGTGGTATAGTGGTGAGCATAGCTGCCTTCCAAGCAGTTGACCCGGGTTCGATTCCCGGCCAACGCACTCCTATCCCTTTTTGGCCTTGCAAAGCGGCCCTAAGCAAAGACCCAAGTCATCCAGGTCCTTGAAGAAAGCTCCTAAGATATCCTGGCTTAGCGACAACTGTGGAGACTTTCTTCGGCATTCGAAAAGTCTCTGGCCTTATGCTTTAACTCGCTCAGGAGGTCCAGCATTATCCAGGGCCAAGGTTCAGCCATTTTGACTACTGATTCCCAAAGAGAATCAACTCTGTCACACACAACATTGCTAAGTATCTGGCAACAACGCTAACACCCTTAGCTGGCATCATATTGCACCATTTGCTATTCGGTGACGAAGGCATCGAATAGCAAATGACCCGCTTTGGACTGTGTCTTGCAAGGCAAGGAAAGGGGTGCATTTGGGCAAGGAGGCCTACAGGAAACCTACCCACACACACCGCTATCTGCTTTTTGGCTCACACCACCCACTGGAACCCAAGCTGGGGCTTCTTAGGACTCTGCAATATCGGGCTGACGCGGTAACAACAAAAAGAGTCTACAGACCCTCTCAGGTGTGCTTTGAAAGCTTGTGGCTAGCCAGACTGGGTCTTGGCTAAACATCCACAAGGTCACGAAAACAAACTGGGGAGAAGCAGAACATTTGGAGAAATATAGTCACCCCCGTAAGCCACTGGAGTGTCAGAAAAACTCCGGAGGATCTTTAACAACAATTGCATCGCTGTGTACTTCAAGTCCAGCAATACACTGGGACGGAAGCTTGTACATCGGCACTATCTGCACTGCCCATTTTGAACATCGCTCTAGCTAGCCAAGCGATTTGACAACAATTGTCACCTTTAGCCACGCCGATCTAGGCACCAATAGCTATGCAGGCTTCCTGCCACCAACAATGGGATCATCTAACTTGAACAGGGCGGTTCTACAATTTTCACACCTCCCCCTGTTCTTGGACAATCAACATCGACACATTCACATGGTGATTGTCTTAAGGTGTGACTAGAAGTGCTGCAGTTATCTTCCTGAGCCAAAGAAGTGGCTCGATCAACTATGTAAACCTCTTCAACAAACGGCTAGTACATTTGCAAGGGTCTCCAGTGAACGCTTGTTTGTCTGCTCAGTTGCCGGTCACCTGAAGAGAGCCAAAGGACACGCTTTGTTTTAGCCTTCGGGCCCCACTGAGGTAATGGAGAAAACATGAGCGTCCCTGGGTGGGCTCGAACCACCAACCTTTCGGTTAACAGCCGAACGCGCTAACCGATTGCGCCACAGAGACTGCACGCCGAGGGCCGGCGCACCGGCCGAGGGAGACATGAATAATAAAAACAAAGTTCCTTAAAAGGCTTCCCAATTGCACATTTCTAGAGTGCCTTCTAGAGTGCCTTCTAGTTAAAGGGGGAGAGAGGCAGGGTAAAAGAGGGCATCCTTCGAGCCGGAATCGAACCAGCGACCTAAGGATTACTACGTTGACGCTACAGTCCTCCGCTCTACCAGCTGAGCTAATGAAGGGGCCGCCGGTGGGTCGTAGCCCGTGACTCCTTGCATTCAAAGCCAGCGCTTTGCCCTTTGCGTTAGTCCTTCTGCCTTGAGGGATTGGTCTATGCCGCCTCTGCCTGAAAGGTCAAATGCCTTGGCAGCTGTGATGTGGGAAAGCTCGGCTTCACGTTTTGCACAGCGAGAAAACACAATCGAAGCACCTACCGCGTTTTGTTGGGAGCCCAAAAACCACAGCAGCAACGGTGATGTACCTCCCTGACAGCAAGTAAGCGCAGGAGTGTTTGGAAGCGCATTGCGTCTATCAAAACAAATTGGGCCGAAAGTTAGCAAAAAGTGTTTGGCGTCAGTTGGTAGCAAGAGGCCACACGGGAGGCAGCGTCTTAGCCCGGCTAGCTCAGTCGGTAGAGCATGAGACTCTTAATCTCAGGGTCGTGGGTTCGAGCCCCACGTTGGGCGTATGGCATCGCAACGTTTTGGCCCAGTCAGTGGCATTCATGCGCACTGCACGGCCCCACCTTTACCATATCGACTGGCTTCTCTTCCATTCCCTCTACAAACGGGGAAATGTTTCGAGCTTATCTTTCTAGTGGTCAATTCGTATGGCAGCAAGTTGACCTTGCGCTGGGGCGTGGTTCTTATCAGCGCCACGTGTGACACGAATTGGATAGAGATAGTGGCACAGGCCCCGGACAGCCTTGCGTTGGTGGTATAGTGGTGAGCATAGCTGCCTTCCAAGCAGTTGACCCGGGTTCGATTCCCGGCCAACGCACTCCTATCCCTTTTTGGCCTTGCAAAGCGGCCCTAAGCAAAGACCCAAGTCATCCAGGTCCTTGAAGAAAGCTCCTAAGATATCCTGGCTTAGCGACAACTGTGGAGACTTTCTTCGGCATTCGAAAAGTCTCTGGCCTTATGCTTTAACTCGCTCAGGAGGTCCAGCATTATCCAGGGCCAAGGTTCAGCCATTTTGACTACTGATTCCCAAAGAGAATCAACTCTGTCACACACAACATTGCTAAGTATCTGGCAACAACGCTAACACCCTTAGCTGGCATCATATTGCACCATTTGCTATTCGGTGACGAAGGCATCGAATAGCAAATGACCCGCTTTGGACTGTGTCTTGCAAGGCAAGGAAAGGGGTGCATTTGGGCAAGGAGGCCTACAGGAAACCTACCCACACACACCGCTATCTGCTTTTTGGCTCACACCACCCACTGGAACCCAAGCTGGGGCTTCTTAGGACTCTGCAATATCGGGCTGACGCGGTAACAACAAAAAGAGTCTACAGACCCTCTCAGGTGTGCTTTGAAAGCTTGTGGCTAGCCAGACTGGGTCTTGGCTAAACATCCACAAGGTCACGAAAACAAACTGGGGAGAAGCAGAACATTTGGAGAAATATAGTCACCCCCGTAAGCCACTGGAGTGTCAGAAAAACTCCGGAGGATCTTTAACAACAATTGCATCGCTGTGTACTTCAAGTCCAGCAATACACTGGGACGGAAGCTTGTACATCGGCACTATCTGCACTGCCCATTTTGAACATCGCTCTAGCTAGCCAAGCGATTTGACAACAATTGTCACCTTTAGCCACGCCGATCTAGGCACCAATAGCTATGCAGGCTTCCTGCCACCAACAATGGGATCATCTAACTTGAACAGGGCGGTTCTACAATTTTCACACCTCCCCCTGTTCTTGGACAATCAACATCGACACATTCACATGGTGATTGTCTTAAGGTGTGACTAGAAGTGCTGCAGTTATCTTCCTGAGCCAAAGAAGTGGCTCGATCAACTATGTAAACCTCTTCAACAAACGGCTAGTACATTTGCAAGGGTCTCCAGTGAACGCTTGTTTGTCTGCTCAGTTGCCGGTCACCTGAAGAGAGCCAAAGGACACGCTTTGTTTTAGCCTTCGGGCCCCACTGAGGTAATGGAGAAAACATGAGCGTCCCTGGGTGGGCTCGAACCACCAACCTTTCGGTTAACAGCCGAACGCGCTAACCGATTGCGCCACAGAGACTGCACGCTGAGGGCCGGCGCACCGGCCGAGGGAGACATGAATAATAAAAACAAAGTTCCTTAAAAGGCTTCCCAATTGCACATTTCTAGAGTGCCTTCTAGAGTGCCTTCTAGTTAAAGGGGGAGAGAGGCAGGGTAAAAGAGGGCATCCTTCGAGCCGGAATCGAACCAGCGACCTAAGGATTACTACGTTGACGCTACAGTCCTCCGCTCTACCAGCTGAGCTATCGAAGGGGCCGCCGGTGGGTCGTAGCCCGTGACTCCTTGCATTCAAAGCCAGCGCTTTGCCCTTTGCGTTAGTCCTTCTGCCTTGAGGGATTGGTCTATGCCGCCTCTGCCTGAAAGGTCAAATGCCTTGGCAGCTGTGATGTGGGAAAGCTCGGCTTCACGTTTTGCACAGCGAGAAAACACAATCGAAGCACCTACCGCGTTTTGTTGGGAGCCCAAAAACCACAGCAGCAACGGTGATGTACCTCCCTGACAGCAAGTAAGCGCAGGAGTGTTTGGAAGCGCATTGCGTCTATCAAAACAAATTGGGCCGAAAGTTAGCAAAAAGTGTTTGGCGTCAGTTGGTAGCAAGAGGCCACACGGGAGGCAGCGTCTTAGCCCGGCTAGCTCAGTCGGTAGAGCATGAGACTCTTAATCTCAGGGTCGTGGGTTCGAGCCCCACGTTGGGCGTATGGCATCGCAACGTTTTGGCCCAGTCAGTGGCATTCATGCGCACTGCACGGCCCCACCTTTACCATATCGACTGGCTTCTCTTCCATTCCCTCTACAAACGGGGAAATGTTTCGAGCTTATCTTTCTAGTGGTCAATTCGTATGGCAAGTTGACCTTGCGCTGGGGCGTGGTTCTTATCAGCGCCACGTGTGACACGAATTGGATAGAGATAGTGGCACAGGCCCCGGACAGCCTTGCGTTGGTGGTATAGTGGTGAGCATAGCTGCCTTCCAAGCAGTTGACCCGGGTTCGATTCCCGGCCAACGCACTCCTATCCCTTTTTGGCCTTGCAAAGCGGCCCTAAGCAAAGACCCAAGTCATCCAGGTCCTTGAAGAAAGCTCCTAAGATATCCTGGCTTAGCGACAACTGTGGAGACTTTCTTCGGCATTCGAAAAGTCTCTGGCCTTATGCTTTAACTCGCTCAGGAGGTCCAGCATTATCCAGGGCCAAGGTTCAGCCATTTTGACTACTGATTCCCAAAGAGAATCAACTCTGTCACACACAACATTGCTAAGTATCTGGCAACAACGCTAACACCCTTAGCTGGCATCATATTGCACCATTTGCTATTCGGTGACGAAGGCATCGAATAGCAAATGACCCGCTTTGGACTGTGTCTTGCAAGGCAAGGAAAGGGGTGCATTTGGGCAAGGAGGCCTACAGGAAACCTACCCACACACACCGCTATCTGCTTTTTGGCTCACACCACCCACTGGAACCCAAGCTGGGGCTTCTTAGGACTCTGCAATATCGGGCTGACGCGGTAACAACAAAAAGAGTCTACAGACCCTCTCAGGTGTGCTTTGAAAGCTTGTGGCTAGCCAGACTGGGTCTTGGCTAAACATCCACAAGGTCACGAAAACAAACTGGGGAGAAGCAGAACATTTGGAGAAATATAGTCACCCCCGTAAGCCACTGGAGTGTCAGAAAAACTCCGGAGGATCTTTAACAACAATTGCATCGCTGTGTACTTCAAGTCCAGCAATACACTGGGACGGAAGCTTGTACATCGGCACTATCTGCACTGCCCATTTTGAACATCGCTCTAGCTAGCCAAGCGATTTGACAACAATTGTCACCTTTAGCCACGCCGATCTAGGCACCAATAGCTATGCAGGCTTCCTGCCACCAACAATGGGATCATCTAACTTGAACAGGGCGGTTCTACAATTTTCACACCTCCCCCTGTTCTTGGACAATCAACATCGACACATTCACATGGTGATTGTCTTAAGGTGTGACTAGAAGTGCTGCAGTTATCTTCCTGAGCCAAAGAAGTGGCTCGATCAACTATGTAAACCTCTTCAACAAACGGCTAGTACATTTGCAAGGGTCTCCAGTGAACGCTTGTTTGTCTGCTCAGTTGCCGGTCACCTGAAGAGAGCCAAAGGACACGCTTTGTTTTAGCCTTCGGGCCCCACTGAGGTAATGGAGAAAACATGAGCGTCCCTGGGTGGGCTCGAACCACCAACCTTTCGGTTAACAGCCGAACGCGCTAACCGATTGCGCCACAGAGACTGCACGCCGAGGGCCGGCGCACCGGCCGAGGGAGACATGAATAATAAAAACAAAGTTCCTTAAAAGGCTTCCCAATTGCACATTTCTAGAGTGCCTTCTAGAGTGCCTTCTAGTTAAAGGGGGAGAGAGGCAGGGTAAAAGAGGGCATCCTTCGAGCCGGAATCGAACCAGCGACCTAAGGATTACTACGTTGACGCTACAGTCCTCCGCTCTACCAGCTGAGCTATCGAAGGGCCCGCCGGTGGGTCGTAGCCCGTGACTCCTTGCATTCAAAGCCAGCGCTTTGCCCTTTGCGTTAGTCCTTCTGCCTTGAGGGATTGGTCTATGCCGCCTCTGCCTGAAAGGTCAAATGCCTTGGCAGCTGTGATGTGGGAAAGCTCGGCTTCACGTTTTGCACAGCGAGAAAACACAATCGAAGCACCTACCGCGTTTTGTTGGGAGCCCAAAAACCACAGCAGCAACGGTGATGTACCTCCCTGACAGCAAGTAAGCGCAGGAGTGTTTGGAAGCGCATTGCGTCTATCAAAACAAATTGGGCCGAAAGTTAGCAAAAAGTGTTTGGCGTCAGTTGGTAGCAAGAGGCCACACGGGAGGCAGCGTCTTAGCCCGGCTAGCTCAGTCGGTAGAGCATGAGACTCTTAATCTCAGGGTCGTGGGTTTGAGCCCCACGTTGGGCGTATGGCATCGCAACGTTTTGGCCCAGTCAGTGGCATTCATGCGCACTGCACGGCCCCACCTTTACCATATCGACTGGCTTCTCTTCCATTCCCTCTACAAACGGGGAAATGTTTCGAGCTTATCTTTCTAGTGGTCAATTCGTATGGCAGCAAGTTGACCTTGCGCTGGGGCGTGGTTCTTATCAGCGCCACGTGTGACACGAATTGGATAGAGATAGTGGCACAGGCCCCGGACAGCCTTGCGTTGGTGGTATAGTGGTGAGCATAGCTGCCTTCCAAGCAGTTGACCCGGGTTCGATTCCCGGCCAACGCACTCCTATCCCTTTTTGGCCTTGCAAAGCGGCCCTAAGCAAAGACCCAAGTCATCCAGGTCCTTGAAGAAAGCTCCTAAGATATCCTGGCTTAGCGACAACTGTGGAGACTTTCTTCGGCATTCGAAAAGTCTCTGGCCTTATGCTTTAACTCGCTCAGGAGGTCCAGCATTATCCAGGGCCAAGGTTCAGCCATTTTGACTACTGATTCCCAAAGAGAATCAACTCTGTCACACACAACATTGCTAAGTATCTGGCAACAACGCTAACACCCTTAGCTGGCATCATATTGCACCATTTGCTATTCGGTGACGAAGGCATCGAATAGCAAATGACCCGCTTTGGACTGTGTCTTGCAAGGCAAGGAAAGGGGTGCATTTGGGCAAGGAGGCCTACAGGAAACCTACCCACACACACCGCTATCTGCTTTTTGGCTCACACCACCCACTGGAACCCAAGCTGGGGCTTCTTAGGACTCTGCAATATCGGGCTGACGCGGTAACAACAAAAAGAGTCTACAAACCCTCTCAGGTGTGCTTTGAAAGCTTGTGGCTAGCCAGACTGGGTCTTGGCTAAACATCCACAAGGTCACGAAAACAAACTGGGGAGAAGCAGAACATTTGGAGAAATATAGTCACCCCCGTAAGCCACTGGAGTGTCAGAAAAACTCCGGAGGATCTTTAACAACAATTGCATCGCTGTGTACTTCAAGTCCAGCAATACACTGGGACGGAAGCTTGTACATCGGCACTATCTGCACTGCCCATTTTGAACATCGCTCTAGCTAGCCAAGCGATTTGACAACAATTGTCACCTTTAGCCACGCCGATCTAGGCACCAATAGCTATGCAGGCTTCCTGCCACCAACAATGGGATCATCTAACTTGAACAGGGCGGTTCTACAATTTTCACACCTCCCCCTGTTCTTGGACAATCAACATCGACACATTCACATGGTGATTGTCTTAAGGTGTGACTAGAAGTGCTGCAGTTATCTTCCTGAGCCAAAGAAGTGGCTCGATCAACTATGTAAACCTCTTCAACAAACGGCTAGTACATTTGCAAGGGTCTCCAGTGAACGCTTGTTTGTCTGCTCAGTTGCCGGTCACCTGAAGAGAGCCAAAGGACACGCTTTGTTTTAGCCTTCGGGCCCCACTGAGGTAATGGAGAAAACATGAGCGTCCCTGGGTGGGCTCGAACCACCAACCTTTCGGTTAACAGCCGAACGCGCTAACCGATTGCGCCACAGAGACTGCACGCCGAGGGCCGGCGCACCGGCCGAGGGAGACATGAATAATAAAAACAAAGTTCCTTAAAAGGCTTCCCAATTGCACATTTCTAGAGTGCCTTCTAGAGTGCCTTCTAGTTAAAGGGGGAGAGAGGCAGGGTAAAAGAGGGCATCCTTCGAGCCGGAATCGAACCAGCGACCTAAGGATTACTACGTTGACGCTACAGTCCTCCGCTCTACCAGCTGAGCTATCGAAGGGGCCGCCGGTGGGTCGTAGCCCGTGACTCCTTGCATTCAAAGCCAGCGCTTTGCCCTTTGCGTTAGTCCTTCTGCCTTGAGGGATTGGTCTATGCCGCCTCTGCCTGAAAGGTCAAATGCCTTGGCAGCTGTGATGTGGGAAAGCTCGGCTTCACGTTTTGCACAGCGAGAAAACACAATCGAAGCACCTACCGCGTTTTGTTGGGAGCCCAAAAACCACAGCAGCAACGGTGATGTACCTCCCTGACAGCAAGTAAGCGCAGGAGTGTTTGGAAGCGCATTGCGTCTATCAAAACAAATTGGGCCGAAAGTTAGCAAAAAGTGTTTGGCGTCAGTTGGTAGCAAGAGGCCACACGGGAGGCAGCGTCTTAGCCCGGCTAGCTCAGTCGGTAGAGCATGAGACTCTTAATCTCAGGGTCGTGGGTTCGAGCCCCACGTTGGGCGTATGGCATCGCAACGTTTTGGCCCAGTCAGTGGCATTCATGCGCACTGCACGGCCCCACCTTTACCATATCGACTGGCTTCTCTTCCATTCCCTCTACAAACGGGGAAATGTTTCGAGCTTATCTTTCTAGTGGTCAATTCGTATGGCAGCAAGTTGACCTTGCGCTGGGGCGTGGTTCTTATCAGCGCCACGTGTGACACGAATTGGATAGAGATAGTGGCACAGGCCCCGGACAGCCTTGCATTGGTGGTATAGTGGTGAGCATAGCTGCCTTCCAAGCAGTTGACCCGGGTTCGATTCCCGGCCAACGCACTCCTATCCCTTTTTGGCCTTGCAAAGCGGCCCTAAGCAAAGACCCAAGTCATCCAGGTCCTTGAAGAAAGCTCCTAAGATATCCTGGCTTAGCGACAACTGTGGAGACTTTCTTCGGCATTCGAAAAGTCTCTGGCCTTATGCTTTAACTCGCTCAGGAGGTCCAGCATTATCCAGGGCCAAGGTTCAGCCATTTTGACTACTGATTCCCAAAGAGAATCAACTCTGTCACACACAACATTGCTAAGTATCTGGCAACAACGCTAACACCCTTAGCTGGCATCATATTGCACCATTTGCTATTCGGTGACGAAGGCATCGAATAGCAAATGACCCGCTTTGGACTGTGTCTTGCAAGGCAAGGAAAGGGGTGCATTTGGGCAAGGAGGCCTACAGGAAACCTACCCACACACACCGCTATCTGCTTTTTGGCTCACACCACCCACTGGAACCCAAGCTGGGGCTTCTTAGGACTCTGCAATATCGGGCTGACGCGGTAACAACAAAAAGAGTCTACAGACCCTCTCAGGTGTGCTTTGAAAGCTTGTGGCTAGCCAGACTGGGTCTTGGCTAAACATCCACAAGGTCACGAAAACAAACTGGGGAGAAGCAGAACATTTGGAGAAATATAGTCACCCCCGTAAGCCACTGGAGTGTCAGAAAAACTCCGGAGGATCTTTAACAACAATTGCATCGCTGTGTACTTCAAGTCCAGCAATACACTGGGACGGAAGCTTGTACATCGGCACTATCTGCACTGCCCATTTTGAACATCGCTCTAGCTAGCCAAGCGATTTGACAACAATTGTCACCTTTAGCCACGCCGATCTAGGCACCAATAGCTATGCAGGCTTCCTGCCACCAACAATGGGATCATCTAACTTGAACAGGGCGGTTCTACAATTTTCACACCTCCCCCTGTTCTTGGACAATCAACATCGACACATTCACATGGTGATTGTCTTAAGGTGTGACTAGAAGTGCTGCAGTTATCTTCCTGAGCCAAAGAAGTGGCTCGATCAACTATGTAAACCTCTTCAACAAACGGCTAGTACATTTGCAAGGGTCTCCAGTGAACGCTTGTTTGTCTGCTCAGTTGCCGGTCACCTGAAGAGAGCCAAAGGACACGCTTTGTTTTAGCCTTCGGGCCCCACTGAGGTAATGGAGAAAACATGAGCGTCCCTGGGTGGGCTCGAACCACCAACCTTTCGGTTAACAGCCGAACGCGCTAACCGATTGCGCCACAGAGACTGCACGCCGAGGGCCGGCGCACCGGCCGAGGGAGACATGAATAATAAAAACAAAGTTCCTTAAAAGGCTTCCCAATTGCACATTTCTAGAGTGCCTTCTAGAGTGCCTTCTAGTTAAAGGGGGAGAGAGGCAGGGTAAAAGAGGGCATCCTTCGAGCCGGAATCGAACCAGCGACCTAAGGATTACTACGTTGACGCTACAGTCCTCCGCTCTACCAGCTGAGCTATCGAAGGGCCCGCCGGTGGGTCGTAGCCCGTGACTCCTTGCATTCAAAGCCAGCGCTTTGCCCTTTGCGTTAGTCCTTCTGCCTTGAGGGATTGGTCTATGCCGCCTCTGCCTGAAAGGTCAAATGCCTTGGCAGCTGTGATGTGGGAAAGCTCGGCTTCACGTTTTGCACAGCGAGAAAACACAATCGAAGCACCTACCGCGTTTTGTTGGGAGCCCAAAAACCACAGCAGCAACGGTGATGTACCTCCCTGACAGCAAGTAAGCGCAGGAGTGTTTGGAAGCGCATTGCGTCTATCAAAACAAATTGGGCCGAAAGTTAGCAAAAAGTGTTTGGCGTCAGTTGGTAGCAAGAGGCCACACGGGAGGCAGCGTCTTAGCCCGGCTAGCTCAGTCGGTAGAGCATGAGACTCTTAATCTCAGGGTCGTGGGTTCGAGCCCCACGTTGGGCGTATGGCATCGCAACGTTTTGGCCCAGTCAGTGGCATTCATGCGCACTGCACGGCCCCACCTTTACCATATCGACTGGCTTCTCTTCCATTCCCTCTACAAACGGGGAAATGTTTCGAGCTTATCTTTCTAGTGGTCAATTCGTATGGCAGCAAGTTGACCTTGCGCTGGGGCGTGGTTCTTATCAGCGCCACGTGTGACACGAATTGGATAGAGATAGTGGCACAGGCCCCGGACAGCCTTGCGTTGGTGGTATAGTGGTGAGCATAGCTGCCTTCCAAGCAGTTGACCCGGGTTCGATTCCCGGCCAACGCACTCCTATCCCTTTTTGGCCTTGCAAAGCGGCCCTAAGCAAAGACCCAAGTCATCCAGGTCCTTGAAGAAAGCTCCTAAGATATCCTGGCTTAGCGACAACTGTGGAGACTTTCTTCGGCATTCGAAAAGTCTCTGGCCTTATGCTTTAACTCGCTCAGGAGGTCCAGCATTATCCAGGGCCAAGGTTCAGCCATTTTGACTACTGATTCCCAAAGAGAATCAACTCTGTCACACACAACATTGCTAAGTATCTGGCAACAACGCTAACACCCTTAGCTGGCATCATATTGCACCATTTGCTATTCGGTGACGAAGGCATCGAATAGCAAATGACCCGCTTTGGACTGTGTCTTGCAAGGCAAGGAAAGGGGTGCATTTGGGCAAGGAGGCCTACAGGAAACCTACCCACACACACCGCTATCTGCTTTTTGGCTCACACCACCCACTGGAACCCAAGCTGGGGCTTCTTAGGACTCTGCAATATCGGGCTGACGCGGTAACAACAAAAAGAGTCTACAGACCCTCTCAGGTGTGCTTTGAAAGCTTGTGGCTAGCCAGACTGGGTCTTGGCTAAACATCCACAAGGTCACGAAAACAAACTGGGGAGAAGCAGAACATTTGGAGAAATATAGTCACCCCCGTAAGCCACTGGAGTGTCAGAAAAACTCCGGAGGATCTTTAACAACAATTGCATCGCTGTGTACTTCAAGTCCAGCAATACACTGGGACGGAAGCTTGTACATCGGCACTATCTGCACTGCCCATTTTGAACATCGCTCTAGCTAGCCAAGCGATTTGACAACAATTGTCACCTTTAGCCACGCCGATCTAGGCACCAATAGCTATGCAGGCTTCCTGCCACCAACAATGGGATCATCTAACTTGAACAGGGCGGTTCTACAATTTTCACACCTCCCCCTGTTCTTGGACAATCAACATCGACACATTCACATGGTGATTGTCTTAAGGTGTGACTAGAAGTGCTGCAGTTATCTTCCTGAGCCAAAGAAGTGGCTCGATCAACTATGTAAACCTCTTCAACAAACGGCTAGTACATTTGCAAGGGTCTCCAGTGAACGCTTGTTTGTCTGCTCAGTTGCCGGTCACCTGAAGAGAGCCAAAGGACACGCTTTGTTTTAGCCTTCGGGCCCCACTGAGGTAATGGAGAAAACATGAGCGTCCCTGGGTGGGCTCGAACCACCAACCTTTCGGTTAACAGCCGAACGCGCTAACCGATTGCGCCACAGAGACTGCACGCCGAGGGCCGGCGCACCGGCCGAGGGAGACATGAATAATAAAAACAAAGTTCCTTAAAAGGCTTCCCAATTGCACATTTCTAGAGTGCCTTCTAGAGTGCCTTCTAGTTAAAGGGGGAGAGAGGCAGGGTAAAAGAGGGCATCCTTCGAGCCGGAATCGAACCAGCGACCTAAGGATTACTACGTTGACGCTACAGTCCTCCGCTCTACCAGCTGAGCTATCGAAGGGGCCGCCGGTGGGTCGTAGCCCGTGACTCCTTGCATTCAAAGCCAGCGCTTTGCCCTTTGCGTTAGTCCTTCTGCCTTGAGGGATTGGTCTATGCCGCCTCTGCCTGAAAGGTCAAATGCCTTGGCAGCTGTGATGTGGGAAAGCTCGGCTTCACGTTTTGCACAGCGAGAAAACACAATCGAAGCACCTACCGCGTTTTGTTGGGAGCCCAAAAACCACAGCAGCAACGGTGATGTACCTCCCTGACAGCAAGTAAGCGCAGGAGTGTTTGGAAGCGCATTGCGTCTATCAAAACAAATTGGGCCGAAAGTTAGCAAAAAGTGTTTGGCGTCAGTTGGTAGCAAGAGGCCACACGGGAGGCAGCGTCTTAGCCCGGCTAGCTCAGTCGGTAGAGCATGAGACTCTTAATCTCAGGGTCGTGGGTTCGAGCCCCACGTTGGGCGTATGGCATCGCAACGTTTTGGCCCAGTCAGTGGCATTCATGCGCACTGCACGGCCCCACCTTTACCATATCGACTGGCTTCTCTTCCATTCCCTCTACAAACGGGGAAATGTTTCGAGCTTATCTTTCTAGTGGTCAATTCGTATGGCAGCAAGTTGACCTTGCGCTGGGGCGTGGTTCTTATCAGCGCCACGTGTGACACGAATTGGATAGAGATAGTGGCACAGGCCCCGGACAGCCTTGCATTGGTGGTATAGTGGTGAGCATAGCTGCCTTCCAAGCAGTTGACCCGGGTTCGATTCCCGGCCAACGCACTCCTATCCCTTTTTGGCCTTGCAAAGCGGCCCTAAGCAAAGACCCAAGTCATCCAGGTCCTTGAAGAAAGCTCCTAAGATATCCTGGCTTAGCGACAACTGTGGAGACTTTCTTCGGCATTCGAAAAGTCTCTGGCCTTATGCTTTAACTCGCTCAGGAGGTCCAGCATTATCCAGGGCCAAGGTTCAGCCATTTTGACTACTGATTCCCAAAGAGAATCAACTCTGTCACACACAACATTGCTAAGTATCTGGCAACAACGCTAACACCCTTAGCTGGCATCATATTGCACCATTTGCTATTCGGTGACGAAGGCATCGAATAGCAAATGACCCGCTTTGGACTGTGTCTTGCAAGGCAAGGAAAGGGGTGCATTTGGGCAAGGAGGCCTACAGGAAACCTACCCACACACACCGCTATCTGCTTTTTGGCTCACACCACCCACTGGAACCCAAGCTGGGGCTTCTTAGGACTCTGCAATATCGGGCTGACGCGGTAACAACAAAAAGAGTCTACAGACCCTCTCAGGTGTGCTTTGAAAGCTTGTGGCTAGCCAGACTGGGTCTTGGCTAAACATCCACAAGGTCACGAAAACAAACTGGGGAGAAGCAGAACATTTGGAGAAATATAGTCACCCCCGTAAGCCACTGGAGTGTCAGAAAAACTCCGGAGGATCTTTAACAACAATTGCATCGCTGTGTACTTCAAGTCCAGCAATACACTGGGACGGAAGCTTGTACATCGGCACTATCTGCACTGCCCATTTTGAACATCGCTCTAGCTAGCCAAGCGATTTGACAACAATTGTCACCTTTAGCCACGCCGATCTAGGCACCAATAGCTATGCAGGCTTCCTGCCACCAACAATGGGATCATCTAACTTGAACAGGGCGGTTCTACAATTTTCACACCTCCCCCTGTTCTTGGACAATCAACATCGACACATTCACATGGTGATTGTCTTAAGGTGTGACTAGAAGTGCTGCAGTTATCTTCCTGAGCCAAAGAAGTGGCTCGATCAACTATGTAAACCTCTTCAACAAACGGCTAGTACATTTGCAAGGGTCTCCAGTGAACGCTTGTTTGTCTGCTCAGTTGCCGGTCACCTGAAGAGAGCCAAAGGACACGCTTTGTTTTAGCCTTCGGGCCCCACTGAGGTAATGGAGAAAACATGAGCGTCCCTGGGTGGGCTCGAACCACCAACCTTTCGGTTAACAGCCGAACGCGCTAACCGATTGCGCCACAGAGACTGCACGCCGAGGGCCGGCGCACCGGCCGAGGGAGACATGAATAATAAAAACAAAGTTCCTTAAAAGGCTTCCCAATTGCACATTTCTAGAGTGCCTTCTAGAGTGCCTTCTAGTTAAAGGGGGAGAGAGGCAGGGTAAAGGAGGGCATCCTTCGAGCCGGAATCGAACCAGCGACCTAAGGATTACTACGTTGACGCTACAGTCCTCCGCTCTACCAGCTGAGCTATCGAAGGGCCCGCCGGTGGGTCGTAGCCCGTGACTCCTTGCATTCAAAGCCAGCGCTTTGCCCTTTGCGTTAGTCCTTCTGCCTTGAGGGATTGGTCTATGCCGCCTCTGCCTGAAAGGTCAAATGCCTTGGCAGCTGTGATGTGGGAAAGCTCGGCTTCACGTTTTGCACAGCGAGAAAACACAATCGAAGCACCTACCGCGTTTTGTTGGGAGCCCAAAAACCACAGCAGCAACGGTGATGTACCTCCCTGACAGCAAGTAAGCGCAGGAGTGTTTGGAAGCGCATTGCGTCTATCAAAACAAATTGGGCCGAAAGTTAGCAAAAAGTGTTTGGCGTCAGTTGGTAGCAAGAGGCCACACGGGAGGCAGCGTCTTAGCCCGGCTAGCTCAGTCGGTAGAGCATGAGACTCTTAATCTCAGGGTCGTGGGTTCGAGCCCCACGTTGGGCGTATGGCATCGCAACGTTTTGGCCCAGTCAGTGGCATTCATGCGCACTGCACGGCCCCACCTTTACCATATCGACTGGCTTCTCTTCCATTCCCTCTACAAACGGGGAAATGTTTCGAGCTTATCTTTCTAGTGGTCAATTCGTATGGCAGCAAGTTGACCTTGCGCTGGGGCGTGGTTCTTATCAGCGCCACGTGTGACACGAATTGGATAGAGATAGTGGCACAGGCCCCGGACAGCCTTGCGTTGGTGGTATAGTGGTGAGCATAGCTGCCTTCCAAGCAGTTGACCCGGGTTCGATTCCCGGCCAACGCACTCCTATCCCTTTTTGGCCTTGCAAAGCGGCCCTAAGCAAAGACCCAAGTCATCCAGGTCCTTGAAGAAAGCTCCTAAGATATCCTGGCTTAGCGACAACTGTGGAGACTTTCTTCGGCATTCGAAAAGTCTCTGGCCTTATGCTTTAACTCGCTCAGGAGGTCCAGCATTATCCAGGGCCAAGGTTCAGCCATTTTGACTACTGATTCCCAAAGAGAATCAACTCTGTCACACACAACATTGCTAAGTATCTGGCAACAACGCTAACACCCTTAGCTGGCATCATATTGCACCATTTGCTATTCGGTGACGAAGGCATCGAATAGCAAATGACCCGCTTTGGACTGTGTCTTGCAAGGCAAGGAAAGGGGTGCATTTGGGCAAGGAGGCCTACAGGAAACCTACCCACACACACCGCTATCTGCTTTTTGGCTCACACCACCCACTGGAACCCAAGCTGGGGCTTCTTAGGACTCTGCAATATCGGGCTGACGCGGTAACAACAAAAAGAGTCTACAGACCCTCTCAGGTGTGCTTTGAAAGCTTGTGGCTAGCCAGACTGGGTCTTGGCTAAACATCCACAAGGTCACGAAAACAAACTGGGGAGAAGCAGAACATTTGGAGAAATATAGTCACCCCCGTAAGCCACTGGAGTGTCAGAAAAACTCCGGAGGATCTTTAACAACAATTGCATCGCTGTGTACTTCAAGTCCAGCAATACACTGGGACGGAAGCTTGTACATCGGCACTATCTGCACTGCCCATTTTGAACATCGCTCTAGCTAGCCAAGCGATTTGACAACAATTGTCACCTTTAGCCACGCCGATCTAGGCACCAATAGCTATGCAGGCTTCCTGCCACCAACAATGGGATCATCTAACTTGAACAGGGCGGTTCTACAATTTTCACACCTCCCCCTGTTCTTGGACAATCAACATCGACACATTCACATGGTGATTGTCTTAAGGTGTGACTAGAAGTGCTGCAGTTATCTTCCTGAGCCAAAGAAGTGGCTCGATCAACTATGTAAACCTCTTCAACAAACGGCTAGTACATTTGCAAGGGTCTCCAGTGAACGCTTGTTTGTCTGCTCAGTTGCCGGTCACCTGAAGAGAGCCAAAGGACACGCTTTGTTTTAGCCTTCGGGCCCCACTGAGGTAATGGAGAAAACATGAGCGTCCCTGGGTGGGCTCGAACCACCAACCTTTCGGTTAACAGCCGAACGCGCTAACCGATTGCGCCACAGAGACTGCACGCCGAGGGCCGGCGCACCGGCCGAGGGAGACATGAATAATAAAAACAAAGTTCCTTAAAAGGCTTCCCAATTGCACATTTCTAGAGTGCCTTCTAGAGTGCCTTCTAGTTAAAGGGGGAGAGAGGCAGGGTAAAAGAGGGCATCCTTCGAGCCGGAATCGAACCAGCGACCTAAGGATTACTACGTTGACGCTACAGTCCTCCGCTCTACCAGCTGAGCTATCGAAGGGCCCGCCGGTGGGTCGTAGCCCGTGACTCCTTGCATTCAAAGCCAGCGCTTTGCCCTTTGCGTTAGTCCTTCTGCCTTGAGGGATTGGTCTATGCCGCCTCTGCCTGAAAGGTCAAATGCCTTGGCAGCTGTGATGTGGGAAAGCTCGGCTTCACGTTTTGCACAGCGAGAAAACACAATCGAAGCACCTACCGCGTTTTGTTGGGAGCCCAAAAACCACAGCAGCAACGGTGATGTACCTCCCTGACAGCAAGTAAGCGCAGGAGTGTTTGGAAGCGCATTGCGTCTATCAAAACAAATTGGGCCGAAAGTTAGCAAAAAGTGTTTGGCGTCAGTTGGTAGCAAGAGGCCACACGGGAGGCAGCGTCTTAGCCCGGCTAGCTCAGTCGGTAGAGCATGAGACTCTTAATCTCAGGGTCGTGGGTTCGAGCCCCACGTTGGGCGTATGGCATCGCAACGTTTTGGCCCAGTCAGTGGCATTCATGCGCACTGCACGGCCCCACCTTTACCATATCGACTGGCTTCTCTTCCATTCCCTCTACAAACGGGGAAATGTTTCGAGCTTATCTTTCTAGTGGTCAATTCGTATGGCAGCAAGTTGACCTTGCGCTGGGGCGTGGTTCTTATCAGCGCCACGTGTGACACGAATTGGATAGAGATAGTGGCACAGGCCCCGGACAGCCTTGCGTTGGTGGTATAGTGGTGAGCATAGCTGCCTTCCAAGCAGTTGACCCGGGTTCGATTCCCGGCCAACGCACTCCTATCCCTTTTTGGCCTTGCAAAGCGGCCCTAAGCAAAGACCCAAGTCATCCAGGTCCTTGAAGAAAGCTCCTAAGATATCCTGGCTTAGCGACAACTGTGGAGACTTTCTTCGGCATTCGAAAAGTCTCTGGCCTTATGCTTTAACTCGCTCAGGAGGTCCAGCATTATCCAGGGCCAAGGTTCAGCCATTTTGACTACTGATTCCCAAAGAGAATCAACTCTGTCACACACAACATTGCTAAGTATCTGGCAACAACGCTAACACCCTTAGCTGGCATCATATTGCACCATTTGCTATTCGGTGACGAAGGCATCGAATAGCAAATGACCCGCTTTGGACTGTGTCTTGCAAGGCAAGGAAAGGGGTGCATTTGGGCAAGGAGGCCTACAGGAAACCTACCCACACACACCGCTATCTGCTTTTTGGCTCACACCACCCACTGGAACCCAAGCTGGGGCTTCTTAGGACTCTGCAATATCGGGCTGACGCGGTAACAACAAAAAGAGTCTACAGACCCTCTCAGGTGTGCTTTGAAAGCTTGTGGCTAGCCAGACTGGGTCTTGGCTAAACATCCACAAGGTCACGAAAACAAACTGGGGAGAAGCAGAACATTTGGAGAAATATAGTCACCCCCGTAAGCCACTGGAGTGTCAGAAAAACTCCGGAGGATCTTTAACAACAATTGCATCGCTGTGTACTTCAAGTCCAGCAATACACTGGGACGGAAGCTTGTACATCGGCACTATCTGCACTGCCCATTTTGAACATCGCTCTAGCTAGCCAAGCGATTTGACAACAATTGTCACCTTTAGCCACGCCGATCTAGGCACCAATAGCTATGCAGGCTTCCTGCCACCAACAATGGGATCATCTAACTTGAACAGGGCGGTTCTACAATTTTCACACCTCCCCCTGTTCTTGGACAATCAACATCGACACATTCACATGGTGATTGTCTTAAGGTGTGACTAGAAGTGCTGCAGTTATCTTCCTGAGCCAAAGAAGTGGCTCGATCAACTATGTAAACCTCTTCAACAAACGGCTAGTACATTTGCAAGGGTCTCCAGTGAACGCTTGTTTGTCTGCTCAGTTGCCGGTCACCTGAAGAGAGCCAAAGGACACGCTTTGTTTTAGCCTTCGGGCCCCACTGAGGTAATGGAGAAAACATGAGCGTCCCTGGGTGGGCTCGAACCACCAACCTTTCGGTTAACAGCCGAACGCGCTAACCGATTGCGCCACAGAGACTGCACGCCGAGGGCCGGCGCACCGGCCGAGGGAGACATGAATAATAAAAACAAAGTTCCTTAAAAGGCTTCCCAATTGCACATTTCTAGAGTGCCTTCTAGAGTGCCTTCTAGTTAAAGGGGGAGAGAGGCAGGGTAAAAGAGGGCATCCTTCGAGCCGGAATCGAACCAGCGACCTAAGGATTACTACGTTGACGCTACAGTCCTCCGCTCTACCAGCTGAGCTATCGAAGGGCCCGTCGGTGGGTCGTAGCCCGTGACTCCTTGCATTCAAAGCCAGCGCTTTGCCCTTTGCGTTAGTCCTTCTGCCTTGAGGGATTGGTCTATGCCGCCTCTGCCTGAAAGGTCAAATGCCTTGGCAGCTGTGATGTGGGAAAGCTCGGCTTCACGTTTTGCACAGCGAGAAAACACAATCGAAGCACCTACCGCGTTTTGTTGGGAGCCCAAAAACCACAGCAGCAACGGTGATGTACCTCCCTGACAGCAAGTAAGCGCAGGAGTGTTTGGAAGCGCATTGCGTCTATCAAAACAAATTGGGCCGAAAGTTAGCAAAAAGTGTTTGGCGTCAGTTGGTAGCAAGAGGCCACACGGGAGGCAGCGTCTTAGCCCGGCTAGCTCAGTCGGTAGAGCATGAGACTCTTAATCTCAGGGTCGTGGGTTCGAGCCCCACGTTGGGCGTATGGCATCGCAACGTTTTGGCCCAGTCAGTGGCATTCATGCGCACTGCACGGCCCCACCTTTACCATATCGACTGGCTTCTCTTCCATTCCCTCTACAAACGGGGAAATGTTTCGAGCTTATCTTTCTAGTGGTCAATTCGTATGGCAGCAAGTTGACCTTGCGCTGGGGCGTGGTTCTTATCAGCGCCACGTGTGACACGAATTGGATAGAGATAGTGGCACAGGCCCCAGACAGCCTTGCGTTGGTGGTATAGTGGTGAGCATAGCTGCCTTCCAAGCAGTTGACCCGGGTTCGATTCCCGGCCAACGCACTCCTATCCCTTTTTGGCCTTGCAAAGCGGCCCTAAGCAAAGACCCAAGTCATCCAGGTCCTTGAAGAAAGCTCCTAAGATATCCTGGCTTAGCGACAACTGTGGAGACTTTCTTCGGCATTCGAAAAGTCTCTGGCCTTATGCTTTAACTCGCTCAGGAGGTCCAGCATTATCCAGGGCCAAGGTTCAGCCATTTTGACTACTGATTCCCAAAGAGAATCAACTCTGTCACACACAACATTGCTAAGTATCTGGCAACAACGCTAACACCCTTAGCTGGCATCATATTGCACCATTTGCTATTCGGTGACGAAGGCATCGAATAGCAAATGACCCGCTTTGGACTGTGTCTTGCAAGGCAAGGAAAGGGGTGCATTTGGGCAAGGAGGCCTACAGGAAACCTACCCACACACACCGCTATCTGCTTTTTGGCTCACACCACCCACTGGAACCCAAGCTGGGGCTTCTTAGGACTCTGCAATATCGGGCTGACGCGGTAACAACAAAAAGAGTCTACAGACCCTCTCAGGTGTGCTTTGAAAGCTTGTGGCTAGCCAGACTGGGTCTTGGCTAAACATCCACAAGGTCACGAAAACAAACTGGGGAGAAGCAGAACATTTGGAGAAATATAGTCACCCCCGTAAGCCACTGGAGTGTCAGAAAAACTCCGGAGGATCTTTAACAACAATTGCATCGCTGTGTACTTCAAGTCCAGCAATACACTGGGACGGAAGCTTGTACATCGGCACTATCTGCACTGCCCATTTTGAACATCGCTCTAGCTAGCCAAGCGATTTGACAACAATTGTCACCTTTAGCCACGCCGATCTAGGCACCAATAGCTATGCAGGCTTCCTGCCACCAACAATGGGATCATCTAACTTGAACAGGGCGGTTCTACAATTTTCACACCTCCCCCTGTTCTTGGACAATCAACATCGACACATTCACATGGTGATTGTCTTAAGGTGTGACTAGAAGTGCTGCAGTTATCTTCCTGAGCCAAAGAAGTGGCTCGATCAACTATGTAAACCTCTTCAACAAACGGCTAGTACATTTGCAAGGGTCTCCAGTGAACGCTTGTTTGTCTGCTCAGTTGCCGGTCACCTGAAGAGAGCCAAAGGACACGCTTTGTTTTAGCCTTCGGGCCCCACTGAGGTAATGGAGAAAACATGAGCGTCCCTGGGTGGGCTCGAACCACCAACCTTTCGGTTAACAGCCGAACGCGCTAACCGATTGCGCCACAGAGACTGCACGCCGAGGGCCGGCGCACCGGCCGAGGGAGACATGAATAATAAAAACAAAGTTCCTTAAAAGGCTTCCCAATTGCACATTTCTAGAGTGCCTTCTAGAGTGCCTTCTAGTTAAAGGGGGAGAGAGGCAGGGTAAAAGAGGGCATCCTTCGAGCCGGAATCGAACCAGCGACCTAAGGATTACTACGTTGACGCTACAGTCCTCCGCTCTACCAGCTGAGCTATCGAAGGGGCCGCCGGTGGGTCATAGCCCGTGACTCCTTGCATTCAAAGCCAGCGCTTTGCCCTTTGCGTTAGTCCTTCTGCCTTGAGGGATTGGTCTATGCCGCCTCTGCCTGAAAGGTCAAATGCCTTGGCAGCTGTGATGTGGGAAAGCTCGGCTTCACGTTTTGCACAGCGAGAAAACACAATCGAAGCACCTACCGCGTTTTGTTGGGAGCCCAAAAACCACAGCAGCAACGGTGATGTACCTCCCTGACAGCAAGTAAGCGCAGGAGTGTTTGGAAGCGCATTGCGTCTATCAAAACAAATTGGGCCGAAAGTTAGCAAAAAGTGTTTGGCGTCAGTTGGTAGCAAGAGGCCACACGGGAGGCAGCGTCTTAGCCCGGCTAGCTCAGTCGGTAGAGCATGAGACTCTTAATCTCAGGGTCGTGGGTTCGAGCCCCACGTTGGGCGTATGGCATCGCAACGTTTTGGCCCAGTCAGTGGCATTCATGCGCACTGCACGGCCCCACCTTTACCATATCGACTGGCTTCTCTTCCATTCCCTCTACAAACGGGGAAATGTTTCGAGCTTATCTTTCTAGTGGTCAATTCGTATGGCAGCAAGTTGACCTTGCGCTGGGGCGTGGTTCTTATCAGCGCCACGTGTGACACGAATTGGATAGAGATAGTGGCACAGGGCCCGGACAGCCTTGCGTTGGTGGTATAGTGGTGAGCATAGCTGCCTTCCAAGCAGTTGACCCGGGTTCGATTCCCGGCCAACGCACTCCTATCCCTTTTTGGCCTTGCAAAGCGGCCCTAAGCAAAGACCCAAGTCATCCAGGTCCTTGAAGAAAGCTCCTAAGATATCCTGGCTTAGCGACAACTGTGGAGACTTTCTTCGGCATTCGAAAAGTCTCTGGCCTTATGCTTTAACTCGCTCAGGAGGTCCAGCATTATCCAGGGCCAAGGTTCAGCCATTTTGACTCCTGATTCCCAAAGAGAATCAACTCTGTCACACACAACATTGCTAAGTATCTGGCAACAACGCTAACACCCTTAGCTGGCATCATATTGCACCATTTGCTATTCGGTGACGAAGGCATCGAATAGCAAATGACCCGCTTTGGACTGTGTCTTGCAAGGCAAGGAAAGGGGTGCATTTGGGCAAGGAGGCCTACAGGAAACCTACCCACACACACCGCTATCTGCTTTTTGGCTCACACCACCCACTGGAACCCAAGCTGGGGCTTCTTAGGACTCTGCAATATCGGGCTGACGCGGTAACAACAAAAAGAGTCTACAGACCCTCTCAGGTGTGCTTTGAAAGCTTGTGGCTAGCCAGACTGGGTCTTGGCTAAACATCCACAAGGTCACGAAAACAAACTGGGGAGAAGCAGAACATTTGGAGAAATATAGTCACCCCCGTAAGCCACTGGAGTGTCAGAAAAACTCCGGAGGATCTTTAACAACAATTGCATCGCTGTGTACTTCAAGTCCAGCAATACACTGGGACGGAAGCTTGTACATCGGCACTATCTGCACTGCCCATTTTGAACATCGCTCTAGCTAGCCAAGCGATTTGACAACAATTGTCACCTTTAGCCACGCCGATCTAGGCACCAATAGCTATGCAGGCTTCCTGCCACCAACAATGGGATCATCTAACTTGAACAGGGCGGTTCTACAATTTTCACACCTCCCCCTGTTCTTGGACAATCAACATCGACACATTCACATGGTGATTGTCTTAAGGTGTGACTAGAAGTGCTGCAGTTATCTTCCTGAGCCAAAGAAGTGGCTCGATCAACTATGTAAACCTCTTCAACAAACAGCTAGTACATTTGCAAGGGTCTCCAGTGAACGCTTGTTTGTCTGCTCAGTTGCCGGTCACCTGAAGAGAGCCAAAGGACACGCTTTGTTTTAGCCTTCGGGCCCCACTGAGGTAATGGAGAAAACATGAGCGTCCCTGGGTGGGCTCGAACCACCAACCTTTCGGTTAACAGCCGAACGCGCTAACCGATTGCGCCACAGAGACTGCACGCCGAGGGCCGGCGCACCGGCCGAGGGAGACATGAATAATAAAAACAAAGTTCCTTAAAAGGCTTCCCAATTGCACATTTCTAGAGTGCCTTCTAGAGTGCCTTCTAGTTAAAGGGGGAGAGAGGCAGGGTAAAAGAGGGCATCCTTCGAGCCGGAATCGAACCAGCGACCTAAGGATTACTACGTTGACGCTACAGTCCTCCGCTCTACCAGCTGAGCTATCGAAGGGGCCGCCGGTGGGTCGTAGCCCGTGACTCCTTGCATTCAAAGCCAGCGCTTTGCCCTTTGCGTTAGTCCTTCTGCCTTGAGGGATTGGTCTATGCCGCCTCTGCCTGAAAGGTCAAATGCCTTGGCAGCTGTGATGTGGGAAAGCTCGGCTTCACGTTTTGCACAGCGAGAAAACACAATCGAAGCACCTACCGCGTTTTGTTGGGAGCCCAAAAACCACAGCAGCAACGGTGATGTACCTCCCTGACAGCAAGTAAGCGCAGGAGTGTTTGGAAGCGCATTGCGTCTATCAAAACAAATTGGGCCGAAAGTTAGCAAAAAGTGTTTGGCGTCAGTTGGTAGCAAGAGGCCACACGGGAGGCAGCGTCTTAGCCCGGCTAGCTCAGTCGGTAGAGCATGAGACTCTTAATCTCAGGGTCGTGGGTTCGAGCCCCACGTTGGGCGTATGGCATCGCAACGTTTTGGCCCAGTCAGTGGCATTCATGCGCACTGCACGGCCCCACCTTTACCATATCGACTGGCTTCTCTTCCATTCCCTCTACAAACGGGGAAATGTTTCGAGCTTATCTTTCTAGTGGTCAATTCGTATGGCAGCAAGTTGACCTTGCGCTGGGGCGTGGTTCTTATCAGCGCCACGTGTGACACGAATTGGATAGAGATAGTGGCACAGGCCCCGGACAGCCTTGCGTTGGTGGTATAGTGGTGAGCATAGCTGCCTTCCAAGCAGTTGACCCGGGTTCGATTCCCGGCCAACGCACTCCTATCCCTTTTTGGCCTTGCAAAGCGGCCCTAAGCAAAGACCCAAGTCATCCAGGTCCTTGAAGAAAGCTCCTAAGATATCCTGGCTTAGCGACAACTGTGGAGACTTTCTTCGGCATTCGAAAAGTCTCTGGCCTTATGCTTTAACTCGCTCAGGAGGTCCAGCATTATCCAGGGCCAAGGTTCAGCCATTTTGACTACTGATTCCCAAAGAGAATCAACTCTGTCACACACAACATTGCTAAGTATCTGGCAACAACGCTAACACCCTTAGCTGGCATCATATTGCACCATTTGCTATTCGGTGACGAAGGCATCGAATAGCAAATGACCCGCTTTGGACTGTGTCTTGCAAGGCAAGGAAAGGGGTGCATTTGGGCAAGGAGGCCTACAGGAAACCTACCCACACACACCGCTATCTGCTTTTTGGCTCACACCACCCACTGGAACCCAAGCTGGGGCTTCTTAGGACTCTGCAATATCGGGCTGACGCGGTAACAACAAAAAGAGTCTACAGACCCTCTCAGGTGTGCTTTGAAAGCTTGTGGCTAGCCAGACTGGGTCTTGGCTAAACATCCACAAGGTCACGAAAACAAACTGGGGAGAAGCAGAACATTTGGAGAAATATAGTCACCCCCGTAAGCCACTGGAGTGTCAGAAAAACTCCGGAGGATCTTTAACAACAATTGCATCGCTGTGTACTTCAAGTCCAGCAATACACTGGGACGGAAGCTTGTACATCGGCACTATCTGCACTGCCCATTTTGAACATCGCTCTAGCTAGCCAAGCGATTTGACAACAATTGTCACCTTTAGCCACGCCGATCTAGGCACCAATAGCTATGCAGGCTTCCTGCCACCAACAATGGGATCATCTAACTTGAACAGGGCGGTTCTACAATTTTCACACCTCCCCCTGTTCTTGGACAATCAACATCGACACATTCACATGGTGATTGTCTTAAGGTGTGACTAGAAGTGCTGCAGTTATCTTCCTGAGCCAAAGAAGTGGCTCGATCAACTATGTAAACCTCTTCAACAAACGGCTAGTACATTTGCAAGGGTCTCCAGTGAACGCTTGTTTGTCTGCTCAGTTGCCGGTCACCTGAAGAGAGCCAAAGGACACGCTTTGTTTTAGCCTTCGGGCCCCACTGAGGTAATGGAGAAAACATGAGCGTCCCTGGGTGGGCTCAAACCACCAACCTTTCGGTTAACAGCCGAACGCGCTAACCGATTGCGCCACAGAGACTGCACGCCGAGGGCCGGCGCACCGGCCGAGGGAGACATGAATAATAAAAACAAAGTTCCTTAAAAGGCTTCCCAATTGCACATTTCTAGAGTGCCTTCTAGAGTGCCTTCTAGTTAAAGGGGGAGAGAGGCAGGGTAAAAGAGGGCATCCTTCGAGCCGGAATCGAACCAGCGACCTAAGGATTACTACGTTGACGCTACAGTCCTCCGCTCTACCAGCTGAGCTATCGAAGGGGCCGCCGGTGGGTCGTAGCCCGTGACTCCTTGCATTCAAAGCCAGCGCTTTGCCCTTTGCGTTAGTCCTTCTGCCTTGAGGGATTGGTCTATGCCGCCTCTGCCTGAAAGGTCAAATGCCTTGGCAGCTGTGATGTGGGAAAGCTCGGCTTCACGTTTTGCACAGCGAGAAAACACAATCGAAGCACCTACCGCGTTTTGTTGGGAGCCCAAAAACCACAGCAGCAACGGTGATGTACCTCCCTGACAGCAAGTAAGCGCAGGAGTGTTTGGAAGCGCATTGCGTCTATCAAAACAAATTGGGCCGAAAGTTAGCAAAAAGTGTTTGGCGTCAGTTGGTAGCAAGAGGCCACACGGGAGGCAGCGTCTTAGCCCGGCTAGCTCAGTCGGTAGAGCATGAGACTCTTAATCTCAGGGTCGTGGGTTCGAGCCCCACGTTGGGCGTATGGCATCGCAACGTTTTGGCCCAGTCAGTGGCATTCATGCGCACTGCACGGCCCCACCTTTACCATATCGACTGGCTTCTCTTCCATTCCCTCTACAAACGGGGAAATGTTTCGAGCTTATCTTTCTAGTGGTCAATTCGTATGGCAGCAAGTTGACCTTGCGCTGGGGCGTGGTTCTTATCAGCGCCACGTGTGACACGAATTGGATAGAGATAGTGGCACAGGCCCCAGACAGCCTTGCGTTGGTGGTATAGTGGTGAGCATAGCTGCCTTCCAAGCAGTTGACCCGGGTTCGATTCCCGGCCAACGCACTCCTATCCCTTTTTGGCCTTGCAAAGCGGCCCTAAGCAAAGACCCAAGTCATCCAGGTCCTTGAAGAAAGCTCCTAAGATATCCTGGCTTAGCGACAACTGTGGAGACTTTCTTCGGCATTCGAAAAGTCTCTGGCCTTATGCTTTAACTCGCTCAGGAGGTCCAGCATTATCCAGGGCCAAGGTTCAGCCATTTTGACTACTGATTCCCAAAGAGAATCAACTCTGTCACACACAACATTGCTAAGTATCTGGCAACAACGCTAACACCCTTAGCTGGCATCATATTGCACCATTTGCTATTCGGTGACGAAGGCATCGAATAGCAAATGACCCGCTTTGGACTGTGTCTTGCAAGGCAAGGAAAGGGGTGCATTTGGGCAAGGAGGCCTACAGGAAACCTACCCACACACACCGCTATCTGCTTTTTGGCTCACACCACCCACTGGAACCCAAGCTGGGGCTTCTTAGGACTCTGCAATATCGGGCTGACGCGGTAACAACAAAAAGAGTCTACAGACCCTCTCAGGTGTGCTTTGAAAGCTTGTGGCTAGCCAGACTGGGTCTTGGCTAAACATCCACAAGGTCACGAAAACAAACTGGGGAGAAGCAGAACATTTGGAGAAATATAGTCACCCCCGTAAGCCACTGGAGTGTCAGAAAAACTCCGGAGGATCTTTAACAACAATTGCATCGCTGTGTACTTCAAGTCCAGCAATACACTGGGACGGAAGCTTGTACATCGGCACTATCTGCACTGCCCATTTTGAACATCGCTCTAGCTAGCCAAGCGATTTGACAACAATTGTCACCTTTAGCCACGCCGATCTAGGCACCAATAGCTATGCAGGCTTCCTGCCACCAACAATGGGATCATCTAACTTGAACAGGGCGGTTCTACAATTTTCACACCTCCCCCTGTTCTTGGACAATCAACATCGACACATTCACATGGTGATTGTCTTAAGGTGTGACTAGAAGTGCTGCAGTTATCTTCCTGAGCCAAAGAAGTGGCTCGATCAACTATGTAAACCTCTTCAACAAACGGCTAGTACATTTGCAAGGGTCTCCAGTGAACGCTTGTTTGTCTGCTCAGTTGCCGGTCACCTGAAGAGAGCCAAAGGACACGCTTTGTTTTAGCCTTCGGGCCCCACTGAGGTAATGGAGAAAACATGAGCGTCCCTGGGTGGGCTCGAACCACCAACCTTTCGGTTAACAGCCGAACGCGCTAACCGATTGCGCCACAGAGACTGCACGCCGAGGGCCGGCGCACCGGCCGAGGGAGACATGAATAATAAAAACAAAGTTCCTTAAAAGGCTTCCCAATTGCACATTTCTAGAGTGCCTTCTAGAGTGCCTTCTAGTTAAAGGGGGAGAGAGGCAGGGTAAAAGAGGGCATCCTTCGAGCCGGAATCGAACCAGCGACCTAAGGATTACTACGTTGACGCTACAGTCCTCCGCTCTACCAGCTGAGCTATCGAAGGGCCCGCCGGTGGGTCGTAGCCCGTGACTCCTTGCATTCAAAGCCAGCGCTTTGCCCTTTGCGTTAGTCCTTCTGCCTTGAGGGATTGGTCTATGCCGCCTCTGCCTGAAAGGTCAAATGCCTTGGCAGCTGTGATGTGGGAAAGCTCGGCTTCACGTTTTGCACAGCGAGAAAACACAATCGAAGCACCTACCGCGTTTTGTTGGGAGCCCAAAAACCACAGCAGCAACGGTGATGTACCTCCCTGACAGCAAGTAAGCGCAGGAGTGTTTGGAAGCGCATTGCGTCTATCAAAACAAATTGGGCCGAAAGTTAGCAAAAAGTGTTTGGCGTCAGTTGGTAGCAAGAGGCCACACGGGAGGCAGCGTCTTAGCCCGGCTAGCTCAGTCGGTAGAGCATGAGACTCTTAATCTCAGGGTCGTGGGTTCGAGCCCCACGTTGGGCGTATGGCATCGCAACGTTTTGGCCCAGTCAGTGGCATTCATGCGCACTGCACGGCCCCACCTTTACCATATCGACTGGCTTCTCTTCCATTCCCTCTACAAACGGGGAAATGTTTCGAGCTTATCTTTCTAGTGGTCAATTCGTATGGCAGCAAGTTGACCTTGCGCTGGGGCGTGGTTCTTATCAGCGCCACGTGTGACACGAATTGGATAGAGATAGTGGCACAGGCCCCGGACAGCCTTGCGTTGGTGGTATAGTGGTGAGCATAGCTGCCTTCCAAGCAGTTGACCCGGGTTCGATTCCCGGCCAACGCACTCCTATCCCTTTTTGGCCTTGCAAAGCGGCCCTAAGCAAAGACCCAAGTCATCCAGGTCCTTGAAGAAAGCTCCTAAGATATCCTGGCTTAGCGACAACTGTGGAGACTTTCTTCGGCATTCGAAAAGTCTCTGGCCTTATGCTTTAACTCGCTCAGGAGGTCCAGCATTATCCAGGGCCAAGGTTCAGCCATTTTGACTACTGATTCCCAAAGAGAATCAACTCTGTCACACACAACATTGCTAAGTATCTGGCAACAACGCTAACACCCTTAGCTGGCATCATATTGCACCATTTGCTATTCGGTGACGAAGGCATCGAATAGCAAATGACCCGCTTTGGACTGTGTCTTGCAAGGCAAGGAAAGGGGTGCATTTGGGCAAGGAGGCCTACAGGAAACCTACCCACACACACCGCTATCTGCTTTTTGGCTCACACCACCCACTGGAACCCAAGCTGGGGCTTCTTAGGACTCTGCAATATCGGGCTGACGCGGTAACAACAAAAAGAGTCTACAGACCCTCTCAGGTGTGCTTTGAAAGCTTGTGGCTAGCCAGACTGGGTCTTGGCTAAACATCCACAAGGTCACGAAAACAAACTGGGGAGAAGCAGAACATTTGGAGAAATATAGTCACCCCCGTAAGCCACTGGAGTGTCAGAAAAACTCCGGAGGATCTTTAACAACAATTGCATCGCTGTGTACTTCAAGTCCAGCAATACACTGGGACGGAAGCTTGTACATCGGCACTATCTGCACTGCCCATTTTGAACATCGCTCTAGCTAGCCAAGCGATTTGACAACAATTGTCACCTTTAGCCACGCCGATCTAGGCACCAATAGCTATGCAGGCTTCCTGCCACCAACAATGGGATCATCTAACTTGAACAGGGCGGTTCTACAATTTTCACACCTCCCCCTGTTCTTGGACAATCAACATCGACACATTCACATGGTGATTGTCTTAAGGTGTGACTAGAAGTGCTGCAGTTATCTTCCTGAGCCAAAGAAGTGGCTCGATCAACTATGTAAACCTCTTCAACAAACGGCTAGTACATTTGCAAGGGTCTCCAGTGAACGCTTGTTTGTCTGCTCAGTTGCCGGTCACCTGAAGAGAGCCAAAGGACACGCTTTGTTTTAGCCTTCGGGCCCCACTGAGGTAATGGAGAAAACATGAGCGTCCCTGGGTGGGCTCGAACCACCAACCTTTCGGTTAACAGCCGAACGCGCTAACCGATTGCGCCACAGAGACTGCACGCCGAGGGCCGGCGCACCGGCCGAGGGAGACATGAATAATAAAAACAAAGTTCCTTAAAAGGCTTCCCAATTGCACATTTCTAGAGTGCCTTCTAGAGTGCCTTCTAGTTAAAGGGGGAGAGAGGCAGGGTAAAAGAGGGCATCCTTCGAGCCGGAATCGAACCAGCGACCTAAGGATTACTACGTTGACGCTACAGTCCTCCGCTCTACCAGCTGAGCTATCGAAGGGCCCGCCGGTGGGTCGTAGCCCGTGACTCCTTGCATTCAAAGCCAGCGCTTTGCCCTTTGCGTTAGTCCTTCTGCCTTGAGGGATTGGTCTATGCCGCCTCTGCCTGAAAGGTCAAATGCCTTGGCAGCTGTGATGTGGGAAAGCTCGGCTTCACGTTTTGCACAGCGAGAAAACACAATCGAAGCACCTACCGCGTTTTGTTGGGAGCCCAAAAACCACAGCAGCAACGGTGATGTACCTCCCTGACAGCAAGTAAGCGCAGGAGTGTTTGGAAGCGCATTGCGTCTATCAAAACAAATTGGGCCGAAAGTTAGCAAAAAGTGTTTGGCGTCAGTTGGTAGCAAGAGGCCACACGGGAGGCAGCGTCTTAGCCCGGCTAGCTCAGTCGGTAGAGCATGAGACTCTTAATCTCAGGGTCGTGGGTTCGAGCCCCACGTTGGGCGTATGGCATCGCAACGTTTTGGCCCAGTCAGTGGCATTCATGCGCACTGCACGGCCCCACCTTTACCATATCGACTGGCTTCTCTTCCATTCCCTCTACAAACGGGGAAATGTTTCGAGCTTATCTTTCTAGTGGTCAATTCGTATGGCAGCAAGTTGACCTTGCGCTGGGGCGTGGTTCTTATCAGCGCCACGTGTGACACGAATTGGATAGAGATAGTGGCACAGGCCCCGGACAGCCTTGCGTTGGTGGTATAGTGGTGAGCATAGCTGCCTTCCAAGCAGTTGACCCGGGTTCGATTCCCGGCCAACGCACTCCTATCCCTTTTTGGCCTTGCAAAGCGGCCCTAAGCAAAGACCCAAGTCATCCAGGTCCTTGAAGAAAGCTCCTAAGATATCCTGGCTTAGCGACAACTGTGGAGACTTTCTTCGGCATTCGAAAAGTCTCTGGCCTTATGCTTTAACTCGCTCAGGAGGTCCAGCATTATCCAGGGCCAAGGTTCAGCCATTTTGACTACTGATTCCCAAAGAGAATCAACTCTGTCACACACAACATTGCTAAGTATCTGGCAACAACGCTAACACCCTTAGCTGGCATCATATTGCACCATTTGCTATTCGGTGACGAAGGCATCGAATAGCAAATGACCCGCTTTGGACTGTGTCTTGCAAGGCAAGGAAAGGGGTGCATTTGGGCAAGGAGGCCTACAGGAAACCTACCCACACACACCGCTATCTGCTTTTTGGCTCACACCACCCACTGGAACCCAAGCTGGGGCTTCTTAGGACTCTGCAATATCGGGCTGACGCGGTAACAACAAAAAGAGTCTACAGACCCTCTCAGGTGTGCTTTGAAAGCTTGTGGCTAGCCAGACTGGGTCTTGGCTAAACATCCACAAGGTCACGAAAACAAACTGGGGAGAAGCAGAACATTTGGAGAAATATAGTCACCCCCGTAAGCCACTGGAGTGTCAGAAAAACTCCGGAGGATCTTTAACAACAATTGCATCGCTGTGTACTTCAAGTCCAGCAATACACTGGGACGGAAGCTTGTACATCGGCACTATCTGCACTGCCCATTTTGAACATCGCTCTAGCTAGCCAAGCGATTTGACAACAATTGTCACCTTTAGCCACGCCGATCTAGGCACCAATAGCTATGCAGGCTTCCTGCCACCAACAATGGGATCATCTAACTTGAACAGGGCGGTTCTACAATTTTCACACCTCCCCCTGTTCTTGGACAATCAACATCGACACATTCACATGGTGATTGTCTTAAGGTGTGACTAGAAGTGCTGCAGTTATCTTCCTGAGCCAAAGAAGTGGCTCGATCAACTATGTAAACCTCTTCAACAAACGGCTAGTACATTTGCAAGGGTCTCCAGTGAACGCTTGTTTGTCTGCTCAGTTGCCGGTCACCTGAAGAGAGCCAAAGGACACGCTTTGTTTTAGCCTTCGGGCCCCACTGAGGTAATGGAGAAAACATGAGCGTCCCTGGGTGGGCTCGAACCACCAACCTTTCGGTTAACAGCCGAACGCGCTAACCGATTGCGCCACAGAGACTGCACGCCGAGGGCCGGCGCACCGGCCGAGGGAGACATGAATAATAAAAACAAAGTTCCTTAAAAGGCTTCCCAATTGCACATTTCTAGAGTGCCTTCTAGAGTGCCTTCTAGTTAAAGGGGGAGAGAGGCAGGGTAAAAGAGGGCATCCTTCGAGCCGGAATCGAACCAGCGACCTAAGGATTACTACGTTGACGCTACAGTCCTCCGCTCTACCAGCTGAGCTATCGAAGGGCCCGCCGGTGGGTCGTAGCCCGTGACTCCTTGCATTCAAAGCCAGCGCTTTGCCCTTTGCGTTAGTCCTTCTGCCTTGAGGGATTGGTCTATGCCGCCTCTGCCTGAAAGGTCAAATGCCTTGGCAGCTGTGATGTGGGAAAGCTCGGCTTCACGTTTTGCACAGCGAGAAAACACAATCGAAGCACCTACCGCGTTTTGTTGGGAGCCCAAAAACCACAGCAGCAACGGTGATGTACCTCCCTGACAGCAAGTAAGCGCAGGAGTGTTTGGAAGCGCATTGCGTCTATCAAAACAAATTGGGCCGAAAGTTAGCAAAAAGTGTTTGGCGTCAGTTGGTAGCAAGAGGCCACACGGGAGGCAGCGTCTTAGCCCGGCTAGCTCAGTCGGTAGAGCATGAGACTCTTAATCTCAGGGTCGTGGGTTCGAGCCCCACGTTGGGCGTATGGCATCGCAACGTTTTGGCCCAGTCAGTGGCATTCATGCGCACTGCACGGCCCCACCTTTACCATATCGACTGGCTTCTCTTCCATTCCCTCTACAAACGGGGAAATGTTTCGAGCTTATCTTTCTAGTGGTCAATTCGTATGGCAGCAAGTTGACCTTGCGCTGGGGCGTGGTTCTTATCAGCGCCACGTGTGACACGAATTGGATAGAGATAGTGGCACAGGCCCCGGACAGCCTTGCGTTGGTGGTATAGTGGTGAGCATAGCTGCCTTCCAAGCAGTTGACCCGGGTTCGATTCCCGGCCAACGCACTCCTATCCCTTTTTGGCCTTGCAAAGCGGCCCTAAGCAAAGACCCAAGTCATCCAGGTCCTTGAAGAAAGCTCCTAAGATATCCTGGCTTAGCGACAACTGTGGAGACTTTCTTCGGCATTCGAAAAGTCTCTGGCCTTATGCTTTAACTCGCTCAGGAGGTCCAGCATTATCCAGGGCCAAGGTTCAGCCATTTTGACTACTGATTCCCAAAGAGAATCAACTCTGTCACACACAACATTGCTAAGTATCTGGCAACAACGCTAACACCCTTAGCTGGCATCATATTGCACCATTTGCTATTCGGTGACGAAGGCATCGAATAGCAAATGACCCGCTTTGGACTGTGTCTTGCAAGGCAAGGAAAGGGGTGCATTTGGGCAAGGAGGCCTACAGGAAACCTACCCACACACACCGCTATCTGCTTTTTGGCTCACACCACCCACTGGAACCCAAGCTGGGGCTTCTTAGGACTCTGCAATATCGGGCTGACGCGGTAACAACAAAAAGAGTCTACAGACCCTCTCAGGTGTGCTTTGAAAGCTTGTGGCTAGCCAGACTGGGTCTTGGCTAAACATCCACAAGGTCACGAAAACAAACTGGGGAGAAGCAGAACATTTGGAGAAATATAGTCACCCCCGTAAGCCACTGGAGTGTCAGAAAAACTCCGGAGGATCTTTAACAACAATTGCATCGCTGTGTACTTCAAGTCCAGCAATACACTGGGACGGAAGCTTGTACATCGGCACTATCTGCACTGCCCATTTTGAACATCGCTCTAGCTAGCCAAGCGATTTGACAACAATTGTCACCTTTAGCCACGCCGATCTAGGCACCAATAGCTATGCAGGCTTCCTGCCACCAACAATGGGATCATCTAACTTGAACAGGGCGGTTCTACAATTTTCACATCTCCCCCTGTTCTTGGACAATCAACATCGACACATTCACATGGTGATTGTCTTAAGGTGTGACTAGAAGTGCTGCAGTTATCTTCCTGAGCCAAAGAAGTGGCTCGATCAACTATGTAAACCTCTTCAACAAACGGCTAGTACATTTGCAAGGGTCTCCAGTGAACGCTTGTTTGTCTGCTCAGTTGCCGGTCACCTGAAGAGAGCCAAAGGACACGCTTTGTTTTAGCCTTCGGGCCCCACTGAGGTAATGGAGAAAACATGAGCGTCCCTGGGTGGGCTCGAACCACCAACCTTTCGGTTAACAGCCGAACGCACTAACCGATTGCGCCACAGAGACTGCACGCCGAGGGCCGGCGCACCGGCCGAGGGAGACATGAATAATAAAAACAAAGTTCCTTAAAAGGCTTCCCAATTGCACATTTCTAGAGTGCCTTCTAGAGTGCCTTCTAGTTAAAGGGGGAGAGAGGCAGGGTAAAAGAGGGCATCCTTCGAGCCGGAATCGAACCAGCGACCTAAGGATTACTACGTTGACGCTACAGTCCTCCGCTCTACCAGCTGAGCTATCGAAGGGCCCGCCGGTGGGTCGTAGCCCGTGACTCCTTGCATTCAAAGCCAGCGCTTTGCCCTTTGCGTTAGTCCTTCTGCCTTGAGGGATTGGTCTATGCCGCCTCTGCCTGAAAGGTCAAATGCCTTGGCAGCTGTGATGTGGGAAAGCTCGGCTTCACGTTTTGCACAGCGAGAAAACACAATCGAAGCACCTACCGCGTTTTGTTGGGAGCCCAAAAACCACAGCAGCAACGGTGATGTACCTCCCTGACAGCAAGTAAGCGCAGGAGTGTTTGGAAGCGCATTGCGTCTATCAAAACAAATTGGGCCGAAAGTTAGCAAAAAGTGTTTGGCGTCAGTTGGTAGCAAGAGGCCACACGGGAGGCAGCGTCTTAGCCCGGCTAGCTCAGTCGGTAGAGCATGAGACTCTTAATCTCAGGGTCGTGGGTTCGAGCCCCACGTTGGGCGTATGGCATCGCAACGTTTTGGCCCAGTCAGTGGCATTCATGCGCACTGCACGGCCCCACCTTTACCATATCGACTGGCTTCTCTTCCATTCCCTCTACAAACGGGGAAATGTTTCGAGCTTATCTTTCTAGTGGTCAATTCGTATGGCAGCAAGTTGACCTTGCGCTGGGGCGTGGTTCTTATCAGCGCCACGTGTGACACGAATTGGATAGAGATAGTGGCACAGGCCCCGGACAGCCTTGCGTTGGTGGTATAGTGGTGAGCATAGCTGCCTTCCAAGCAGTTGACCCGGGTTCGATTCCCGGCCAACGCACTCCTATCCCTTTTTGGCCTTGCAAAGCGGCCCTAAGCAAAGACCCAAGTCATCCAGGTCCTTGAAGAAAGCTCCTAAGATATCCTGGCTTAGCGACAACTGTGGAGACTTTCTTCGGCATTCGAAAAGTCTCTGGCCTTATGCTTTAACTCGCTCAGGAGGTCCAGCATTATCCAGGGCCAAGGTTCAGCCATTTTGACTACTGATTCCCAAAGAGAATCAACTCTGTCACACACAACATTGCTAAGTATCTGGCAACAACGCTAACACCCTTAGCTGGCATCATATTGCACCATTTGCTATTCGGTGACGAAGGCATCGAATAGCAAATGACCCGCTTTGGACTGTGTCTTGCAAGGCAAGGAAAGGGGTGCATTTGGGCAAGGAGGCCTACAGGAAACCTACCCACACACACCGCTATCTGCTTTTTGGCTCACACCACCCACTGGAACCCAAGCTGGGGCTTCTTAGGACTCTGCAATATCGGGCTGACGCGGTAACAACAAAAAGAGTCTACAGACCCTCTCAGGTGTGCTTTGAAAGCTTGTGGCTAGCCAGACTGGGTCTTGGCTAAACATCCACAAGGTCACGAAAACAAACTGGGGAGAAGCAGAACATTTGGAGAAATATAGTCACCCCCGTAAGCCACTGGAGTGTCAGAAAAACTCCGGAGGATCTTTAACAACAATTGCATCGCTGTGTACTTCAAGTCCAGCAATACACTGGGACGGAAGCTTGTACATCGGCACTATCTGCACTGCCCATTTTGAACATCGCTCTAGCTAGCCAAGCGATTTGACAACAATTGTCACCTTTAGCCACGCCGATCTAGGCACCAATAGCTATGCAGGCTTCCTGCCACCAACAATGGGATCATCTAACTTGAACAGGGCGGTTCTACAATTTTCACACCTCCCCCTGTTCTTGGACAATCAACATCGACACATTCACATGGTGATTGTCTTAAGGTGTGACTAGAAGTGCTGCAGTTATCTTCCTGAGCCAAAGAAGTGGCTCGATCAACTATGTAAACCTCTTCAACAAACGGCTAGTACATTTGCAAGGGTCTCCAGTGAACGCTTGTTTGTCTGCTCAGTTGCCGGTCACCTGAAGAGAGCCAAAGGACACGCTTTGTTTTAGCCTTCGGGCCCCACTGAGGTAATGGAGAAAACATGAGCGTCCCTGGGTGGGCTCGAACCACCAACCTTTCGGTTAACAGCCGAACGCGCTAACCGATTGCGCCACAGAGACTGCACGCCGAGGGCCGGCGCACCGGCCGAGGGAGACATGAATAATAAAAACAAAGTTCCTTAAAAGGCTTCCCAATTGCACATTTCTAGAGTGCCTTCTAGAGTGCCTTCTAGTTAAAGGGGGAGAGAGGCAGGGTAAAAGAGGGCATCCTTCGAGCCGGAATCGAACCAGCGACCTAAGGATTACTACGTTGACGCTACAGTCCTCCGCTCTACCAGCTGAGCTATCGAAGGGCCCGCCGGTGGGTCGTAGCCCGTGACTCCTTGCATTCAAAGCCAGCGCTTTGCCCTTTGCGTTAGTCCTTCTGCCTTGAGGGATTGGTCTATGCCGCCTCTGCCTGAAAGGTCAAATGCCTTGGCAGCTGTGATGTGGGAAAGCTCGGCTTCACGTTTTGCACAGCGAGAAAACACAATCGAAGCACCTACCGCGTTTTGTTGGGAGCCCAAAAACCACAGCAGCAACGGTGATGTACCTCCCTGACAGCAAGTAAGCGCAGGAGTGTTTGGAAGCGCATTGCGTCTATCAAAACAAATTGGGCCGAAAGTTAGCAAAAAGTGTTTGGCGTCAGTTGGTAGCAAGAGGCCACACGGGAGGCAGCGTCTTAGCCCGGCTAGCTCAGTCGGTAGAGCATGAGACTCTTAATCTCAGGGTCGTGGGTTCGAGCCCCACGTTGGGCGTATGGCATCGCAACGTTTTGGCCCAGTCAGTGGCATTCATGCGCACTGCACGGCCCCACCTTTACCATATCGACTGGCTTCTCTTCCATTCCCTCTACAAACGGGGAAATGTTTCGAGCTTATCTTTCTAGTGGTCAATTCGTATGGCAGCAAGTTGACCTTGCGCTGGGGCGTGGTTCTTATCAGCGCCACGTGTGACACGAATTGGATAGAGATAGTGGCACAGGCCCCGGACAGCCTTGCGTTGGTGGTATAGTGGTGAGCATAGCTGCCTTCCAAGCAGTTGACCCGGGTTCGATTCCCGGCCAACGCACTCCTATCCCTTTTTGGCCTTGCAAAGCGGCCCTAAGCAAAGACCCAAGTCATCCAGGTCCTTGAAGAAAGCTCCTAAGATATCCTGGCTTAGCGACAACTGTGGAGACTTTCTTCGGCATTCGAAAAGTCTCTGGCCTTATGCTTTAACTCGCTCAGGAGGTCCAGCATTATCCAGGGCCAAGGTTCAGCCATTTTGACTACTGATTCCCAAAGAGAATCAACTCTGTCACACACAACATTGCTAAGTATCTGGCAACAACGCTAACACCCTTAGCTGGCATCATATTGCACCATTTGCTATTCGGTGACGAAGGCATCGAATAGCAAATGACCCGCTTTGGACTGTGTCTTGCAAGGCAAGGAAAGGGGTGCATTTGGGCAAGGAGGCCTACAGGAAACCTACCCACACACACCGCTATCTGCTTTTTGGCTCACACCACCCACTGGAACCCAAGCTGGGGCTTCTTAGGACTCTGCAATATCGGGCTGACGCGGTAACAACAAAAAGAGTCTACAGACCCTCTCAGGTGTGCTTTGAAAGCTTGTGGCTAGCCAGACTGGGTCTTGGCTAAACATCCACAAGGTCACGAAAACAAACTGGGGAGAAGCAGAACATTTGGAGAAATATAGTCACCCCCATAAGCCACTGGAGTGTCAGAAAAACTCCGGAGGATCTTTAACAACAATTGCATCGCTGTGTACTTCAAGTCCAGCAATACACTGGGACGGAAGCTTGTACATCGGCACTATCTGCACTGCCCATTTTGAACATCGCTCTAGCTAGCCAAGCGATTTGACAACAATTGTCACCTTTAGCCACGCCGATCTAGGCACCAATAGCTATGCAGGCTTCCTGCCACCAACAATGGGATCATCTAACTTGAACAGGGCGGTTCTACAATTTTCACACCTCCCCCTGTTCTTGGACAATCAACATCGACACATTCACATGGTGATTGTCTTAAGGCGTGACTAGAAGTGCTGCAGTTATCTTCCTGAGCCAAAGAAGTGGCTCGATCAACTATGTAAACCTCTTCAACAAACGGCTAGTACATTTGCAAGGGTCTCCAGTGAACGCTTGTTTGTCTGCTCAGTTGCCGGTCACCTGAAGAGAGCCAAAGGACACGCTTTGTTTTAGCCTTCGGGCCCCACTGAGGTAATGGAGAAAACATGAGCGTCCCTGGGTGGGCTCGAACCACCAACCTTTCGGTTAACAGCCGAACGCGCTAACCGATTGCGCCACAGAGACTGCACGCCGAGGGCCGGCGCACCGGCCGAGGGAGACATGAATAATAAAAACAAAGTTCCTTAAAAGGCTTCCCAATTGCACATTTCTAGAGTGCCTTCTAGAGTGCCTTCTAGTTAAAGGGGGAGAGAGGCAGGGTAAAAGAGGGCATCCTTCGAGCCGGAATCGAACCAGCGACCTAAGGATTACTACGTTGACGCTACAGTCCTCCGCTCTACCAGCTGAGCTATCGAAGGGCCCGCCGGTGGGTCGTAGCCCGTGACTCCTTGCATTCAAAGCCAGCGCTTTGCCCTTTGCGTTAGTCCTTCTGCCTTGAGGGATTGGTCTATGCCGCCTCTGCCTGAAAGGTCAAATGCCTTGGCAGCTGTGATGTGGGAAAGCTCGGCTTCACGTTTTGCACAGCGAGAAAACACAATCGAAGCACCTACCGCGTTTTGTTGGGAGCCCAAAAACCACAGCAGCAACGGTGATGTACCTCCCTGACAGCAAGTAAGCGCAGGAGTGTTTGGAAGCGCATTGCGTCTATCAAAACAAATTGGGCCGAAAGTTAGCAAAAAGTGTTTGGCGTCAGTTGGTAGCAAGAGGCCACACGGGAGGCAGCGTCTTAGCCCGGCTAGCTCAGTCGGTAGAGCATGAGACTCTTAATCTCAGGGTCGTGGGTTCGAGCCCCACGTTGGGCGTATGGCATCGCAACGTTTTGGCCCAGTCAGTGGCATTCATGCGCACTGCACGGCCCCACCTTTACCATATCGACTGGCTTCTCTTCCATTCCCTCTACAAACGGGGAAATGTTTCGAGCTTATCTTTCTAGTGGTCAATTCGTATGGCAGCAAGTTGACCTTGCGCTGGGGCGTGGTTCTTATCAGCGCCACGTGTGACACGAATTGGATAGAGATAGTGGCACAGGCCCCAGACAGCCTTGCGTTGGTGGTATAGTGGTGAGCATAGCTGCCTTCCAAGCAGTTGACCCGGGTTCGATTCCCGGCCAACGCACTCCTATCCCTTTTTGGCCTTGCAAAGCGGCCCTAAGCAAAGACCCAAGTCATCCAGGTCCTTGAAGAAAGCTCCTAAGATATCCTGGCTTAGCGACAACTGTGGAGACTTTCTTCGGCATTCGAAAAGTCTCTGGCCTTATGCTTTAACTCGCTCAGGAGGTCCAGCATTATCCAGGGCCAAGGTTCAGCCATTTTGACTACTGATTCCCAAAGAGAATCAACTCTGTCACACACAACATTGCTAAGTATCTGGCAACAACGCTAACACCCTTAGCTGGCATCATATTGCACCATTTGCTATTCGGTGACGAAGGCATCGAATAGCAAATGACCCGCTTTGGACTGTGTCTTGCAAGGCAAGGAAAGGGGTGCATTTGGGCAAGGAGGCCTACAGGAAACCTACCCACACACACCGCTATCTGCTTTTTGGCTCACACCACCCACTGGAACCCAAGCTGGGGCTTCTTAGGACTCTGCAATATCGGGCTGACGCGGTAACAACAAAAAGAGTCTACAGACCCTCTCAGGTGTGCTTTGAAAGCTTGTGGCTAGCCAGACTGGGTCTTGGCTAAACATCCACAAGGTCACGAAAACAAACTGGGGAGAAGCAGAACATTTGGAGAAATATAGTCACCCCCGTAAGCCACTGGAGTGTCAGAAAAACTCCAGAGGATCTTTAACAACAATTGCATCGCTGTGTACTTCAAGTCCAGCAATACACTGGGACGGAAGCTTGTACATCGGCACTATCTGCACTGCCCATTTTGAACATCGCTCTAGCTAGCCAAGCGATTTGACAACAATTGTCACCTTTAGCCACGCCGATCTAGGCACCAATAGCTATGCAGGCTTCCTGCCACCAACAATGGGATCATCTAACTTGAACAGGGCGGTTCTACAATTTTCACACCTCCCCCTGTTCTTGGACAATCAACATCGACACATTCACATGGTGATTGTCTTAAGGTGTGACTAGAAGTGCTGCAGTTATCTTCCTGAGCCAAAGAAGTGGCTCGATCAACTATGTAAACCTCTTCAACAAACGGCTAGTACATTTGCAAGGGTCTCCAGTGAACGCTTGTTTGTCTGCTCAGTTGCCGGTCACCTGAAGAGAGCCAAAGGACACGCTTTGTTTTAGCCTTCGGGCCCCACTGAGGTAATGGAGAAAACATGAGCGTCCCTGGGTGGGCTCGAACCACCAACCTTTCGGTTAACAGCCGAACGCGCTAACCGATTGCGCCACAGAGACTGCACGCCGAGGGCCGGCGCACCGGCCGAGGGAGACATGAATAATAAAAACAAAGTTCCTTAAAAGGCTTCCCAATTGCACATTTCTAGAGTGCCTTCTAGAGTGCCTTCTAGTTAAAGGGGGAGAGAGGCAGGGTAAAAGAGGGCATCCTTCGAGCCGGAATCGAACCAGCGACCTAAGGATTACTACGTTGACGCTACAGTCCTCCGCTCTACCAGCTGAGCTATCGAAGGGGCCGCCGGTGGGTCGTAGCCCGTGACTCCTTGCATTCAAAGCCAGTGCTTTGCCCTTTGCGTTAGTCCTTCTGCCTTGAGGGATTGGTCTATGCCGCCTCTGCCTGAAAGGTCAAATGCCTTGGCAGCTGTGATGTGGGAAAGCTCGGCTTCACGTTTTGCACAGCGAGAAAACACAATCGAAGCACCTACCGCGTTTTGTTGGGAGCCCAAAAACCACAGCAGCAACGGTGATGTACCTCCCTGACAGCAAGTAAGCGCAGGAGTGTTTGGAAGCGCATTGCGTCTATCAAAACAAATTGGGCCGAAAGTTAGCAAAAAGTGTTTGGCGTCAGTTGGTAGCAAGAGGCCACACGGGAGGCAGCGTCTTAGCCCGGCTAGCTCAGTCGGTAGAGCATGAGACTCTTAATCTCAGGGTCGTGGGTTCGAGCCCCACGTTGGGCGTATGGCATCGCAACGTTTTGGCCCAGTCAGTGGCATTCATGCGCACTGCACGGCCCCACCTTTACCATATCGACTGGCTTCTCTTCCATTCCCTCTACAAACGGGGAAATGTTTCGAGCTTATCTTTCTAGTGGTCAATTCGTATGGCAGCAAGTTGACCTTGCGCTGGGGCGTGGTTCTTATCAGCGCCACGTGTGACACGAATTGGATAGAGATAGTGGCACAGGCCCCGGACAGCCTTGCGTTGGTGGTATAGTGGTGAGCATAGCTGCCTTCCAAGCAGTTGACCCGGGTTCGATTCCCGGCCATTTTGACTACTGATTCCCAAAGAGAATCAACTCTGTCACACACAACATTGCTAAGTATCTGGCAACAACGCTAACACCCTTAGCTGGCATCATATTGCACCATTTGCTATTCGGTGACGAAGGCATCGAATAGCAAATGACCCGCTTTGGACTGTGTCTTGCAAGGCAAGGAAAGGGGTGCATTTGGGCAAGGAGGCCTACAGGAAACCTACCCACACACACCGCTATCTGCTTTTTGGCTCACACCACCCACTGGAACCCAAGCTGGGGCTTCTTAGGACTCTGCAATATCGGGCTGACGCGGTAACAACAAAAAGAGTCTACAGACCCTCTCAGGTGTGCTTTGAAAGCTTGTGGCTAGCCAGACTGGGTCTTGGCTAAACATCCACAAGGTCACGAAAACAAACTGGGGAGAAGCAGAACATTTGGAGAAATATAGTCACCCCCGTAAGCCACTGGAGTGTCAGAAAAACTCCGGAGGATCTTTAACAACAATTGCATCGCTGTGTACTTCAAGTCCAGCAATACACTGGGACGGAAGCTTGTACATCGGCACTATCTGCACTGCCCATTTTGAACATCGCTCTAGCTAGCCAAGCGATTTGACAACAATTGTCACCTTTAGCCACGCCGATCTAGGCACCAATAGCTATGCAGGCTTCCTGCCACCAACAATGGGATCATCTAACTTGAACAGGGCGGTTCTACAATTTTCACACCTCCCCCTGTTCTTGGACAATCAACATCGACACATTCACATGGTGATTGTCTTAAGGTGTGACTAGAAGTGCTGCAGTTATCTTCCTGAGCCAAAGAAGTGGCTCGATCAACTATGTAAACCTCTTCAACAAACGGCTAGTACATTTGCAAGGGTCTCCAGTGAACGCTTGTTTGTCTGCTCAGTTGCCGGTCACCTGAAGAGAGCCAAAGGACACGCTTTGTTTTAGCCTTCGGGCCCCACTGAGGTAATGGAGAAAACATGAGCGTCCCTGGGTGGGCTCGAACCACCAACCTTTCGGTTAACAGCCGAACGCGCTAACCGATTGCGCCACAGAGACTGCACGCCGAGGGCCGGCGCACCGGCCGAGGGAGACATGAATAATAAAAACAAAGTTTCTTAAAAGGCTTCCCAATTGCACATTTCTAGAGTGCCTTCTAGAGTGCCTTCTAGTTAAAGGGGGAGAGAGGCAGGGTAAAAGAGGGCATCCTTCGAGCCGGAATCGAACCAGCGACCTAAGGATTACTACGTTGACGCTACAGTCCTCCGCTCTACCAGCTGAGCTATCGAAGGGGCCGCCGGTGGGTCGTAGCCCGTGACTCCTTGCATTCAAAGCCAGCGCTTTGCCCTTTGCGTTAGTCCTTCTGCCTTGAGGGATTGGTCTATGCCGCCTCTGCCTGAAAGGTCAAATGCCTTGGCAGCTGTGATGTGGGAAAGCTCGGCTTCACGTTTTGCACAGCGAGAAAACACAATCGAAGCACCTACCGCGTTTTGTTGGGAGCCCAAAAACCACAGCAGCAACGGTGATGTACCTCCCTGACAGCAAGTAAGCGCAGGAGTGTTTGGAAGCGCATTGCGTCTATCAAAACAAATTGGGCCGAAAGTTAGCAAAAAGTGTTTGGCGTCAGTTGGTAGCAAGAGGCCACACGGGAGGCAGCGTCTTAGCCCGGCTAGCTCAGTCGGTAGAGCATGAGACTCTTAATCTCAGGGTCGTGGGTTCGAGCCCCACGTTGGGCGTATGGCATCGCAACGTTTTGGCCCAGTCAGTGGCATTCATGCGCACTGCACGGCCCCACCTTTACCATATCGACTGGCTTCTCTTCCATTCCCTCTACAAACGGGGAAATGTTTCGAGCTTATCTTTCTAGTGGTCAATTCGTATGGCAGCAAGTTGACCTTGCGCTGGGGCGTGGTTCTTATCAGCGCCACGTGTGACACGAATTGGATAGAGATAGTGGCACAGGCCCCGGACAGCCTTGCGTTGGTGGTATAGTGGTGAGCATAGCTGCCTTCCAAGCAGTTGACCCGGGTTCGATTCCCGGCCAACGCACTCCTATCCCTTTTTGGCCTTGCAAAGCGGCCCTAAGCAAAGACCCAAGTCATCCAGGTCCTTGAAGAAAGCTCCTAAGATATCCTGGCTTAGCGACAACTGTGGAGACTTTCTTCGGCATTCGAAAAGTCTCTGGCCTTATGCTTTAACTCGCTCAGGAGGTCCAGCATTATCCAGGGCCAAGGTTCAGCCATTTTGACTACTGATTCCCAAAGAGAATCAACTCTGTCACACACAACATTGCTAAGTATCTGGCAACAACGCTAACACCCTTAGCTGGCATCATATTGCACCATTTGCTATTCGGTGACGAAGGCATCGAATAGCAAATGACCCGCTTTGGACTGTGTCTTGCAAGGCAAGGAAAGGGGTGCATTTGGGCAAGGAGGCCTACAGGAAACCTACCCACACACACCGCTATCTGCTTTTTGGCTCACACCACCCACTGGAACCCAAGCTGGGGCTTCTTAGGACTCTGCAATATCGGGCTGACGCGGTAACAACAAAAAGAGTCTACAGACCCTCTCAGGTGTGCTTTGAAAGCTTGTGGCTAGCCAGACTGGGTCTTGGCTAAACATCCACAAGGTCACGAAAACAAACTGGGGAGAAGCAGAACATTTGGAGAAATATAGTCACCCCCGTAAGCCACTGGAGTGTCAGAAAAACTCCGGAGGATCTTTAACAACAATTGCATCGCTGTGTACTTCAAGTCCAGCAATACACTGGGACGGAAGCTTGTACATCGGCACTATCTGCACTGCCCATTTTGAACATCGCTCTAGCTAGCCAAGCGATTTGACAACAATTGTCACCTTTAGCCACGCCGATCTAGGCACCAATAGCTATGCAGGCTTCCTGCCACCAACAATGGGATCATCTAACTTGAACAGGGCGGTTCTACAATTTTCACACCTCCCCCTGTTCTTGGACAATCAACATCGACACATTCACATGGTGATTGTCTTAAGGCGTGACTAGAAGTGCTGCAGTTATCTTCCTGAGCCAAAGAAGTGGCTCGATCAACTATGTAAACCTCTTCAACAAATGGCTAGTACATTTGCAAGGGTCTCCAGTGAACGCTTGTTTGTCTGCTCAGTTGCCGGTCACCTGAAGAGAGCCAAAGGACACGCTTTGTTTTAGCCTTCGGGCCCCACTGAGGTAATGGAGAAAACATGAGCGTCCCTGGGTGGGCTCGAACCACCAACCTTTCGGTTAACAGCCGAACGCGCTAACCGATTGCGCCACAGAGACTGCACGCCGAGGGCCGGCGCACCGGCCGAGGGAGACATGAATAATAAAAACAAAGTTCCTTAAAAGGCTTCCCAATTGCACATTTCTAGAGTGCCTTCTAGAGTGCCTTCTAGTTAAAGGGGGAGAGAGGCAGGGTAAAAGAGGGCATCCTTCGAGCCGGAATCGAACCAGCGACCTAAGGATTACTACGTTGACGCTACAGTCCTCCGCTCTACCAGCTGAGCTATCGAAGGGCCCGCCGGTGGGTCGTAGCCCGTGACTCCTTGCATTCAAAGCCAGCGCTTTGCCCTTTGCGTTAGTCCTTCTGCCTTGAGGGATTGGTCTATGCCGCCTCTGCCTGAAAGGTCAAATGCCTTGGCAGCTGTGATGTGGGAAAGCTCGGCTTCACGTTTTGCACAGCGAGAAAACACAATCGAAGCACCTACCGCGTTTTGTTGGGAGCCCAAAAACCACAGCAGCAACGGTGATGTACCTCCCTGACAGCAAGTAAGCGCAGGAGTGTTTGGAAGCGCATTGCGTCTATCAAAACAAATTGGGCCGAAAGTTAGCAAAAAGTGTTTGGCGTCAGTTGGTAGCAAGAGGCCACACGGGAGGCAGCGTCTTAGCCCGGCTAGCTCAGTCGGTAGAGCATGAGACTCTTAATCTCAGGGTCGTGGGTTCGAGCCCCACGTTGGGCGTATGGCATCGCAACGTTTTGGCCCAGTCAGTGGCATTCATGCGCACTGCACGGCCCCACCTTTACCATATCGACTGGCTTCTCTTCCATTCCCTCTACAAACGGGGAAATGTTTCGAGCTTATCTTTCTAGTGGTCAATTCGTATGGCAGCAAGTTGACCTTGCGCTGGGGCGTGGTTCTTATCAGCGCCACGTGTGACACGAATTGGATAGAGATAGTGGCACAGGCCCCGGACAGCCTTGCGTTGGTGGTATAGTGGTGAGCATAGCTGCCTTCCAAGCAGTTGACCCGGGTTTGATTCCCGGCCAACGCACTCCTATCCCTTTTTGGCCTTGCAAAGCGGCCCTAAGCAAAGACCCAAGTCATCCAGGTCCTTGAAGAAAGCTCCTAAGATATCCTGGCTTAGCGACAACTGTGGAGACTTTCTTCGGCATTCGAAAAGTCTCTGGCCTTATGCTTTAACTCGCTCAGGAGGTCCAGCATTATCCAGGGCCAAGGTTCAGCCATTTTGACTACTGATTCCCAAAGAGAATCAACTCTGTCACACACAACATTGCTAAGTATCTGGCAACAACGCTAACACCCTTAGCTGGCATCATATTGCACCATTTGCTATTCGGTGACGAAGGCATCGAATAGCAAATGACCCGCTTTGGACTGTGTCTTGCAAGGCAAGGAAAGGGGTGCATTTGGGCAAGGAGGCCTACAGGAAACCTACCCACACACACCGCTATCTGCTTTTTGGCTCACACCACCCACTGGAACCCAAGCTGGGGCTTCTTAGGACTCTGCAATATCGGGCTGACGCGGTAACAACAAAAAGAGTCTACAGACCCTCTCAGGTGTGCTTTGAAAGCTTGTGGCTAGCCAGACTGGGTCTTGGCTAAACATCCACAAGGTCACGAAAACAAACTGGGGAGAAGCAGAACATTTGGAGAAATATAGTCACCCCCGTAAGCCACTGGAGTGTCAGAAAAACTCCGGAGGATCTTTAACAACAATTGCATCGCTGTGTACTTCAAGTCCAGCAATACACTGGGACGGAAGCTTGTACATCGGCACTATCTGCACTGCCCATTTTGAACATCGCTCTAGCTAGCCAAGCGATTTGACAACAATTGTCACCTTTAGCCACGCCGATCTAGGCACCAATAGCTATGCAGGCTTCCTGCCACCAACAATGGGATCATCTAACTTGAACAGGGCGGTTCTACAATTTTCACACCTCCCCCTGTTCTTGGACAATCAACATCGACACATTCACATGGTGATTGTCTTAAGGTGTGACTAGAAGTGCTGCAGTTATCTTCCTGAGCCAAAGAAGTGGCTCGATCAACTATGTAAACCTCTTCAACAAACGGCTAGTACATTTGCAAGGGTCTCCAGTGAACGCTTGTTTGTCTGCTCAGTTGCCGGTCACCTGAAGAGAGCCAAAGGACACGCTTTGTTTTAGCCTTCGGGCCCCACTGAGGTAATGGAGAAAACATGAGCGTCCCTGGGTGGGCTCGAACCACCAACCTTTCGGTTAACAGCCGAACGCGCTAACCGATTGCGCCACAGAGACTGCACGCCGAGGGCCGGCGCACCGGCCGAGGGAGACATGAATAATAAAAACAAAGTTCCTTAAAAGGCTTCCCAATTGCACATTTCTAGAGTGCCTTCTAGAGTGCCTTCTAGTTAAAGGGGGAGAGAGGCAGGGTAAAAGAGGGCATCCTTCGAGCCGGAATCGAACCAGCGACCTAAGGATTACTACGTTGACGCTACAGTCCTCCGCTCTACCAGCTGAGCTATCGAAGGGGCCGCCGGTGGGTCGTAGCCCGTGACTCCTTGCATTCAAAGCCAGTGCTTTGCCCTTTGCGTTAGTCCTTCTGCCTTGAGGGATTGGTCTATGCCGCCTCTGCCTGAAAGGTCAAATGCCTTGGCAGCTGTGATGTGGGAAAGCTCGGCTTCACGTTTTGCACAGCGAGAAAACACAATCGAAGCACCTACCGCGTTTTGTTGGGAGCCCAAAAACCACAGCAGCAACGGTGATGTACCTCCCTGACAGCAAGTAAGCGCAGGAGTGTTTGGAAGCGCATTGCGTCTATCAAAACAAATTGGGCCGAAAGTTAGCAAAAAGTGTTTGGCGTCAGTTGGTAGCAAGAGGCCACACGGGAGGCAGCGTCTTAGCCCGGCTAGCTCAGTCGGTAGAGCATGAGACTCTTAATCTCAGGGTCGTGGGTTCGAGCCCCACGTTGGGCGTATGGCATCGCAACGTTTTGGCCCAGTCAGTGGCATTCATGCGCACTGCACGGCCCCACCTTTACCATATCGACTGGCTTCTCTTCCATTCCCTCTACAAACGGGGAAATGTTTCGAGCTTATCTTTCTAGTGGTCAATTCGTATGGCAGCAAGTTGACCTTGCGCTGGGGCGTGGTTCTTATCAGCGCCACGTGTGACACGAATTGGATAGAGATAGTGGCACAGGCCCCGGACAGCCTTGCGTTGGTGGTATAGTGGTGAGCATAGCTGCCTTCCAAGCAGTTGACCCGGGTTCGATTCCCGGCCAACGCACTCCTATCCCTTTTTGGCCTTGCAAAGCGGCCCTAAGCAAAGACCCAAGTCATCCAGGTCCTTGAAGAAAGCTCCTAAGATATCCTGGCTTAGCGACAACTGTGGAGACTTTCTTCGGCATTCGAAAAGTCTCTGGCCTTATGCTTTAACTCGCTCAGGAGGTCCAGCATTATCCAGGGCCAAGGTTCAGCCATTTTGACTACTGATTCCCAAAGAGAATCAACTCTGTCACACACAACATTGCTAAGTATCTGGCAACAACGCTAACACCCTTAGCTGGCATCATATTGCACCATTTGCTATTCGGTGACGAAGGCATCGAATAGCAAATGACCCGCTTTGGACTGTGTCTTGCAAGGCAAGGAAAGGGGTGCATTTGGGCAAGGAGGCCTACAGGAAACCTACCCACACACACCGCTATCTGCTTTTTGGCTCACACCACCCACTGGAACCCAAGCTGGGGCTTCTTAGGACTCTGCAATATCGGGCTGACGCGGTAACAACAAAAAGAGTCTACAGACCCTCTCAGGTGTGCTTTGAAAGCTTGTGGCTAGCCAGACTGGGTCTTGGCTAAACATCCACAAGGTCACGAAAACAAACTGGGGAGAAGCAGAACATTTGGAGAAATATAGTCACCCCCGTAAGCCACTGGAGTGTCAGAAAAACTCCGGAGGATCTTTAACAACAATTGCATCGCTGTGTACTTCAAGTCCAGCAATACACTGGGACGGAAGCTTGTACATCGGCACTATCTGCACTGCCCATTTTGAACATCGCTCTAGCTAGCCAAGCGATTTGACAACAATTGTCACCTTTAGCCACGCCGATCTAGGCACCAATAGCTATGCAGGCTTCCTGCCACCAACAATGGGATCATCTAACTTGAACAGGGCGGTTCTACAATTTTCACACCTCCCCCTGTTCTTGGACAATCAACATCGACACATTCACATGGTGATTGTCTTAAGGTGTGACTAGAAGTGCTGCAGTTATCTTCCTGAGCCAAAGAAGTGGCTCGATCAACTATGTAAACCTCTTCAACAAACGGCTAGTACATTTGCAAGGGTCTCCAGTGAACGCTTGTTTGTCTGCTCAGTTGCCGGTCACCTGAAGAGAGCCAAAGGACACGCTTTGTTTTAGCCTTCGGGCCCCACTGAGGTAATGGAGAAAACATGAGCGTCCCTGGGTGGGCTCGAACCACCAACCTTTCGGTTAACAGCCGAACGCGCTAACCGATTGCGCCACAGAGACTGCACGCCGAGGGCCGGCGCACCGGCCGAGGGAGACATGAATAATAAAAACAAAGTTCCTTAAAAGGCTTCCCAATTGCACATTTCTAGAGTGCCTTCTAGAGTGCCTTCTAGTTAAAGGGGGAGAGAGGCAGGGTAAAAGAGGGCATCCTTCGAGCCGGAATCGAACCAGCGACCTAAGGATTACTACGTTGACGCTACAGTCCTCCGCTCTACCAGCTGAGCTATCGAAGGGCCCGCCGGTGGGTCGTAGCCCGTGACTCCTTGCATTCAAAGCCAGCGCTTTGCCCTTTGCGTTAGTCCTTCTGCCTTGAGGGATTGGTCTATGCCGCCTCTGCCTGAAAGGTCAAATGCCTTGGCAGCTGTGATGTGGGAAAGCTCGGCTTCACGTTTTGCACAGCGAGAAAACACAATCGAAGCACCTACAGCGTTTTGTTGGGAGCCCAAAAACCACAGCAGCAACGGTGATGTACCTCCCTGACAGCAAGTAAGCGCAGGAGTGTTTGGAAGCGCATTGCGTCTATCAAAACAAATTGGGCCGAAAGTTAGCAAAAAGTGTTTGGCGTCAGTTGGTAGCAAGAGGCCACACGGGAGGCAGCGTCTTAGCCCGGCTAGCTCAGTCGGTAGAGCATGAGACTCTTAATCTCAGGGTCGTGGGTTCGAGCCCCACGTTGGGCGTATGGCATCGCAACGTTTTGGCCCAGTCAGTGGCATTCATGCGCACTGCACGGCCCCACCTTTACCATATCGACTGGCTTCTCTTCCATTCCCTCTACAAACGGGGAAATGTTTCGAGCTTATCTTTCTAGTGGTCAATTCGTATGGCAGCAAGTTGACCTTGCGCTGGGGCGTGGTTCTTATCAGCGCCACGTGTGACACGAATTGGATAGAGATAGTGGCACAGGCCCCGGACAGCCTTGCGTTGGTGGTATAGTGGTGAGCATAGCTGCCTTCCAAGCAGTTGACCCGGGTTCGATTCCCGGCCAACGCACTCCTATCCCTTTTTGGCCTTGCAAAGCGGCCCTAAGCAAAGACCCAAGTCATCCAGGTCCTTGAAGAAAGCTCCTAAGATATCCTGGCTTAGCGACAACTGTGGAGACTTTCTTCGGCATTCGAAAAGTCTCTGGCCTTATGCTTTAACTCGCTCAGGAGGTCCAGCATTATCCAGGGCCAAGGTTCAGCCATTTTGACTACTGATTCCCAAAGAGAATCAACTCTGTCACACACAACATTGCTAAGTATCTGGCAACAACGCTAACACCCTTAGCTGGCATCATATTGCACCATTTGCTATTCGGTGACGAAGGCATCGAATAGCAAATGACCCGCTTTGGACTGTGTCTTGCAAGGCAAGGAAAGGGGTGCATTTGGGCAAGGAGGCCTACAGGAAACCTACCCACACACACCGCTATCTGCTTTTTGGCTCACACCACCCACTGGAACCCAAGCTGGGGCTTCTTAGGACTCTGCAATATCGGGCTGACGCGGTAACAACAAAAAGAGTCTACAGACCCTCTCAGGTGTGCTTTGAAAGCTTGTGGCTAGCCAGACTGGGTCTTGGCTAAACATCCACAAGGTCACGAAAACAAACTGGGGAGAAGCAGAACATTTGGAGAAATATAGTCACCCCCGTAAGCCACTGGAGTGTCAGAAAAACTCCGGAGGATCTTTAACAACAATTGCATCGCTGTGTACTTCAAGTCCAGCAATACACTGGGACGGAAGCTTGTACATCGGCACTATCTGCACTGCCCATTTTGAACATCGCTCTAGCTAGCCAAGCGATTTGACAACAATTGTCACCTTTAGCCACGCCGATCTAGGCACCAATAGCTATGCAGGCTTCCTGCCACCAACAATGGGATCATCTAACTTGAACAGGGCGGTTCTACAATTTTCACACCTCCCCCTGTTCTTGGACAATCAACATCGACACATTCACATGGTGATTGTCTTAAGGTGTGACTAGAAGTGCTGCAGTTATCTTCCTGAGCCAAAGAAGTGGCTCGATCAACTATGTAAACCTCTTCAACAAACGGCTAGTACATTTGCAAGGGTCTCCAGTGAACGCTTGTTTGTCTGCTCAGTTGCCGGTCACCTGAAGAGAGCCAAAGGACACGCTTTGTTTTAGCCTTCGGGCCCCACTGAGGTAATGGAGAAAACATGAGCGTCCCTGGGTGGGCTCGAACCACCAACCTTTCGGTTAACAGCCGAACGCGCTAACCGATTGCGCCACAGAGACTGCACGCCGAGGGCCGGCGCACCGGCCGAGGGAGACATGAATAATAAAAACAAAGTTCCTTAAAAGGCTTCCCAATTGCACATTTCTAGAGTGCCTTCTAGAGTGCCTTCTAGTTAAAGGGGGAGAGTGGCAGGGTAAAAGAGGGCATCCTTCGAGCCGGAATCGAACCAGCGACCTAAGGATTACTACGTTGACGCTACAGTCCTCCGCTCTACCAGCTGAGCTATCGAAGGGCCCGCCGGTGGGTCGTAGCCCGTGACTCCTTGCATTCAAAGCCAGCGCTTTGCCCTTTGCGTTAGTCCTTCTGCCTTGAGGGATTGGTCTATGCCGCCTCTGCCTGAAAGGTCAAATGCCTTGGCAGCTGTGATGTGGGAAAGCTCGGCTTCACGTTTTGCACAGCGAGAAAACACAATCGAAGCACCTACCGCGTTTTGTTGGGAGCCCAAAAACCACAGCAGCAACGGTGATGTACCTCCCTGACAGCAAGTAAGCGCAGGAGTGTTTGGAAGCGCATTGCGTCTATCAAAACAAATTGGGCCGAAAGTTAGCAAAAAGTGTTTGGCGTCAGTTGGTAGCAAGAGGCCACACGGGAGGCAGCGTCTTAGCCCGGCTAGCTCAGTCGGTAGAGCATGAGACTCTTAATCTCAGGGTCGTGGGTTCGAGCCCCACGTTGGGCGTATGGCATCGCAACGTTTTGGCCCAGTCAGTGGCATTCATGCGCACTGCACGGCCCCACCTTTACCATATCGACTGGCTTCTCTTCCATTCCCTCCACAAACGGGGAAATGTTTCGAGCTTATCTTTCTAGTGGTCAATTCGTATGGCAGCAAGTTGACCTTGCGCTGGGGCGTGGTTCTTATCAGCGCCACGTGTGACACGAATTGGATAGAGATAGTGGCACAGGCCCCGGACAGCCTTGCGTTGGTGGTATAGTGGTGAGCATAGCTGCCTTCCAAGCAGTTGACCCGGGTTCGATTCCCGGCCAACGCACTCCTATCCCTTTTTGGCCTTGCAAAGCGGCCCTAAGCAAAGACCCAAGTCATCCAGGTCCTTGAAGAAAGCTCCTAAGATATCCTGGCTTAGCGACAACTGTGGAGACTTTCTTCGGCATTCGAAAAGTCTCTGGCCTTATGCTTTAACTCGCTCAGGAGGTCCAGCATTATCCAGGGCCAAGGTTCAGCCATTTTGACTACTGATTCCCAAAGAGAATCAACTCTGTCACACACAACATTGCTAAGTATCTGGCAACAACGCTAACACCCTTAGCTGGCATCATATTGCACCATTTGCTATTCGGTGACGAAGGCATCGAATAGCAAATGACCCGCTTTGGACTGTGTCTTGCAAGGCAAGGAAAGGGGTGCATTTGGGCAAGGAGGCCTACAGGAAACCTACCCACACACACCGCTATCTGCTTTTTGGCTCACACCACCCACTGGAACCCAAGCTGGGGCTTCTTAGGACTCTGCAATATCGGGCTGACGCGGTAACAACAAAAAGAGTCTACAGACCCTCTCAGGTGTGCTTTGAAAGCTTGTGGCTAGCCAGACTGGGTCTTGGCTAAACATCCACAAGGTCACGAAAACAAACTGGGGAGAAGCAGAACATTTGGAGAAATATAGTCACCCCCGTAAGCCACTGGAGTGTCAGAAAAACTCCGGAGGATCTTTAACAACAATTGCATCGCTGTGTACTTCAAGTCCAGCAATACACTGGGACGGAAGCTTGTACATCGGCACTATCTGCACTGCCCATTTTGAACATCGCTCTAGCTAGCCAAGCGATTTGACAACAATTGTCACCTTTAGCCACGCCGATCTAGGCACCAATAGCTATGCAGGCTTCCTGCCACCAACAATGGGATCATCTAACTTGAACAGGGCGGTTCTACAATTTTCACACCTCCCCCTGTTCTTGGACAATCAACATCGACACATTCACATGGTGATTGTCTTAAGGTGTGACTAGAAGTGCTGCAGTTATCTTCCTGAGCCAAAGAAGTGGCTCGATCAACTATGTAAACCTCTTCAACAAACGGCTAGTACATTTGCAAGGGTCTCCAGTGAACGCTTGTTTGTCTGCTCAGTTGCCGGTCACCTGAAGAGAGCCAAAGGACACGCTTTGTTTTAGCCTTCGGGCCCCACTGAGGTAATGGAGAAAACATGAGCGTCCCTGGGTGGGCTCGAACCACCAACCTTTCGGTTAACAGCCGAACGCGCTAACCGATTGCGCCACAGAGACTGCACGCCGAGGGCCGGCGCACCGGCCGAGGGAGACATGAATAATAAAAACAAAGTTCCTTAAAAGGCTTCCCAATTGCACATTTCTAGAGTGCCTTCTAGAGTGCCTTCTAGTTAAAGGGGGAGAGAGGCAGGGTAAAAGAGGGCATCCTTCGAGCCGGAATCGAACCAGCGACCTAAGGATTACTACGTTGACGCTACAGTCCTCCGCTCTACCAGCTGAGCTATCGAAGGGCCCGCCGGTGGGTCGTAGCCCGTGACTCCTTGCATTCAAAGCCAGCGCTTTGCCCTTTGCGTTAGTCCTTCTGCCTTGAGGGATTGGTCTATGCCGCCTCTGCCTGAAAGGTCAAATGCCTTGGCAGCTGTGATGTGGGAAAGCTCGGCTTCACGTTTTGCACAGCGAGAAAACACAATCGAAGCACCTACCGCGTTTTGTTGGGAGCCCAAAAACCACAGCAGCAACGGTGATGTACCTCCCTGACAGCAAGTAAGCGCAGGAGTGTTTGGAAGCGCATTGCGTCTATCAAAACAAATTGGGCCGAAAGTTAGCAAAAAGTGTTTGGCGTCAGTTGGTAGCAAGAGGCCACACGGGAGGCAGCGTCTTAGCCCGGCTAGCTCAGTCGGTAGAGCATGAGACTCTTAATCTCAGGGTCGTGGGTTCGAGCCCCACGTTGGGCGTATGGCATCGCAACGTTTTGGCCCAGTCAGTGGCATTCATGCGCACTGCACGGCCCCACCTTTACCATATCGACTGGCTTCTCTTCCATTCCCTCTACAAACGGGGAAATGTTTCGAGCTTATCTTTCTAGTGGTCAATTCGTATGGCAGCAAGTTGACCTTGCGCTGGGGCGTGGTTCTTATCAGCGCCACGTGTGACACGAATTGGATAGAGATAGTGGCACAGGCCCCGGACAGCCTTGCGTTGGTGGTATAGTGGTGAGCATAGCTGCCTTCCAAGCAGTTGACCCGGGTTCGATTCCCGGCCAACGCACTCCTATCCCTTTTTGGCCTTGCAAAGCGGCCCTAAGCAAAGACCCAAGTCATCCAGGTCCTTGAAGAAAGCTCCTAAGATATCCTGGCTTAGCGACAACTGTGGAGACTTTCTTCGGCATTCGAAAAGTCTCTGGCCTTATGCTTTAACTCGCTCAGGAGGTCCAGCATTATCCAGGGCCAAGGTTCAGCCATTTTGACTACTGATTCCCAAAGAGAATCAACTCTGTCACACACAACATTGCTAAGTATCTGGCAACAACGCTAACACCCTTAGCTGGCATCATATTGCACCATTTGCTATTCGGTGACGAAGGCATCGAATAGCAAATGACCCGCTTTGGACTGTGTCTTGCAAGGCAAGGAAAGGGGTGCATTTGGGCAAGGAGGCCTACAGGAAACCTACCCACACACACCGCTATCTGCTTTTTGGCTCACACCACCCACTGGAACCCAAGCTGGGGCTTCTTAGGACTCTGCAATATCGGGCTGACGCGGTAACAACAAAAAGAGTCTACAGACCCTCTCAGGTGTGCTTTGAAAGCTTGTGGCTAGCCAGACTGGGTCTTGGCTAAACATCCACAAGGTCACGAAAACAAACTGGGGAGAAGCAGAACATTTGGAGAAATATAGTCACCCCCGTAAGCCACTGGAGTGTCAGAAAAACTCCGGAGGATCTTTAACAACAATTGCATCGCTGTGTACTTCAAGTCCAGCAATACACTGGGACGGAAGCTTGTACATCGGCACTATCTGCACTGCCCATTTTGAACATCGCTCTAGCTAGCCAAGCGATTTGACAACAATTGTCACCTTTAGCCACGCCGATCTAGGCACCAATAGCTATGCAGGCTTCCTGCCACCAAGAATGGGATCATCTAACTTGAACAGGGCGGTTCTACAATTTTCACACCTCCCCCTGTTCTTGGACAATCAACATCGACACATTCACATGGTGATTGTCTTAAGGTGTGACTAGAAGTGCTGCAGTTATCTTCCTGAGCCAAAGAAGTGGCTCGATCAACTATGTAAACCTCTTCAACAAACGGCTAGTACATTTGCAAGGGTCTCCAGTGAACGCTTGTTTGTCTGCTCAGTTGCCGGTCACCTGAAGAGAGCCAAAGGACACGCTTTGTTTTAGCCTTCGGGCCCCACTGAGGTAATGGAGAAAACATGAGCGTCCCTGGGTGGGCTCGAACCACCAACCTTTCGGTTAACAGCCGAACGCGCTAACCGATTGCGCCACAGAGACTGCACGCCGAGGGCCGGCGCACCGGCCGAGGGAGACATGAATAATAAAAACAAAGTTCCTTAAAAGGCTTCCCAATTGCACATTTCTAGAGTGCCTTCTAGAGTGCCTTCTAGTTAAAGGGGGAGAGAGGCAGGGTAAAAGAGGGCATCCTTCGAGCCGGAATCGAACCAGCGACCTAAGGATTACTACGTTGACGCTACAGTCCTCCGCTCTACCAGCTGAGCTATCGAAGGGCCCGCCGGTGGGTCGTAGCCCGTGACTCCTTGCATTCAAAGCCAGCGCTTTGCCCTTTGCGTTAGTCCTTCTGCCTTGAGGGATTGGTCTATGCCGCCTCTGCCTGAAAGGTCAAATGCCTTGGCAGCTGTGATGTGGGAAAGCTCGGCTTCACGTTTTGCACAGCGAGAAAACACAATCGAAGCACCTACCGCGTTTTGTTGGGAGCCCAAAAACCACAGCAGCAACGGTGATGTACCTCCCTGACAGCAAGTAAGCGCAGGAGTGTTTGGAAGCGCATTGCGTCTATCAAAACAAATTGGGCCGAAAGTTAGCAAAAAGTGTTTGGCGTCAGTTGGTAGCAAGAGGCCACACGGGAGGCAGCGTCTTAGCCCGGCTAGCTCAGTCGGTAGAGCATGAGACTCTTAATCTCAGGGTCGTGGGTTCGAGCCCCACGTTGGGCGTATGGCATCGCAACGTTTTGGCCCAGTCAGTGGCATTCATGCGCACTGCACGGCCCCACCTTTACCATATCGACTGGCTTCTCTTCCATTCCCTCTACAAACGGGGAAATGTTTCGAGCTTATCTTTCTAGTGGTCAATTCGTATGGCAGCAAGTTGACCTTGCGCTGGGGCGTGGTTCTTATCAGCGCCACGTGTGACACGAATTGGATAGAGATAGTGGCACAGGCCCCGGACAGCCTTGCGTTGGTGGTATAGTGGTGAGCATAGCTGCCTTCCAAGCAGTTGACCCGGGTTCGATTCCCGGCCAACGCACTCCTATCCCTTTTTGGCCTTGCAAAGCGGCCCTAAGCAAAGACCCAAGTCATCCAGGTCCTTGAAGAAAGCTCCTAAGATATCCTGGCTTAGCGACAACTGTGGAGACTTTCTTCGGCATTCGAAAAGTCTCTGGCCTTATGCTTTAACTCGCTCAGGAGGTCCAGCATTATCCAGGGCCAAGGTTCAGCCATTTTGACTACTGATTCCCAAAGAGAATCAACTCTGTCACACACAACATTGCTAAGTATCTGGCAACAACGCTAACACCCTTAGCTGGCATCATATTGCACCATTTGCTATTCGGTGACGAAGGCATCGAATAGCAAATGACCCGCTTTGGACTGTGTCTTGCAAGGCAAGGAAAGGGGTGCATTTGGGCAAGGAGGCCTACAGGAAACCTACCCACACACACCGCTATCTGCTTTTTGGCTCACACCACCCACTGGAACCCAAGCTGGGGCTTCTTAGGACTCTGCAATATCGGGCTGACGCGGTAACAACAAAAAGAGTCTACAGACCCTCTCAGGTGTGCTTTGAAAGCTTGTGGCTAGCCAGACTGGGTCTTGGCTAAACATCCACAAGGTCACGAAAACAAACTGGGGAGAAGCAGAACATTTGGAGAAATATAGTCACCCCCGTAAGCCACTGGAGTGTCAGAAAAACTCCGGAGGATCTTTAACAACAATTGCATCGCTGTGTACTTCAAGTCCAGCAATACACTGGGACGGAAGCTTGTACATCGGCACTATCTGCACTGCCCATTTTGAACATCGCTCTAGCTAGCCAAGCGATTTGACAACAATTGTCACCTTTAGCCACGCCGATCTAGGCACCAATAGCTATGCAGGCTTCCTGCCACCAAGAATGGGATCATCTAACTTGAACAGGGCGGTTCTACAATTTTCACACCTCCCCCTGTTCTTGGACAATCAACATCGACACATTCACATGGTGATTGTCTTAAGGTGTGACTAGAAGTGCTGCAGTTATCTTCCTGAGCCAAAGAAGTGGCTCGATCAACTATGTAAACCTCTTCAACAAACGGCTAGTACATTTGCAAGGGTCTCCAGTGAACGCTTGTTTGTCTGCTCAGTTGCCGGTCACCTGAAGAGAGCCAAAGGACACGCTTTGTTTTAGCCTTCGGGCCCCACTGAGGTAATGGAGAAAACATGAGCGTCCCTGGGTGGGCTCGAACCACCAACCTTTCGGTTAACAGCCGAACGCGCTAACCGATTGCGCCACAGAGACTGCACGCCGAGGGCCGGCGCACCGGCCGAGGGAGACATGAATAATAAAAACAAAGTTCCTTAAAAGGCTTCCCAATTGCACATTTCTAGAGTGCCTTCTAGAGTGCCTTCTAGTTAAAGGGGGAGAGAGGCAGGGTAAAAGAGGGCATCCTTCGAGCCGGAATCGAACCAGCGACCTAAGGATTACTACGTTGACGCTACAGTCCTCCGCTCTACCAGCTGAGCTATCGAAGGGCCCGCCGGTGGGTCGTAGCCCGTGACTCCTTGCATTCAAAGCCAGCGCTTTGCCCTTTGCGTTAGTCCTTCTGCCTTGAGGGATTGGTCTATGCCGCCTCTGCCTGAAAGGTCAAATGCCTTGGCAGCTGTGATGTGGGAAAGCTCGGCTTCACGTTTTGCACAGCGAGAAAACACAATCGAAGCACCTACCGCGTTTTGTTGGGAGCCCAAAAACCACAGCAGCAACGGTGATGTACCTCCCTGACAGCAAGTAAGCGCAGGAGTGTTTGGAAGCGCATTGCGTCTATCAAAACAAATTGGGCCGAAAGTTAGCAAAAAGTGTTTGGCGTCAGTTGGTAGCAAGAGGCCACACGGGAGGCAGCGTCTTAGCCCGGCTAGCTCAGTCGGTAGAGCATGAGACTCTTAATCTCAGGGTCGTGGGTTCGAGCCCCACGTTGGGCGTATGGCATCGCAACGTTTTGGCCCAGTCAGTGGCATTCATGCGCACTGCACGGCCCCACCTTTACCATATCGACTGGCTTCTCTTCCATTCCCTCTACAAACGGGGAAATGTTTCGAGCTTATCTTTCTAGTGGTCAATTCGTATGGCAGCAAGTTGACCTTGCGCTGGGGCGTGGTTCTTATCAGCGCCACGTGTGACACGAATTGGATAGAGATAGTGGCACAGGCCCCGGACAGCCTTGCGTTGGTGGTATAGTGGTGAGCATAGCTGCCTTCCAAGCAGTTGACCCGGGTTCGATTCCCGGCCAACGCACTCCTATCCCTTTTTGGCCTTGCAAAGCGGCCCTAAGCAAAGACCCAAGTCATCCAGGTCCTTGAAGAAAGCTCCTAAGATATCCTGGCTTAGCGACAACTGTGGAGACTTTCTTCGGCATTCGAAAAGTCTCTGGCCTTATGCTTTAACTCGCTCAGGAGGTCCAGCATTATCCAGGGCCAAGGTTCAGCCATTTTGACTACTGATTCCCAAAGAGAATCAACTCTGTCACACACAACATTGCTAAGTATCTGGCAACAACGCTAACACCCTTAGCTGGCATCATATTGCACCATTTGCTATTCGGTGACGAAGGCATCGAATAGCAAATGACCCGCTTTGGACTGTGTCTTGCAAGGCAAGGAAAGGGGTGCATTTGGGCAAGGAGGCCTACAGGAAACCTACCCACACACACCGCTATCTGCTTTTTGGCTCACACCACCCACTGGAACCCAAGCTGGGGCTTCTTAGGACTCTGCAATATCGGGCTGACGCGGTAACAACAAAAAGAGTCTACAGACCCTCTCAGGTGTGCTTTGAAAGCTTGTGGCTAGCCAGACTGGGTCTTGGCTAAACATCCACAAGGTCACGAAAACAAACTGGGGAGAAGCAGAACATTTGGAGAAATATAGTCACCCCCGTAAGCCACTGGAGTGTCAGAAAAACTCCGGAGGATCTTTAACAACAATTGCATCGCTGTGTACTTCAAGTCCAGCAATACACTGGGACGGAAGCTTGTACATCGGCACTATCTGCACTGCCCATTTTGAACATCGCTCTAGCTAGCCAAGCGATTTGACAACAATTGTCACCTTTAGCCACGCCGATCTAGGCACCAATAGCTATGCAGGCTTCCTGCCACCAAGAATGGGATCATCTAACTTGAACAGGGCGGTTCTACAATTTTCACACCTCCCCCTGTTCTTGGACAATCAACATCGACACATTCACATGGTGATTGTCTTAAGGTGTGACTAGAAGTGCTGCAGTTATCTTCCTGAGCCAAAGAAGTGGCTCGATCAACTATGTAAACCTCTTCAACAAACGGCTAGTACATTTGCAAGGGTCTCCAGTGAACGCTTGTTTGTCTGCTCAGTTGCCGGTCACCTGAAGAGAGCCAAAGGACACGCTTTGTTTTAGCCTTCGGGCCCCACTGAGGTAATGGAGAAAACATGAGCGTCCCTGGGTGGGCTCGAACCACCAACCTTTCGGTTAACAGCCGAACGCGCTAACCGATTGCGCCACAGAGACTGCATGCCGAGGGCCGGCGCACCGGCCGAGGGAGACATGAATAATAAAAACAAAGTTCCTTAAAAGGCTTCCCAATTGCACATTTCTAGAGTGCCTTCTAGAGTGCCTTCTAGTTAAAGGGGGAGAGAGGCAGGGTAAAAGAGGGCATCCTTCGAGCCGGAATCGAACCAGCGACCTAAGGATTACTACGTTGACGCTACAGTCCTCCGCTCTACCAGCTGAGCTATCGAAGGGGCCGCCGGTGGGTCGTAGCCCGTGACTCCTTGCATTCAAAGCCAGCGCTTTGCCCTTTGCGTTAGTCCTTCTGCCTTGAGGGATTGGTCTATGCCGCCTCTGCCTGAAAGGTCAAATGCCTTGGCAGCTGTGATGTGGGAAAGCTCGGCTTCACGTTTTGCACAGCGAGAAAACACAATCGAAGCACCTACCGCGTTTTGTTGGGAGCCCAAAAACCACAGCAGCAACGGTGATGTACCTCCCTGACAGCAAGTAAGCGCAGGAGTGTTTGGAAGCGCATTGCGTCTATCAAAACAAATTGGGCCGAAAGTTAGCAAAAAGTGTTTGGCGTCAGTTGGTAGCAAGAGGCCACACGGGAGGCAGCGTCTTAGCCCGGCTAGCTCAGTCGGTAGAGCATGAGACTCTTAATCTCAGGGTCGTGGGTTCGAGCCCCACGTTGGGCGTATGGCATCGCAACGTTTTGGCCCAGTCAGTGGCATTCATGCGCACTGCACGGCCCCACCTTTACCATATCGACTGGCTTCTCTTCCATTCCCTCTACAAACGGGGAAATGTTTCGAGCTTATCTTTCTAGTGGTCAATTCGTATGGCAGCAAGTTGACCTTGCGCTGGGGCGTGGTTCTTATCAGCGCCACGTGTGACACGAATTGGATAGAGATAGTGGCACAGGCCCGGGACAGCCTTGCGTTGGTGGTATAGTGGTGAGCATAGCTGCCTTCCAAGCAGTTGACCCAGGTTCGATTCCCGGCCAACGCACTCCTATCCCTTTTTGGCCTTGCAAAGCGGCCCTAAGCAAAGACCCAAGTCATCCAGGTCCTTGAAGAAAGCTCCTAAGATATCCTGGCTTAGCGACAACTGTGGAGACTTTCTTCGGCATTCGAAAAGTCTCTGGCCTTATGCTTTAACTCGCTCAGGAGGTCCAGCATTATCCAGGGCCAAGGTTCAGCCATTTTGACTACTGATTCCCAAAGAGAATCAACTCTGTCACACACAACATTGCTAAGTATCTGGCAACAACGCTAACACCCTTAGCTGGCATCATATTGCACCATTTGCTATTCGGTGACGAAGGCATCGAATAGCAAATGACCCGCTTTGGACTGTGTCTTGCAAGGCAAGGAAAGGGGTGCATTTGGGCAAGGAGGCCTACAGGAAACCTACCCACACACACCGCTATCTGCTTTTTGGCTCACACCACCCACTGGAACCCAAGCTGGGGCTTCTTAGGACTCTGCAATATCGGGCTGACGCGGTAACAACAAAAAGAGTCTACAGACCCTCTCAGGTGTGCTTTGAAAGCTTGTGGCTAGCCAGACTGGGTCTTGGCTAAACATCCACAAGGTCACGAAAACAAACTGGGGAGAAGCAGAACATTTGGAGAAATATAGTCACCCCCGTAAGCCACTGGAGTGTCAGAAAAACTCCGGAGGATCTTTAACAACAATTGCATCGCTGTGTACTTCAAGTCCAGCAATACACTGGGACGGAAGCTTGTACATCGGCACTATCTGCACTGCCCATTTTGAACATCGCTCTAGCTAGCCAAGCGATTTGACAACAATTGTCACCTTTAGCCACGCCGATCTAGGCACCAATAGCTATGCAGGCTTCCTGCCACCAACAATGGGATCATCTAACTTGAACAGGGCGGTTCTACAATTTTCACACCTCCCCCTGTTCTTGGACAATCAACATCGACACATTCACATGGTGATTGTCTTAAGGTGTGACTAGAAGTGCTGCAGTTATCTTCCTGAGCCAAAGAAGTGGCTCGATCAACTATGTAAACCTCTTCAACAAACGGCTAGTACATTTGCAAGGGTCTCCAGTGAACGCTTGTTTGTCTGCTCAGTTGCCGGTCACCTGAAGAGAGCCAAAGGACACGCTTTGTTTTAGCCTTCGGGCCCCACTGAGGTAATGGAGAAAACATGAGCGTCCCTGGGTGGGCTCGAACCACCAACCTTTCGGTTAACAGCCGAACGCGCTAACCGATTGCGCCACAGAGACTGCACGCTGAGGGCCGGCGCACCGGCCGAGGGAGACATGAATAATAAAAACAAAGTTCCTTAAAAGGCTTCCCAATTGCACATTTCTAGAGTGCCTTCTAGAGTGCCTTCTAGTTAAAGGGGGAGAGAGGCAGGGTAAAAGAGGGCATCCTTCGAGCCGGAATCGAACCAGCGACCTAAGGATTACTACGTTGACGCTACAGTCCTCCGCTCTACCAGCTGAGCTATCGAAGGGCCCGCCGGTGGGTCGTAGCCCGTGACTCCTTGCATTCAAAGCCAGCGCTTTGCCCTTTGCGTTAGTCCTTCTGCCTTGAGGGATTGGTCTATGCCGCCTCTGCCTGAAAGGTCAAATGCCTTGGCAGCTGTGATGTGGGAAAGCTCGGCTTCACGTTTTGCACAGCGAGAAAACACAATCGAAGCACCTACCGCGTTTTGTTGGGAGCCCAAAAACCACAGCAGCAACGGTGATGTACCTCCCTGACAGCAAGTAAGCGCAGGAGTGTTTGGAAGCGCATTGCGTCTATCAAAACAAATTGGGCCGAAAGTTAGCAAAAAGTGTTTGGCGTCAGTTGGTAGCAAGAGGCCACACGGGAAGCAGCGTCTTAGCCCGGCTAGCTCAGTCGGTAGAGCATGAGACTCTTAATCTCAGGGTCGTGGGTTCGAGCCCCACGTTGGGCGTATGGCATCGCAACGTTTTGGCCCAGTCAGTGGCATTCATGCGCACTGCACGGCCCCACCTTTACCATATCGACTGGCTTCTCTTCCATTCCCTCTACAAACGGGGAAATGTTTCGAGCTTATCTTTCTAGTGGTCAATTCGTATGGCAGCAAGTTGACCTTGCGCTGGGGCGTGGTTCTTATCAGCGCCACGTGTGACACGAATTGGATAGAGATAGTGGCACAGGCCCCGGACAGCCTTGCGTTGGTGGTATAGTGGTGAGCATAGCTGCCTTCCAAGCAGTTGACCCGGGTTCGATTCCCGGCCAACGCACTCCTATCCCTTTTTGGCCTTGCAAAGCGGCCCTAAGCAAAGACCCAAGTCATCCAGGTCCTTGAAGAAAGCTCCTAAGATATCCTGGCTTAGCGACAACTGTGGAGACTTTCTTCGGCATTCGAAAAGTCTCTGGCCTTATGCTTTAACTCGCTCAGGAGGTCCAGCATTATCCAGGGCCAAGGTTCAGCCATTTTGACTACTGATTCCCAAAGAGAATCAACTCTGTCACACACAACATTGCTAAGTATCTGGCAACAACGCTAACACCCTTAGCTGGCATCATATTGCACCATTTGCTATTCGGTGACGAAGGCATCGAATAGCAAATGACCCGCTTTGGACTGTGTCTTGCAAGGCAAGGAAAGGGGTGCATTTGGGCAAGGAGGCCTACAGGAAACCTACCCACACACACCGCTATCTGCTTTTTGGCTCACACCACCCACTGGAACCCAAGCTGGGGCTTCTTAGGACTCTGCAATATCGGGCTGACGCGGTAACAACAAAAAGAGTCTACAGACCCTCTCAGGTGTGCTTTGAAAGCTTGTGGCTAGCCAGACTGGGTCTTGGCTAAACATCCACAAGGTCACGAAAACAAACTGGGGAGAAGCAGAACATTTGGAGAAATATAGTCACCCCCGTAAGCCACTGGAGTGTCAGAAAAACTCCGGAGGATCTTTAACAACAATTGCATCGCTGTGTACTTCAAGTCCAGCAATACACTGGGACGGAAGCTTGTACATCGGCACTATCTGCACTGCCCATTTTGAACATCGCTCTAGCTAGCCAAGCGATTTGACAACAATTGTCACCTTTAGCCACGCCGATCTAGGCACCAATAGCTATGCAGGCTTCCTGCCACCAACAATGGGATCATCTAACTTGAACAGGGCGGTTCTACAATTTTCACACCTCCCCCTGTTCTTGGACAATCGACATCGACACATTCACATGGTGATTGTCTTAAGGTGTGACTAGAAGTGCTGCAGTTATCTTCCTGAGCCAAAGAAGTGGCTCGATCAACTATGTAAACCTCTTCAACAAACGGCTAGTACATTTGCAAGGGTCTCCAGTGAACGCTTGTTTGTCTGCTCAGTTGCCGGTCACCTGAAGAGAGCCAAAGGACACGCTTTGTTTTAGCCTTCGGGCCCCACTGAGGTAATGGAGAAAACATGAGCGTCCCTGGGTGGGCTCGAACCACCAACCTTTCGGTTAACAGCCGAACGCGCTAACCGATTGCGCCACAGAGACTGCACGCCGAGGGCCGGCGCACCGGCCGAGGGAGACATGAATAATAAAAACAAAGTTCCTTAAAAGGCTTCCCAATTGCACATTTCTAGAGTGCCTTCTAGAGTGCCTTCTAGTTAAAGGGGGAGAGAGGCAGGGTAAAAGAGGGCATCCTTCGAGCCGGAATCGAACCAGCGACCTAAGGATTACTACGTTGACGCTACAGTCCTCCGCTCTACCAGCTGAGCTATCGAAGGGCCCGCCGGTGGGTCGTAGCCCGTGACTCCTTGCATTCAAAGCCAGCGCTTTGCCCTTTGCGTTAGTCCTTCTGCCTTGAGGGATTGGTCTATGCCGCCTCTGCCTGAAAGGTCAAATGCCTTGGCAGCTGTGATGTGGGAAAGCTCGGCTTCACGTTTTGCACAGCGAGAAAACACAATCGAAGCACCTACCGCGTTTTGTTGGGAGCCCAAAAACCACAGCAGCAACGGTGATGTACCTCCCTGACAGCAAGTAAGCGCAGGAGTGTTTGGAAGCGCATTGCGTCTATCAAAACAAATTGGGCCGAAAGTTAGCAAAAAGTGTTTGGCGTCAGTTGGTAGCAAGAGGCCACACGGGAGGCAGCGTCTTAGCCCGGCTAGCTCAGTCGGTAGAGCATGAGACTCTTAATCTCAGGGTCGTGGGTTCGAGCCCCACGTTGGGCGTATGGCATCGCAACGTTTTGGCCCAGTCAGTGGCATTCATGCGCACTGCACGGCCCCACCTTTACCATATCGACTGGCTTCTCTTCCATTCCCTCTACAAACGGGGAAATGTTTCGAGCTTATCTTTCTAGTGGTCAATTCGTATGGCAGCAAGTTGACCTTGCGCTGGGGCGTGGTTCTTATCAGCGCCACGTGTGACACGAATTGGATAGAGATAGTGGCACAGGCCCCGGACAGCCTTGCGTTGGTGGTATAGTGGTGAGCATAGCTGCCTTCCAAGCAGTTGACCCGGGTTCGATTCCCGGCCAACGCACTCCTATCCCTTTTTGGCCTTGCAAAGCGGCCCTAAGCAAAGACCCAAGTCATCCAGGTCCTTGAAGAAAGCTCCTAAGATATCCTGGCTTAGCGACAACTGTGGAGACTTTCTTCGGCATTCGAAAAGTCTCTGGCCTTATGCTTTAACTCGCTCAGGAGGTCCAGCATTATCCAGGGCCAAGGTTCAGCCATTTTGACTACTGATTCCCAAAGAGAATCAACTCTGTCACACACAACATTGCTAAGTATCTGGCAACAACGCTAACACCCTTAGCTGGCATCATATTGCACCATTTGCTATTCGGTGACGAAGGCATCGAATAGCAAATGACCCGCTTTGGACTGTGTCTTGCAAGGCAAGGAAAGGGGTGCATTTGGGCAAGGAGGCCTACAGGAAACCTACCCACACACACCGCTATCTGCTTTTTGGCTCACACCACCCACTGGAACCCAAGCTGGGGCTTCTTAGGACTCTGCAATATCGGGCTGACGCGGTAACAACAAAAAGAGTCTACAGACCCTCTCAGGTGTGCTTTGAAAGCTTGTGGCTAGCCAGACTGGGTCTTGGCTAAACATCCACAAGGTCACGAAAACAAACTGGGGAGAAGCAGAACATTTGGAGAAATATAGTCACCCCCGTAAGCCACTGGAGTGTCAGAAAAACTCCGGAGGATCTTTAACAACAATTGCATCGCTGTGTACTTCAAGTCCAGCAATACACTGGGACGGAAGCTTGTACATCGGCACTATCTGCACTGCCCATTTTGAACATCGCTCTAGCTAGCCAAGCGATTTGACAACAATTGTCACCTTTAGCCACGCCGATCTAGGCACCAATAGCTATGCAGGCTTCCTGCCACCAAGAATGGGATCATCTAACTTGAACAGGGCGGTTCTACAATTTTCACACCTCCCCCTGTTCTTGGACAATCAACATCGACACATTCACATGGTGATTGTCTTAAGGTGTGACTAGAAGTGCTGCAGTTATCTTCCTGAGCCAAAGAAGTGGCTCGATCAACTATGTAAACCTCTTCAACAAACGGCTAGTACATTTGCAAGGGTCTCCAGTGAACGCTTGTTTGTCTGCTCAGTTGCCGGTCACCTGAAGAGAGCCAAAGGACACGCTTTGTTTTAGCCTTCGGGCCCCACTGAGGTAATGGAGAAAACATGAGCGTCCCTGGGTGGGCTCGAACCACCAACCTTTCGGTTAACAGCCGAACGCGCTAACCGATTGCGCCACAGAGACTGCACGCCGAGGGCCGGCGCACCGGCCGAGGGAGACATGAATAATAAAAACAAAGTTCCTTAAAAGGCTTCCCAATTGCACATTTCTAGAGTGCCTTCTAGAGTGCCTTCTAGTTAAAGGGGGAGAGAGGCAGGGTAAAAGAGGGCATCCTTCGAGCCGGAATCGAACCAGCGACCTAAGGATTACTACGTTGACACTACAGTCCTCCGCTCTACCAGCTGAGCTATCGAAGGGCCCGCCGGTGGGTCGTAGCCCGTGACTCCTTGCATTCAAAGCCAGCGCTTTGCCCTTTGCGTTAGTCCTTCTGCCTTGAGGGATTGGTCTATGCCGCCTCTGCCTGAAAGGTCAAATGCCTTGGCAGCTGTGATGTGGGAAAGCTCGGCTTCACGTTTTGCACAGCGAGAAAACACAATCGAAGCACCTACCGCGTTTTGTTGGGAGCCCAAAAACCACAGCAGCAACGGTGATGTACCTCCCTGACAGCAAGTAAGCGCAGGAGTGTTTGGAAGCGCATTGCGTCTATCAAAACAAATTGGGCCGAAAGTTAGCAAAAAGTGTTTGGCGTCAGTTGGTAGCAAGAGGCCACACGGGAGGCAGCGTCTTAGCCCGGCTAGCTCAGTCGGTAGAGCATGAGACTCTTAATCTCAGGGTCGTGGGTTCGAGCCCCACGTTGGGCGTATGGCATCGCAACGTTTTGGCCCAGTCAGTGGCATTCATGCGCACTGCACGGCCCCACCTTTACCATATCGACTGGCTTCTCTTCCATTCCCTCTACAAACGGGGAAATGTTTCGAGCTTATCTTTCTAGTGGTCAATTCGTATGGCAGCAAGTTGACCTTGCGCTGGGGCGTGGTTCTTATCAGCGCCACGTGTGACACGAATTGGATAGAGATAGTGGCACAGGCCCCGGACAGCCTTGCGTTGGTGGTATAGTGGTGAGCATAGCTGCCTTCCAAGCAGTTGACCCGGGTTCGATTCCCGGCCAACGCACTCCTATCCCTTTTTGGCCTTGCAAAGCGGCCCTAAGCAAAGACCCAAGTCATCCAGGTCCTTGAAGAAAGCTCCTAAGATATCCTGGCTTAGCGACAACTGTGGAGACTTTCTTCGGCATTCGAAAAGTCTCTGGCCTTATGCTTTAACTCGCTCAGGAGGTCCAGCATTATCCAGGGCCAAGGTTCAGCCATTTTGACTACTGATTCCCAAAGAGAATCAACTCTGTCACACACAACATTGCTAAGTATCTGGCAACAACGCTAACACCCTTAGCTGGCATCATATTGCACCATTTGCTATTCGGTGACGAAGGCATCGAATAGCAAATGACCCGCTTTGGACTGTGTCTTGCAAGGCAAGGAAAGGGGTGCATTTGGGCAAGGAGGCCTACAGGAAACCTACCCACACACACCGCTATCTGCTTTTTGGCTCACACCACCCACTGGAACCCAAGCTGGGGCTTCTTAGGACTCTGCAATATCGGGCTGACGCGGTAACAACAAAAAGAGTCTACAGACCCTCTCAGGTGTGCTTTGAAAGCTTGTGGCTAGCCAGACTGGGTCTTGGCTAAACATCCACAAGGTCACGAAAACAAACTGGGGAGAAGCAGAACATTTGGAGAAATATAGTCACCCCCGTAAGCCACTGGAGTGTCAGAAAAACTCCGGAGGATCTTTAACAACAATTGCATCGCTGTGTACTTCAAGTCCAGCAATACACTGGGACGGAAGCTTGTACATCGGCACTATCTGCACTGCCCATTTTGAACATCGCTCTAGCTAGCCAAGCGATTTGACAACAATTGTCACCTTTAGCCACGCCGATCTAGGCACCAATAGCTATGCAGGCTTCCTGCCACCAAGAATGGGATCATCTAACTTGAACAGGGCGGTTCTACAATTTTCACACCTCCCCCTGTTCTTGGACAATCAACATCGACACATTCACATGGTGATTGTCTTAAGGTGTGACTAGAAGTGCTGCAGTTATCTTCCTGAGCCAAAGAAGTGGCTCGATCAACTATGTAAACCTCTTCAACAAACGGCTAGTACATTTGCAAGGGTCTCCAGTGAACGCTTGTTTGTCTGCTCAGTTGCCGGTCACCTGAAGAGAGCCAAAGGACACGCTTTGTTTTAGCCTTCGGGCCCCACTGAGGTAATGGAGAAAACATGAGCGTCCCTGGGTGGGCTCGAACCACCAACCTTTCGGTTAACAGCCGAACGCGCTAACCGATTGCGCCACAGAGACTGCACGCTGAGGGCCGGCGCACCGGCCGAGGGAGACATGAATAATAAAAACAAAGTTCCTTAAAAGGCTTCCCAATTGCACATTTCTAGAGTGCCTTCTAGAGTGCCTTCTAGTTAAAGGGGGAGAGAGGCAGGGTAAAAGAGGGCATCCTTCGAGCCGGAATCGAACCAGCGACCTAAGGATTACTACGTTGACGCTACAGTCCTCCGCTCTACCAGCTGAGCTATCGAAGGGCCCGCCGGTGGGTCGTAGCCCGTGACTCCTTGCATTCAAAGCCAGCGCTTTGCCCTTTGCGTTAGTCCTTCTGCCTTGAGGGATTGGTCTATGCCGCCTCTGCCTGAAAGGTCAAATGCCTTGGCAGCTGTGATGTGGGAAAGCTCGGCTTCACGTTTTGCACAGCGAGAAAACACAATCGAAGCACCTACCGCGTTTTGTTGGGAGCCCAAAAACCACAGCAGCAACGGTGATGTACCTCCCTGACAGCAAGTAAGCGCAGGAGTGTTTGGAAGCGCATTGCGTCTATCAAAACAAATTGGGCCGAAAGTTAGCAAAAAGTGTTTGGCGTCAGTTGGTAGCAAGAGGCCACACGGGAAGCAGCGTCTTAGCCCGGCTAGCTCAGTCGGTAGAGCATGAGACTCTTAATCTCAGGGTCGTGGGTTCGAGCCCCACGTTGGGCGTATGGCATCGCAACGTTTTGGCCCAGTCAGTGGCATTCATGCGCACTGCACGGCCCCACCTTTACCATATCGACTGGCTTCTCTTCCATTCCCTCTACAAACGGGGAAATGTTTCGAGCTTATCTTTCTAGTGGTCAATTCGTATGGCAGCAAGTTGACCTTGCGCTGGGGCGTGGTTCTTATCAGCGCCACGTGTGACACGAATTGGATAGAGATAGTGGCACAGGCCCCGGACAGCCTTGCGTTGGTGGTATAGTGGTGAGCATAGCTGCCTTCCAAGCAGTTGACCCGGGTTCGATTCCCGGCCAACGCACTCCTATCCCTTTTTGGCCTTGCAAAGCGGCCCTAAGCAAAGACCCAAGTCATCCAGGTCCTTGAAGAAAGCTCCTAAGATATCCTGGCTTAGCGACAACTGTGGAGACTTTCTTCGGCATTCGAAAAGTCTCTGGCCTTATGCTTTAACTCGCTCAGGAGGTCCAGCATTATCCAGGGCCAAGGTTCAGCCATTTTGACTACTGATTCCCAAAGAGAATCAACTCTGTCACACACAACATTGCTAAGTATCTGGCAACAACGCTAACACCCTTAGCTGGCATCATATTGCACCATTTGCTATTCGGTGACGAAGGCATCGAATAGCAAATGACCCGCTTTGGACTGTGTCTTGCAAGGCAAGGAAAGGGGTGCATTTGGGCAAGGAGGCCTACAGGAAACCTACCCACACACACCGCTATCTGCTTTTTGGCTCACACCACCCACTGGAACCCAAGCTGGGGCTTCTTAGGACTCTGCAATATCGGGCTGACGCGGTAACAACAAAAAGAGTCTACAGACCCTCTCAGGTGTGCTTTGAAAGCTTGTGGCTAGCCAGACTGGGTCTTGGCTAAACATCCACAAGGTCACGAAAACAAACTGGGGAGAAGCAGAACATTTGGAGAAATATAGTCACCCCCGTAAGCCACTGGAGTGTCAGAAAAACTCCGGAGGATCTTTAACAACAATTGCATCGCTGTGTACTTCAAGTCCAGCAATACACTGGGACGGAAGCTTGTACATCGGCACTATCTGCACTGCCCATTTTGAACATCGCTCTAGCTAGCCAAGCGATTTGACAACAATTGTCACCTTTAGCCACGCCGATCTAGGCACCAATAGCTATGCAGGCTTCCTGCCACCAACAATGGGATCATCTAACTTGAACAGGGCGGTTCTACAATTTTCACACCTCCCCCTGTTCTTGGACAATCGACATCGACACATTCACATGGTGATTGTCTTAAGGTGTGACTAGAAGTGCTGCAGTTATCTTCCTGAGCCAAAGAAGTGGCTCGATCAACTATGTAAACCTCTTCAACAAACGGCTAGTACATTTGCAAGGGTCTCCAGTGAACGCTTGTTTGTCTGCTCAGTTGCCGGTCACCTGAAGAGAGCCAAAGGACACGCTTTGTTTTAGCCTTCGGGCCCCACTGAGGTAATGGAGAAAACATGAGCGTCCCTGGGTGGGCTCGAACCACCAACCTTTCGGTTAACAGCCGAACGCGCTAACCGATTGCGCCACAGAGACTGCACGCCGAGGGCCGGCGCACCGGCCGAGGGAGACATGAATAATAAAAACAAAGTTCCTTAAAAGGCTTCCCAATTGCACATTTCTAGAGTGCCTTCTAGAGTGCCTTCTAGTTAAAGGGGGAGAGAGGCAGGGTAAAAGAGGGCATCCTTCGAGCCGGAATCGAACCAGCGACCTAAGGATTACTACGTTGACGCTACAGTCCTCCGCTCTACCAGCTGAGCTATCGAAGGGCCCGCCGGTGGGTCGTAGCCCGTGACTCCTTGCATTCAAAGCCAGCGCTTTGCCCTTTGCGTTAGTCCTTCTGCCTTGAGGGATTGGTCTATGCCGCCTCTGCCTGAAAGGTCAAATGCCTTGGCAGCTGTGATGTGGGAAAGCTCGGCTTCACGTTTTGCACAGCGAGAAAACACAATCGAAGCACCTACCGCGTTTTGTTGGGAGCCCAAAAACCACAGCAGCAACGGTGATGTACCTCCCTGACAGCAAGTAAGCGCAGGAGTGTTTGGAAGCGCATTGCGTCTATCAAAACAAATTGGGCCGAAAGTTAGCAAAAAGTGTTTGGCGTCAGTTGGTAGCAAGAGGCCACACGGGAGGCAGCGTCTTAGCCCGGCTAGCTCAGTCGGTAGAGCATGAGACTCTTAATCTCAGGGTCGTGGGTTCGAGCCCCACGTTGGGCGTATGGCATCGCAACGTTTTGGCCCAGTCAGTGGCATTCATGCGCACTGCACGGCCCCACCTTTACCATATCGACTGGCTTCTCTTCCATTCCCTCTACAAACGGGGAAATGTTTCGAGCTTATCTTTCTAGTGGTCAATTCGTATGGCAGCAAGTTGACCTTGCGCTGGGGCGTGGTTCTTATCAGCGCCACGTGTGACACGAATTGGATAGAGATAGTGGCACAGGCCCCGGACAGCCTTGCGTTGGTGGTATAGTGGTGAGCATAGCTGCCTTCCAAGCAGTTGACCCGGGTTCGATTCCCGGCCAACGCACTCCTATCCCTTTTTGGCCTTGCAAAGCGGCCCTAAGCAAAGACCCAAGTCATCCAGGTCCTTGAAGAAAGCTCCTAAGATATCCTGGCTTAGCGACAACTGTGGAGACTTTCTTCGGCATTCGAAAAGTCTCTGGCCTTATGCTTTAACTCGCTCAGGAGGTCCAGCATTATCCAGGGCCAAGGTTCAGCCATTTTGACTACTGATTCCCAAAGAGAATCAACTCTGTCACACACAACATTGCTAAGTATCTGGCAACAACGCTAACACCCTTAGCTGGCATCATATTGCACCATTTGCTATTCGGTGACGAAGGCATCGAATAGCAAATGACCCGCTTTGGACTGTGTCTTGCAAGGCAAGGAAAGGGGTGCATTTGGGCAAGGAGGCCTACAGGAAACCTACCCACACACACCGCTATCTGCTTTTTGGCTCACACCACCCACTGGAACCCAAGCTGGGGCTTCTTAGGACTCTGCAATATCGGGCTGACGCGGTAACAACAAAAAGAGTCTACAGACCCTCTCAGGTGTGCTTTGAAAGCTTGTGGCTAGCCAGACTGGGTCTTGGCTAAACATCCACAAGGTCACGAAAACAAACTGGGGAGAAGCAGAACATTTGGAGAAATATAGTCACCCCCGTAAGCCACTGGAGTGTCAGAAAAACTCCGGAGGATCTTTAACAACAATTGCATCGCTGTGTACTTCAAGTCCAGCAATACACTGGGACGGAAGCTTGTACATCGGCACTATCTGCACTGCCCATTTTGAACATCGCTCTAGCTAGCCAAGCGATTTGACAACAATTGTCACCTTTAGCCACGCCGATCTAGGCACCAATAGCTATGCAGGCTTCCTGCCACCAAGAATGGGATCATCTAACTTGAACAGGGCGGTTCTACAATTTTCACACCTCCCCCTGTTCTTGGACAATCAACATCGACACATTCACATGGTGATTGTCTTAAGGTGTGACTAGAAGTGCTGCAGTTATCTTCCTGAGCCAAAGAAGTGGCTCGATCAACTATGTAAACCTCTTCAACAAACGGCTAGTACATTTGCAAGGGTCTCCAGTGAACGCTTGTTTGTCTGCTCAGTTGCCGGTCACCTGAAGAGAGCCAAAGGACACGCTTTGTTTTAGCCTTCGGGCCCCACTGAGGTAATGGAGAAAACATGAGCGTCCCTGGGTGGGCTCGAACCACCAACCTTTCGGTTAACAGCCGAACGCGCTAACCGATTGCGCCACAGAGACTGCACGCCGAGGGCCGGCGCACCGGCCGAGGGAGACATGAATAATAAAAACAAAGTTCCTTAAAAGGCTTCCCAATTGCACATTTCTAGAGTGCCTTCTAGAGTGCCTTCTAGTTAAAGGGGGAGAGAGGCAGGGTAAAAGAGGGCATCCTTCGAGCCGGAATCGAACCAGCGACCTAAGGATTACTACGTTGACACTACAGTCCTCCGCTCTACCAGCTGAGCTATCGAAGGGCCCGCCGGTGGGTCGTAGCCCGTGACTCCTTGCATTCAAAGCCAGCGCTTTGCCCTTTGCGTTAGTCCTTCTGCCTTGAGGGATTGGTCTATGCCGCCTCTGCCTGAAAGGTCAAATGCCTTGGCAGCTGTGATGTGGGAAAGCTCGGCTTCACGTTTTGCACAGCGAGAAAACACAATCGAAGCACCTACCGCGTTTTGTTGGGAGCCCAAAAACCACAGCAGCAACGGTGATGTACCTCCCTGACAGCAAGTAAGCGCAGGAGTGTTTGGAAGCGCATTGCGTCTATCAAAACAAATTGGGCCGAAAGTTAGCAAAAAGTGTTTGGCGTCAGTTGGTAGCAAGAGGCCACACGGGAGGCAGCGTCTTAGCCCGGCTAGCTCAGTCGGTAGAGCATGAGACTCTTAATCTCAGGGTCGTGGGTTCGAGCCCCACGTTGGGCGTATGGCATCGCAACGTTTTGGCCCAGTCAGTGGCATTCATGCGCACTGCACGGCCCCACCTTTACCATATCGACTGGCTTCTCTTCCATTCCCTCTACAAACGGGGAAATGTTTCGAGCTTATCTTTCTAGTGGTCAATTCGTATGGCAGCAAGTTGACCTTGCGCTGGGGCGTGGTTCTTATCAGCGCCACGTGTGACACGAATTGGATAGAGATAGTGGCACAGGCCCCGGACAGCCTTGCGTTGGTGGTATAGTGGTGAGCATAGCTGCCTTCCAAGCAGTTGACCCGGGTTCGATTCCCGGCCAACGCACTCCTATCCCTTTTTGGCCTTGCAAAGCGGCCCTAAGCAAAGACCCAAGTCATCCAGGTCCTTGAAGAAAGCTCCTAAGATATCCTGGCTTAGCGACAACTGTGGAGACTTTCTTCGGCATTCGAAAAGTCTCTGGCCTTATGCTTTAACTCGCTCAGGAGGTCCAGCATTATCCAGGGCCAAGGTTCAGCCATTTTGACTACTGATTCCCAAAGAGAATCAACTCTGTCACACACAACATTGCTAAGTATCTGGCAACAACGCTAACACCCTTAGCTGGCATCATATTGCACCATTTGCTATTCGGTGACGAAGGCATCGAATAGCAAATGACCCGCTTTGGACTGTGTCTTGCAAGGCAAGGAAAGGGGTGCATTTGGGCAAGGAGGCCTACAGGAAACCTACCCACACACACCGCTATCTGCTTTTTGGCTCACACCACCCACTGGAACCCAAGCTGGGGCTTCTTAGGACTCTGCAATATCGGGCTGACGCGGTAACAACAAAAAGAGTCTACAGACCCTCTCAGGTGTGCTTTGAAAGCTTGTGGCTAGCCAGACTGGGTCTTGGCTAAACATCCACAAGGTCACGAAAACAAACTGGGGAGAAGCAGAACATTTGGAGAAATATAGTCACCCCCGTAAGCCACTGGAGTGTCAGAAAAACTCCGGAGGATCTTTAACAACAATTGCATCGCTGTGTACTTCAAGTCCAGCAATACACTGGGACGGAAGCTTGTACATCGGCACTATCTGCACTGCCCATTTTGAACATCGCTCTAGCTAGCCAAGCGATTTGACAACAATTGTCACCTTTAGCCACGCCGATCTAGGCACCAATAGCTATGCAGGCTTCCTGCCACCAACAATGGGATCATCTAACTTGAACAGGGCGGTTCTACAATTTTCACACCTCCCCCTGTTCTTGGACAATCAACATCGACACATTCACATGGTGATTGTCTTAAGGTGTGACTAGAAGTGCTGCAGTTATCTTCCTGAGCCAAAGAAGTGGCTCGATCAACTATGTAAACCTCTTCAACAAACGGCTAGTACATTTGCAAGGGTCTCCAGTGAACGCTTGTTTGTCTGCTCAGTTGCCGGTCACCTGAAGAGAGCCAAAGGACACGCTTTGTTTTAGCCTTCGGGCCCCACTGAGGTAATGGAGAAAACATGAGCGTCCCTGGGTGGGCTCGAACCACCAACCTTTCGGTTAACAGCCGAACGCGCTAACCGATTGCGCCACAGAGACTGCACGCCGAGGGCCGGCGCACCGGCCGAGGGAGACATGAATAATAAAAACAAAGTTCCTTAAAAGGCTTCCCAATTGCACATTTCTAGAGTGCCTTCTAGAGTGCCTTCTAGTTAAAGGGGGAGAGAGGCAGGGTAAAAGAGGGCATCCTTCGAGCCGGAATCGAACCAGCGACCTAAGGATTACTACGTTGACGCTACAGTCCTCCGCTCTACCAGCTGAGCTATCGAAGGGCCCGCCGGTGGGTCGTAGCCCGTGACTCCTTGCATTCAAAGCCAGCGCTTTGCCCTTTGCGTTAGTCCTTCTGCCTTGAGGGATTGGTCTATGCCGCCTCTGCCTGAAAGGTCAAATGCCTTGGCAGCTGTGATGTGGGAAAGCTCGGCTTCACGTTTTGCACAGCGAGAAAACACAATCGAAGCACCTACCGCGTTTTGTTGGGAGCCCAAAAACCACAGCAGCAACGGTGATGTACCTCCCTGACAGCAAGTAAGCGCAGGAGTGTTTGGAAGCGCATTGCGTCTATCAAAACAAATTGGGCCGAAAGTTAGCAAAAAGTGTTTGGCGTCAGTTGGTAGCAAGAGGCCACACGGGAAGCAGCGTCTTAGCCCGGCTAGCTCAGTCGGTAGAGCATGAGACTCTTAATCTCAGGGTCGTGGGTTCGAGCCCCACGTTGGGCGTATGGCATCGCAACGTTTTGGCCCAGTCAGTGGCATTCATGCGCACTGCACGGCCCCACCTTTACCATATCGACTGGCTTCTCTTCCATTCCCTCTACAAACGGGGAAATGTTTCGAGCTTATCTTTCTAGTGGTCAATTCGTATGGCAGCAAGTTGACCTTGCGCTGGGGCGTGGTTCTTATCAGCGCCACGTGTGACACGAATTGGATAGAGATAGTGGCACAGGCCCCGGACAGCCTTGCGTTGGTGGTATAGTGGTGAGCATAGCTGCCTTCCAAGCAGTTGACCCGGGTTCGATTCCCGGCCAACGCACTCCTATCCCTTTTTGGCCTTGCAAAGCGGCCCTAAGCAAAGACCCAAGTCATCCAGGTCCTTGAAGAAAGCTCCTAAGATATCCTGGCTTAGCGACAACTGTGGAGACTTTCTTCGGCATTCGAAAAGTCTCTGGCCTTATGCTTTAACTCGCTCAGGAGGTCCAGCATTATCCAGGGCCAAGGTTCAGCCATTTTGACTACTGATTCCCAAAGAGAATCAACTCTGTCACACACAACATTGCTAAGTATCTGGCAACAACGCTAACACCCTTAGCTGGCATCATATTGCACCATTTGCTATTCGGTGACGAAGGCATCGAATAGCAAATGACCCGCTTTGGACTGTGTCTTGCAAGGCAAGGAAAGGGGTGCATTTGGGCAAGGAGGCCTACAGGAAACCTACCCACACACACCGCTATCTGCTTTTTGGCTCACACCACCCACTGGAACCCAAGCTGGGGCTTCTTAGGACTCTGCAATATCGGGCTGACGCGGTAACAACAAAAAGAGTCTACAGACCCTCTCAGGTGTGCTTTGAAAGCTTGTGGCTAGCCAGACTGGGTCTTGGCTAAACATCCACAAGGTCACAAAAACAAACTGGGGAGAAGCAGAACATTTGGAGAAATATAGTCACCCCCGTAAGCCACTGGAGTGTCAGAAAAACTCCGGAGGATCTTTAACAACAATTGCATCGCTGTGTACTTCAAGTCCAGCAATACACTGGGACGGAAGCTTGTACATCGGCACTATCTGCACTGCCCATTTTGAACATCGCTCTAGCTAGCCAAGCGATTTGACAACAATTGTCACCTTTAGCCACGCCGATCTAGGCACCAATAGCTATGCAGGCTTCCTGCCACCAACAATGGGATCATCTAACTTGAACAGGGCGGTTCTACAATTTTCACACCTCCCCCTGTTCTTGGACAATCAACATCGACACATTCACATGGTGATTGTCTTAAGGTGTGACTAGAAGTGCTGCAGTTATCTTCCTGAGCCAAAGAAGTGGCTCGATCAACTATGTAAACCTCTTCAACAAACGGCTAGTACATTTGCAAGGGTCTCCAGTGAACGCTTGTTTGTCTGCTCAGTTGCCGGTCACCTGAAGAGAGCCAAAGGACACGCTTTGTTTTAGCCTTCGGGCCCCACTGAGGTAATGGAGAAAACATGAGCGTCCCTGGGTGGGCTCGAACCACCAACCTTTCGGTTAACAGCCGAACGCGCTAACCGATTGCGCCACAGAGACTGCACGCCGAGGGCCGGCGCACCGGCCGAGGGAGACATGAATAATAAAAACAAAGTTCCTTAAAAGGCTTCCCAATTGCACATTTCTAGAGTGCCTTCTAGAGTGCCTTCTAGTTAAAGGGGGAGAGAGGCAGGGTAAAAGAGGGCATCCTTCGAGCCGGAATCGAACCAGCGACCTAAGGATTACTACGTTGACGCTACAGTCCTCCGCTCTACCAGCTGAGCTATCGAAGGGCCCGCCGGTGGGTCGTAGCCCGTGACTCCTTGCATTCAAAGCCAGCGCTTTGCCCTTTGCGTTAGTCCTTCTGCCTTGAGGGATTGGTCTATGCCGCCTCTGCCTGAAAGGTCAAATGCCTTGGCAGCTGTGATGTGGGAAAGCTCGGCTTCACGTTTTGCACAGCGAGAAAACACAATCGAAGCACCTACCGCGTTTTGTTGGGAGCCCAAAAACCACAGCAGCAACGGTGATGTACCTCCCTGACAGCAAGTAAGCGCAGGAGTGTTTGGAAGCGCATTGCGTCTATCAAAACAAATTGGGCCGAAAGTTAGCAAAAAGTGTTTGGCGTCAGTTGGTAGCAAGAGGCCACACGGGAGGCAGCGTCTTAGCCCGGCTAGCTCAGTCGGTAGAGCATGAGACTCTTAATCTCAGGGTCGTGGGTTCGAGCCCCACGTTGGGCGTATGGCATCGCAACGTTTTGGCCCAGTCAGTGGCATTCATGCGCACTGCACGGCCCCACCTTTACCATATCGACTGGCTTCTCTTCCATTCCCTCTACAAACGGGGAAATGTTTCGAGCTTATCTTTCTAGTGGTCAATTCGTATGGCAGCAAGTTGACCTTGCGCTGGGGCGTGGTTCTTATCAGCGCCACGTGTGACACGAATTGGATAGAGATAGTGGCACAGGCCCCGGACAGCCTTGCGTTGGTGGTATAGTGGTGAGCATAGCTGCCTTCCAAGCAGTTGACCCGGGTTCGATTCCCGGCCAACGCACTCCTATCCCTTTTTGGCCTTGCAAAGCGGCCCTAAGCAAAGACCCAAGTCATCCAGGTCCTTGAAGAAAGCTCTTAAGATATCCTGGCTTAGCGACAACTGTGGAGACTTTCTTCGGCATTCGAAAAGTCTCTGGCCTTATGCTTTAACTCGCTCAGGAGGTCCAGCATTATCCAGGGCCAAGGTTCAGCCATTTTGACTACTGATTCCCAAAGAGAATCAACTCTGTCACACACAACATTGCTAAGTATCTGGCAACAACGCTAACACCCTTAGCTGGCATCATATTGCACCATTTGCTATTCGGTGACGAAGGCATCGAATAGCAAATGACCCGCTTTGGACTGTGTCTTGCAAGGCAAGGAAAGGGGTGCATTTGGGCAAGGAGGCCTACAGGAAACCTACCCACACACACCGCTATCTGCTTTTTGGCTCACACCACCCACTGGAACCCAAGCTGGGGCTTCTTAGGACTCTGCAATATCGGGCTGACGCGGTAACAACAAAAAGAGTCTACAGACCCTCTCAGGTGTGCTTTGAAAGCTTGTGGCTAGCCAGACTGGGTCTTGGCTAAACATCCACAAGGTCACGAAAACAAACTGGGGAGAAGCAGAACATTTGGAGAAATATAGTCACCCCCGTAAGCCACTGGAGTGTCAGAAAAACTCCGGAGGATCTTTAACAACAATTGCATCGCTGTGTACTTCAAGTCCAGCAATACACTGGGACGGAAGCTTGTACATCGGCACTATCTGCACTGCCCATTTTGAACATCGCTCTAGCTAGCCAAGCGATTTGACAACAATTGTCACCTTTAGCCACGCCGATCTAGGCACCAATAGCTATGCAGGCTTCCTGCCACCAAGAATGGGATCATCTAACTTGAACAGGGCGGTTCTACAATTTTCACACCTCCCCCTGTTCTTGGACAATCAACATCGACACATTCACATGGTGATTGTCTTAAGGTGTGACTAGAAGTGCTGCAGTTATCTTCCTGAGCCAAAGAAGTGGCTCGATCAACTATGTAAACCTCTTCAACAAACGGCTAGTACATTTGCAAGGGTCTCCAGTGAACGCTTGTTTGTCTGCTCAGTTGCCGGTCACCTGAAGAGAGCCAAAGGACACGCTTTGTTTTAGCCTTCGGGCCCCACTGAGGTAATGGAGAAAACATGAGCGTCCCTGGGTGGGCTCGAACCACCAACCTTTCGGTTAACAGCCGAACGCGCTAACCGATTGCGCCACAGAGACTGCACGCCGAGGGCCGGCGCACCGGCCGAGGGAGACATGAATAATAAAAACAAAGTTCCTTAAAAGGCTTCCCAATTGCACATTTCTAGAGTGCCTTCTAGAGTGCCTTCTAGTTAAAGGGGGAGAGAGGCAGGGTAAAAGAGGGCATCCTTCGAGCCGGAATCGAACCAGCGACCTAAGGATTACAACGTTGACGCTACAGTCCTCCGCTCTACCAGCTGAGCTATCGAAGGGCCCGCCGGTGGGTCGTAGCCCGTGACTCCTTGCATTCAAAGCCAGCGCTTTGCCCTTTGCGTTAGTCCTTCTGCCTTGAGGGATTGGTCTATGCCGCCTCTGCCTGAAAGGTCAAATGCCTTGGCAGCTGTGATGTGGGAAAGCTCGGCTTCACGTTTTGCACAGCGAGAAAACACAATCGAAGCACCTACCGCGTTTTGTTGGGAGCCCAAAAACCACAGCAGCAACGGTGATGTACCTCCCTGACAGCAAGTAAGCGCAGGAGTGTTTGGAAGCGCATTGCGTCTATCAAAACAAATTGGGCCGAAAGTTAGCAAAAAGTGTTTGGCGTCAGTTGGTAGCAAGAGGCCACACGGGAGGCAGCGTCTTAGCCCGGCTAGCTCAGTCGGTAGAGCATGAGACTCTTAATCTCAGGGTCGTGGGTTCGAGCCCCACGTTGGGCGTATGGCATCGCAACGTTTTGGCCCAGTCAGTGGCATTCATGCGCACTGCACGGCCCCACCTTTACCATATCGACTGGCTTCTCTTCCATTCCCTCTACAAACGGGGAAATGTTTCGAGCTTATCTTTCTAGTGGTCAATTCGTATGGCAGCAAGTTGACCTTGCGCTGGGGCGTGGTTCTTATCAGCGCCACGTGTGACACGAATTGGATAGAGATAGTGGCACAGGCCCCGGACAGCCTTGCGTTGGTGGTATAGTGGTGAGCATAGCTGCCTTCCAAGCAGTTGACCCGGGTTCGATTCCCGGCCAATGCACTCCTATCCCTTTTTGGCCTTGCAAAGCGGCCCTAAGCAAAGACCCAAGTCATCCAGGTCCTTGAAGAAAGCTCCTAAGATATCCTGGCTTAGCGACAACTGTGGAGACTTTCTTCGGCATTCGAAAAGTCTCTGGCCTTATGCTTTAACTCGCTCAGGAGGTCCAGCATTATCCAGGGCCAAGGTTCAGCCATTTTGACTACTGATTCCCAAAGAGAATCAACTCTGTCACACACAACATTGCTAAGTATCTGGCAACAACGCTAACACCCTTAGCTGGCATCATATTGCACCATTTGCTATTCGGTGACGAAGGCATCGAATAGCAAATGACCCGCTTTGGACTGTGTCTTGCAAGGCAAGGAAAGGGGTGCATTTGGGCAAGGAGGCCTACAGGAAACCTACCCACACACACCGCTATCTGCTTTTTGGCTCACACCACCCACTGGAACCCAAGCTGGGGCTTCTTAGGACTCTGCAATATCGGGCTGACGCGGTAACAACAAAAAGAGTCTACAGACCCTCTCAGGTGTGCTTTGAAAGCTTGTGGCTAGCCAGACTGGGTCTTGGCTAAACATCCACAAGGTCACAAAAACAAACTGGGGAGAAGCAGAACATTTGGAGAAATATAGTCACCCCCGTAAGCCACTGGAGTGTCAGAAAAACTCCGGAGGATCTTTAACAACAATTGTATCGCTGTGTACTTCAAGTCCAGCAATACACTGGGACGGAAGCTTGTACATCGGCACTATCTGCACTGCCCATTTTGAACATCGCTCTAGCTAGCCAAGCGATTTGACAACAATTGTCACCTTTAGCCACGCCGATCTAGGCACCAATAGCTATGCAGGCTTCCTGCCACCAACAATGGGATCATCTAACTTGAACAGGGCGGTTCTACAATTTTCACACCTCCCCCTGTTCTTGGACAATCAACATCGACACATTCACATGGTGATTGTCTTAAGGTGTGACTAGAAGTGCTGCAGTTATCTTCCTGAGCCAAAGAAGTGGCTCGATCAACTATGTAAACCTCTTCAACAAACGGCTAGTACATTTGCAAGGGTCTCCAGTGAACGCTTGTTTGTCTGCTCAGTTGCCGGTCACCTGAAGAGAGCCAAAGGACACGCTTTGTTTTAGCCTTCGGGCCCCACTGAGGTAATGGAGAAAACATGAGCGTCCCTGGGTGGGCTCGAACCACCAACCTTTCGGTTAACAGCCGAACGCGCTAACCGATTGCGCCACAGAGACTGCACGCCGAGGGCCGGCGCACCGGCCGAGGGAGACATGAATAATAAAAACAAAGTTCCTTAAAAGGCTTCCCAATTGCACATTTCTAGAGTGCCTTCTAGAGTGCCTTCTAGTTAAAGGGGGAGAGAGGCAGGGTAAAAGAGGGCATCCTTCGAGCCGGAATCGAACCAGCGACCTAAGGATTACTACGTTGACGCTACAGTCCTCCGCTCTACCAGCTGAGCTATCGAAGGGCCCGCCGGTGGGTCGTAGCCCGTGACTCCTTGCATTCAAAGCCAGCGCTTTGCCCTTTGCGTTAGTCCTTCTGCCTTGAGGGATTGGTCTATGCCGCCTCTGCCTGAAAGGTCAAATGCCTTGGCAGCTGTGATGTGGGAAAGCTCGGCTTCACGTTTTGCACAGCGAGAAAACACAATCGAAGCACCTACCGCGTTTTGTTGGGAGCCCAAAAACCACAGCAGCAACGGTGATGTACCTCCCTGACAGCAAGTAAGCGCAGGAGTGTTTGGAAGCGCATTGCGTCTATCAAAACAAATTGGGCCGAAAGTTAGCAAAAAGTGTTTGGCGTCAGTTGGTAGCAAGAGGCCACACGGGAGGCAGCGTCTTAGCCCGGCTAGCTCAGTCGGTAGAGCATGAGACTCTTAATCTCAGGGTCGTGGGTTCGAGCCCCACGTTGGGCGTATGGCATCGCAACGTTTTGGCCCAGTCAGTGGCATTCATGCGCACTGCACGGCCCCACCTTTACCATATCGACTGGCTTCTCTTCCATTCCCTCTACAAACGGGGAAATGTTTCGAGCTTATCTTTCTAGTGGTCAATTCGTATGGCAGCAAGTTGACCTTGCGCTGGGGCGTGGTTCTTATCAGCGCCACGTGTGACACGAATTGGATAGAGATAGTGGCACAGGCCCCGGACAGCCTTGCGTTGGTGGTATAGTGGTGAGCATAGCTGCCTTCCAAGCAGTTGACCCGGGTTCGATTCCCGGCCAACGCACTCCTATCCCTTTTTGGCCTTGCAAAGCGGCCCTAAGCAAAGACCCAAGTCATCCAGGTCCTTGAAGAAAGCTCCTAAGATATCCTGGCTTAGCGACAACTGTGGAGACTTTCTTCGGCATTCGAAAAGTCTCTGGCCTTATGCTTTAACTCGCTCAGGAGGTCCAGCATTATCCAGGGCCAAGGTTCAGCCATTTTGACTACTGATTCCCAAAGAGAATCAACTCTGTCACACACAACATTGCTAAGTATCTGGCAACAACGCTAACACCCTTAGCTGGCATCATATTGCACCATTTGCTATTCGGTGACGAAGGCATCGAATAGCAAATGACCCGCTTTGGACTGTGTCTTGCAAGGCAAGGAAAGGGGTGCATTTGGGCAAGGAGGCCTACAGGAAACCTACCCACACACACCGCTATCTGCTTTTTGGCTCACACCACCCACTGGAACCCAAGCTGGGGCTTCTTAGGACTCTGCAATATCGGGCTGACGCGGTAACAACAAAAAGAGTCTACAGACCCTCTCAGGTGTGCTTTGAAAGCTTGTGGCTAGCCAGACTGGGTCTTGGCTAAACATCCACAAGGTCACGAAAACAAACTGGGGAGAAGCAGAACATTTGGAGAAATATAGTCACCCCCGTAAGCCACTGGAGTGTCAGAAAAACTCCGGAGGATCTTTAACAACAATTGCATCGCTGTGTACTTCAAGTCCAGCAATACACTGGGACGGAAGCTTGTACATCGGCACTATCTGCACTGCCCATTTTGAACATCGCTCTAGCTAGCCAAGCGATTTGACAACAATTGTCACCTTTAGCCACGCCGATCTAGGCACCAATAGCTATGCAGGCTTCCTGCCACCAAGAATGGGATCATCTAACTTGAACAGGGCGGTTCTACAATTTTCACACCTCCCCCTGTTCTTGGACAATCAACATCGACACATTCACATGGTGATTGTCTTAAGGTGTGACTAGAAGTGCTGCAGTTATCTTCCTGAGCCAAAGAAGTGGCTCGATCAACTATGTAAACCTCTTCAACAAACGGCTAGTACATTTGCAAGGGTCTCCAGTGAACGCTTGTTTGTCTGCTCAGTTGCCGGTCACCTGAAGAGAGCCAAAGGACACGCTTTGTTTTAGCCTTTGGGCCCCACTGAGGTAATGGAGAAAACATGAGCGTCCCTGGGTGGGCTCGAACCACCAACCTTTCGGTTAACAGCCGAACGCGCTAACCGATTGCGCCACAGAGACTGCACGCCGAGGGCCGGCGCACCGGCCGAGGGAGACATGAATAATAAAAACAAAGTTCCTTAAAAGGCTTCCCAATTGCACATTTCTAGAGTGCCTTCTAGAGTGCCTTCTAGTTAAAGGGGGAGAGAGGCAGGGTAAAAGAGGGCATCCTTCGAGCCGGAATCGAACCAGCGACCTAAGGATTACTACGTTGACGCTACAGTCCTCCGCTCTACCAGCTGAGCTATCGAAGGGCCCGCCGGTGGGTCGTAGCCCGTGACTCCTTGCATTCAAAGCCAGCGCTTTGCCCTTTGCGTTAGTCCTTCTGCCTTGAGGGATTGGTCTATGCCGCCTCTGCCTGAAAGGTCAAATGCCTTGGCAGCTGTGATGTGGGAAAGCTCGGCTTCACGTTTTGCACAGCGAGAAAACACAATCGAAGCACCTACCGCGTTTTGTTGGGAGCCCAAAAACCACAGCAGCAACGGTGATGTACCTCCCTGACAGCAAGTAAGCGCAGGAGTGTTTGGAAGCGCATTGCGTCTATCAAAATAAATTGGGCCGAAAGTTAGCAAAAAGTGTTTGGCGTCAGTTGGTAGCAAGAGGCCACACGGGAGGCAGCGTCTTAGCCCGGCTAGCTCAGTCGGTAGAGCATGAGACTCTTAATCTCAGGGTCGTGGGTTCGAGCCCCACGTTGGGCGTATGGCATCGCAACGTTTTGGCCCAGTCAGTGGCATTCATGCGCACTGCACAGCCCCACCTTTACCATATCGACTGGCTTCTCTTCCATTCCCTCTACAAACGGGGAAATGTTTCGAGCTTATCTTTCTAGTGGTCAATTCGTATGGCAGCAAGTTGACCTTGCGCTGGGGCGTGGTTCTTATCAGCGCCACGTGTGACACGAATTGGATAGAGATAGTGGCACAGGCCCCGGACAGCCTTGCGTTGGTGGTATAGTGGTGAGCATAGCTGCCTTCCAAGCAGTTGACCCGGGTTCGATTCCCGGCCAACGCACTCCTATCCCTTTTTGGCCTTGCAAAGCGGCCCTAAGCAAAGACCCAAGTCATCCAGGTCCTTGAAGAAAGCTCCTAAGATATCCTGGCTTAGCGACAACTGTGGAGACTTTCTTCGGCATTCGAAAAGTCTCTGGCCTTATGCTTTAACTCGCTCAGGAGGTCCAGCATTATCCAGGGCCAAGGTTCAGCCATTTTGACTACTGATTCCCAAAGAGAATCAACTCTGTCACACACAACATTGCTAAGTATCTGGCAACAACGCTAACACCCTTAGCTGGCATCATATTGCACCATTTGCTATTCGGTGACGAAGGCATCGAATAGCAAATGACCCGCTTTGGACTGTGTCTTGCAAGGCAAGGAAAGGGGTGCATTTGGGCAAGGAGGCCTACAGGAAACCTACCCACACACACCGCTATCTGCTTTTTGGCTCACACCACCCACTGGAACCCAAGCTGGGGCTTCTTAGGACTCTGCAATATCGGGCTGACGCGGTAACAACAAAAAGAGTCTACAGACCCTCTCAGGTGTGCTTTGAAAGCTTGTGGCTAGCCAGACTGGGTCTTGGCTAAACATCCACAAGGTCACGAAAACAAACTGGGGAGAAGCAGAACATTTGGAGAAATATAGTCACCCCCGTAAGCCACTGGAGTGTCAGAAAAACTCCGGAGGATCTTTAACAACAATTGCATCGCTGTGTACTTCAAGTCCAGCAATACACTGGGACGGAAGCTTGTACATCGGCACTATCTGCACTGCCCATTTTGAACATCGCTCTAGCTAGCCAAGCGATTTGACAACAATTGTCACCTTTAGCCACGCCGATCTAGGCACCAATAGCTATGCAGGCTTCCTGCCACCAAGAATGGGATCATCTAACTTGAACAGGGCGGTTCTACAATTTTCACACCTCCCCCTGTTCTTGGACAATCAACATCGACACATTCACATGGTGATTGTCTTAAGGTGTGACTAGAAGTGCTGCAGTTATCTTCCTGAGCCAAAGAAGTGGCTCGATCAACTATGTAAACCTCTTCAACAAACGGCTAGTACATTTGCAAGGGTCTCCAGTGAACGCTTGTTTGTCTGCTCAGTTGCCGGTCACCTGAAGAGAGCCAAAGGACACGCTTTGTTTTAGCCTTCGGGCCCCACTGAGGTAATGGAGAAAACATGAGCGTCCCTGGGTGGGCTCGAACCACCAACCTTTCGGTTAACAGCCGAACGCGCTAACCGATTGCGCCACAGAGACTGCACGCCGAGGGCCGGCGCACCGGCCGAGGGAGACATGAATAATAAAAACAAAGTTCCTTAAAAGGCTTCCCAATTGCACATTTCTAGAGTGCCTTCTAGAGTGCCTTCTAGTTAAAGGGGGAGAGAGGCAGGGTAAAAGAGGGCATCCTTCGAGCCGGAATCGAACCAGCGACCTAAGGATTACTACGTTGACGCTACAGTCCTCCGCTCTACCAGCTGAGCTATCGAAGGGCCCGCCGGTGGGTCGTAGCCCGTGACTCCTTGCATTCAAAGCCAGCGCTTTGCCCTTTGCGTTAGTCCTTCTGCCTTGAGGGATTGGTCTATGCCGCCTCTGCCTGAAAGGTCAAATGCCTTGGCAGCTGTGATGTGGGAAAGCTCGGCTTCACGTTTTGCACAGCGAGAAAACACAATCGAAGCACCTACCGCGTTTTGTTGGGAGCCCAAAAACCACAGCAGCAACGGTGATGTACCTCCCTGACAGCAAGTAAGCGCAGGAGTGTTTGGAAGCGCATTGCGTCTATCAAAACAAATTGGGCCGAAAGTTAGCAAAAAGTGTTTGGCGTCAGTTGGTAGCAAGAGGCCACACGGGAGGCAGCGTCTTAGCCCGGCTAGCTCAGTCGGTAGAGCATGAGACTCTTAATCTCAGGGTCGTGGGTTCGAGCCCCACGTTGGGCGTATGGCATCGCAACGTTTTGGCCCAGTCAGTGGCATTCATGCGCACTGCACGGCCCCACCTTTACCATATCGACTGGCTTCTCTTCCATTCCCTCTACAAACGGGGAAATGTTTCGAGCTTATCTTTCTAGTGGTCAATTCGTATGGCAGCAAGTTGACCTTGCGCTGGGGCGTGGTTCTTATCAGCGCCACGTGTGACACGAATTGGATAGAGATAGTGGCACAGGCCCCGGACAGCCTTGCGTTGGTGGTATAGTGGTGAGCATAGCTGCCTTCCAAGCAGTTGACCCGGGTTCGATTCCCGGCCAACGCACTCCTATCCCTTTTTGGCCTTGCAAAGCGGCCCTAAGCAAAGACCCAAGTCATCCAGGTCCTTGAAGAAAGCTCCTAAGATATCCTGGCTTAGCGACAACTGTGGAGACTTTCTTCGGCATTCGAAAAGTCTCTGGCCTTATGCTTTAACTCGCTCAGGAGGTCCAGCATTATCCAGGGCCAAGGTTCAGCCATTTTGACTACTGATTCCCAAAGAGAATCAACTCTGTCACACACAACATTGCTAAGTATCTGGCAACAACGCTAACACCCTTAGCTGGCATCATATTGCACCATTTGCTATTCGGTGACGAAGGCATCGAATAGCAAATGACCCGCTTTGGACTGTGTCTTGCAAGGCAAGGAAAGGGGTGCATTTGGGCAAGGAGGCCTACAGGAAACCTACCCACACACACCGCTATCTGCTTTTTGGCTCACACCACCCACTGGAACCCAAGCTGGGGCTTCTTAGGACTCTGCAATATCGGGCTGACGCGGTAACAACAAAAAGAGTCTACAGACCCTCTCAGGTGTGCTTTGAAAGCTTGTGGCTAGCCAGACTGGGTCTTGGCTAAACATCCACAAGGTCACGAAAACAAACTGGGGAGAAGCAGAACATTTGGAGAAATATAGTCACCCCCGTAAGCCACTGGAGTGTCAGAAAAACTCCGGAGGATCTTTAACAACAATTGCATCGCTGTGTACTTCAAGTCCAGCAATACACTGGGACGGAAGCTTGTACATCGGCACTATCTGCACTGCCCATTTTGAACATCGCTCTAGCTAGCCAAGCGATTTGACAACAATTGTCACCTTTAGCCACGCCGATCTAGGCACCAATAGCTATGCAGGCTTCCTGCCACCAAGAATGGGATCATCTAACTTGAACAGGGCGGTTCTACAATTTTCACACCTCCCCCTGTTCTTGGACAATCAACATCGACACATTCACATGGTGATTGTCTTAAGGTGTGACTAGAAGTGCTGCAGTTATCTTCCTGAGCCAAAGAAGTGGCTCGATCAACTATGTAAACCTCTTCAACAAACGGCTAGTACATTTGCAAGGGTCTCCAGTGAACGCTTGTTTGTCTGCTCAGTTGCCGGTCACCTGAAGAGAGCCAAAGGACACGCTTTGTTTTAGCCTTCGGGCCCCACTGAGGTAATGGAGAAAACATGAGCGTCCCTGGGTGGGCTCGAACCACCAACCTTTCGGTTAACAGCCGAACGCGCTAACCGATTGCGCCACAGAGACTGCACGCCGAGGGCCGGCGCACCGGCCGAGGGAGACATGAATAATAAAAACAAAGTTCCTTAAAAGGCTTCCCAATTGCACATTTCTAGAGTGCCTTCTAGAGTGCCTTCTAGTTAAAGGGGGAGAGAGGCAGGGTAAAAGAGGGCATCCTTCGAGCCGGAATCGAACCAGCGACCTAAGGATTACTACGTTGACGCTACAGTCCTCCGCTCTACCAGCTGAGCTATCGAAGGGCCCGCCGGTGGGTCGTAGCCCGTGACTCCTTGCATTCAAAGCCAGCGCTTTGCCCTTTGCGTTAGTCCTTCTGCCTTGAGGGATTGGTCTATGCCGCCTCTGCCTGAAAGGTCAAATGCCTTGGCAGCTGTGATGTGGGAAAGCTCGGCTTCACGTTTTGCACAGCGAGAAAACACAATCGAAGCACCTACCGCGTTTTGTTGGGAGCCCAAAAACCACAGCAGCAACGGTGATGTACCTCCCTGACAGCAAGTAAGCGCAGGAGTGTTTGGAAGCGCATTGCGTCTATCAAAACAAATTGGGCCGAAAGTTAGCAAAAAGTGTTTGGCGTCAGTTGGTAGCAAGAGGCCACACGGGAGGCAGCGTCTTAGCCCGGCTAGCTCAGTCGGTAGAGCATGAGACTCTTAATCTCAGGGTCGTGGGTTCGAGCCCCACGTTGGGCGTATGGCATCGCAACGTTTTGGCCCAGTCAGTGGCATTCATGCGCACTGCACGGCCCCACCTTTACCATATCGACTGGCTTCTCTTCCATTCCCTCTACAAACGGGGAAATGTTTCGAGCTTATCTTTCTAGTGGTCAATTCGTATGGCAGCAAGTTGACCTTGCGCTGGGGCGTGGTTCTTATCAGCGCCACGTGTGACACGAATTGGATAGAGATAGTGGCACAGGCCCCGGACAGCCTTGCGTTGGTGGTATAGTGGTGAGCATAGCTGCCTTCCAAGCAGTTGACCCGGGTTCGATTCCCGGCCAACGCACTCCTATCCCTTTTTGGCCTTGCAAAGCGGCCCTAAGCAAAGACCCAAGTCATCCAGGTCCTTGAAGAAAGCTCCTAAGATATCCTGGCTTAGCGACAACTGTGGAGACTTTCTTCGGCATTCGAAAAGTCTCTGGCCTTATGCTTTAACTCGCTCAGGAGGTCCAGCATTATCCAGGGCCAAGGTTCAGCCATTTTGACTACTGATTCCCAAAGAGAATCAACTCTGTCACACACAACATTGCTAAGTATCTGGCAACAACGCTAACACCCTTAGCTGGCATCATATTGCACCATTTGCTATTCGGTGACGAAGGCATCGAATAGCAAATGACCCGCTTTGGACTGTGTCTTGCAAGGCAAGAAAAGGGGTGCATTTGGGCAAGGAGGCCTACAGGAAACCTACCCACACACACCGCTATCTGCTTTTTGGCTCACACCACCCACTGGAACCCAAGCTGGGGCTTCTTAGGACTCTGCAATATCGGGCTGACGCGGTAACAACAAAAAGAGTCTACAGACCCTCTCAGGTGTGCTTTGAAAGCTTGTGGCTAGCCAGACTGGGTCTTGGCTAAACATCCACAAGGTCACGAAAACAAACTGGGGAGAAGCAGAACATTTGGAGAAATATAGTCACCCCCGTAAGCCACTGGAGTGTCAGAAAAACTCCGGAGGATCTTTAACAACAATTGCATCGCTGTGTACTTCAAGTCCAGCAATACACTGGGACGGAAGCTTGTACATCGGCACTATCTGCACTGCCCATTTTGAACATCGCTCTAGCTAGCCAAGCGATTTGACAACAATTGTCACCTTTAGCCACGCCGATCTAGGCACCAATAGCTATGCAGGCTTCCTGCCACCAACAATGGGATCATCTAACTTGAACAGGGCGGTTCTACAATTTTCACACCTCCCCCTGTTCTTGGACAATCAACATCGACACATTCACATGGTGATTGTCTTAAGGTGTGACTAGAAGTGCTGCAGTTATCTTCCTGAGCCAAAGAAGTGGCTCGATCAACTATGTAAACCTCTTCAACAAACGGCTAGTACATTTGCAAGGGTCTCCAGTGAACGCTTGTTTGTCTGCTCAGTTGCCGGTCACCTGAAGAGAGCCAAAGGACACGCTTTGTTTTAGCCTTCGGGCCCCACTGAGGTAATGGAGAAAACATGAGCGTCCCTGGGTGGGCTCGAACCACCAACCTTTCGGTTAACAGCCGAACGCGCTAACCGATTGCGCCACAGAGACTGCACGCTGAGGGCCGGCGCACCGGCCGAGGGAGACATGAATAATAAAAACAAAGTTCCTTAAAAGGCTTCCCAATTGCACATTTCTAGAGTGCCTTCTAGAGTGCCTTCTAGTTAAAGGGGGAGAGAGGCAGGGTAAAAGAGGGCATCCTTCGAGCCGGAATCGAACCAGCGACCTAAGGATTACTACGTTGACGCTACAGTCCTCCGCTCTACCAGCTGAGCTATCGAAGGGCCCGCCGGTGGGTCGTAGCCCGTGACTCCTTGCATTCAAAGCCAGCGCTTTGCCCTTTGCGTTAGTCCTTCTGCCTTGAGGGATTGGTCTATGCCGCCTCTGCCTGAAAGGTCAAATGCCTTGGCAGCTGTGATGTGGGAAAGCTCGGCTTCACGTTTTGCACAGCGAGAAAACACAATCGAAGCACCTACCGCGTTTTGTTGGGAGCCCAAAAACCACAGCAGCAACGGTGATGTACCTCCCTGACAGCAAGTAAGCGCAGGAGTGTTTGGAAGCGCATTGCGTCTATCAAAACAAATTGGGCCGAAAGTTAGCAAAAAGTGTTTGGCGTCAGTTGGTAGCAAGAGGCCACACGGGAGGCAGCGTCTTAGCCCGGCTAGCTCAGTCGGTAGAGCATGAGACTCTTAATCTCAGGGTCGTGGGTTCGAGCCCCACGTTGGGCGTATGGCATCGCAACGTTTTGGCCCAGTCAGTGGCATTCATGCGCACTGCACGGCCCCACCTTTACCATATCGACTGGCTTCTCTTCCATTCCCTCTACAAACGGGGAAATGTTTCGAGCTTATCTTTCTAGTGGTCAATTCGTATGGCAGCAAGTTGACCTTGCGCTGGGGCGTGGTTCTTATCAGCGCCACGTGTGACACGAATTGGATAGAGATAGTGGCACAGGCCCCGGACAGCCTTGCGTTGGTGGTATAGTGGTGAGCATAGCTGCCTTCCAAGCAGTTGACCCGGGTTCGATTCCCGGCCAACGCACTCCTATCCCTTTTTGGCCTTGCAAAGCGGCCCTAAGCAAAGACCCAAGTCATCCAGGTCCTTGAAGAAAGCTCCTAAGATATCCTGGCTTAGCGACAACTGTGGAGACTTTCTTCGGCATTCGAAAAGTCTCTGGCCTTATGCTTTAACTCGCTCAGGAGGTCCAGCATTATCCAGGGCCAAGGTTCAGCCATTTTGACTACTGATTCCCAAAGAGAATCAACTCTGTCACACACAACATTGCTAAGTATCTGGCAACAACGCTAACACCCTTAGCTGGCATCATATTGCACCATTTGCTATTCGGTGACGAAGGCATCGAATAGCAAATGACCCGCTTTGGACTGTGTCTTGCAAGGCAAGGAAAGGGGTGCATTTGGGCAAGGAGGCCTACAGGAAACCTACCCACACACACCGCTATCTGCTTTTTGGCTCACACCACCCACTGGAACCCAAGCTGGGGCTTCTTAGGACTCTGCAATATCGGGCTGACGCGGTAACAACAAAAAGAGTCTACAGACCCTCTCAGGTGTGCTTTGAAAGCTTGTGGCTAGCCAGACTGGGTCTTGGCTAAACATCCACAAGGTCACGAAAACAAACTGGGGAGAAGCAGAACATTTGGAGAAATATAGTCACCCCCGTAAGCCACTGGAGTGTCAGAAAAACTCCGGAGGATCTTTAACAACAATTGCATCGCTGTGTACTTCAAGTCCAGCAATACACTGGGACGGAAGCTTGTACATCGGCACTATCTGCACTGCCCATTTTGAACATCGCTCTAGCTAGCCAAGCGATTTGACAACAATTGTCACCTTTAGCCACGCCGATCTAGGCACCAATAGCTATGCAGGCTTCCTGCCACCAACAATGGGATCATCTAACTTGAACAGGGCGGTTCTACAATTTTCACACCTCCCCCTGTTCTTGGACAATCAACATCGACACATTCACATGGTGATTGTCTTAAGGTGTGACTAGAAGTGCTGCAGTTATCTTCCTGAGCCAAAGAAGTGGCTCGATCAACTATGTAAACCTCTTCAACAAACGGCTAGTACATTTGCAAGGGTCTCCAGTGAACGCTTGTTTGTCTGCTCAGTTGCCGGTCACCTGAAGAGAGCCAAAGGACACGCTTTGTTTTAGCCTTCGGGCCCCACTGAGGTAATGGAGAAAACATGAGCGTCCCTGGGTGGGCTCGAACCACCAACCTTTCGGTTAACAGCCGAACGCGCTAACCGATTGCGCCACAGAGACTGCACGCCGAGGGTCGGCGCACCGGCCGAGGGAGACATGAATAATAAAAACAAAGTTCCTTAAAAGGCTTCCCAATTGCACATTTCTAGAGTGCCTTCTAGAGTGCCTTCTAGTTAAAGGGGGAGAGAGGCAGGGTAAAAGAGGGCATCCTTCGAGCCGGAATCGAACCAGCGACCTAAGGATTACTACGTTGACGCTACAGTCCTCCGCTCTACCAGCTGAGCTATCGAAGGGCCCGCCGGTGGGTCGTAGCCCGTGACTCCTTGCATTCAAAGCCAGCGCTTTGCCCTTTGCGTTAGTCCTTCTGCCTTGAGGGATTGGTCTATGCCGCCTCTGCCTGAAAGGTCAAATGCCTTGGCAGCTGTGATGTGGGAAAGCTCGGCTTCACGTTTTGCACAGCGAGAAAACACAATCGAAGCACCTACCGCGTTTTGTTGGGAGCCCAAAAACCACAGCAGCAACGGTGATGTACCTCCCTGACAGCAAGTAAGCGCAGGAGTGTTTGGAAGCGCATTGCGTCTATCAAAACAAATTGGGCCGAAAGTTAGCAAAAAGTGTTTGGCGTCAGTTGGTAGCAAGAGGCCACACGGGAGGCAGCGTCTTAGCCCGGCTAGCTCAGTCGGTAGAGCATGAGACTCTTAATCTCAGGGTCGTGGGTTCGAGCCCCACGTTGGGCGTATGGCATCGCAACGTTTTGGCCCAGTCAGTGGCATTCATGCGCACTGCACGGCCCCACCTTTACCATATCGACTGGCTTCTCTTCCATTCCCTCTACAAACGGGGAAATGTTTCGAGCTTATCTTTCTAGTGGTCAATTCGTATGGCAGCAAGTTGACCTTGCGCTGGGGCGTGGTTCTTATCAGCGCCACGTGTGACACGAATTGGATAGAGATAGTGGCACAGGCCCCGGACAGCCTTGCGTTGGTGGTATAGTGGTGAGCATAGCTGCCTTCCAAGCAGTTGACCCGGGTTCGATTCCCGGCCAACGCACTCCTATCCCTTTTTGGCCTTGCAAAGCGGCCCTAAGCAAAGACCCAAGTCATCCAGGTCCTTGAAGAAAGCTCCTAAGATATCCTGGCTTAGCGACAACTGTGGAGACTTTCTTCGGCATTCGAAAAGTCTCTGGCCTTATGCTTTAACTCGCTCAGGAGGTCCAGCATTATCCAGGGCCAAGGTTCAGCCATTTTGACTACTGATTCCCAAAGAGAATCAACTCTGTCACACACAACATTGCTAAGTATCTGGCAACAACGCTAACACCCTTAGCTGGCATCATATTGCACCATTTGCTATTCGGTGACGAAGGCATCGAATAGCAAATGACCCGCTTTGGACTGTGTCTTGCAAGGCAAGGAAAGGGGTGCATTTGGGCAAGGAGGCCTACAGGAAACCTACCCACACACACCGCTATCTGCTTTTTGGCTCACACCACCCACTGGAACCCAAGCTGGGGCTTCTTAGGACTCTGCAATATCGGGCTGACGCGGTAACAACAAAAAGAGTCTACAGACCCTCTCAGGTGTGCTTTGAAAGCTTGTGGCTAGCCAGACTGGGTCTTGGCTAAACATCCACAAGGTCACGAAAACAAACTGGGGAGAAGCAGAACATTTGGAGAAATATAGTCACCCCCGTAAGCCACTGGAGTGTCAGAAAAACTCCGGAGGATCTTTAACAACAATTGCATCGCTGTGTACTTCAAGTCCAGCAATACACTGGGACGGAAGCTTGTACATCGGCACTATCTGCACTGCCCATTTTGAACATCGCTCTAGCTAGCCAAGCGATTTGACAACAATTGTCACCTTTAGCCACGCCGATCTAGGCACCAATAGCTATGCAGGCTTCCTGCCACCAACAATGGGATCATCTAACTTGAACAGGGCGGTTCTACAATTTTCACACCTCCCCCTGTTCTTGGACAATCAACATCGACACATTCACATGGTGATTGTCTTAAGGTGTGACTAGAAGTGCTGCAGTTATCTTCCTGAGCCAAAGAAGTGGCTCGATCAACTATGTAAACCTCTTCAACAAACGGCTAGTACATTTGCAAGGGTCTCCAGTGAACGCTTGTTTGTCTGCTCAGTTGCCGGTCACCTGAAGAGAGCCAAAGGACACGCTTTGTTTTAGCCTTCGGGCCCCACTGAGGTAATGGAGAAAACATGAGCGTCCCTGGGTGGGCTCGAACCACCAACCTTTCGGTTAACAGCCGAACGCGCTAACCGATTGCGCCACAGAGACTGCACGCCGAGGGCCGGCGCACCGGCCGAGGGAGACATGAATAATAAAAACAAAGTTCCTTAAAAGGCTTCCCAATTGCACATTTCTAGAGTGCCTTCTAGAGTGCCTTCTAGTTAAAGGGGGAGAGAGGCAGGGTAAAAGAGGGCATCCTTCGAGCCGGAATCGAACCAGCGACCTAAGGATTACTACGTTGACGCTACAGTCCTCCGCTCTACCAGCTGAGCTATCGAAGGGCCCGCCGGTGGGTCGTAGCCCGTGACTCCTTGCATTCAAAGCCAGCGCTTTGCCCTTTGCGTTAGTCCTTCTGCCTTGAGGGATTGGTCTATGCCGCCTCTGCCTGAAAGGTCAAATGCCTTGGCAGCTGTGATGTGGGAAAGCTCGGCTTCACGTTTTGCACAGCGAGAAAACACAATCGAAGCACCTACCGCGTTTTGTTGGGAGCCCAAAAACCACAGCAGCAACGGTGATGTACCTCCCTGACAGCAAGTAAGCGCAGGAGTGTTTGGAAGCGCATTGCGTCTATCAAAACAAATTGGGCCGAAAGTTAGCAAAAAGTGTTTGGCGTCAGTTGGTAGCAAGAGGCCACACGGGAGGCAGCGTCTTAGCCCGGCTAGCTCAGTCGGTAGAGCATGAGACTCTTAATCTCAGGGTCGTGGGTTCGAGCCCCACGTTGGGCGTATGGCATCGCAACGTTTTGGCCCAGTCAGTGGCATTCATGCGCACTGCACGGCCCCACCTTTACCATATCGACTGGCTTCTCTTCCATTCCCTCTACAAACGGGGAAATGTTTCGAGCTTATCTTTCTAGTGGTCAATTCGTATGGCAGCAAGTTGACCTTGCGCTGGGGCGTGGTTCTTATCAGCGCCACGTGTGACACGAATTGGATAGAGATAGTGGCACAGGCCCCGGACAGCCTTGCGTTGGTGGTATAGTGGTGAGCATAGCTGCCTTCCAAGCAGTTGACCCGGGTTCGATTCCCGGCCAACGCACTCCTATCCCTTTTTGGCCTTGCAAAGCGGCCCTAAGCAAAGACCCAAGTCATCCAGGTCCTTGAAGAAAGCTCCTAAGATATCCTGGCTTAGCGACAACTGTGGAGACTTTCTTCGGCATTCGAAAAGTCTCTGGCCTTATGCTTTAACTCGCTCAGGAGGTCCAGCATTATCCAGGGCCAAGGTTCAGCCATTTTGACTACTGATTCCCAAAGAGAATCAACTCTGTCACACACAACATTGCTAAGTATCTGGCAACAACGCTAACACCCTTAGCTGGCATCATATTGCACCATTTGCTATTCGGTGACGAAGGCATCGAATAGCAAATGACCCGCTTTGGACTGTGTCTTGCAAGGCAAGGAAAGGGGTGCATTTGGGCAAGGAGGCCTACAGGAAACCTACCCACACACACCGCTATCTGCTTTTTGGCTCACACCACCCACTGGAACCCAAGCTGGGGCTTCTTAGGACTCTGCAATATCGGGCTGACGCGGTAACAACAAAAAGAGTCTACAGACCCTCTCAGGTGTGCTTTGAAAGCTTGTGGCTAGCCAGACTGGGTCTTGGCTAAACATCCACAAGGTCACGAAAACAAACTGGGGAGAAGCAGAACATTTGGAGAAATATAGTCACCCCCGTAAGCCACTGGAGTGTCAGAAAAACTCCGGAGGATCTTTAACAACAATTGCATCGCTGTGTACTTCAAGTCCAGCAATACACTGGGACGGAAGCTTGTACATCGGCACTATCTGCACTGCCCATTTTGAACATCGCTCTAGCTAGCCAAGCGATTTGACAACAATTGTCACCTTTAGCCACGCCGATCTAGGCACCAATAGCTATGCAGGCTTCCTGCCACCAACAATGGGATCATCTAACTTGAACAGGGCGGTTCTACAATTTTCACACCTCCCCCTGTTCTTGGACAATCAACATCGACACATTCACATGGTGATTGTCTTAAGGTGTGACTAGAAGTGCTGCAGTTATCTTCCTGAGCCAAAGAAGTGGCTCGATCAACTATGTAAACCTCTTCAACAAACGGCTAGTACATTTGCAAGGGTCTCCAGTGAACGCTTGTTTGTCTGCTCAGTTGCCGGTCACCTGAAGAGAGCCAAAGGACACGCTTTGTTTTAGCCTTCGGGCCCCACTGAGGTAATGGAGAAAACATGAGCGTCCCTGGGTGGGCTCGAACCACCAACCTTTCGGTTAACAGCCGAACGCGCTAACCGATTGCGCCACAGAGACTGCACGCTGAGGGCCGGCGCACCGGCCGAGGGAGACATGAATAATAAAAACAAAGTTCCTTAAAAGGCTTCCCAATTGCACATTTCTAGAGTGCCTTCTAGAGTGCCTTCTAGTTAAAGGGGGAGAGAGGCAGGGTAAAAGAGGGCATCCTTCGAGCCGGAATCGAACCAGCGACCTAAGGATTACTACGTTGACGCTACAGTCCTCCGCTCTACCAGCTGAGCTATCGAAGGGCCCGCCGGTGGGTCGTAGCCCGTGACTCCTTGCATTCAAAGCCAGCGCTTTGCCCTTTGCGTTAGTCCTTCTGCCTTGAGGGATTGGTCTATGCCGCCTCTGCCTGAAAGGTCAAATGCCTTGGCAGCTGTGATGTGGGAAAGCTCGGCTTCACGTTTTGCACAGCGAGAAAACACAATCGAAGCACCTACCGCGTTTTGTTGGGAGCCCAAAAACCACAGCAGCAACGGTGATGTACCTCCCTGACAGCAAGTAAGCGCAGGAGTGTTTGGAAGCGCATTGCGTCTATCAAAACAAATTGGGCCGAAAGTTAGCAAAAAGTGTTTGGCGTCAGTTGGTAGCAAGAGGCCACACGGGAGGCAGCGTCTTAGCCCGGCTAGCTCAGTCGGTAGAGCATGAGACTCTTAATCTCAGGGTCGTGGGTTCGAGCCCCACGTTGGGCGTATGGCATCGCAACGTTTTGGCCCAGTCAGTGGCATTCATGCGCACTGCACGGCCCCACCTTTACCATATCGACTGGCTTCTCTTCCATTCCCTCTACAAACGGGGAAATGTTTCGAGCTTATCTTTCTAGTGGTCAATTCGTATGGCAGCAAGTTGACCTTGCGCTGGGGCGTGGTTCTTATCAGCGCCACGTGTGACACGAATTGGATAGAGATAGTGGCACAGGCCCCGGACAGCCTTGCGTTGGTGGTATAGTGGTGAGCATAGCTGCCTTCCAAGCAGTTGACCCGGGTTCGATTCCCGGCCAACGCACTCCTATCCCTTTTTGGCCTTGCAAAGCGGCCCTAAGCAAAGACCCAAGTCATCCAGGTCCTTGAAGAAAGCTCCTAAGATATCCTGGCTTAGCGACAACTGTGGAGACTTTCTTCGGCATTCGAAAAGTCTCTGGCCTTATGCTTTAACTCGCTCAGGAGGTCCAGCATTATCCAGGGCCAAGGTTCAGCCATTTTGACTACTGATTCCCAAAGAGAATCAACTCTGTCACACACAACATTGCTAAGTATCTGGCAACAACGCTAACACCCTTAGCTGGCATCATATTGCACCATTTGCTATTCGGTGACGAAGGCATCGAATAGCAAATGACCCGCTTTGGACTGTGTCTTGCAAGGCAAGGAAAGGGGTGCATTTGGGCAAGGAGGCCTACAGGAAACCTACCCACACACACCGCTATCTGCTTTTTGGCTCACACCACCCACTGGAACCCAAGCTGGGGCTTCTTAGGACTCTGCAATATCGGGCTGACGCGGTAACAACAAAAAGAGTCTACAGACCCTCTCAGGTGTGCTTTGAAAGCTTGTGGCTAGCCAGACTGGGTCTTGGCTAAACATCCACAAGGTCACGAAAACAAACTGGGGAGAAGCAGAACATTTGGAGAAATATAGTCACCCCCGTAAGCCACTGGAGTGTCAGAAAAACTCCGGAGGATCTTTAACAACAATTGCATCGCTGTGTACTTCAAGTCCAGCAATACACTGGGACGGAAGCTTGTACATCGGCACTATCTGCACTGCCCATTTTGAACATCGCTCTAGCTAGCCAAGCGATTTGACAACAATTGTCACCTTTAGCCACGCCGATCTAGGCACCAATAGCTATGCAGGCTTCCTGCCACCAACAATGGGATCATCTAACTTGAACAGGGCGGTTCTACAATTTTCACACCTCCCCCTGTTCTTGGACAATCAACATCGACACATTCACATGGTGATTGTCTTAAGGTGTGACTAGAAGTGCTGCAGTTATCTTCCTGAGCCAAAGAAGTGGCTCGATCAACTATGTAAACCTCTTCAACAAACGGCTAGTACATTTGCAAGGGTCTCCAGTGAACGCTTGTTTGTCTGCTCAGTTGCCGGTCACCTGAAGAGAGCCAAAGGACACGCTTTGTTTTAGCCTTCGGGCCCCACTGAGGTAATGGAGAAAACATGAGCGTCCCTGGGTGGGCTCGAACCACCAACCTTTCGGTTAACAGCCGAACGCGCTAACCGATTGCGCCACAGAGACTGCACGCTGAGGGTCGGCGCACCGGCCGAGGGAGACATGAATAATAAAAACAAAGTTCCTTAAAAGGCTTCCCAATTGCACATTTCTAGAGTGCCTTCTAGAGTGCCTTCTAGTTAAAGGGGGAGAGAGGCAGGGTAAAAGAGGGCATCCTTCGAGCCGGAATCGAACCAGCGACCTAAGGATTACTACGTTGACGCTACAGTCCTCCGCTCTACCAGCTGAGCTATCGAAGGGCCCGCCGGTGGGTCGTAGCCCGTGACTCCTTGCATTCAAAGCCAGCGCTTTGCCCTTTGCGTTAGTCCTTCTGCCTTGAGGGATTGGTCTATGCCGCCTCTGCCTGAAAGGTCAAATGCCTTGGCAGCTGTGATGTGGGAAAGCTCGGCTTCACGTTTTGCACAGCGAGAAAACACAATCGAAGCACCTACCGCGTTTTGTTGGGAGCCCAAAAACCACAGCAGCAACGGTGATGTACCTCCCTGACAGCAAGTAAGCGCAGGAGTGTTTGGAAGCGCATTGCGTCTATCAAAACAAATTGGGCCGAAAGTTAGCAAAAAGTGTTTGGCGTCAGTTGGTAGCAAGAGGCCACACGGGAGGCAGCGTCTTAGCCCGGCTAGCTCAGTCGGTAGAGCATGAGACTCTTAATCTCAGGGTCGTGGGTTCGAGCCCCACGTTGGGCGTATGGCATCGCAACGTTTTGGCCCAGTCAGTGGCATTCATGCGCACTGCACGGCCCCACCTTTACCATATCGACTGGCTTCTCTTCCATTCCCTCTACAAACGGGGAAATGTTTCGAGCTTATCTTTCTAGTGGTCAATTCGTATGGCAGCAAGTTGACCTTGCGCTGGGGCGTGGTTCTTATCAGCGCCACGTGTGACACGAATTGGATAGAGATAGTGGCACAGGCCCCGGACAGCCTTGCGTTGGTGGTATAGTGGTGAGCATAGCTGCCTTCCAAGCAGTTGACCCGGGTTCGATTCCCGGCCAATGCACTCCTATCCCTTTTTGGCCTTGCAAAGCGGCCCTAAGCAAAGACCCAAGTCATCCAGGTCCTTGAAGAAAGCTCCTAAGATATCCTGGCTTAGCGACAACTGTGGAGACTTTCTTCGGCATTCGAAAAGTCTCTGGCCTTATGCTTTAACTCGCTCAGGAGGTCCAGCATTATCCAGGGCCAAGGTTCAGCCATTTTGACTACTGATTCCCAAAGAGAATCAACTCTGTCACACACAACATTGCTAAGTATCTGGCAACAACGCTAACACCCTTAGCTGGCATCATATTGCACCATTTGCTATTCGGTGACGAAGGCATCGAATAGCAAATGACCCGCTTTGGACTGTGTCTTGCAAGGCAAGGAAAGGGGTGCATTTGGGCAAGGAGGCCTACAGGAAACCTACCCACACACACCGCTATCTGCTTTTTGGCTCACACCACCCACTGGAACCCAAGCTGGGGCTTCTTAGGACTCTGCAATATCGGGCTGACGCGGTAACAACAAAAAGAGTCTACAGACCCTCTCAGGTGTGCTTTGAAAGCTTGTGGCTAGCCAGACTGGGTCTTGGCTAAACATCCACAAGGTCACGAAAACAAACTGGGGAGAAGCAGAACATTTGGAGAAATATAGTCACCCCCGTAAGCCACTGGAGTGTCAGAAAAACTCCGGAGGATCTTTAACAACAATTGCATCGCTGTGTACTTCAAGTCCAGCAATACACTGGGACGGAAGCTTGTACATCGGCACTATCTGCACTGCCCATTTTGAACATCGCTCTAGCTAGCCAAGCGATTTGACAACAATTGTCACCTTTAGCCACGCCGATCTAGGCACCAATAGCTATGCAGGCTTCCTGCCACCAACAATGGGATCATCTAACTTGAACAGGGCGGTTCTACAATTTTCACACCTCCCCCTGTTCTTGGACAATCAACATCGACACATTCACATGGTGATTGTCTTAAGGTGTGACTAGAAGTGCTGCAGTTATCTTCCTGAGCCAAAGAAGTGGCTCGATCAACTATGTAAACCTCTTCAACAAACGGCTAGTACATTTGCAAGGGTCTCCAGTGAACGCTTGTTTGTCTGCTCAGTTGCCGGTCACCTGAAGAGAGCCAAAGGACACGCTTTGTTTTAGCCTTCGGGCCCCACTGAGGTAATGGAGAAAACATGAGCGTCCCTGGGTGGGCTCGAACCACCAACCTTTCGGTTAACAGCCGAACGCGCTAACCGATTGCGCCACAGAGACTGCACGCCGAGGGCCGGCGCACCGGCCGAGGGAGACATGAATAATAAAAACAAAGTTCCTTAAAAGGCTTCCCAATTGCACATTTCTAGAGTGCCTTCTAGAGTGCCTTCTAGTTAAAGGGGGAGAGAGGCAGGGTAAAAGAGGGCATCCTTCGAGCCGGAATCGAACCAGCGACCTAAGGATTACTACGTTGACGCTACAGTCCTCCGCTCTACCAGCTGAGCTATCGAAGGGCCCGCCGGTGGGTCGTAGCCCGTGACTCCTTGCATTCAAAGCCAGCGCTTTGCCCTTTGCGTTAGTCCTTCTGCCTTGAGGGATTGGTCTATGCCGCCTCTGCCTGAAAGGTCAAATGCCTTGGCAGCTGTGATGTGGGAAAGCTCGGCTTCACGTTTTGCACAGCGAGAAAACACAATCGAAGCACCTACCGCGTTTTGTTGGGAGCCCAAAAACCACAGCAGCAACGGTGATGTACCTCCCTGACAGCAAGTAAGCGCAGGAGTGTTTGGAAGCGCATTGCGTCTATCAAAACAAATTGGGCCGAAAGTTAGCAAAAAGTGTTTGGCGTCAGTTGGTAGCAAGAGGCCACACGGGAGGCAGCGTCTTAGCCCGGCTAGCTCAGTCGGTAGAGCATGAGACTCTTAATCTCAGGGTCGTGGGTTCGAGCCCCACGTTGGGCGTATGGCATCGCAACGTTTTGGCCCAGTCAGTGGCATTCATGCGCACTGCACGGCCCCACCTTTACCATATCGACTGGCTTCTCTTCCATTCCCTCTACAAACGGGGAAATGTTTCGAGCTTATCTTTCTAGTGGTCAATTCGTATGGCAGCAAGTTGACCTTGCGCTGGGGCGTGGTTCTTATCAGCGCCACGTGTGACACGAATTGGATAGAGATAGTGGCACAGGCCCCGGACAGCCTTGCGTTGGTGGTATAGTGGTGAGCATAGCTGCCTTCCAAGCAGTTGACCCGGGTTCGATTCCCGGCCAACGCACTCCTATCCCTTTTTGGCCTTGCAAAGCGGCCCTAAGCAAAGACCCAAGTCATCCAGGTCCTTGAAGAAAGCTCCTAAGATATCCTGGCTTAGCGACAACTGTGGAGACTTTCTTCGGCATTCGAAAAGTCTCTGGCCTTATGCTTTAACTCGCTCAGGAGGTCCAGCATTATCCAGGGCCAAGGTTCAGCCATTTTGACTACTGATTCCCAAAGAGAATCAACTCTGTCACACACAACATTGCTAAGTATCTGGCAACAACGCTAACACCCTTAGCTGGCATCATATTGCACCATTTGCTATTCGGTGACGAAGGCATCGAATAGCAAATGACCCGCTTTGGACTGTGTCTTGCAAGGCAAGGAAAGGGGTGCATTTGGGCAAGGAGGCCTACAGGAAACCTACCCACACACACCGCTATCTGCTTTTTGGCTCACACCACCCACTGGAACCCAAGCTGGGGCTTCTTAGGACTCTGCAATATCGGGCTGACGCGGTAACAACAAAAAGAGTCTACAGACCCTCTCAGGTGTGCTTTGAAAGCTTGTGGCTAGCCAGACTGGGTCTTGGCTAAACATCCACAAGGTCACGAAAACAAACTGGGGAGAAGCAGAACATTTGGAGAAATATAGTCACCCCCGTAAGCCACTGGAGTGTCAGAAAAACTCCGGAGGATCTTTAACAACAATTGCATCGCTGTGTACTTCAAGTCCAGCAATACACTGGGACGGAAGCTTGTACATCGGCACTATCTGCACTGCCCATTTTGAACATCGCTCTAGCTAGCCAAGCGATTTGACAACAATTGTCACCTTTAGCCACGCCGATCTAGGCACCAATAGCTATGCAGGCTTCCTGCCACCAACAATGGGATCATCTAACTTGAACAGGGCGGTTCTACAATTTTCACACCTCCCCCTGTTCTTGGACAATCAACATCGACACATTCACATGGTGATTGTCTTAAGGTGTGACTAGAAGTGCTGCAGTTATCTTCCTGAGCCAAAGAAGTGGCTCGATCAACTATGTAAACCTCTTCAACAAACGGCTAGTACATTTGCAAGGGTCTCCAGTGAACGCTTGTTTGTCTGCTCAGTTGCCGGTCACCTGAAGAGAGCCAAAGGACACGCTTTGTTTTAGCCTTCGGGCCCCACTGAGGTAATGGAGAAAACATGAGCGTCCCTGGGTGGGCTCGAACCACCAACCTTTCGGTTAACAGCCGAACGCGCTAACCGATTGCGCCACAGAGACTGCACGCCGAGGGCCGGCGCACCGGCCGAGGGAGACATGAATAATAAAAACAAAGTTCCTTAAAAGGCTTCCCAATTGCACATTTCTAGAGTGCCTTCTAGAGTGCCTTCTAGTTAAAGGGGGAGAGAGGCAGGGTAAAAGAGGGCATCCTTCGAGCCGGAATCGAACCAGCGACCTAAGGATTACTACGTTGACGCTACAGTCCTCCGCTCTACCAGCTGAGCTATCGAAGGGCCCGCCGGTGGGTCGTAGCCCGTGACTCCTTGCATTCAAAGCCAGCGCTTTGCCCTTTGCGTTAGTCCTTCTGCCTTGAGGGATTGGTCTATGCCGCCTCTGCCTGAAAGGTCAAATGCCTTGGCAGCTGTGATGTGGGAAAGCTCGGCTTCACGTTTTGCACAGCGAGAAAACACAATCGAAGCACCTACCGCGTTTTGTTGGGAGCCCAAAAACCACAGCAGCAACGGTGATGTACCTCCCTGACAGCAAGTAAGCGCAGGAGTGTTTGGAAGCGCATTGCGTCTATCAAAACAAATTGGGCCGAAAGTTAGCAAAAAGTGTTTGGCGTCAGTTGGTAGCAAGAGGCCACACGGGAGGCAGCGTCTTAGCCCGGCTAGCTCAGTCGGTAGAGCATGAGACTCTTAATCTCAGGGTCGTGGGTTCGAGCCCCACGTTGGGCGTATGGCATCGCAACGTTTTGGCCCAGTCAGTGGCATTCATGCGCACTGCACGGCCCCACCTTTACCATATCGACTGGCTTCTCTTCCATTCCCTCTACAAACGGGGAAATGTTTCGAGCTTATCTTTCTAGTGGTCAATTCGTATGGCAGCAAGTTGACCTTGCGCTGGGGCGTGGTTCTTATCAGCGCCACGTGTGACACGAATTGGATAGAGATAGTGGCACAGGCCCCGGACAGCCTTGCGTTGGTGGTATAGTGGTGAGCATAGCTGCCTTCCAAGCAGTTGACCCGGGTTCGATTCCCGGCCAACGCACTCCTATCCCTTTTTGGCCTTGCAAAGCGGCCCTAAGCAAAGACCCAAGTCATCCAGGTCCTTGAAGAAAGCTCCTAAGATATCCTGGCTTAGCGACAACTGTGGAGACTTTCTTCGGCATTCGAAAAGTCTCTGGCCTTATGCTTTAACTCGCTCAGGAGGTCCAGCATTATCCAGGGCCAAGGTTCAGCCATTTTGACTACTGATTCCCAAAGAGAATCAACTCTGTCACACACAACATTGCTAAGTATCTGGCAACAACGCTAACACCCTTAGCTGGCATCATATTGCACCATTTGCTATTCGGTGACGAAGGCATCGAATAGCAAATGACCCGCTTTGGACTGTGTCTTGCAAGGCAAGGAAAGGGGTGCATTTGGGCAAGGAGGCCTACAGGAAACCTACCCACACACACCGCTATCTGCTTTTTGGCTCACACCACCCACTGGAACCCAAGCTGGGGCTTCTTAGGACTCTGCAATATCGGGCTGACGCGGTAACAACAAAAAGAGTCTACAGACCCTCTCAGGTGTGCTTTGAAAGCTTGTGGCTAGCCAGACTGGGTCTTGGCTAAACATCCACAAGGTCACGAAAACAAACTGGGGAGAAGCAGAACATTTGGAGAAATATAGTCACCCCCGTAAGCCACTGGAGTGTCAGAAAAACTCCGGAGGATCTTTAACAACAATTGCATCGCTGTGTACTTCAAGTCCAGCAATACACTGGGACGGAAGCTTGTACATCGGCACTATCTGCACTGCCCATTTTGAACATCGCTCTAGCTAGCCAAGCGATTTGACAACAATTGTCACCTTTAGCCACGCCGATCTAGGCACCAATAGCTATGCAGGCTTCCTGCCACCAACAATGGGATCATCTAACTTGAACAGGGCGGTTCTACAATTTTCACACCTCCCCCTGTTCTTGGACAATCAACATCGACACATTCACATGGTGATTGTCTTAAGGTGTGACTAGAAGTGCTGCAGTTATCTTCCTGAGCCAAAGAAGTGGCTCGATCAACTATGTAAACCTCTTCAACAAACGGCTAGTACATTTGCAAGGGTCTCCAGTGAACGCTTGTTTGTCTGCTCAGTTGCCGGTCACCTGAAGAGAGCCAAAGGACACGCTTTGTTTTAGCCTTCGGGCCCCACTGAGGTAATGGAGAAAACATGAGCGTCCCTGGGTGGGCTCGAACCACCAACCTTTCGGTTAACAGCCGAACGCGCTAACCGATTGCGCCACAGAGACTGCACGCCGAGGGCCGGCGCACCGGCCGAGGGAGACATGAATAATAAAAACAAAGTTCCTTAAAAGGCTTCCCAATTGCACATTTCTAGAGTGCCTTCTAGAGTGCCTTCTAGTTAAAGGGGGAGAGAGGCAGGGTAAAAGAGGGCATCCTTCGAGCCGGAATCGAACCAGCGACCTAAGGATTACTACGTTGACGCTACAGTCCTCCGCTCTACCAGCTGAGCTATCGAAGGGGCCGCCGGTGGGTCGTAGCCCGTGACTCCTTGCATTCAAAGCCAGCGCTTTGCCCTTTGCGTTAGTCCTTCTGCCTTGAGGGATTGGTCTATGCCGCCTCTGCCTGAAAGGTCAAATGCCTTGGCAGCTGTGATGTGGGAAAGCTCGGCTTCACGTTTTGCACAGCGAGAAAACACAATCGAAGCACCTACCGCGTTTTGTTGGGAGCCCAAAAACCACAGCAGCAACGGTGATGTACCTCCCTGACAGCAAGTAAGCGCAGGAGTGTTTGGAAGCGCATTGCGTCTATCAAAACAAATTGGGCCGAAAGTTAGCAAAAAGTGTTTGGCGTCAGTTGGTAGCAAGAGGCCACACGGGAGGCAGCGTCTTAGCCCGGCTAGCTCAGTCGGTAGAGCATGAGACTCTTAATCTCAGGGTCGTGGGTTCGAGCCCCACGTTGGGCGTATGGCATCGCAACGTTTTGGCCCAGTCAGTGGCATTCATGCGCACTGCACGGCCCCACCTTTACCATATCGACTGGCTTCTCTTCCATTCCCTCTACAAACAGGGAAATGTTTCGAGCTTATCTTTCTAGTGGTCAATTCGTATGGCAGCAAGTTGACCTTGCGCTGGGGCGTGGTTCTTATCAGCGCCACGTGTGACACGAATTGGATAGAGATAGTGGCACAGGCCCCAGACAGCCTTGCGTTGGTGGTATAGTGGTGAGCATAGCTGCCTTCCAAGCAGTTGACCCGGGTTCGATTCCCGGCCAACGCACTCCTATCCCTTTTTGGCCTTGCAAAGCGGCCCTAAGCAAAGACCCAAGTCATCCAGGTCCTTGAAGAAAGCTCCTAAGATATCCTGGCTTAGCGACAACTGTGGAGACTTTCTTCGGCATTCGAAAAGTCTCTGGCCTTATGCTTTAACTCGCTCAGGAGGTCCAGCATTATCCAGGGCCAAGGTTCAGCCATTTTGACTACTGATTCCCAAAGAGAATCAACTCTGTCACACACAACATTGCTAAGTATCTGGCAACAACGCTAACACCCTTAGCTGGCATCATATTGCACCATTTGCTATTCGGTGACGAAGGCATCGAATAGCAAATGACCCGCTTTGGACTGTGTCTTGCAAGGCAAGGAAAGGGGTGCATTTGGGCAAGGAGGCCTACAGGAAACCTACCCACACACACCGCTATCTGCTTTTTGGCTCACACCACCCACTGGAACCCAAGCTGGGGCTTCTTAGGACTCTGCAATATCGGGCTGACGCGGTAACAACAAAAAGAGTCTACAGACCCTCTCAGGTGTGCTTTGAAAGCTTGTGGCTAGCCAGACTGGGTCTTGGCTAAACATCCACAAGGTCACGAAAACAAACTGGGGAGAAGCAGAACATTTGGAGAAATATAGTCACCCCCGTAAGCCACTGGAGTGTCAGAAAAACTCCGGAGGATCTTTAACAACAATTGCATCGCTGTGTACTTCAAGTCCAGCAATACACTGGGACGGAAGCTTGTACATCGGCACTATCTGCACTGCCCATTTTGAACATCGCTCTAGCTAGCCAAGCGATTTGACAACAATTGTCACCTTTAGCCACGCCGATCTAGGCACCAATAGCTATGCAGGCTTCCTGCCACCAACAATGGGATCATCTAACTTGAACAGGGCGGTTCTACAATTTTCACACCTCCCCCTGTTCTTGGACAATCAACATCGACACATTCACATGGTGATTGTCTTAAGGTGTGACTAGAAGTGCTGCAGTTATCTTCCTGAGCCAAAGAAGTGGCTCGATCAACTATGTAAACCTCTTCAACAAACGGCTAGTACATTTGCAAGGGTCTCCAGTGAACGCTTGTTTGTCTGCTCAGTTGCCGGTCACCTGAAGAGAGCCAAAGGACACGCTTTGTTTTAGCCTTCGGGCCCCACTGAGGTAATGGAGAAAACATGAGCGTCCCTGGGTGGGCTCGAACCACCAACCTTTCGGTTAACAGCCGAACGCGCTAACCGATTGCGCCACAGAGACTGCACGCCGAGGGCCGGCGCACCGGCCGAGGGAGACATGAATAATAAAAACAAAGTTCCTTAAAAGGCTTCCCAATTGCACATTTCTAGAGTGCCTTCTAGAGTGCCTTCTAGTTAAAGGGGGAGAGAGGCAGGGTAAAAGAGGGCATCCTTCGAGCCGGAATCGAACCAGCGACCTAAGGATTACTACGTTGACGCTACAGTCCTCCGCTCTACCAGCTGAGCTATCGAAGGGGCCGCCGGTGGGTTGTAGCCCGTGACTCCTTGCATTCAAAGCCAGCGCTTTGCCCTTTGCGTTAGTCCTTCTGCCTTGAGGGATTGGTCTATGCCGCCTCTGCCTGAAAGGTCAAATGCCTTGGCAGCTGTGATGTGGGAAAGCTCGGCTTCACGTTTTGCACAGCGAGAAAACACAATCGAAGCACCTACCGCGTTTTGTTGGGAGCCCAAAAACCACAGCAGCAACGGTGATGTACCTCCCTGACAGCAAGTAAGCGCAGGAGTGTTTGGAAGCGCATTGCGTCTATCAAAACAAATTGGGCCGAAAGTTAGCAAAAAGTGTTTGGCGTCAGTTGGTAGCAAGAGGCCACACGGGAGGCAGCGTCTTAGCCCGGCTAGCTCAGTCGGTAGAGCATGAGACTCTTAATCTCAGGGTCGTGGGTTCGAGCCCCACGTTGGGCGTATGGCATCGCAACGTTTTGGCCCAGTCAGTGGCATTCATGCGCATTGCACGGCCCCACCTTTACCATATCGACTGGCTTCTCTTCCATTCCCTCTACAAACGGGGAAATGTTTCGAGCTTATCTTTCTAGTGGTCAATTCGTATGGCAGCAAGTTGACCTTGCGCTGGGGCGTGGTTCTTATCAGCGCCACGTGTGACACGAATTGGATAGAGATAGTGGCACAGGCCCCGGACAGCCTTGCGTTGGTGGTATAGTGGTGAGCATAGCTGCCTTCCAAGCAGTTGACCCGGGTTCGATTCCCGGCCAACGCACTCCTATCCCTTTTTGGCCTTGCAAAGCGGCCCTAAGCAAAGACCCAAGTCATCCAGGTCCTTGAAGAAAGCTCCTAAGATATCCTGGCTTAGCGACAACTGTGGAGACTTTCTTCGGCATTCGAAAAGTCTCTGGCCTTATGCTTTAACTCGCTCAGGAGGTCCAGCATTATCCAGGGCCAAGGTTCAGCCATTTTGACTACTGATTCCCAAAGAGAATCAACTCTGTCACACACAACATTGCTAAGTATCTGGCAACAACGCTAACACCCTTAGCTGGCATCATATTGCACCATTTGCTATTCGGTGACGAAGGCATCGAATAGCAAATGACCCGCTTTGGACTGTGTCTTGCAAGGCAAGGAAAGGGGTGCATTTGGGCAAGGAGGCCTACAGGAAACCTACCCACACACACCGCTATCTGCTTTTTGGCTCACACCACCCACTGGAACCCAAGCTGGGGCTTCTTAGGACTCTGCAATATCGGGCTGACGCGGTAACAACAAAAAGAGTCTACAGACCCTCTCAGGTGTGCTTTGAAAGCTTGTGGCTAGCCAGACTGGGTCTTGGCTAAACATCCACAAGGTCACGAAAACAAACTGGGGAGAAGCAGAACATTTGGAGAAATATAGTCACCCCCGTAAGCCACTGGAGTGTCAGAAAAACTCCGGAGGATCTTTAACAACAATTGCATCGCTGTGTACTTCAAGTCCAGCAATACACTGGGACGGAAGCTTGTACATCGGCACTATCTGCACTGCCCATTTTGAACATCGCTCTAGCTAGCCAAGCGATTTGACAACAATTGTCACCTTTAGCCACGCCGATCTAGGCACCAATAGCTATGCAGGCTTCCTGCCACCAACAATGGGATCATCTAACTTGAACAGGGCGGTTCTACAATTTTCACACCTCCCCCTGTTCTTGGACAATCAACATCGACACATTCACATGGTGATTGTCTTAAGGTGTGACTAGAAGTGCTGCAGTTATCTTCCTGAGCCAAAGAAGTGGCTCGATCAACTATGTAAACCTCTTCAACAAACGGCTAGTACATTTGCAAGGGTCTCCAGTGAACGCTTGTTTGTCTGCTCAGTTGCCGGTCACCTGAAGAGAGCCAAAGGACACGCTTTGTTTTAGCCTTCGGGCCCCACTGAGGTAATGGAGAAAACATGAGCGTCCCTGGGTGGGCTCGAACCACCAACCTTTCGGTTAACAGGCGAACGCGCTAACCGATTGCGCCACAGAGACTGCACGCCGAGTGCCGGCGCACCGGCCGAGGGAGACATGAATAATAAAAACAAAGTTCCTTAAAAGGCTTCCCAATTGCACATTTCTAGAGTGCCTTCTAGAGTGCCTTCTAGTTAAAGGGGGAGAGAGGCAGGGTAAAAGAGGGCATCCTTCGAGCCGGAATCGAACCAGCGACCTAAGGATTACTACGTTGACGCTACAGTCCTCCGCTCTACCAGCTGAGCTATCGAAGGGGCCGCCGGTGGGTCGTAGCCCGTGACTCCTTGCATTCAAAGCCAGCGCTTTGCCCTTTGCGTTAGTCCTTCTGCCTTGAGGGATTGGTCTATGCCGCCTCTGCCTGAAAGGTCAAATGCCTTGGCAGCTGTGATGTGGGAAAGCTCGGCTTCACGTTTTGCACAGCGAGAAAACACAATCGAAGCACCTACCGCGTTTTGTTGGGAGCCCAAAAACCACAGCAGCAACGGTGATGTACCTCCCTGACAGCAAGTAAGCGCAGGAGTGTTTGGAAGCGCATTGCGTCTATCAAAACAAATTGGGCCGAAAGTTAGCAAAAAGTGTTTGGCGTCAGTTGGTAGCAAGAGGCCACACGGGAGGCAGCGTCTTAGCCCGGCTAGCTCAGTCGGTAGAGCATGAGACTCTTAATCTCAGGGTCGTGGGTTCGAGCCCCACGTTGGGCGTATGGCATCGCAACGTTTTGGCCCAGTCAGTGGCATTCATGCGCACTGCACGGCCCCACCTTTACCATATCGACTGGCTTCTCTTCCATTCCCTCTACAAACGGGGAAATGTTTCGAGCTTATCTTTCTAGTGGTCAATTCGTATGGCAGCAAGTTGACCTTGCGCTGGGGCGTGGTTCTTATCAGCGCCACGTGTGACACGAATTGGATAGAGATAGTGGCACAGGCCCCGGACAGCCTTGCGTTGGTGGTATAGTGGTGAGCATAGCTGCCTTCCAAGCAGTTGACCCGGGTTCGATTCCCGGCCAACGCACTCCTATCCCTTTTTGGCCTTGCAAAGCGGCCCTAAGCAAAGACCCAAGTCATCCAGGTCCTTGAAGAAAGCTCCTAAGATATCCTGGCTTAGCGACAACTGTGGAGACTTTCTTCGGCATTCGAAAAGTCTCTGGCCTTATGCTTTAACTCGCTCAGGAGGTCCAGCATTATCCAGGGCCAAGGTTCAGCCATTTTGACTACTGATTCCCAAAGAGAATCAACTCTGTCACACACAACATTGCTAAGTATCTGGCAACAACGCTAACACCCTTAGCTGGCATCATATTGCACCATTTGCTATTCGGTGACGAAGGCATCGAATAGCAAATGACCCGCTTTGGACTGTGTCTTGCAAGGCAAGGAAAGGGGTGCATTTGGGCAAGGAGGCCTACAGGAAACCTACCCACACACACCGCTATCTGCTTTTTGGCTCACACCACCCACTGGAACCCAAGCTGGGGCTTCTTAGGACTCTGCAATATCGGGCTGACGCGGTAACAACAAAAAGAGTCTACAGACCCTCTCAGGTGTGCTTTGAAAGCTTGTGGCTAGCCAGACTGGGTCTTGGCTAAACATCCACAAGGTCACGAAAACAAACTGGGGAGAAGCAGAACATTTGGAGAAATATAGTCACCCCCGTAAGCCACTGGAGTGTCAGAAAAACTCCGGAGGATCTTTAACAACAATTGCATCGCTGTGTACTTCAAGTCCAGCAATACACTGGGACGGAAGCTTGTACATCGGCACTATCTGCACTGCCCATTTTGAACATCGCTCTAGCTAGCCAAGCGATTTGACAACAATTGTCACCTTTAGCCACGCCGATCTAGGCACCAATAGCTATGCAGGCTTCCTGCCACCAACAATGGGATCATCTAACTTGAACAGGGCGGTTCTACAATTTTCACACCTCCCCCTGTTCTTGGACAATCAACATCGACACATTCACATGGTGATTGTCTTAAGGTGTGACTAGAAGTGCTGCAGTTATCTTCCTGAGCCAAAGAAGTGGCTCGATCAACTATGTAAACCTCTTCAACAAACGGCTAGTACATTTGCAAGGGTCTCCAGTGAACGCTTGTTTGTCTGCTCAGTTGCCAGTCACCTGAAGAGAGCCAAAGGACACGCTTTGTTTTAGCCTTCGGGCCCCACTGAGGTAATGGAGAAAACATGAGCGTCCCTGGGTGGGCTCGAACCACCAACCTTTCGGTTAACAGCCGAACGCGCTAACCGATTGCGCCACAGAGACTGCACGCCGAGGGCCGGCGCACCGGCCGAGGGAGACATGAATAATAAAAACAAAGTTCCTTAAAAGGCTTCCCAATTGCACATTTCTAGAGTGCCTTCTAGAGTGCCTTCTAGTTAAAGGGGGAGAGAGGCAGGGTAAAAGAGGGCATCCTTCGAGCCGGAATCGAACCAGCGACCTAAGGATTACTACGTTGACGCTACAGTCCTCCGCTCTACCAGCTGAGCTATCGAAGGGCCCGCCGGTGGGTCGTAGCCCGTGACTCCTTGCATTCAAAGCCAGCGCTTTGCCCTTTGCGTTAGTCCTTCTGCCTTGAGGGATTGGTCTATGCCGCCTCTGCCTGAAAGGTCAAATGCCTTGGCAGCTGTGATGTGGGAAAGCTCGGCTTCACGTTTTGCACAGCGAGAAAACACAATCGAAGCACCTACCGCGTTTTGTTGGGAGCCCAAAAACCACAGCAGCAACGGTGATGTACCTCCCTGACAGCAAGTAAGCGCAGGAGTGTTTGGAAGCGCATTGCGTCTATCAAAACAAATTGGGCCGAAAGTTAGCAAAAAGTGTTTGGCGTCAGTTGGTAGCAAGAGGCCACACGGGAGGCAGCGTCTTAGCCCGGCTAGCTCAGTCGGTAGAGCATGAGACTCTTAATCTCAGGGTCGTGGGTTCGAGCCCCACGTTGGGCGTATGGCATCGCAACGTTTTGGCCCAGTCAGTGGCATTCATGCGCACTGCACGGCCCCACCTTTACCATATCGACTGGCTTCTCTTCCATTCCCTCTACAAACGGGGAAATGTTTCGAGCTTATCTTTCTAGTGGTCAATTCGTATGGCAGCAAGTTGACCTTGCGCTGGGGCGTGGTTCTTATCAGCGCCACGTGTGACACGAATTGGATAGAGATAGTGGCACAGGCCCCGGACAGCCTTGCGTTGGTGGTATAGTGGTGAGCATAGCTGCCTTCCAAGCAGTTGACCCGGGTTCGATTCCCGGCCAACGCACTCCTATCCCTTTTTGGCCTTGCAAAGCGGCCCTAAGCAAAGACCCAAGTCATCCAGGTCCTTGAAGAAAGCTCCTAAGATATCCTGGCTTAGCGACAACTGTGGAGACTTTCTTCGGCATTCGAAAAGTCTCTGGCCTTATGCTTTAACTCGCTCAGGAGGTCCAGCATTATCCAGGGCCAAGGTTCAGCCATTTTGACTACTGATTCCCAAAGAGAATCAACTCTGTCACACACAACATTGCTAAGTATCTGGCAACAACGCTAACACCCTTAGCTGGCATCATATTGCACCATTTGCTATTCGGTGACGAAGGCATCGAATAGCAAATGACCCGCTTTGGACTGTGTCTTGCAAGGCAAGGAAAGGGGTGCATTTGGGCAAGGAGGCCTACAGGAAACCTACCCACACACACCGCTATCTGCTTTTTGGCTCACACCACCCACTGGAACCCAAGCTGGGGCTTCTTAGGACTCTGCAATATCGGGCTGATGCGGTAACAACAAAAAGAGTCTACAGACCCTCTCAGGTGTGCTTTGAAAGCTTGTGGCTAGCCAGACTGGGTCTTGGCTAAACATCCACAAGGTCACGAAAACAAACTGGGGAGAAGCAGAACATTTGGAGAAATATAGTCACCCCCGTAAGCCACTGGAGTGTCAGAAAAACTCCGGAGGATCTTTAACAACAATTGCATCGCTGTGTACTTCAAGTCCAGCAATACACTGGGACGGAAGCTTGTACATCGGCACTATCTGCACTGCCCATTTTGAACATCGCTCTAGCTAGCCAAGCGATTTGACAACAATTGTCACCTTTAGCCACGCCGATCTAGGCACCAATAGCTATGCAGGCTTCCTGCCACCAACAATGGGATCATCTAACTTGAACAGGGCGGTTCTACAATTTTCACACCTCCCCCTGTTCTTGGACAATCAACATCGACACATTCACATGGTGATTGTCTTAAGGTGTGACTAGAAGTGCTGCAGTTATCTTCCTGAGCCAAAGAAGTGGCTCGATCAACTATGTAAACCTCTTCAACAAACGGCTAGTACATTTGCAAGGGTCTCCAGTGAACGCTTGTTTGTCTGCTCAGTTGCCGGTCACCTGAAGAGAGCCAAAGGACACGCTTTGTTTTAGCCTTCGGGCCCCACTGAGGTAATGGAGAAAACATGAGCGTCCCTGGGTGGGCTCGAACCACCAACCTTTCGGTTAACAGCCGAACGCGCTAACCGATTGCGCCACAGAGACTGCACGCCGAGGGCCGGCGCACCGGCCGAGGGAGACATGAATAATAAAAACAAAGTTCCTTAAAAGGCTTCCCAATTGCACATTTCTAGAGTGCCTTCTAGAGTGCCTTCTAGTTAAAGGGGGAGAGAGGCAGGGTAAAAGAGGGCATCCTTCGAGCCGGAATCGAACCAGCGACCTAAGGATTACTACGTTGACGCTACAGTCCTCCGCTCTACCAGCTGAGCTATCGAAGGGCCCGCCGGTGGGTCGTAGCCCGTGACTCCTTGCATTCAAAGCCAGCGCTTTGCCCTTTGCGTTAGTCCTTCTGCCTTGAGGGATTGGTCTATGCCGCCTCTGCCTGAAAGGTCAAATGCCTTGGCAGCTGTGATGTGGGAAAGCTCGGCTTCACGTTTTGCACAGCGAGAAAACACAATCGAAGCACCTACCGCGTTTTGTTGGGAGCCCAAAAACCACAGCAGCAACGGTGATGTACCTCCCTGACAGCAAGTAAGCGCAGGAGTGTTTGGAAGCGCATTGCGTCTATCAAAACAAATTGGGCCGAAAGTTAGCAAAAAGTGTTTGGCGTCAGTTGGTAGCAAGAGGCCACACGGGAGGCAGCGTCTTAGCCCGGCTAGCTCAGTCGGTAGAGCATGAGACTCTTAATCTCAGGGTCGTGGGTTCGAGCCCCACGTTGGGCGTATGGCATCGCAACGTTTTGGCCCAGTCAGTGGCATTCATGCGCACTGCACGGCCCCACCTTTACCATATCGACTGGCTTCTCTTCCATTCCCTCTACAAACGGGGAAATGTTTCGAGCTTATCTTTCTAGTGGTCAATTCGTATGGCAGCAAGTTGACCTTGCGCTGGGGCGTGGTTCTTATCAGCGCCACGTGTGACACGAATTGGATAGAGATAGTGGCACAGGCCCCGGACAGCCTTGCATTGGTGGTATAGTGGTGAGCATAGCTGCCTTCCAAGCAGTTGACCCGGGTTCGATTCCCGGCCAACGCACTCCTATCCCTTTTTGGCCTTGCAAAGCGGCCCTAAGCAAAGACCCAAGTCATCCAGGTCCTTGAAGAAAGCTCCTAAGATATCCTGGCTTAGCGACAACTGTGGAGACTTTCTTCGGCATTCGAAAAGTCTCTGGCCTTATGCTTTAACTCGCTCAGGAGGTCCAGCATTATCCAGGGCCAAGGTTCAGCCATTTTGACTACTGATTCCCAAAGAGAATCAACTCTGTCACACACAACATTGCTAAGTATCTGGCAACAACGCTAACACCCTTAGCTGGCATCATATTGCACCATTTGCTATTCGGTGACGAAGGCATCGAATAGCAAATGACCCGCTTTGGACTGTGTCTTGCAAGGCAAGGAAAGGGGTGCATTTGGGCAAGGAGGCCTACAGGAAACCTACCCACACACACCGCTATCTGCTTTTTGGCTCACACCACCCACTGGAACCCAAGCTGGGGCTTCTTAGGACTCTGCAATATCGGGCTGACGCGGTAACAACAAAAAGAGTCTACAGACCCTCTCAGGTGTGCTTTGAAAGCTTGTGGCTAGCCAGACTGGGTCTTGGCTAAACATCCACAAGGTCACGAAAACAAACTGGGGAGAAGCAGAACATTTGGAGAAATATAGTCACCCCCGTAAGCCACTGGAGTGTCAGAAAAACTCCGGAGGATCTTTAACAACAATTGCATCGCTGTGTACTTCAAGTCCAGCAATACACTGGGACGGAAGCTTGTACATCGGCACTATCTGCACTGCCCATTTTGAACATCGCTCTAGCTAGCCAAGCGATTTGACAACAATTGTCACCTTTAGCCACGCCGATCTAGGCACCAATAGCTATGCAGGCTTCCTGCCACCAACAATGGGATCATCTAACTTGAACAGGGCGGTTCTACAATTTTCACACCTCCCCCTGTTCTTGGACAATCAACATCGACACATTCACATGGTGATTGTCTTAAGGTGTGACTAGAAGTGCTGCAGTTATCTTCCTGAGCCAAAGAAGTGGCTCGATCAACTATGTAAACCTCTTCAACAAACGGCTAGTACATTTGCAAGGGTCTCCAGTGAACGCTTGTTTGTCTGCTCAGTTGCCGGTCACCTGAAGAGAGCCAAAGGACACGCTTTGTTTTAGCCTTCGGGCCCCACTGAGGTAATGGAGAAAACATGAGCGTCCCTGGGTGGGCTCGAACCACCAACCTTTCGGTTAACAGCCGAACGCGCTAACCGATTGCGCCACAGAGACTGCACGCCGAGGGCCGGCGCACCGGCCGAGGGAGACATGAATAATAAAAACAAAGTTCCTTAAAAGGCTTCCCAATTGCACATTTCTAGAGTGCCTTCTAGAGTGCCTTCTAGTTAAAGGGGGAGAGAGGCAGGGTAAAAGAGGGCATCCTTCGAGCCGGAATCGAACCAGCGACCTAAGGATTACTACGTTGACGCTACAGTCCTCCGCTCTACCAGCTGAGCTATCGAAGGGCCCGCCGGTGGGTCGTAGCCCGTGACTCCTTGCATTCAAAGCCAGCGCTTTGCCCTTTGCGTTAGTCCTTCTGCCTTGAGGGATTGGTCTATGCCGCCTCTGCCTGAAAGGTCAAATGCCTTGGCAGCTGTGATGTGGGAAAGCTCGGCTTCACGTTTTGCACAGCGAGAAAACACAATCGAAGCACCTACCGCGTTTTGTTGGGAGCCCAAAAACCACAGCAGCAACGGTGATGTACCTCCCTGACAGCAAGTAAGCGCAGGAGTGTTTGGAAGCGCATTGCGTCTATCAAAACAAATTGGGCCGAAAGTTAGCAAAAAGTGTTTGGCGTCAGTTGGTAGCAAGAGGCCACACAGGAGGCAGCGTCTTAGCCCGGCTAGCTCAGTCGGTAGAGCATGAGACTCTTAATCTCAGGGTCGTGGGTTCGAGCCCCACGTTGGGCGTATGGCATCGCAACGTTTTGGCCCAGTCAGTGGCATTCATGCGCACTGCACGGCCCCACCTTTACCATATCGACTGGCTTCTCTTCCATTCCCTCTACAAACGGGGAAATGTTTCGAGCTTATCTTTCTAGTGGTCAATTCGTATGGCAGCAAGTTGACCTTGCGCTGGGGCGTGGTTCTTATCAGCGCCACGTGTGACACGAATTGGATAGAGATAGTGGCACAGGCCCCGGACAGCCTTGCGTTGGTGGTATAGTGGTGAGCATAGCTGCCTTCCAAGCAGTTGACCCGGGTTCGATTCCCGGCCAACGCACTCCTATCCCTTTTTGGCCTTGCAAAGCGGCCCTAAGCAAAGACCCAAGTCATCCAGGTCCTTGAAGAAAGCTCCTAAGATATCCTGGCTTAGCGACAACTGTGGAGACTTTCTTCGGCATTCGAAAAGTCTCTGGCCTTATGCTTTAACTCGCTCAGGAGGTCCAGCATTATCCAGGGCCAAGGTTCAGCCATTTTGACTACTGATTCCCAAAGAGAATCAACTCTGTCACACACAACATTGCTAAGTATCTGGCAACAACGCTAACACCCTTAGCTGGCATCATATTGCACCATTTGCTATTCGGTGACGAAGGCATCGAATAGCAAATGACCCGCTTTGGACTGTGTCTTGCAAGGCAAGGAAAGGGGTGCATTTGGGCAAGGAGGCCTACAGGAAACCTACCCACACACACCGCTATCTGCTTTTTGGCTCACACCACCCACTGGAACCCAAGCTGGGGCTTCTTAGGACTCTGCAATATCGGGCTGACGCGGTAACAACAAAAAGAGTCTACAGACCCTCTCAGGTGTGCTTTGAAAGCTTGTGGCTAGCCAGACTGGGTCTTGGCTAAACATCCACAAGGTCACGAAAACAAACTGGGGAGAAGCAGAACATTTGGAGAAATATAGTCACCCCCGTAAGCCACTGGAGTGTCAGAAAAACTCCGGAGGATCTTTAACAACAATTGCATCGCTGTGTACTTCAAGTCCAGCAATACACTGGGACGGAAGCTTGTACATCGGCACTATCTGCACTGCCCATTTTGAACATCGCTCTAGCTAGCCAAGCGATTTGACAACAATTGTCACCTTTAGCCACGCCGATCTAGGCACCAATAGCTATGCAGGCTTCCTGCCACCAACAATGGGATCATCTAACTTGAACAGGGCGGTTCTACAATTTTCACACCTCCCCCTGTTCTTGGACAATCAACATCGACACATTCACATGGTGATTGTCTTAAGGTGTGACTAGAAGTGCTGCAGTTATCTTCCTGAGCCAAAGAAGTGGCTCGATCAACTATGTAAACCTCTTCAACAAACGGCTAGTACATTTGCAAGGGTCTCCAGTGAACGCTTGTTTGTCTGCTCAGTTGCCGGTCACCTGAAGAGAGCCAAAGGACACGCTTTGTTTTAGCCTTCGGGCCCCACTGAGGTAATGGAGAAAACATGAGCGTCCCTGGGTGGGCTCGAACCACCAACCTTTCGGTTAACAGCCGAACGCGCTAACCGATTGCGCCACAGAGACTGCACGCCGAGGGCCGGCGCACCGGCCGAGGGAGACATGAATAATAAAAACAAAGTTCCTTAAAAGGCTTCCCAATTGCACATTTCTAGAGTGCCTTCTAGAGTGCCTTCTAGTTAAAGGGGGAGAGAGGCAGGGTAAAAGAGGGCATCCTTCGAGCCGGAATCGAACCAGCGACCTAAGGATTACTACGTTGACGCTACAGTCCTCCGCTCTACCAGCTGAGCTATCGAAGGGGCCGCCGGTGGGTCGTAGCCCGTGACTCCTTGCATTCAAAGCCAGCGCTTTGCCCTTTGCGTTAGTCCTTCTGCCTTGAGGGATTGGTCTATGCCGCCTCTGCCTGAAAGGTCAAATGCCTTGGCAGCTGTGATGTGGGAAAGCTCGGCTTCACGTTTTGCACAGCGAGAAAACACAATCGAAGCACCTACTGCGTTTTGTTGGGAGCCCAAAAACCACAGCAGCAACGGTGATGTACCTCCCTGACAGCAAGTAAGCGCAGGAGTGTTTGGAAGCGCATTGCGTCTATCAAAACAAATTGGGCCGAAAGTTAGCAAAAAGTGTTTGGCGTCAGTTGGTAGCAAGAGGCCACACGGGAGGCAGCGTCTTAGCCCGGCTAGCTCAGTCGGTAGAGCATGAGACTCTTAATCTCAGGGTCGTGGGTTCGAGCCCCACGTTGGGCGTATGGCATCGCAACGTTTTGGCCCAGTCAGTGGCATTCATGCGCACTGCACGGCCCCACCTTTACCATATCGACTGGCTTCTCTTCCATTCCCTCTACAAACGGGGAAATGTTTCGAGCTTATCTTTCTAGTGGTCAATTCGTATGGCAGCAAGTTGACCTTGCGCTGGGGCGTGGTTCTTATCAGCGCCACGTGTGACACGAATTGGATAGAGATAGTGGCACAGGCCCCGGACAGCCTTGCGTTGGTGGTATAGTGGTGAGCATAGCTGCCTTCCAAGCAGTTGACCCGGGTTCGATTCCCGGCCAACGCACTCCTATCCCTTTTTGGCCTTGCAAAGCGGCCCTAAGCAAAGACCCAAGTCATCCAGGTCCTTGAAGAAAGCTCCTAAGATATCCTGGCTTAGCGACAACTGTGGAGACTTTCTTCGGCATTCGAAAAGTCTCTGGCCTTATGCTTTAACTCGCTCAGGAGGTCCAGCATTATCCAGGGCCAAGGTTCAGCCATTTTGACTACTGATTCCCAAAGAGAATCAACTCTGTCACACACAACATTGCTAAGTATCTGGCAACAACGCTAACACCCTTAGCTGGCATCATATTGCACCATTTGCTATTCGGTGACGAAGGCATCGAATAGCAAATGACCCGCTTTGGACTGTGTCTTGCAAGGCAAGGAAAGGGGTGCATTTGGGCAAGGAGGCCTACAGGAAACCTACCCACACACACCGCTATCTGCTTTTTGGCTCACACCACCCACTGGAACCCAAGCTGGGGCTTCTTAGGACTCTGCAATATCGGGCTGACGCGGTAACAACAAAAAGAGTCTACAGACCCTCTCAGGTGTGCTTTGAAAGCTTGTGGCTAGCCAGACTGGGTCTTGGCTAAACATCCACAAGGTCACGAAAACAAACTGGGGAGAAGCAGAACATTTGGAGAAATATAGTCACCCCCGTAAGCCACTGGAGTGTCAGAAAAACTCCGGAGGATCTTTAACAACAATTGCATCGCTGTGTACTTCAAGTCCAGCAATACACTGGGACGGAAGCTTGTACATCGGCACTATCTGCACTGCCCATTTTGAACATCGCTCTAGCTAGCCAAGCGATTTGACAACAATTGTCACCTTTAGCCACGCCGATCTAGGCACCAATAGCTATGCAGGCTTCCTGCCACCAACAATGGGATCATCTAACTTGAACAGGGCGGTTCTACAATTTTCACACCTCCCCCTGTTCTTGGACAATCAACATCGACACATTCACATGGTGATTGTCTTAAGGTGTGACTAGAAGTGCTGCAGTTATCTTCCTGAGCCAAAGAAGTGGCTCGATCAACTATGTAAACCTCTTCAACAAACGGCTAGTACATTTGCAAGGGTCTCCAGTGAACGCTTGTTTGTCTGCTCAGTTGCCGGTCACCTGAAGAGAGCCAAAGGACACGCTTTGTTTTAGCCTTCGGGCCCCACTGAGGTAATGGAGAAAACATGAGCGTCCCTGGGTGGGCTCGAACCACCAACCTTTCGGTTAACAGCCGAACGCGCTAACCGATTGCGCCACAGAGACTGCACGCCGAGGGCCGGCGCACCGGCCGAGGGAGACATGAATAATAAAAACAAAGTTCCTTAAAAGGCTTCCCAATTGCACATTTCTAGAGTGCCTTCTAGAGTGCCTTCTAGTTAAAGGGGGAGAGAGGCAGGGTAAAAGAGGGCATCCTTCGAGCCGGAATCGAACCAGCGACCTAAGGATTACTACGTTGACGCTACAGTCCTCCGCTCTACCAGCTGAGCTATCGAAGGGCCCGCCGGTGGGTCGTAGCCCGTGACTCCTTGCATTCAAAGCCAGCGCTTTGCCCTTTGCGTTAGTCCTTCTGCCTTGAGGGATTGGTCTATGCCGCCTCTGCCTGAAAGGTCAAATGCCTTGGCAGCTGTGATGTGGGAAAGCTCGGCTTCACGTTTTGCACAGCGAGAAAACACAATCGAAGCACCTACCGCGTTTTGTTGGGAGCCCAAAAACCACAGCAGCAACGGTGATGTACCTCCCTGACAGCAAGTAAGCGCAGGAGTGTTTGGAAGCGCATTGCGTCTATCAAAACAAATTGGGCCGAAAGTTAGCAAAAAGTGTTTGGCGTCAGTTGGTAGCAAGAGGCCACACGGGAGGCAGCGTCTTAGCCCGGCTAGCTCAGTCGGTAGAGCATGAGACTCTTAATCTCAGGGTCGTGGGTTCGAGCCCCACGTTGGGCGTATGGCATCGCAACGTTTTGGCCCAGTCAGTGGCATTCATGCGCACTGCACGGCCCCACCTTTACCATATCGACTGGCTTCTCTTCCATTCCCTCTACAAACGGGGAAATGTTTCGAGCTTATCTTTCTAGTGGTCAATTCGTATGGCAGCAAGTTGACCTTGCGCTGGGGCGTGGTTCTTATCAGCGCCACGTGTGACACGAATTGGATAGAGATAGTGGCACAGGCCCCGGACAGCCTTGCGTTGGTGGTATAGTGGTGAGCATAGCTGCCTTCCAAGCAGTTGACCCGGGTTCGATTCCCGGCCAACGCACTCCTATCCCTTTTTGGCCTTGCAAAGCGGCCCTAAGCAAAGACCCAAGTCATCCAGGTCCTTGAAGAAAGCTCCTAAGATATCCTGGCTTAGCGACAACTGTGGAGACTTTCTTCGGCATTCGAAAAGTCTCTGGCCTTATGCTTTAACTCGCTCAGGAGGTCCAGCATTATCCAGGGCCAAGGTTCAGCCATTTTGACTACTGATTCCCAAAGAGAATCAACTCTGTCACACACAACATTGCTAAGTATCTGGCAACAACGCTAACACCCTTAGCTGGCATCATATTGCACCATTTGCTATTCGGTGACGAAGGCATCGAATAGCAAATGACCCGCTTTGGACTGTGTCTTGCAAGGCAAGGAAAGGGGTGCATTTGGGCAAGGAGGCCTACAGGAAACCTACCCACACACACCGCTATCTGCTTTTTGGCTCACACCACCCACTGGAACCCAAGCTGGGGCTTCTTAGGACTCTGCAATATCGGGCTGACGCGGTAACAACAAAAAGAGTCTACAGACCCTCTCAGGTGTGCTTTGAAAGCTTGTGGCTAGCCAGACTGGGTCTTGGCTAAACATCCACAAGGTCACGAAAACAAACTGGGGAGAAGCAGAACATTTGGAGAAATATAGTCACCCCCGTAAGCCACTGGAGTGTCAGAAAAACTCCGGAGGATCTTTAACAACAATTGCATCGCTGTGTACTTCAAGTCCAGCAATACACTGGGACGGAAGCTTGTACATCGGCACTATCTGCACTGCCCATTTTGAACATCGCTCTAGCTAGCCAAGCGATTTGACAACAATTGTCACCTTTAGCCACGCCGATCTAGGCACCAATAGCTATGCAGGCTTCCTGCCACCAACAATGGGATCATCTAACTTGAACAGGGCGGTTCTACAATTTTCACACCTCCCCCTGTTCTTGGACAATCAACATCGACACATTCACATGGTGATTGTCTTAAGGTGTGACTAGAAGTGCTGCAGTTATCTTCCTGAGCCAAAGAAGTGGCTCGATCAACTATGTAAACCTCTTCAACAAACGGCTAGTACATTTGCAAGGGTCTCCAGTGAACGCTTGTTTGTCTGCTCAGTTGCCGGTCACCTGAAGAGAGCCAAAGGACACGCTTTGTTTTAGCCTTCGGGCCCCACTGAGGTAATGGAGAAAACATGAGCGTCCCTGGGTGGGCTCGAACCACCAACCTTTCGGTTAACAGCCGAACGCGCTAACCGATTGCGCCACAGAGACTGCACGCCGAGGGCCGGCGCACCGGCCGAGGGAGACATGAATAATAAAAACAAAGTTCCTTAAAAGGCTTCCCAATTGCACATTTCTAGAGTGCCTTCTAGAGTGCCTTCTAGTTAAAGGGGGAGAGAGGCAGGGTAAAAGAGGGCATCCTTCGAGCCGGAATCGAACCAGCGACCTAAGGATTACTACGTTGACGCTACAGTCCTCCGCTCTACCAGCTGAGCTATCGAAGGGCCCGCCGGTGGGTCGTAGCCCGTGACTCCTTGCATTCAAAGCCAGCGCTTTGCCCTTTGCGTTAGTCCTTCTGCCTTGAGGGATTGGTCTATGCCGCCTCTGCCTGAAAGGTCAAATGCCTTGGCAGCTGTGATGTGGGAAAGCTCGGCTTCACGTTTTGCACAGCGAGAAAACACAATCGAAGCACCTACCGCGTTTTGTTGGGAGCCCAAAAACCACAGCAGCAACGGTGATGTACCTCCCTGACAGCAAGTAAGCGCAGGAGTGTTTGGAAGCGCATTGCGTCTATCAAAACAAATTGGGCCGAAAGTTAGCAAAAAGTGTTTGGCGTCAGTTGGTAGCAAGAGGCCACACGGGAGGCAGCGTCTTAGCCCGGCTAGCTCAGTCGGTAGAGCATGAGACTCTTAATCTCAGGGTCGTGGGTTCGAGCCCCACGTTGGGCGTATGGCATCGCAACGTTTTGGCCCAGTCAGTGGCATTCATGCGCACTGCACGGCCCCACCTTTACCATATCGACTGGCTTCTCTTCCATTCCCTCTACAAACGGGGAAATGTTTCGAGCTTATCTTTCTAGTGGTCAATTCGTATGGCAGCAAGTTGACCTTGCGCTGGGGCGTGGTTCTTATCAGCGCCACGTGTGACACGAATTGGATAGAGATAGTGGCACAGGCCCCGGACAGCCTTGCGTTGGTGGTATAGTGGTGAGCATAGCTGCCTTCCAAGCAGTTGACCCGGGTTCGATTCCCGGCCAACGCACTCCTATCCCTTTTTGGCCTTGCAAAGCGGCCCTAAGCAAAGACCCAAGTCATCCAGGTCCTTGAAGAAAGCTCCTAAGATATCCTGGCTTAGCGACAACTGTGGAGACTTTCTTCGGCATTCGAAAAGTCTCTGGCCTTATGCTTTAACTCGCTCAGGAGGTCCAGCATTATCCAGGGCCAAGGTTCAGCCATTTTGACTACTGATTCCCAAAGAGAATCAACTCTGTCACACACAACATTGCTAAGTATCTGGCAACAACGCTAACACCCTTAGCTGGCATCATATTGCACCATTTGCTATTCGGTGACGAAGGCATCGAATAGCAAATGACCCGCTTTGGACTGTGTCTTGCAAGGCAAGGAAAGGGGTGCATTTGGGCAAGGAGGCCTACAGGAAACCTACCCACACACACCGCTATCTGCTTTTTGGCTCACACCACCCACTGGAACCCAAGCTGGGGCTTCTTAGGACTCTGCAATATCGGGCTGACGCGGTAACAACAAAAAGAGTCTACAGACCCTCTCAGGTGTGCTTTGAAAGCTTGTGGCTAGCCAGACTGGGTCTTGGCTAAACATCCACAAGGTCACGAAAACAAACTGGGGAGAAGCAGAACATTTGGAGAAATATAGTCACCCCCGTAAGCCACTGGAGTGTCAGAAAAACTCCGGAGGATCTTTAACAACAATTGCATCGCTGTGTACTTCAAGTCCAGCAATACACTGGGACGGAAGCTTGTACATCGGCACTATCTGCACTGCCCATTTTGAACATCGCTCTAGCTAGCCAAGCGATTTGACAACAATTGTCACCTTTAGCCACGCCGATCTAGGCACCAATAGCTATGCAGGCTTCCTGCCACCAACAATGGGATCATCTAACTTGAACAGGGCGGTTCTACAATTTTCACACCTCCCCCTGTTCTTGGACAATCAACATCGACACATTCACATGGTGATTGTCTTAAGGTGTGACTAGAAGTGCTGCAGTTATCTTCCTGAGCCAAAGAAGTGGCTCGATCAACTATGTAAACCTCTTCAACAAACGGCTAGTACATTTGCAAGGGTCTCCAGTGAACGCTTGTTTGTCTGCTCAGTTGCCGGTCACCTGAAGAGAGCCAAAGGACACGCTTTGTTTTAGCCTTCGGGCCCCACTGAGGTAATGGAGAAAACATGAGCGTCCCTGGGTGGGCTCGAACCACCAACCTTTCGGTTAACAGCCGAACGCGCTAACCGATTGCGCCACAGAGACTGCACGCCGAGGGCCGGCGCACCGGCCGAGGGAGACATGAATAATAAAAACAAAGTTCCTTAAAAGGCTTCCCAATTGCACATTTCTAGAGTGCCTTCTAGAGTGCCTTCTAGTTAAAGGGGGAGAGAGGCAGGGTAAAAGAGGGCATCCTTCGAGCCGGAATCGAACCAGCGACCTAAGGATTACTACGTTGACGCTACAGTCCTCCGCTCTACCAGCTGAGCTATCGAAGGGCCCGCCGGTGGGTCGTAGCCCGTGACTCCTTGCATTCAAAGCCAGCGCTTTGCCCTTTGCGTTAGTCCTTCTGCCTTGAGGGATTGGTCTATGCCGCCTCTGCCTGAAAGGTCAAATGCCTTGGCAGCTGTGATGTGGGAAAGCTCGGCTTCACGTTTTGCACAGCGAGAAAACACAATCGAAGCACCTACCGCGTTTTGTTGGGAGCCCAAAAACCACAGCAGCAACGGTGATGTACCTCCCTGACAGCAAGTAAGCGCAGGAGTGTTTGGAAGCGCATTGCGTCTATCAAAACAAATTGGGCCGAAAGTTAGCAAAAAGTGTTTGGCGTCAGTTGGTAGCAAGAGGCCACACGGGAGGCAGCGTCTTAGCCCGGCTAGCTCAGTCGGTAGAGCATGAGACTCTTAATCTCAGGGTCGTGGGTTCGAGCCCCACGTTGGGCGTATGGCATCGCAACGTTTTGGCCCAGTCAGTGGCATTCATGCGCACTGCACGGCCCCACCTTTACCATATCGACTGGCTTCTCTTCCATTCCCTCTACAAACGGGGAAATGTTTCGAGCTTATCTTTCTAGTGGTCAATTCGTATGGCAGCAAGTTGACCTTGCGCTGGGGCGTGGTTCTTATCAGCGCCACGTGTGACACGAATTGGATAGAGATAGTGGCACAGGCCCCGGACAGCCTTGCGTTGGTGGTATAGTGGTGAGCATAGCTGCCTTCCAAGCAGTTGACCCGGGTTCGATTCCCGGCCAACGCACTCCTATCCCTTTTTGGCCTTGCAAAGCGGCCCTAAGCAAAGACCCAAGTCATCCAGGTCCTTGAAGAAAGCTCCTAAGATATCCTGGCTTAGCGACAACTGTGGAGACTTTCTTCGGCATTCGAAAAGTCTCTGGCCTTATGCTTTAACTCGCTCAGGAGGTCCAGCATTATCCAGGGCCAAGGTTCAGCCATTTTGACTACTGATTCCCAAAGAGAATCAACTCTGTCACACACAACATTGCTAAGTATCTGGCAACAACGCTAACACCCTTAGCTGGCATCATATTGCACCATTTGCTATTCGGTGACGAAGGCATCGAATAGCAAATGACCCGCTTTGGACTGTGTCTTGCAAGGCAAGGAAAGGGGTGCATTTGGGCAAGGAGGCCTACAGGAAACCTACCCACACACACCGCTATCTGCTTTTTGGCTCACACCACCCACTGGAACCCAAGCTGGGGCTTCTTAGGACTCTGCAATATCGGGCTGACGCGGTAACAACAAAAAGAGTCTACAGACCCTCTCAGGTGTGCTTTGAAAGCTTGTGGCTAGCCAGACTGGGTCTTGGCTAAACATCCACAAGGTCACGAAAACAAACTGGGGAGAAGCAGAACATTTGGAGAAATATAGTCACCCCCGTAAGCCACTGGAGTGTCAGAAAAACTCCGGAGGATCTTTAACAACAATTGCATCGCTGTGTACTTCAAGTCCAGCAATACACTGGGACGGAAGCTTGTACATCGGCACTATCTGCACTGCCCATTTTGAACATCGCTCTAGCTAGCCAAGCGATTTGACAACAATTGTCACCTTTAGCCACGCCGATCTAGGCACCAATAGCTATGCAGGCTTCCTGCCACCAACAATGGGATCATCTAACTTGAACAGGGCGGTTCTACAATTTTCACACCTCCCCCTGTTCTTGGACAATCAACATCGACACATTCACATGGTGATTGTCTTAAGGTGTGACTAGAAGTGCTGCAGTTATCTTCCTGAGCCAAAGAAGTGGCTCGATCAACTATGTAAACCTCTTCAACAAACGGCTAGTACATTTGCAAGGGTCTCCAGTGAACGCTTGTTTGTCTGCTCAGTTGCCGGTCACCTGAAGAGAGCCAAAGGACACGCTTTGTTTTAGCCTTCGGGCCCCACTGAGGTAATGGAGAAAACATGAGCGTCCCTGGGTGGGCTCGAACCACCAACCTTTCGGTTAACAGCCGAACGCGCTAACCGATTGCGCCACAGAGACTGCACGCCGAGGGCCGGCGCACCGGCCGAGGGAGACATGAATAATAAAAACAAAGTTCCTTAAAAGGCTTCCCAATTGCACATTTCTAGAGTGCCTTCTAGAGTGCCTTCTAGTTAAAGGGGGAGAGAGGCAGGGTAAAAGAGGGCATCCTTCGAGCCGGAATCGAACCAGCGACCTAAGGATTACTACGTTGACGCTACAGTCCTCCGCTCTACCAGCTGAGCTATCGAAGGGGCCGCCGGTGGGTCGTAGCCCGTGACTCCTTGCATTCAAAGCCAGCGCTTTGCCCTTTGCGTTAGTCCTTCTGCCTTGAGGGATTGGTCTATGCCGCCTCTGCCTGAAAGGTCAAATGCCTTGGCAGCTGTGATGTGGGAAAGCTCGGCTTCACGTTTTGCACAGCGAGAAAACACAATCGAAGCACCTACCGCGTTTTGTTGGGAGCCCAAAAACCACAGCAGCAACGGTGATGTACCTCCCTGACAGCAAGTAAGCGCAGGAGTGTTTGGAAGCGCATTGCGTCTATCAAAACAAATTGGGCCGAAAGTTAGCAAAAAGTGTTTGGCGTCAGTTGGTAGCAAGAGGCCACACGGGAGGCAGCGTCTTAGCCCGGCTAGCTCAGTCGGTAGAGCATGAGACTCTTAATCTCAGGGTCGTGGGTTCGAGCCCCACGTTGGGCGTATGGCATCGCAACGTTTTGGCCCAGTCAGTGGCATTCATGCGCACTGCACGGCCCCACCTTTACCATATCGACTGGCTTCTCTTCCATTCCCTCTACAAACGGGGAAATGTTTCGAGCTTATCTTTCTAGTGGTCAATTCGTATGGCAGCAAGTTGACCTTGCGCTGGGGCGTGGTTCTTATCAGCGCCACGTGTGACACGAATTGGATAGAGATAGTGGCACAGGCCCCGGACAGCCTTGCGTTGGTGGTATAGTGGTGAGCATAGCTGCCTTCCAAGCAGTTGACCCGGGTTCGATTCCCGGCCAACGCACTCCTATCCCTTTTTGGCCTTGCAAAGCGGCCCTAAGCAAAGACCCAAGTCATCCAGGTCCTTGAAGAAAGCTCCTAAGATATCCTGGCTTAGCGACAACTGTGGAGACTTTCTTCGGCATTCGAAAAGTCTCTGGCCTTATGCTTTAACTCGCTCAGGAGGTCCAGCATTATCCAGGGCCAAGGTTCAGCCATTTTGACTACTGATTCCCAAAGAGAATCAACTCTGTCACACACAACATTGCTAAGTATCTGGCAACAACGCTAACACCCTTAGCTGGCATCATATTGCACCATTTGCTATTCGGTGACGAAGGCATCGAATAGCAAATGACCCGCTTTGGACTGTGTCTTGCAAGGCAAGGAAAGGGGTGCATTTGGGCAAGGAGGCCTACAGGAAACCTACCCACACACACCGCTATCTGCTTTTTGGCTCACACCACCCACTGGAACCCAAGCTGGGGCTTCTTAGGACTCTGCAATATCGGGCTGACGCGGTAACAACAAAAAGAGTCTACAGACCCTCTCAGGTGTGCTTTGAAAGCTTGTGGCTAGCCAGACTGGGTCTTGGCTAAACATCCACAAGGTCACGAAAACAAACTGGGGAGAAGCAGAACATTTGGAGAAATATAGTCACCCCCGTAAGCCACTGGAGTGTCAGAAAAACTCCGGAGGATCTTTAACAACAATTGCATCGCTGTGTACTTCAAGTCCAGCAATACACTGGGACGGAAGCTTGTACATCGGCACTATCTGCACTGCCCATTTTGAACATCGCTCTAGCTAGCCAAGCGATTTGACAACAATTGTCACCTTTAGCCACGCCGATCTAGGCACCAATAGCTATGCAGGCTTCCTGCCACCAACAATGGGATCATCTAACTTGAACAGGGCGGTTCTACAATTTTCACACCTCCCCCTGTTCTTGGACAATCAACATCGACACATTCACATGGTGATTGTCTTAAGGTGTGACTAGAAGTGCTGCAGTTATCTTCCTGAGCCAAAGAAGTGGCTCGATCAACTATGTAAACCTCTTCAACAAACGGCTAGTACATTTGCAAGGGTCTCCAGTGAACGCTTGTTTGTCTGCTCAGTTGCCGGTCACCTGAAGAGAGCCAAAGGACACGCTTTGTTTTAGCCTTCGGGCCCCACTGAGGTAATGGAGAAAACATGAGCGTCCCTGGGTGGGCTCGAACCACCAACCTTTCGGTTAACAGCCGAACGCGCTAACCGATTGCGCCACAGAGACTGCACGCCGAGGGCCGGCGCACCGGCCGAGGGAGACATGAATAATAAAAACAAAGTTCCTTAAAAGGCTTCCCAATTGCACATTTCTAGAGTGCCTTCTAGAGTGCCTTCTAGTTAAAGGGGGAGAGAGGCAGGGTAAAAGAGGGCATCCTTCGAGCCGGAATCGAACCAGCGACCTAAGGATTACTACGTTGACGCTACAGTCCTCCGCTCTACCAGCTGAGCTATCGAAGGGGCCGCCGGTGGGTCGTAGCCCGTGACTCCTTGCATTCAAAGCCAGCGCTTTGCCCTTTGCGTTAGTCCTTCTGCCTTGAGGGATTGGTCTATGCCGCCTCTGCCTGAAAGGTCAAATGCCTTGGCAGCTGTGATGTGGGAAAGCTCGGCTTCACGTTTTGCACAGCGAGAAAACACAATCGAAGCACCTACCGCGTTTTGTTGGGAGCCCAAAAACCACAGCAGCAACGGTGATGTACCTCCCTGACAGCAAGTAAGCGCAGGAGTGTTTGGAAGCGCATTGCGTCTATCAAAACAAATTGGGCCGAAAGTTAGCAAAAAGTGTTTGGCGTCAGTTGGTAGCAAGAGGCCACACGGGAGGCAGCGTCTTAGCCCGGCTAGCTCAGTCGGTAGAGCATGAGACTCTTAATCTCAGGGTCGTGGGTTCGAGCCCCACGTTGGGCGTATGGCATCGCAACGTTTTGGCCCAGTCAGTGGCATTCATGCGCACTGCACGGCCCCACCTTTACCATATCGACTGGCTTCTCTTCCATTCCCTCTACAAACGGGGAAATGTTTCGAGCTTATCTTTCTAGTGGTCAATTCGTATGGCAGCAAGTTGACCTTGCGCTGGGGCGTGGTTCTTATCAGCGCCACGTGTGACACGAATTGGATAGAGATAGTGGCACAGGCCCCGGACAGCCTTGCGTTGGTGGTATAGTGGTGAGCATAGCTGCCTTCCAAGCAGTTGACCCGGGTTCGATTCCCGGCCAACGCACTCCTATCCCTTTTTGGCCTTGCAAAGCGGCCCTAAGCAAAGACCCAAGTCATCCAGGTCCTTGAAGAAAGCTCCTAAGATATCCTGGCTTAGCGACAACTGTGGAGACTTTCTTCGGCATTCGAAAAGTCTCTGGCCTTATGCTTTAACTCGCTCAGGAGGTCCAGCATTATCCAGGGCCAAGGTTCAGCCATTTTGACTACTGATTCCCAAAGAGAATCAACTCTGTCACACACAACATTGCTAAGTATCTGGCAACAACGCTAACACCCTTAGCTGGCATCATATTGCACCATTTGCTATTCGGTGACGAAGGCATCGAATAGCAAATGACCCGCTTTGGACTGTGTCTTGCAAGGCAAGGAAAGGGGTGCATTTGGGCAAGGAGGCCTACAGGAAACCTACCCACACACACCGCTATCTGCTTTTTGGCTCACACCACCCACTGGAACCCAAGCTGGGGCTTCTTAGGACTCTGCAATATCGGGCTGACGCGGTAACAACAAAAAGAGTCTACAGACCCTCTCAGGTGTGCTTTGAAAGCTTGTGGCTAGCCAGACTGGGTCTTGGCTAAACATCCACAAGGTCACGAAAACAAACTGGGGAGAAGCAGAACATTTGGAGAAATATAGTCACCCCCGTAAGCCACTGGAGTGTCAGAAAAACTCCGGAGGATCTTTAACAACAATTGCATCGCTGTGTACTTCAAGTCCAGCAATACACTGGGACGGAAGCTTGTACATCGGCACTATCTGCACTGCCCATTTTGAACATCGCTCTAGCTAGCCAAGCGATTTGACAACAATTGTCACCTTTAGCCACGCCGATCTAGGCACCAATAGCTATGCAGGCTTCCTGCCACCAACAATGGGATCATCTAACTTGAACAGGGCGGTTCTACAATTTTCACACCTCCCCCTGTTCTTGGACAATCAACATCGACACATTCACATGGTGATTGTCTTAAGGTGTGACTAGAAGTGCTGCAGTTATCTTCCTGAGCCAAAGAAGTGGCTCGATCAACTATGTAAACCTCTTCAACAAACGGCTAGTACATTTGCAAGGGTCTCCAGTGAACGCTTGTTTGTCTGCTCAGTTGCCGGTCACCTGAAGAGAGCCAAAGGACACGCTTTGTTTTAGCCTTCGGGCCCCACTGAGGTAATGGAGAAAACATGAGCGTCCCTGGGTGGGCTCGAACCACCAACCTTTCGGTTAACAGCCGAACGCGCTAACCGATTGCGCCACAGAGACTGCACGCCGAGGGCCGGCGCACCGGCCGAGGGAGACATGAATAATAAAAACAAAGTTCCTTAAAAGGCTTCCCAATTGCACATTTCTAGAGTGCCTTCTAGAGTGCCTTCTAGTTAAAGGGGGAGAGAGGCAGGGTAAAAGAGGGCATCCTTCGAGCCGGAATCGAACCAGCGACCTAAGGATTACTACGTTGACGCTACAGTCCTCCGCTCTACCAGCTGAGCTATCGAAGGGGCCGCCGGTGGGTCGTAGCCCGTGACTCCTTGCATTCAAAGCCAGCGCTTTGCCCTTTGCGTTAGTCCTTCTGCCTTGAGGGATTGGTCTATGCCGCCTCTGCCTGAAAGGTCAAATGCCTTGGCAGCTGTGATGTGGGAAAGCTCGGCTTCACGTTTTGCACAGCGAGAAAACACAATCGAAGCACCTACCGCGTTTTGTTGGGAGCCCAAAAACCACAGCAGCAACGGTGATGTACCTCCCTGACAGCAAGTAAGCGCAGGAGTGTTTGGAAGCGCATTGCGTCTATCAAAACAAATTGGGCCGAAAGTTAGCAAAAAGTGTTTGGCGTCAGTTGGTAGCAAGAGGCCACACGGGAGGCAGCGTCTTAGCCCGGCTAGCTCAGTCGGTAGAGCATGAGACTCTTAATCTCAGGGTCGTGGGTTCGAGCCCCACGTTGGGCGTATGGCATCGCAACGTTTTGGCCCAGTCAGTGGCATTCATGCGCACTGCACGGCCCCACCTTTACCATATCGACTGGCTTCTCTTCCATTCCCTCTACAAACGGGGAAATGTTTCGAGCTTATCTTTCTAGTGGTCAATTCGTATGGCAGCAAGTTGACCTTGCGCTGGGGCGTGGTTCTTATCAGCGCCACGTGTGACACGAATTGGATAGAGATAGTGGCACAGGCCCCGGACAGCCTTGCGTTGGTGGTATAGTGGTGAGCATAGCTGCCTTCCAAGCAGTTGACCCGGGTTCGATTCCCGGCCAACGCACTCCTATCCCTTTTTGGCCTTGCAAAGCGGCCCTAAGCAAAGACCCAAGTCATCCAGGTCCTTGAAGAAAGCTCCTAAGATATCCTGGCTTAGCGACAACTGTGGAGACTTTCTTCGGCATTCGAAAAGTCTCTGGCCTTATGCTTTAACTCGCTCAGGAGGTCCAGCATTATCCAGGGCCAAGGTTCAGCCATTTTGACTACTGATTCCCAAAGAGAATCAACTCTGTCACACACAACATTGCTAAGTATCTGGCAACAACGCTAACACCCTTAGCTGGCATCATATTGCACCATTTGCTATTCGGTGACGAAGGCATCGAATAGCAAATGACCCGCTTTGGACTGTGTCTTGCAAGGCAAGGAAAGGGGTGCATTTGGGCAAGGAGGCCTACAGGAAACCTACCCACACACACCGCTATCTGCTTTTTGGCTCACACCACCCACTGGAACCCAAGCTGGGGCTTCTTAGGACTCTGCAATATCGGCTGACGCGGTAACAACAAAAAGAGTCTACAGACCCTCTCAGGTGTGCTTTGAAAGCTTGTGGCTAGCCAGACTGGGTCTTGGCTAAACATCCACAAGGTCACGAAAACAAACTGGGGAGAAGCAGAACATTTGGAGAAATATAGTCACCCCCGTAAGCCACTGGAGTGTCAGAAAAACTCCGGAGGATCTTTAACAACAATTGCATCGCTGTGTACTTCAAGTCCAGCAATACACTGGGACGGAAGCTTGTACATCGGCACTATCTGCACTGCCCATTTTGAACATCGCTCTAGCTAGCCAAGCGATTTGACAACAATTGTCACCTTTAGCCACGCCGATCTAGGCACCAATAGCTATGCAGGCTTCCTGCCACCAACAATGGGATCATCTAACTTGAACAGGGCGGTTCTACAATTTTCACACCTCCCCCTGTTCTTGGACAATCAACATCGACACATTCACATGGTGATTGTCTTAAGGTGTGACTAGAAGTGCTGCAGTTATCTTCCTGAGCCAAAGAAGTGGCTCGATCAACTATGTAAACCTCTTCAACAAACGGCTAGTACATTTGCAAGGGTCTCCAGTGAACGCTTGTTTGTCTGCTCAGTTGCCGGTCACCTGAAGAGAGCCAAAGGACACGCTTTGTTTTAGCCTTCGGGCCCCACTGAGGTAATGGAGAAAACATGAGCGTCCCTGGGTGGGCTCGAACCACCAACCTTTCGGTTAACAGCCGAACGCGCTAACCGATTGCGCCACAGAGACTGCACGCCGAGGGCCGGCGCACCGGCCGAGGGAGACATGAATAATAAAAACAAAGTTCCTTAAAAGGCTTCCCAATTGCACATTTCTAGAGTGCCTTCTAGAGTGCCTTCTAGTTAAAGGGGGAGAGAGGCAGGGTAAAAGAGGGCATCCTTCGAGCCGGAATCGAACCAGCGACCTAAGGATTACTACGTTGACGCTACAGTCCTCCGCTCTACCAGCTGAGCTATCGAAGGGGCCGCCGGTGGGTCGTAGCCCGTGACTCCTTGCATTCAAAGCCAGCGCTTTGCCCTTTGCGTTAGTCCCTTCTGCCTTGAGGGATTGGTCTATGCCGCCTCTGCCTGAAAGGTCAAATGCCTTGGCAGCTGTGATGTGGGAAAGCTCGGCTTCACGTTTTGCACAGCGAGAAAACACAATCGAAGCACCTACCGCGTTTTGTTGGGAGCCCAAAAACCACAGCAGCAACGGTGATGTACCTCCCTGACAGCAAGTAAGCGCAGGAGTGTTTGGAAGCGCATTGCGTCTATCAAAACAAATTGGGCCGAAAGTTAGCAAAAAGTGTTTGGCGTCAGTTGGTAGCAAGAGGCCACACGGGAGGCAGCGTCTTAGCCCGGCTAGCTCAGTCGGTAGAGCATGAGACTCTTAATCTCAGGGTCGTGGGTTCGAGCCCCACGTTGGGCGTATGGCATCGCAACGTTTTGGCCCAGTCAGTGGCATTCATGCGCACTGCACGGCCCCACCTTTACCATATCGACTGGCTTCTCTTCCATTCCCTCTACAAACGGGGAAATGTTTCGAGCTTATCTTTCTAGTGGTCAATTCGTATGGCAGCAAGTTGACCTTGCGCTGGGGCGTGGTTCTTATCAGCGCCACGTGTGACACGAATTGGATAGAGATAGTGGCACAGGCCCCGGACAGCCTTGCGTTGGTGGTATAGTGGTGAGCATAGCTGCCTTCCAAGCAGTTGACCCCGGGTTCGATTCCCGGCCAACGCACTCCTATCCCTTTTTGGCCTTGCAAAGCGGCCCTAAGCAAAGACCCAAGTCATCCAGGTCCTTGAAGAAAGCTCCTAAGATATCCTGGCTTAGCGACAACTGTGGAGACTTTCTTCGGCATTCGAAAAGTCTCTGGCCTTATGCTTTAACTCGCTCAGGAGGTCCAGCATTATCCAGGGCCAAGGTTCAGCCATTTTGACTACTGATTCCCAAAGAGAATCAACTCTGTCACACACAACATTGCTAAGTATCTGGCAACAACGCTAACACCCTTAGCTGGCATCATATTGCACCATTTGCTATTCGGTGACGAAGGCATCGAATAGCAAATGACCCGCTTTGGACTGTGTCTTGCAAGGCAAGGAAAGGGGTGCATTTGGGCAAGGAGGCCTACAGGAAACCTACCCACACACACCGCTATCTGCTTTTTGGCTCACACCACCCACTGGAACCCAAGCTGGGGCTTCTTAGGACTCTGCAATATCGGGCTGACGCGGTA